>NC_067312.1:6838747-7438872 GCF_020740795.1 Apus apus | reverse complement strand
TACAGGAAAGAGCAAGGCCACAAATACTGGACCATACAGCATGATAAAAGGAGAACATATAAATAAAGCGCAGACTGCTGAAGGCAAAAGCTATGAACTAAGAAAAAACCCTCAATAAAATTACTAATTGACTTTGATAATAAAGGGAAGGAAAGAATACACCCATTTTGCAAGTATGAGTTACACTTTATTGGCTGCATTTAACAAAAAGATTCTTGTCCCAATTACATACTTTAAAAATTAATTGTGCACACCCAGTTTCTTATCCCACCGCTGTCACTGTATTGCACCTCTGTCACTCATGCATTGTTGCATGAGGCACCTGTTTGCAATTAAATGTCCCTTTTATCAAGGGCTTTAAGGTAACTTGTTTATAAATTTTAATAAAAGCTCTGAGAAGAACATGAAACAAACAAACCCCAGTCCTGGTGTTGGATTTTTGTTTGTTTGTTTAGTTTTATTTCTTTTTTGTTTGTTTGTTTGTTTTGTTGCGGGTTTTGTTTGTTTGTTTTTTGTTTTGTCTCTCATTTTTTAGTAATCTTTCTCTGTTTTAATAAAAAAAAAATCTACATTGAGAGTGGAGTCTTGGCAGTATGCAGTTAAACAAACAGAAGCAAAGACTTTTTGGAGAGAAAATTAACTGATGAAAATTTCTGTGGCAAAGTGTATGGCATAGAAGATACAGATTCTGGTCTCTGTGGTGTGACTTTATTAAATTTACTTGAGGAAAGACAGGAGTTCTTCCATCCAGGTTAAATAGGGCTCATTAGTTCTTGTACAAAAATGCAAACTCATGGCTATAGCGCTCCAGAGGGAAGTTGACTATAATCAAACCATCCATGTGGGCTGGTTTATACGGGCAGTGTTCAGTAAGTCCACATATACCCATGGCTGTAAAAATAGTTACTTATGTGGACTTTTGGGGTGGGACTCAGCTCCAGATTAGGACACCAACATAAGGTATCTGTGTGAGGAGTTTCCAAAGTCCATGATGTTCACAGATCTTCCAGTGAACTGGACACAATATTCCAGATGCGGACTCACCAAGATAGAATAGAGGGGGAGGACAACCTCTCTTGACCTACAACCCACACCCTTTCTAATACACCCCAGGATACTATTGGCCTTCTTGGCCACAAGGGCACATTGCTGGCTCATGGTCATCCTTTTGTCCACCATGACCCCCAGGTCCCTACACTGCTCTCCAGCACATCAGTCTGCAACTTGTACTGGTACATGGGGTTGTTCTTCCCCAGACGCAAAGCTCTACACTTGCCCTTGTTGAATTTCATCAAGTTTCTCCCCGCCCAACTCTCCAGCCTGTCCAGGTCTTGCTGAATGGCGGCACAGCCTTCTGGTGTGTCAGCCACTCCTCCCAGGTAAGTGTCATCAGCAAGCTTGCTGAGGGTACACTCTGTTCCCTCAGCCAGGTCGTTGATGAAAATATTGAATAGTACCGGTCCCAGTACCAACCCCTGAGGGACTCCACTAGTCACAGACCTCCAACTAGATTTTGTAACATTGACCACAACTCTCTGACTTCTTCCTTTCAACCAGTTCATGATCCACCTCACTGACTAACCCATCAAGAGCACACTTCCTCAGGTTATCTACAAGGAAGCTGTGGGAGACAGTGTCAGTTGCTTTACTGAAATCAAGATAAACCGCATCTACCAGCCTACAATCATCTACCCACCTAATTACTTCCTCATAGAAGGCTATAAGGTTGGTCAAACATGACTTTCCCTTGGTAAAACCATGTTGACTGCTCTTAATGACCCCCTCATCCTTGATATGCCTAGAGATAGTGTCAAGAACAAGTTGTTTCAACACCTTTCCAGGGATGGAGGTGATACTAACTGGTCTACAGTTACCCGGGTCCTCCTTCTTGCCCTTCTGTAGACTGGAGTGACATTTGTTATCCTCCAGTTATCCTCTCCTGTTGCCCACGACTTACTGAAGATGGTGGAGAGTGGCCTAGCAATGACCTCTGGCAGCTCCCTCAGCACCCATGGGTGTATTCCATCTGGACCCATCAATTTATGGATGTCTAGATTGCTTAAGTGATCCTTAACCCAGTCCTCATCTACAAAAGCAAACTCCTCCTTTATTCTGATGGAAGGAAGGAAGGAAGGAAGGAAGGAAGGAAGGAAGGAAGGAAGGAAGGAAGGAAGGAAGGAAGGAAGGAAGGAAGGAAGGAAGGAAGGAAGGAAGGAAGGAAGGAAGGAAGGAAGGAAGGAAGGAAGGAAGGAAGGAAGGAAGGAAGGAAGGAAGGAAGGAAGGAAGGAAGGGTAGAAACTTATTATTGGAACATAGGTATTTTATTAAAGATAAGTCAGCTCATTGAGTAATGGAACGGTCAAGAGAATTAATAAAGATTGATAAAAATCAAGGAAAGTTGGATATAAAACTGTCTCTTTGATTTAGTCAGGCTTTTAAGACTTCTTTTTCCCAACCCTTAGAAATATATAAATAAATATGGCAAAAATGCGGTACATTTTTACACTGGAAAAAAATAACAACTGAGATTCCAAATGTGATCTGGTTCAGGTGTTCAGTGAGAAAGGAAACAGAGGGCTGTTTCTTAAGGAATCATATGGATTATATAAGGATATGTCCTCAGACAAGTGTTAGAAAGGAAAAAAAACTACAACCCATAAAGAAAAGATCCATAATTTAGTGCTATTTTCTAGACTGATCAAAAGGAAAAGAGGCTGTGTAGAGTTTCACTGATTTCAATAAATGATTACAGAGCATGGGCTTCATTCAGGACCCAGGGAGTGATCCATAGCCTGTATTCTGCAGGAGGTCACAATGGAGATTAAAATGACCTTTCGTAGCCTCAAAATATATGAAGCCAGTTCTGCATCTGGGGTTCCAACAGAAACTACTTGACAATATGGAGTCTTTGGGGTAAGCTTACCTATGGTTGATATATCTTTCTACTTACTTATTTCCATAGAGTCCCCCACCACATTACTCACACAAAATAACTTTCTTGCTTGTGACATTCAAAATTTTTACAGAAAAAGGACCAATGGGTATACAAAATCACAACTGCCTCCAGGCTGGAAGTTAGAAAAAGTTTTGAAACTACTGAGCAATACAGTTTCTACAGCAACTTTCCAACAAAAATGAAGGGATATGAATGAATTTGAGGATGGAATTTCTGAAATCCATGGACAAGACTGAAAATAAAATATCTGCAGTAGAAGGTAACTGAAATAAGCAGTTGAGAAGATTTGTTCAAGCTTGTTGCATTTGTTCCTAAATCCTTGGAAATTACATTATAGATTTTCCAGGGTCACTTTATGGCTGAGACCCTGGAAACTAAGGTGAGCTGAATTCTGGAAGCACTGCCTTAATACCTGCGTATCAAAACACCTGGTGAAAGAGAGAAAGTGAGAGCTACAAGAGTTGTTTTGAAAAGGAAATCCCCACTTCAATAATTGTGTCCACTTTCCTCCCTCTCTTTCAAATTAGCTGTCTTCGTGGCCCTTTTTTTGCATGACACGCACTCACTGAGTGTCACCATTTGACTCAGGTCCGACAAAAATGCTCTCGAAACTAAACTACACAGCTTTAAATAAACTCTAATGATATAAGAAAATATATACAATTATATACAAATATGTTCAGGTATGAGTCTCCCCAGCACTCTCCTGAGCTGGAACAGTTCCAAGAAATCCCGGAGCTGCTGCTGGAGAAAGAAGAGAGTTTTGAAGGTCAGGAGAGCTCAAGCCTAAGGGTCGACAGTGATGGATGGACGGAGTCCTCCTTGAATGCCGGCCATGGTTGGATGAGAAGGGAAGAAGGAGCAGGAAGGAAGTTGTCTTCTGTGATCTCTGACCTTCCTCTGAGCTTACGTAGGTATATGGAATGGAATATCTCTGGCCAATTTTGCTGTCTGTCTAATTCAGCCTCCTACGAGGGGTCATAGATCTCCCCGTAGTGTCTGAGCCAGCAGAGTGAAGGTGCGACCTTGAAGCCCCAGCAGTTACAAAAACATTCCTCTCTTATCAGCTTTAGTAAGAACAGAGTATTGCTAGTTAAAAGAAAGCTCACTGAAGGGAAAAAAAAAAATCAGCAAAAAGAAAATTGGCTTAATCCTGGCTCAAACCAGGACACTGAGCTATCCACATCAGCCTCAATTTCTGTACTGAATCCACTTGTGTACTTTCACATTGGGGTAGACCAAGAGAATATTGGCATAGAGAGGGTTAATCCTGAAAGACTACAAGGGGAAAAAAAGACTGTGTAGAGCGGGAAATTAGTCAGCAGAGACCTGACAAAGTGGTTCCTACACATGCTGTTCTGTCAGGCTGCACAGCTTCTTCTGCTTCAGAGGTAATTACATAGATTTTCTGTCTTGTACTTGCAAAAACACAGCACAGCACTCCACCACTGCTTGTAGCTCAGTGCTTCAGGGCTCCAGCTGCATGGGGCTGGAAAATGTTTACACAATTTCTTTTAAGATTTTTAAATCACAATAAAGGATGTGGGTAACTCTTCATCTGAGGGGGGAATATAAGAGTCCCCTCTGAAGCTGGACTTGGGTGGAGAGAAAGACTTCCTTGTGAGGAGATACAATTACATCTTTCTCATTCAGATGGCTTCTACTATACTGTAAATCATCCTCTTTTCCAAATTTTTAAACTAGAAAGGAACTCAAAAGGATTTTGGACATGATGTAGATTTCAGATTCTCACTGTTTCAGACACAGAAACTCACTGTCAGTTTTAATAAGCAGTTTTCTGGGTGCTGTTGAGAAATCTGTTAATTCCTTTTAATTTGACAAGCACACACATATACATTCAGCATACAGACAATGTGTCTATCAGTAAAAATAATGCATGTGAATATGTATATTCCTCTTTCATTACTAGGATGTGCTTGAATAAATGCTTGGTAAATGAAGTACTGATACGGGTATTTAAAATAATATATAAATTGAAACAGAAGTATTCAAACCAGTATTTACAGCATGTATTTTCATTAGGGTTTGCGACAAATGGAATGTCCAAATTGTTTTAAAAAGACATTTCTATACTCAAGTATAAACATGAACATACTTATAGTGGTGTCATTTTCACTGGCAAATATGATACAGCAGCTTCTACATGCTCATCTCTATAGAGAAGACATGAGACAATTATGGAAGACATACCTTGAGATGGGAGAAATTCTCTTCTATTGCCTATGACTCACGGTTGACCAATCTCTACCTAAAAGTTTCCAGTGCTTCTCTATCTTCACAAATTCCTGTTGTTTTTACTACAGCTTTTTTTCAGTTAGCAAATGTAATTTGCTCTTACCTAAAAGGCAGAAGTCCCTTGTGCTGTGGCACCATCTTCAGAATAGCTGAACTACCCCTCACTCTTCCCTTATCTTTCTCTTTCTTTCTCTGCACAATCACTGGATTATTCAAGTCAAGATACTTGCCAGATTTTCCAGGCATCTAACAACTCTTGAGATCCTCAGGAAACTCCCTTAAAACCAGATTCCCATGCTGCAACACTTACATGAAGCAGATAAATAGAAGTATACCTTCATAAGATTACAGACAAAGGTAATTTTAAGTTTGTTTCAATTGTTTTATTCTGTTTAATATCTGCAACCCCATATGTTCTATAATTCTATGATTCCAGGGTTCTATTAATAAAAAGGAAAAATACAGTTATTTTGTGGCAATGGTTCATTTCTTGTGTGAACACAGCAGTAGATTATTGTAGATTTTTCTACATTGATACTTATATTTGATCTTCAACCCTAGAGGAGATAATATGAAACTAAAGGCATTACAAATGCCTGAAACAATGAAACCATAATGTGAATCATGTAGGACCTTGGCTTTGTATTTCAGTACTTGGTATGTTTTCTTTTTTACTTTCTTTGTGATGTTTTTGTTTTGTTTTGTTTTGTTTTGTTTTGAATTTCTATTACTTTTTTCTTCATCAGTATCATGACTTATGTATCCTTCTTATATTCCTTCAATCTGTCCTTTCCAATGGCAAACAGTTCCTTTTCCTTAGTGGCAGATATGTAACTCCTAAATGATTTCTCTTCTCCTTGTGACCTTGCTACAGCCTGGGAGAGAAGGAAAAAAATAAAGAGGTAAAGCAAAAAAAAAAAAATAGGAAAAGGGAAGAAGACAAAGAGAAACTCTACTAAGTGAGAAAGGTGATGGCAGACCTATCTAGAAAATGTTAGCTGATTTGAACAGGAATGGTACGAGGCATGAGGGAGGATCAAAGCATGGTTTAATGATTGCATTTCAGGATGAGTTTTTATCCAAGTTTCGTATTTTCAGGAGCTATTTCTCACCTTTTTTTTTCAGGTACACAGATTGTTCTGTGGGGGCAGAAGGCGAGAAGCTGACAGCATAACTCCTCTGGTAAATAGGAAACAATTTCTTTAACCAATAAGAGTTTATGTTGTGTCTATGTCATCCCAATGAACTTGTGTAGTAGATACTTTGAATGAGTAAATGTGCTCATCTTATTGCTTAGAAATAAAGACAACTCTACTAGATTAAATGAATTTGCATTCTGACTGATTAATAATTCCCTCTAAAATGAGATGAAGGTTGGTTTGCATTGGGTTTTATTTTCTTTGGTTGGTTGGTTGGTTTGGTTTGGTTTTTTGTGTGTGGAAACCATTTATTAGGGAGATTAGACATCATCTACCTGGACTTCTCCAAGGCTTTTGATGCAGTCCCCAGCTGCCTCCTCCTGGAGAAACTGACTCATTAGGGCCTTGAAAAATGGCCTGTGTGGTGGGTGGGGAACTGTCTGACAGACCATACCCAGAGGGTGATAGTAAATAGTTCCTCTTCAAACTGGCAGCTGGTCACAAGTGGAGTCCCCCTAGCATTGGGCCAAATACTGTTCAACATCTTCATAAGTGACCTGGATGTTGGGATCAAAAGCACCCTGATGAAGTTTGCCGATGACACCAAGATAAGTGGAAACGCTGACACTCAGGTGGGAGGGCCACCCTCCAGGATGACCTAGACAGGCGGGACAAGTGGGCTAGCAGGAATCTTATGAAGTTCAATGGGGAGAAGTGCAAAGTCTTGCATCTGGAAACACATAACCCAGGAGTACAGTTCACAATGGGATCCACCTGGCTGGAGAGCAGTTCTGTGGAAGGGGACCTGGAAGTCTTGGTTGACAACAGGCTCAACATGAGTGAACAGTGTGCTGCAGTGGCAAAGAAAGCCAACAGGCTTCTGGGCTGCATGAACTGTTGGCATCACAAGCAGAGATAAAGAAGTCATCATCCTGCTCTATTTGTTGCTTGTCAGACCACACCTGGAGTACTGTGTTCAGTTGTGGTCCCCGCTCTACAAAAAGGATGTGGCCAAGCTGGAGAGAGTCCAGAGAAGGGCCATGGTTAGAGGGTTATAGGACCTGCCATATGAGGAGAGGCTGAGACAACTGGGTTTGTTCAGCCTTGGGAAAAGAAGGCTTCAGGGGGACCATATTACAGTGTCTCAGTACTTAAAGGGTAGCTGCAAAGAAGATGGAGGCTCCCCATTTACAAGGAGTCACATGGAAAAGACAAAAGGTAATGAGTGCAAGTTTTTTCTTGGGAGATTCTGATTAGACTCAAGAAGTAAATTTTTCATCATGAGGACAGTCAAACATAGGAATAGTCTCCCAAGGGAAGTGGTAGATTCCCCCACATTGGACAGTTTTAAATCTCAGTTTGGCAGGGTGCTGAGCCATCTCATATGAACTATACTATTACCTAGAAAGTTAGACCAGATGGTACTTGAGATTCCTTCCAACATGGCATTCTATGATTCTATGATTCACTATGGATGGAGATAATAAGTGCACATAGATTCAGTTCCTACAACATGTGAAGCAATCATAATTCATGATAATGAATACAAATGTCTAAGTGAGGACAATGTGTTGCCTCATTAACTAAAAAAATAAAACCCAAGGAAAAAGGTTAGAAGAAAAAGCAGTTTAATGGAAATACAGTCTTTGTTATTCCATTAAAAATTATAATGTTCAGGCTATAACTCTCAGAGCTCAACTCCCTTTTACCCCCCAAAAATAATAATAAAATCAGTGGACATAGCTCCTTTAAGAGCCTGCAGGAAACGTAAGTGGCAAACACAGAGTCATAGGGGAAGAAAGTTCAAGCAAAAGTTATTATTCCTCCTCTCTTTGTGAGTTTAGGTCTAGATTGAATTGTGCTGTGTTTAAAGTTTTGTGTTAGAGGATATTAGACGTGTGCTTTTACTCCTTGTCAATAAGGTTAGTTTTTATTGTTAGAGTGCAAACCTTCTCTCTCTGTATTTCAGACCTTTTATATCTGCATAGTTCTTTGGTTTAATCATTTTGCTTTCATCAGGAAAGTATTCAAAACATGATCTGAGCAATGCATGTTTATTTGCTGAAAGCATATTGTCATGCAATGGGAGTTTAGAAGTGGTTGTCCCAGCCATGACTGGCAAAATTCTATGCACTTCTTTCTTGAACTATCTGTAATAATTTCCATCATAAGTTTTGGACAGGAGGTAGAATTCTGTGGCTTTGAAAATGTTCTCTGCAATATTTTAGAGGGGCTTTTTTTCACAAGCTTTGAGAGTTTCTCTTCATGAAAGCCAGTATCACAGATATTAGAAATCAGATTTTATTCACAAACTCAGCCATGGTTTGCTTGTTAGATACCTTTCTACCAGACTTTTACATTAGATTGTTTTTGAGATCTTGAAAAACAGACATTAGTTTAACCAAGATCTCAGTACTCCTCGCAGAAGACGGTTAACATCACTCAAGCCATCAACACAATTGCTATTAATTGGCTCCCTTGACATAGTTCAGAAGTGCAAGGGTCATAAATATCATGAGTCTCTTGAAAGATTTATAATCTGATGGGAAAATAACACCTTCTCAGCAAGCAGTCCAAAAATCTTCTTACTGTTTTTTTTTTGTTTTTTCTTCCTTTTTTTTTTTTTTAAGTTTTATATTGAAGTAATACAAAATATAATTAGCTATTGTCTAGGGGCTTGTTTCATAGAACTATAGAATCACAGATTCATTTAGGTTGGAAGGGACCTGAAAGATCATCAAGTTCCAACCCCCCTGCCATGAGCAGGGAACCCTACCACTAGACCAGGCTGCACAAAACCTCGTCCAACCTGGCCTTAAAAACCTCCAGGGATGGGGTATCAACAACCTCTCTAGACAACCCATTCCAGCTCCTCACCACCCTTAGAGTGAAGAATTTCTTCCTCATATCTAACCTAAATCTCCCCTCTCTCAGTTTAAAACCATTACCCTTGTCCTATCACTATCTTCTCTGATGAAAAGCCCCTCCCTAGCTTTCCTGTAGCCCCTTTTCAAGTACTGGAAGGTACTCTAAGGTCTCTCAGAGCCTTCTCTTCTCTACGATGAACAGCCCCAGTTCTCTTAGCCTGTCATCATAGCAGAAGTGTTCCAGGCCTTCGATCATCTTGGTGGCCCTTCTCTGGACCCTCTTCGGCAGGTCTATATCTTTCTTGAGCTGAGGGCACCAGAACTGTACTCAGTATTCCAGGTGGGGTCTCACCAGAGCAGAGCAGAGGGGCAGAATCACCTCCCTGGCCCAGCTGGCCATCCTTCTTTTGATGCAGCCCAGGACACAATTGGCTCTCTGGGCTCCAGCACACACTGGCGACTCATGTCGAGCTTCTCATCAACTGCCACCCTGACGTCCTCCTCAGGACCGCTCACTAGCCATTCTTCCCCCAGCCTGTATTTGTGCCTGGGGTTGTGCCAACCCAGGTGCAGGACCTTGCACTTAACCTTGTTGAACTTCATGAGGCTGGCACTGGCCCACCTCTCCAGCCTGTCAAGGTCCCGCTGAATGGCCTCCCTTCCCTCTTGGGTGTCAACCACACCACACAGCTTAGTGTCCATCGCCATCTCACTGTCCATGTCTCCAACAAAAATGTTAAACAGCACTGGTCCCAATACTGACCCCTGAGGGACACCACTTGTCACCTGCCTCCATTTGGACATTGAGCCATTGACAACTACTCTCCAGGTGCAGCCATCCAGCCAATCTCTTATCCACCAAGTGGTCTATCTGTCAAATCCATGCCTTGTCAGTTTGGAGACCAGGATGTCATGTGGGACAGTGTTTAATGCCTTGCACAAATCCAGGTAGATGACATCAGTTGCTCTGCCACCATCCTCCATCCCTGTAGCCTTGCTGTAGAAGGCCACCAGATTGGACAGGCATGGCCTGCCGTTCGTGAAGCCATGTTGGCTGTCACCAATCAGCTCTTTATTTTCCATGTGTCTTAGCAGACTTTCCAGGAGGATCTGCTCCATGACCTTGCCAGGCACAGAGGTGAAACTGACCAGCCTGTAGTTCTCTGGGTCTTCCTTTTTTCCCCTTTTTAACAATAGGGGCTACATTCCCTTTTTTCCAATCAGCAGGAACCTCACCAGGCCTCCATGACCTCTCAAATATGATGGATGGAGGCTTAGCAATTTCATCCGCCAGCTCCCTCAGGACCTGTGGGTGAATCCCATCAGGTCCCATAGATTTATACACCTTCAGTTCTTTAGATGGTCACCAACCTGCTACTCACCTGCGGTGGGGGGTAATTCACTCTCCCAACCCCTACTTTTAACCTTCTGTGGCCTTTGTGTTGAGGTTGGAGCACTTACCAGAGAAGACTGAAGCAAGGAAGTCATTGAGGACCTCAGCCTTCTCAATATCCTGTGTTCCTACCTCACTCGTTTCCTTCAGGAGAGGGCCTGCAGTCTCCTTGGTTGTCCTTTTCTCCCCAACATACCTAAATAAGCTTTTCTTATTGTTCTTAACATCCCTGGTGAGATTTAATTCTAGCAGGGATTTGGCTTTCCTCACCTGATCCCTAGCTGCTTGGACAACCTCTCTGTACTCCTCCTAGGATACTTGCTCTAACTTCCACCCCATGTATACTTCCTGCTGACATTTGAGCTTTTCTAGGAGCTGCTTATTCATCCATTTCGGCCTCTTGGAGTTTCTACTTGACTTCCTTTTAGTTGGAGTGCAACGCTCTTGGACCACGAGAAGGTGATCCTTAAATATCCGCCAGCTTTCATGGGCCTCTCTACCCTCCAGGATGTTATCCCAAGACACTCTCTTGAGGAGATCCCTGAAGAGGCTGAAATCTGCCCTTCTGAAGTCAAGGGTGGTAAGCTTGCTGTGAGCCCTCTTTGCTGCCCTAAGGATCTTGAACTCCTCCAGTTTGTAGCCACTACAACCTGGCTGTCCTTGAGCTTAACATCCCTCACCAACCCTTTGTTGTTGGTGAGGACAAGATCCAGTATAGCACCTCTCTTTGTTGGTTCCTCAATTACTTGAAAAAGGAATCCTTGCACTCTAGAAACCTCCTGGATTGTTTGCATTTAGCAGAGTTGTTCTCCCAACAGATGTCTGGGTGGTTGAAGTCTCCCATGAGGACCATGGCTTGTGAATGAGAAGCTGCTCCTATCTGTCTATATGGTGCCTCATCTATATTATCCTTCTGCTCAGGCGACCTATAGCAAATCCCCACCGTGATGTCACCTTGGCTTTTCTTTCCCTTAATTTTAACCCATAAGCTTTCTGTTGGCTCCTCATCTGTCCCCAGGGAGAGCTCCATGCACTCCAAGTGGACTTTGGCATATAGGGCAAGACCCCCACCCCGTCTCCCCTGTCTGTCCTTCCTAAAGATTTTGTAACCCTCCATTCTTACACTCCAATCACAGGAGCCATCCCACAAGGTCTCAGTGATGCCAATGAGATCATAGCCCTGCAGGCTCATCCTAATCTCTACTTCCTCCTGTTTATTCCCCATGTTGTGTGCATTTGTATAAAGGCATTTAAGCTGAGCCTTCAGCTCAGCCTTCAGTAGCTGACCTGACCACCACACCACTCCTAGGCTCATTTGTCATAAACCTGGCTTTATCCCGCACCCCCTTCCAACCTAGTGTAAAGCCCTATCAATGAGTCCCACTAATTCCTGCCCTAGTACCTTTTTTCCCCTGTGGGACAGGGTCTTTTCATTCAAGGTCATCAGACATGGTCTCCTGTAAACCAAACCATGATCAAAAAACTCAAAATCCTGCTGGTAGCACCAGTTTTTGAGCCAGGCATTGATCTGTGAGTTCTTCTTGTTAACCCACTCATAAATTCCCATGACTGGAGGGACAGAGGAGAACACAACTTGTGCATCCAAACCCTTGACCAGTTGTCCCAATGCCCTAAAATCTTTCTTTTTTACTTTCAAACCTCTTTTCTCCACCTCATCACCACCTACCTGAAAGATCAAAAGAGAATAATAGTCTGAGGGCCATATCAGATGAGGAATTTCTTTTTTATGTCCCTTACCCTGACTCCAGGGAGGCAGCATATTTCCCTGTGGTCTGACTGTCATGTGGGACCTTCAGTTCCCCTCCAAATGTTATCACCTATCACTGTCACCCTCCTCTTGCTTGTCTCAGAAGCAGTTCTAATCTGAGGAGCTGGTTGCTTTGGCATCTTCTTAGAAACAGTCGTATTGCATTGAGCTGGCTGCAGCTCCCTGGGTGGGACTGCTTCAGCACCATTGTTTGACTGACACCCTAATTCCAGAGCGCTGTATCTGTTCTGCAAATGCACCTGGAAATGTGGGGAGGGCTGGTGAGAACTCTTCTGCTACCCCAAGCAAGGACCTGCTTCCATTCCCCCCTGTCCTCTCATAGTTCCCATCCTTCCTCCTGATGACCAGAGGGCTGGGGATCTTCTGCCTCTTGTGAAGCTACCATCTGCTGCCTTTTCCCCAAGGATGGCAGGGTGCAGCATCACCTATCTATTTCCCTTTCACTTTCCCATATGGTCCTTAACATCTCTACTTCATGCTTAAGCTCAGCAACCAGACTAAGCAAATTGTTTACCTGGTTGCAGCTCACACAGATGTTGTCTTTACTGTCACCCTGCAAGAGTAACAGACTCAGACACTCCATGCAGCCTGCCACCTGGACAGCTGAAAGCCTCTGAGGCAGATGAGCCTGGGTTCCAACACTACTTTCAACAGATGCTTTTGAATGATCGGAGACCATCTTCAGCTCTGCCTTACCTGCTGAGCCCTCCCCAGTGCCTTCTCTCACTCTTGCCCATGTGGCCTTATTGCACTGCTCCCTGTGGTGGTTACCGCTGCCTCTGTTCGCTCTCCTCATGATCTGAGGGAGCCTCCATGTACAGCTGTGTTTAAATGCTGTGCAGTTGTCCTGGCGATACTCCCTGCCACGTCACTCTGTCTCGAAAGAGCTGCTGAGCCCTTGCGGGTCTCTCCGCACTCCCACAGGCTTCCCAGGCTTCGGGAACGCCCCTTTACATCTTAAATTGGTGAAGTTTGCTGTTAAGGCAGAGCACTAGCCGCAGCCGCTGCCTCTGTTCGCTCTCTGTTTTGTTGCTTGTTTTGAGAAAGAGTAAGAAAAAGGCATTAGACTAGGGAAAGGGACAAGATTTGCCCTATAAGCATCACTATTTGAGCACCTGCTCTCCCAAAGTTGCTAGAGAAGCTAATTTTTGACTCAACACTGTGTGGTGCTGAGGCACTGTCACCATTTGACTCAGGTTCGACAGCAATGCTCTCAATCCCCTCTCCCTCCTACCCAGGTAAGGAAGGAGAGAGAGAAAAAGAGAGAGACTTTACTAGATTGAAAACTAAACTACACAGCTTCAAACACTAAGAAAATATATACAAATATATACAAATGTGTTCAGGTATGTGCAAAAGCTACTTGCCTCCCCTCACCCCCAGCAACTCCCACAGCACTCCCCTGAGCTGGAGCAGTCCTGAAAAATCCTGGATTGTTGCCGGAGAAAGCACAGAGTGATGAGGGTCAGGAGAGCTCGAGCCCGGGGGTCAATGGTGATGGGTGTATGGAGTCCTCCCCAGATGCCGGCCATGGATGGAAGAGAAGGGAAGAAGAAGCAGGAAGGAAGTTGTCTTCTGTGATCTCTGACCTTCCTCTGAGCTCACATAGATATATGGAATGGAATATCTCTGGCCAATTTTGCTGTCTGTCTAACTCAGCCTCCTATGGTGGAGTCATAAATCTTCCCGTAGTGTCTGAAGTGGCAGAGTAAAGGTGTGATCTTGAAGACCCAGAAGTTAGAAAAACATTCCACTGTTTGTTATCATTCCTAGCTGGGACACTCTGCTACTAGTTAAAAAAAAAAGCTTACTGAAGGAAAAAAAAATCAGTAAAAGGAAAATTGGCTTAATCCTGGCTCAAACCAGGACAGGCATTCCTTGGATGTGTTGAGCATTATTATTATTATTATTATTATTATTATTATTATTATTATTATTATTATTATTATTATTATTTTTATTTTTATTTTTATTTTTATTTTTATTTTTATTTTTATTTTTATTTTGTCTGACACAAAGTTTTATGTCCTTTGCCAAAAGTAAGACTGGTTTCTACCATTTGGAACATGTAAGGCAAATACAAAAGCAGATGGCAACTGGATATATAGAAAGGTGACAAGTATTGTCCAAGCCAACACCTCAGATCATTGCTGAAGTGGGAATATAATGCCATTTTCTCAGACTCCCAGTTCACTCTTCTAACCGCTGGATCAAGTTGCCCACATAAACTTCTTTCTAGCCATATGTTACAGAAGAAAAATAATATCTTTACAATGAGAGAGAAGAAGAGAAGAGCTAAACTGGTAGAAAAATATTTGCTTTTCATGGTACTGATAAGAACATCACTCAAAAGGAGTAGGGTTTTTTGTTTTATTTTTTTTTGTTAACTGGTTGGCAATATCCATTTAAGAGGCTGAATTTTATTGGGATAGCTTGAACAACATCTAAGACAAAAAGAAATGTGACACAAAACAGTTATAAAAAGATTCACAGAAAAATAAAAGAAGCTGGTTTTGTTTAATTGTTTTTTTTATTTTTCTGCTAAGATTGCATGCCCTGTTACTTCCACTTGTAACTAAAATGAAGAAATAAAGAGATAACATATCTAAAGAAACATCAATTTCAGTATGCTTTCAATTCAAGTACAGAGTCTACCTTGAACAATGCAATTCATAAAAGAAATAAAAATGGCAGGGTTTTTTGCTTCTTAACTTTCCTTCTTTTGTTTATATAACCACAATCAGACAAACTATAATGCTAAGTAACTATACACATTAAGAAACAAGCATAGATTAATAGCTATAATTTGACACATGTACACTGTTCATTATGGAAACATAAATAGTACAAATTTTTCATAGCTATTTCTTGGAAAAATCTGTTTGTTAGATGATGTTGGCAGAAGATTAAATAACCACATGTCAGAATGAAGGAAAAAGTAATTCAATGAAACTCAGAGCATACTGGAGATGTACTATGAGCTGAACTGTTAAGACTAATAAGAAAATTATCTTTGTCTTCCAGTCATTCAGTTACTTAATGGACAAATATTTTGGCTTAGATTTCTGGTACTCAAATATATATTATCTTTCCAAAATATTACTATTGAAAGACATGAAAATGGGAAATAGCTTGCACGTTGGATGACAAAATCTTGAAATGCTATTGCTATTTAAAAAAACAGTGCTATAGGTGACTATCTTGTCCTGGTCCCTAACACTGTGATGGAGTAATGAGAGACAGACATAGCAATTATTTTACAAGGAAAAAAAAAAAGACATAAAGTTTATTCAAAGAAGATAACAGAAAATAGTACTGAGTTTCAGGGTTATATGACTATGTCCTATATATGGATGGTAAATCATCCAGTCCCATAATATTACCCTAGGATATACAGTTAAGTACATATTTGAAAATACTTACAATATGCCTTTCAATGTCTCAGCTATCCATTATTTGTTAAATTATTTAAATGTGTTAACTGATTTGTAAAACAAAATGAAGCTGGATATCATTTCAAAGACCAAAATAAAGTTTTTAACATCTCTTAACCAAGTAACTGCATTTTTTTTTTTTTTACCATTGTGCCTGCTCCATACAAATTTTCTTTTTCATTTGCTTCATGAGCCAGTTTTCCCTCTTCCTTCTTCATACAGTCTTAACTTCTGCTTTTTTGTTCGTCAGGTGATGGGAATTGTAACTCTTTTAATTTCTGTTGAAGTAATAACGACCTTGAACACTGATCCCATCACAATTCTCTCAAAAATGAAAATACAAAACATGTTGGAATGCCAGTTTACACTGGGAAGATTGTATGAAGGAAGCCCTCAAACTGAACTGATATTGTCAACAAAGGGAAATCCAGAAACAATAAGGAAAATTGTTTTGAAGCATAAAATATGTGTTATTTCTATATTCCTCCTGCCTGGTGGTTATATATGACAAATGGGCACTTCCACACATAAATTACCCTCCTAAAAGCTAGTTGTATGTTTGTGCACCTTGTGAAATTTCTGAATATGCACATCTATCTTATGTTTGCTACTGTGCTTTTAATTCTTCATTTCATTACATTAGAAGTAATGAAATTTTGTTGGTGGTATTTACATTTTTTAAGACTCATAGAGTGATTGGATTATATACAAATTCCAGGCTCTTATATTTGAGAGGATGCACTTTGAATCCTGAGTCTAAATACAAATATATATACAAAATAAATAAATTTAAAAATAATTTTAAAACCCCTGCAGATTCTTCAAAATCTTTTACTGAGGCCTTAATAGTTTTAGTAAGGTTTGATCCATGATATCTCAATGGATACAGCTAGCAATATAGAAATTTGGAAATGGATTAGTCTTTGCAGTTTAAGTTGCCTAGCTAAAGTGCTGAACTCAAGAACCTAGTTATTCTAGAATTTTTAGATTGATGCTGAGATTTCAGTATCTGCACAGGGTTATTCATCCACCACAGATCTTGGTTATCCTCTGAAGTGCCCAGTGGAATATTTAGGTTGATTGGACTCAGTATTAATGTCAATATCACAGTTAACATTTATTATACTAACTCAATTCAGTTCTACCTAAATTTTAAATTCACAAGATTGCAGACCTCAACAACCTAATTCTTAAACTTGTTTTTCTGTTTCCTGTATGTGTCCATAGTTTGGTCAATGTTGCCAAAGTACCAAGATATGTCTCTCTCACCTTTAGCTGATCCTTTCTCAAACACTTTATGAAATGAAATCTTAGTCCAACCATCATAAATCTAAAAACTGAAATCAATGAGCTTGTCGTCATCGATATTTCCTAGAAATAGGGTTTTGTCCTTGTCTTTTTTGTCAGTTTCTCATACTGGGTCCAAGAAATTGGGCTTTACTGATCTACAAGGAATGTTGCAGCACTTACCTGTTCTTTTATGTTTTTACCCAAGGATGATGGCTCAAGTGGGCAGTTTACTTCAAATGACAAATTAAGGGTTCGTTGGAGTCAGATGGTCCAGTTTCTAAGCTATACAAGATTTCTTTTTTGCTATTAAAAAATACATAATCTTCAAGTACCTGGATATAGAAAACTAAGAACAGTTACAATGTCAGCATTATTCAAGTGAGTCTGCTCTTGTTTAAACTGAGGACTGAACCAGTCCAACTGTTCAGAGAATTGAGTATGAAAAAGGCAGTTTAAAAGATTCAAGGCTACAGCTCCAGTGCTAAAGGCATTACCCTGAAAGTACAGGCAAAATAGTGCAGCAGGGCTTGCTCACATATTTCTTTATGCATTTGTCCTCTTCTAAAGACACAGTTTTAGTACTACTTAGGAGCTGGTTTGGCTTTCCTGATGCTTTATCTAGCACTCTTCTTGCCCTATATTTTTTTTCCCTTCCTCCTCTTTTTTTTTCTTTTTCTTTTTCTTTTTTCCTTTTTTTTTTTTTCTTTCTTTTTTTTCCCCCCTTCCCGCTTTTTTAAGTTCACTTAAAGTGCCTGGAAGAAGAGGAAGGCTGCACTGTGTCTCCTGTGAGTTACCAATACAAGTATCTGATATGTAAGATCAAGGTACTATATTGCCTGTCTCATTCACGGAACTGTTAATGGTGCAAGGTGTGATGGAATAGATATGGCAACACCTGTTCAAATGGGCAAAGGGAAGCATGGTAGAACCTCACATCTCCCACCTGCAGACATAAACTTACCACAGAAATACATCAGGATTTCCTTCCAGAGTAAAGCTATGGACTTCAAAGGATCACAGAATATTAGGGGTTAGAAGGCAACTTTGGAGATCATTGAGTCCAACCCCCCTGCGAAAGAAGGACCACCACAAAGTCTAGGACAGGTTACTCAGAAACACATCCAGATAGGTATTGAAAGTCTCCAGAGAAGGAGAATCCACTATTCCAGTGCTCTGTAACCCTTACAGTAAAGTTCTTCCTTATGCTAAGGTGGAACTTCTTATGCTCTGGCTTGCATCTATTGCCCCTCATCCTGTCAGAGGGCACTACTGAAAAGAGATGGGCCCCTCCTTCTTGACACCCACCCTTCAGATATGTATATACCTTAATAAGATCCACTCTCAGTCTTCTCTTCTCTAGACTAAAGAGCCCCAGGTCTCTTAGCCTTTCCTCATAAGACAGATATTACAGTCCCCTTATCATCCTAGTAGCCCACCATTGGATTCTCTCAAGTAAGTCCTCATTGCTCTTGTACTGGACAAAATACTCCTGGTGTGGTCTCACTAGGTCTCATGAACTTACCTCAACCTGCTGGATACACGCTTCTTAATGCGCCTCAGGATACCATTGGCCTCCTTAGCCACAAGGGCACAGTGCTGTCCTATGGATAACTTGTTGTACACCAAGACCCCAAGATTCTTTTCCACAGGGATGCTTTCTAGCAGGTCAACCCGTAATCTATATTGGTGCATGGTGTTTTTTCTCCCCAGGTGCAGGACTCCACGCTTGTTCTTGTTGAACCTCATTAGGTTTCTGTTTGCCCAGCTCTCGTCTTTCTAGATCTCACTAAATGGCTACACAGCCTTCTGGTGTATCAATCGATCCTTCCAGTTTCCTATCATCAGCATACTTGCTGAGGATACACTGTCCCCTCATCCAGGTCGTTGGTGAAGGCTTAGTTCTAAAAGGCTTATTAACAAACAAACCCAAGTATAATTAAGGAATAAGGAGCAAACCAATGACTTAATTAATTGACCATTTAAATTCATCCCAAAAGGATTGCTTCATTAATATTCCCCATGCAAGAATATGAGTAACTTAGAATCAAAACCATGTACTCTTTCAACAAATGGTTAATTTACATTGACAGCAGAGGAAGAGATGACTACATTAACCTGATCATTTTCTAGTGGCAAAGGACATTTGTATCTTACCTTCCACACTAGAGATATTTTAAAGCCCTATAGAATCTTGTTCAGAAAATTCCTCTAGTGTTGATAACGTCTGATTATTTTTATATCCTGAGAAATGTCTGCAGACCAACACTTTTTTTTTTTTTTTTCCCCATGTTAAGCTACTGTTCTGTGTTTTAATTACACCTGCTCCAAAGTCTATAGCATTATCAATATTTTTTGTGGTTTCGCTGCAATTTGTCAAATAACACATGCATATTTCTTCTTTTTTTTTATGTTACTTCTTTGATAAATCCTTCTTTCTTCTTTGGTCTATCCACTTAGACCTGTATTTCTTATGGGTGAAGTCACAGAGTGCTTTCAGATCAAAGGACTGAAAAAACAGTATTTAGGGACCTGAAAGGCTAGAGAAGGAAATCAGCATGGAATGATGAGATTTATCCTGGGATGCACCAGGAAGAAAAGGAAAAGTTAGGGGACCAAATATGAATTGTTAGATGCTCCTTGAAAAAGCAATATGAGACAGAGAAAAAAGAGAAGGATGCATACATGATGAGAGTCTGGTATTTCTGTCTGTGATATACAAATATCCCCTGTTCATGTCCAAGGAATGCCCACATCTACCACTCATAAGACAATTTTGCCCACAGACTGATTTAGAACTAATGACCCGATGAATATCAAGGCTTTGAAAAAGATTTGATTGAGGTCCCATTTCAATTTGAAAATAAAATACCTGGAAAGAAAAAGAACTGTTTTTAAAACAAAACGTAACAAATCAAAATAGGGGCTAGGAAATTCAAAATAACATCTAAAACTTATGAAGTATTCTAACTTTAACCAGAAAGATTCTTACAGTTTATTGCAAGATCTAATCTAAAATAAAACCATTAAATTATGTATAAAGCTGATGCCTCAGAATCAGCTATACTGAACCTTTCCTGCTGCATCATGCTTCTTGATGTATAGGTGCAACCACCATGAACACCAAGATAAGAAAGATATGAAATAGTGAAAATATCATGTTTAATATATGTTGTTTCTCCCATTCACTAAAAGAATATGTGCTCCTGAAAGGAGGACCAAAAAAACCATGATTATTTAATTGAAGACTATGTCATAATACATGCAAAGTTAATAACATATCAGGATGCAAAGCTAAAATTACAGGTGAAAGGGTGGTTTCTAATTTTTGATACCTCAATTATTTTTTCTTAAGAAAATTCTTTTAAAAAATTGGAGTTTTATTTTTGTGTGTAACTAAAGACATGAAATGATAGTTTGAAAAGACCAGAAGGGAGTTGCTCACCTACCTCTATAAACAGAGTTTAATTATTAATACAGTGCCCTTGAAAATCACAGCAACAAATAAAGGCTTCAGTTAATTTCTCCATCACTCTAGTCAATGCTGTTTTTGCTAATTCTTTCAACTGCTTTATTTTTCTGTGATTAAACTTAATTTCAATTTTTTGCCCTTCATTCCAGCAATACATAGCATGAAAACAATTTTTACTCAGTGTTGCCTTTAGGAAGCTCAACATTGTTCCTCCTAATTTGCTCTTGTCATCTTTGTACTTATTGTCATGCATGAGCTCTTTCATGTGTCTTCATAGTAGCGAGTCTTCATGTTTTTGTCCTCTTACATCTAATTTCAAATGTTAAGATGTGAGCTTCACAGTGTTCACATTTCATTGCTGTTACAGCTTTTATTATTTTGGAAAATATGGTGTTGCCATATAAATACTTGGATTACTTCAAAGTGTCTTTTCCTCTTCCAAAGCATTACATTTTTATATTTTCTTTTCTGTTTCTTCTTACTCTGTTGTCTTTTACCTCTAGAGAATGTATAGGATAATGTAAATATTAATGGCAAATGGGATTGATTTTATTTTTTTTTTTCTTACATTGACCAGAGCTTGCTCAAAGACAAAATAATATACATATTCATGTCCATTTTGATGTTCCTAGAGTCTCCCAGGCACATTGTAAGCAGACCTTCACTCTTGATGTTGAATTTAGGATGTTTGTGCTTAATACCTTAGAGACTGTTTTTTTTCTTTCCAAGTTTGGCCATGTTAAAATAACCTGTAATACTGGCAATGTCAGGGAAAAAATGTCATTTATTTGTTCTGTAGGTGCTGGGCAGGCAAGCTAAAACTCCTTAGAGGCTCTTTAACCTGTCTAATGAGATGTCTTTTTTCTTTCTTTCTTTCTTTCCTTCCTTTCTTTCTTTCTTTCTTTCTTTCTTTCTTTCTTTCTTTCTTTCTTTCTTTCTTTCTTTCTTTCTTTCTTTCTTTCTTTCTTTCTTTCTTTCTTTCTTTCTTTCTTTCTTTCTTTCTTTCTTTCTTTCTTTCTTTCTTTCTTTCTTTCTTTCTTTCTCTCTCTCTCTCTTTCTCTCTTTCTCTCTCTCTTCATTTCTCTCTTTCTTTCTCTATTTCTTTCATTTTCTCCTCATAAATCTGCAGACTCTGTGGTTCATGACATTCTGATCCTTGCCAGCTAGCAGGTCCTTGGCAGAATAAGGCACACTTAGGATTTGTGAGCTCTTTTTTCCCCTTCTGTATTATATATGTTTCTAATGAGAATCATATTTGCTTTTCAGAGCTAGGTGCCTGTAAGTCTTTAAACAAGTGAAAGCTGAGCACAACATAACCTGTGTGCTTTCTTTTCTGTTCTACCCACACAGCTTTGTTTGAACCTGATATAATAGTACAGATGTCCCCCATTTCCATTTTAAAAGCCAACAGAAAAGATCAAGCACTATTACCAGTCTGTTTCATGTTGGCCATATGCAGGGAGTGTTCAGTACTCGTCCCAGGTACTGAAGGAGAAGCAGCACACTTAAAGGAACAGATCTTCAAGGAGATTTGTATCCCCTGTTGTCTTTTCCTCCTAGTCCTCTCACTCTTTATATATTTTCCTTGGTTAAATAGAGATTTTAAACGTCCTGATTTAATGAAATAAATTCCAGAGGCAGTGGTCTGTCCAGGTTCAGGTATATTTTCCCTCTAACACCACCTTCCTCTCAATGACCAGCCTTTACATTTTCTTCTAACATTAACTCATTACCAAAACCATTCAGTTTTAAATAGAAACCCTCTTCCACCAAAGCTGCAGTAATTCATGTGTCTGTAGCTTTTACTGTAAAATTATACTCAAATAAATTATTCTTTCCTCAGTCCCCTCTTTCTGAATTTCTTTTCTTCATTATTGTCACTCAAGACAATTGTACTCTCCTCATAGACTCCTCTTACAGTCTGTCTCCGTGGATTTCATTGAGACCGTCTCATGTGATGTTACCCATTGTCAAGTGATGCCTGGTACATATAATCCTAGAAATAAAAGTTCTCAATTCTACTCTAATTTGGTTGGTTGGTTTAGTTTGTTTTTTTGTGGGATTTTTGTGTGTTTTGTTAGGGTTTTGTTTTGGTGTTGTTTGTTGTTTTTTTTTTGTTTGTTTGTTTGTTTGTTTTTTAAATCTGGTTATTTTTCCCTGGAAAGTAGAAGTGTTGTTGTTGGTTTTTTTTATAGGAGAAGTTATAAGGTTGAGTGAGGAATGTCTGAATTCCAGCTGGAGAGAATATTTAGAGTTTGTTTTTATGTGCTATCATCTGGAAAGAGAACTTGGAGGAGAGATGTGTATTCTTTCTACCATTTTTTGTTTTCAGAGGTAGGTATTCTTTCCTTGAACTGGTGAGTAAAATCTGAGAGGTACCAGGAATATCAGTTTATGTTATGTATAAGATAATATTTGGAAATATAATTACTTTTGAAAAATATGTCCTTGTATTTTCTTGAGATGATACAAAGGACAAAGAATTCCTGATGGTCACTGTATAACTCCTGTGTTATCTCAGACACAAGGCTTAAAATTATATTTGGAAAAAAGTTAACCACTTTTTCTTTCACTGTTTCTGATTTAAGGTTTGTTGGCATTTACAGGGCCAATGCTTTGAGGCTCAATGATGAAGAGTGATATATTAATGAGACAAAGGTAAGCATGTTAAACAGCAACAAAAAAAATCCAAAACCAAAGTGTTGAAGATAAAAATGTAAACAGTCACACCCTACTTCTTGGTTTCCATAGTGTTCTCTATGTGTGCTCAAAAAAGTGTATATTCTAGAACGTTAAAAAACAACAACAACAACAACAACAAGGAAACAAAAAGCTTAAATTCAAAAATCGTGTCAAGACACTTCTTTTCTTTTTTGGAGAAAGAATAGTACATGGTTGATGTTACTCAATTGATGCTACACAGTTCATGTCAAACACTGGAAAACACTGACAAATTTTAGACATAAGGTTGAGAGAATCTCAAATGGATTATTATTGTGATCTTTGTTTAACACCTAACACATTTTGCATGACAGATCATATAAATATTGCTATCAGTTCTTTATGGATAATAATAAAATATATATTTTTCTCTTTCATGAACACTTAAATATCCCACATATTTTTAACTGTCTAAATCTTACTTGAAGCTAATAATTTAAGCCACGCTTAACAGTGAGGACTTCTAAGTATGTTCAGAAACTTCTCCAGTCTATCTCTGTTGGACTTAAACTAGGAACAGAAAATTAACCATTTACAAGTAATTCTATTCCTGATGTCTGAAGAACAATCCTAGATGGCAAACTAAGACTAGAACTGAGTTATTTAGAGGTTAATGGATAACTTAAAAGACTTCCACATTGTTTAACTAATCTAACAGTCACTAAAATGTATTGAAATACACCCATTGTCTACAGCAGGTTTGTGTCCTATTCTTGCATCAGACTGACTATTCTAAGAACCTCAGTTAAAAGAAAGAATAACAATGCTTAAAGTCATGTGCAGACAGTTTGAATCACTGGACCATGGAAGTTACTACCATTTTGAAAAGCTGCAAACTTATCAGAAAAAAAAACAAAACAAAACAACAAAACAGAAAACAACTAGGAGATTAAAAGTACCATAACAAACATTGTCTTTCTACATTAGATACATAGATAGAATATAGATAGAAAAGATATAGATAGAATAGAGATAGAACTGACCTCAGTCCATTCATCCAGACTTTCTAGAATGCTCTGCATAGCTTTCTTACCCTCAGGCACATCGACACTCCTGCCCAACTTGGTGTTGTCCACAAACTTAGTTTAAGGGGCACTTAATCCTCTCATCTAGATCATTGATAAAGATAATAAAGAGAACTGGTCCCAATTTTGAGCCCCCTAGAACACCACTTACAAGTGGCAACAAACTGGGCTTAGCTCGATTCACCACAACTCTTTGGGCCTGTTTGTACAGCTGCTGTTTTACGCAGCAAAGAATGAATGTCTGGAAAGGGAATTGCACAAAATCTTCTAGTTAGCACCAGCACAAGACAATAGTACTGCAAATTTTAAATAGAAACCATTTGAACATATGCTATTACAGAAAGATAAATTTAGAAAGAATATTGTTCTAAAAAGAATTTAATTATTCTTACCTTTGGAATAGGAACAGTCAAATTTGGGAAGCTAGGACTTGCACTTCATGAATATGTCAAATTGTATGTAATGCCCTGCAAAATGTATTAGGGTCCCACTTGCTTCCAAAGTTCAATATTTGGAAATAATCAAGCATCCATAACTATAAAGGAGCCTATGGGAAGTGAGTTTCTGATTTTTATCTCAGTGTCAAAATGGTAATTCTCCACAACAGTGATGAAAGTATCATGACTGGCAGTGATTGGCACTCATTACTGATTTAGTAGCAAAGGCAGAGGCAACGGTGATTGAACTAACTAATATTATACCAAGAACTGATATCAGGAAAAGTCATGGTGCAGTTGCTAGAAGCAAAACACTGCCTGTCTTGTGGATAAATTGGGAAGTCTGGGTACTGGAAATGAAAAAAAGACCATACAGAAAACTCTGAGATAATGGATTGCTCTGGAAAGAGAAAAATATTGTGGCAAAAATCTCTCTCTAGCAAAAGGGGAAAAAAAAAAAAAAAAATCTTGTAGGTGTTCCAAAGTAATTTATAAAATTAGAGACTATTTAATTTTTCATGATCATGTATTATAATACTCTGAAATGGCTCAATCAGATCCATAGGAACATATATATGGAAATTTCTTGCTTTTCTATTGCTATTGCTTTGGAGACACAGATTTCATAGTTTTAAGGTGTCGCTTAGCTTCACACCATTAGTACTCCCATAATGTGTGCTTTCAGATACATCTTAGAATCGTAGTAGTCAGACTAAGTATGTATATGTAAGAAACTAGTTATCTAGACTGGTTTTAATACCAGTGGAGGGAAGTAAATGCTTCTAGTGCCCAATTGTTTCACTGTGTGGGTCTCTAATAGAAACAATTTTTCTCCATGTGATATGAATGGATCCTAAGATGATTATTAACTTCATTTCATAGATATTTAAAGTGAGGTGAAACAACTCTAATTCAGGCAACCTAGGAATCATATAAATCAGCTTTTGAACAATCAAACCAGTCAAAGTCTAATCTCTGTGTCTTTTACAATGAGTTTCTGGTCACATTGCTTAACCTTAAACACCCTGCTCTCTTGCATGGGAAAGTCTGGAATCAGAGCTTCCTCTGGTCCTTGAAAATGCGCTCTGGTTCACATCAAAGTCAAAGGAACCATTTCCATTGACTTTAATGAAAGGTGACTTACATTCTCCATGCACTTCAAAAATAAATATCTGAATTCAAGGTCCAATCTTTTTGGCTTGTTTTGCT
Source organism: Apus apus (assembly GCF_020740795.1). Taxonomy (NCBI): domain Eukaryota; kingdom Metazoa; phylum Chordata; class Aves; order Apodiformes; family Apodidae; genus Apus; species Apus apus. The sequence continues at coordinate 7,412,887 of NC_067312.1, read as the reverse complement.
ATGTCCATTTTGAGCGCTATGGATCACTACATTCTCCATTATTAGCTAAGAGAACTCAAATAAATGGAGCACAGGGAATTTCTAACTTGGAGGTCACAGCTCTTTTGAGGACAAAGAGGAGAAGAAACTATGCATGGCTAATGCTGATAGTCTTCTGCAGACATCATGCTATCACCATGGATTCTATCAGAGCTATTGTGTGATGATGTGTTTGAGCTGTTGCCATGTTTAGCAGGGAGAACTTGTTACAAGCAGTGACTTGTTGCAAATAAGTGACTAGAGAAACTGTTGGTCACATTCTAGTATGTGGAAGCAAGTTTATCTTCCATATCTATATTACAGCTGTCTACAATTCATGCCCATTTCCACATTCCTGAAATGTTTCAGTCCATAGGAAATGGACTGTAAAGAACAGATAATCCTTCCTACATCAAGGGAGATTTGGTGAAGTTCTGGGCACTCCAAAATTCACTCTACACTGCTGTTTTTTGGGTTTTTTTGTTTGTTTTTACTTAAAGACAAGGTAAATAGTTGCAGTGCTTACATACCCTGAGACATTACTGCAGCATGAATTTTCATTTGTGCACTAAGTTGTAGTCTCTCATTTGACATACAAATCTTCATGGATATTAGACAAAGGGTAGTAGATCTGACAGCCTGCTTACTGTAGTTCAGGATATTACACACTGACAAACTTGAAAGTTTATATGGAGGCTGAGGTTTGTTTTCAAATAATAAGCAGTGGAACCAGGTATGTATCTTCCAGAAACTGGTGTTGCTCCAGTGAGTTTTGGAGGAAGGCTGATTTATGCCTACTGGGATCTAACCCGGACTCTTCACTGTGTGCTGGAGAACAAGTGTGGCAAAGCAGCCTTGTGACCCGCCTAAAGGAAGCTGCTTCAGAGAGTCAAAATCACCCACACAGCAGACACAGGAGTAGTGTAACTGCCTGGCAAAGTTGTCTTTTTTCACTGACTTAATCATTTGATTGTATTAAATATTCCCTAGGAAATACCAACATTTCTACCTGTTTCAAGCTTATTATATAATGGAGCATGTTGTTTGGCATACAGGTTTTGAAAATAAGAAAAAATATGAAATCACAAATTTGGTTGAGCACTGGAAGGGAGGAGGGAAGCACATTTATAATGTATTTTTTTGCTTTGAACACATAGATTTAGAAGAGAGGAAATGTCAGAACTCTCTTAAATTCGAAGAAAAAGTGAGATGGTTTGATGAGTACAGCCTAGTCCTCAGTGAATGTTCATCAACTTCATAAAACCTAGTTCCAAAGCCTCATGGCCATTCTTCATGTAGCAATCCTTTCAGTAAGTTTCCACTGAGGGTATTACTCTGGTGCTGCAGAGAGTGCCTTAGAGTTTGCTAAAAAACTGCAATGCATCAGTGCACACCTTCAAATGAACCCTGAGAGGTGAAGGGAAAGCTTAAAGCTGGAAGCTAGTTTATTACTTAAGTTTGACCCAGACAGCCCCTTAGAAATCAGTGAGAGAAGCACAAACTGAAGAACTCAATTGTCCCTTTTTACCAGGAATCGAGAAATAATTTCCAGTAATTAATATATTTGAGAAAAATATTTGACTCTTTTCTGTAGATAAGTAAAAATTAAAATAATAATAATAATAATAATAATAATAATAATAATAATAATAATAATAACAACAATAATAATAATCTCTATAACTATTCTAATTGGGGAAAAAAAATGCTACTTTGGATATTATGGTGGGTTACATTGGAAAGGTTTACATTAAACATGTGAATAGAACTATGTTGTATATCAGATAAGGGTTTGCCTTCTCAGGGCACAGATGTGATATATTTCTATGATCATATTTTCCTGAGATTATTGTCACAATTGTGTTTGGCTAGTAAGTTCCCAGTGAAAAGTGTTTTTTTACTCCTGATTGGCTTGGGTCATCGGCATTTCTTGCCTTAATGTCAGTGAATATTCAACAGGACATCAGATTCTCACAGATTATCTCTACATTGGAGGACTAGAAAGGTCACTGGACTGATTTAATCTTTTACCTCTACATTTTTCCTTCCCATGAAATACTCATCATGGTTTGAATATCAGGAAAATTTTTTTTACTGTAAGAGTGACAGAGCACTGGAACAGGCTGCCCAGAGAGGTTGTGGAGTCTCCTTCTCTGGAGACATTCAAAACCCGCCTGGATGCCTTCCTGTGTGATGTACTCTAGGTGACCCTGCTCTGGCAGGGGGGTTGGACTAGATGATCTTTCGAGGTCCCTTCCAACCCCTAGGATTCTATGATTCTATGATTCTATGAAACCTCATTATCCTCTGTGCATATGTATTGTGGTTATTAGACTCACTTCTAGCATTATTACTACTAGCATTTTATTATTGTTATTACCATAGTATTAAGGGTAGATACATAAGTAATGCACAAAATTTAAACAATTTTTTACCTCATTTTTCATAGGTTTCAAATCTATGCCACTCTGTAAAACAAACAAACAAACAAAAACAAAAACAAAAATTAAAAGAAAAAACAACAACAACAACAAACCAAACAACAACACAAAAATTAAAACCAAATAGGTAACTTTGAAAGGGATGAAAGCTATGTTTCAATAATGTAGCTTTCTTTAATTAAAACAGCCAAGAGAAATATATTGGAGAGGAAAAAAAAACAACAATGAAAAAAGACAACTCATCTTAGCTGCCAGCTTGGAGGAAACTTAAAACCTTCAAGCCAACTATACTAGTATGGCTACAGAGAGAAAGAGCTTTCCAGACAGGAATCTCTCCAGGGATCTGGAGGTGATGCAGTCTTTTTCTTTTCTGTGTGTCTCTATTTTTTTTTATTTGCCCTACAGTCTCACAAAGCGGGAACAGATGATGTTAAAAGGAATATGCTTGTCTAACATCTAATAAGAGAAGAATCAATCACTGCCAGTGATGTGAATGGGAATACAAAAGCTGTAGGCATGTATATTCCTTCAGCAGTGAAAGCACAACAAGGCAAAAGGTTAGCCTAAGATCTGCTCTCAGTTGCTTTGGAAGCTCTGTTTAATTGTTAGTCACGATGCACTGTAGGCAGAACAATTAGTTGTATCTCTATTAGATCTAAGCTGTAATTATTTGTTACATTAATCATGACTAGAGTGAGAATTTAATTAGTCACGAACATTATGTAATTTTCTCTCTCTCTTTTTTTTTTTCTCTTTTTTTTTTTCTCTTTTTTTTTTTTTTTTTTTTTTAATAGGGAGGAAATGTCCAGTTGTCTCATTAAATACCACTTATTAAAGTGAGTGCTAGCTGTCTGCGAGGCAGCATCATGCCCAGTGTCCACTGAACCTGCAGGATATCCATTCCAACAACAGAGCCTAGCGCTGACTGGGATTTAAAAGGGCAACTATGAGAGCTGGGGCTGAATCCAGACATTGTGGTCTGAGGAGTGGAGAAATTGATTTGCAGTGTTGTTTCAATGCTGTCTCATTACCTGAAGCCTATTAAAGTGTATAAAGGGAGGTGAGTTGCCTCTCACAGTCATGCTTGCTATGCTCCAGGTAAAATAGTTCTCAAACAGAACAATTTATGCCCCTCTTTGCATCCATTGTGGGATAGGCAGACTGTATTTTGTTCTTATATCCCTGTACTAGCAACATTCCTCACGGGGCACTACTGCTGCGAGACCTTCCCCAGTGCTGGGGCTCCCTTGTTGCCACATATGGCAGTATTTTGGCTCCTATGCTCCTCTGAGCAGCTGCCAATTGAGGAGGAAGCAAGGAATGCCCGGGGAACAGCTGGGACTGCTGCCTCGCTCATTGTAGCATGGGGATAGCTGAGCTTAAGGGGCAGTTTCTTGAACCACTCTTGGATCCCTGCTATTGCTATCATTCTTACCGTAGTACCTTGTTTCCTAATCACTTGCCAGCCCCCTGCGTGTGAGCTGCTGACAGCAAAGAGGCAGTATACCATCACCTCTGTCCCAAAGAACCAAGAAGGAAGTAAACAATGATCCTTGGGTCCAGGCAGGAGGGGAGGGACTATCAGAAAAGAGGATGTTACTGTCCCCAGTTGTGTGACAAGATCACTGTCTCCCTGCTTCTCGAACATAACTAGGCATTTTGTAGATTGCAGAGGGGAGAATTATGAAGCTTTGGGAAAAGGAAAGCAAGGTATATTTTTAGGTGTTTTTAGGGTGTTCCTTCTCTAGTGCCTTGCACTAGAGAAGTATAGGAAAATGCATAGTCAAAAGCCATTTTAGGCACTAGACAGTACAGGCAAAAGTGTGATGAAGCTGAGTTATTTTGAAAAGGTTACGGAAGAGAGGCTGGGATAATGTGCTGGTTGAAGAAGGAGCCATTTAACAGCAAAACAGAGATGACAGACAGTTTCTGCTCCTGGGATAGCTTGTGTGACTTGTCCTGAGGTTCACTTGCCTGTGTGCCCATGCACAGCTTACCCCATCCATATCCCTGCACCAACATCAGTAGGGCTTTGAGATCCTGTCTGAGTCAGACTCCTTTGTGCAGGAATGGGACCTACATTAAAAAAACATTGATTTTGATCTACAGAAACAGTGCCTCCACAGGGGTTGAAACTATTTGTGTGAGTAAGTGCTCTCTCTGACATGACAGAGTTTGCCTGAAGCTGCAGGATAATTTTCAGACATTGCTCCTTGCAGAAGGGACTTCTTCCACAGACCAGATTTCAGCATTTGGGAGTTCCTTCATTATGCTTTCTCAGATGAGTTCAGGTATTACAGTCCAGGCAGCAATTTGCCATGTTTTGGTGTCTGATGGCACTGAATAGAAATAATAGCATTCATGTAAAAGTTGTTTTCTCTTTATGTGGGTAAGGGTCTGTTCTTTCTTTCTGTTGCCAACTAAGAGCGCAAATAAAAGCTGAGACAATTCTACATCTTGGGTTTTAGGCATTAAAACAAGTGTTGTAACTGAGACCTGTCATCACTCTACCTAACACTGACGAAATCTGTTAATTTTAGCAGTGTATCTCTGTGGGATTTTTTAAATTATTATTTATTTGGCTTTTTTGTTTCTATTTTGTCTTTGGTTTGGTTTGGTTTTGTTCTCTTCCTGCTCCCTTCCCCTCCACTCCCCCCACCTGTGACTGTACTGCCAAAAAATAGTTGACTACTTTGGAGTTATTTTGCTATTATTCTTATTTATATGTGGATTTCTGCTATAGTACTCAAAGAAAGCTGAATTGTCAGGACAAGAACTACTCCCCAGTGTACCTCTCAAAGTGTTATAAGCAAAGTAACATCTTTTTCCTATTAACAACTCACGCCCGTTCATGAAAAATACTAAGATTGTCTTGAAAATCTATTCCGTAATATGCTTATGTAGAACATTTCTGGGGATTAAGAGCTGCATCTTACAGACATAGACTCCTTTGTGAACTGATCTTGGCATTGCTGCATGAACATAAGAAACACAAATTTGTGGGGAAAATTACTTTTTTTTTTTTTTTTTTTTTCTCCCAGTGCTGTTAGAGAACTGAGTAAGCCATCATGTTTCCATGAAGTGATATTTCCAATGAAGGAGCAGGTATATTTATTTCCTGTAACAACAGTGTCTTGATGCACTGACAGCTGGTTGAATATTTTATTTCTATTTATTTATATGATTACAGGTTTACTCTAATGTAAAATAAAACAAGAAAATAATAGATGAAAATTCATAAGTTCTTCTCTACATTTCAGTCAGCCCTAAATAAATTCCAGTGACTCAGACAAAGCTCTTAGTTGACAAATTTCCTACTAAGATATTTAATTTGAAAAGATTGTAAATGCCTCATTAGCACACCCTTTCTGTGCATTTATTAAAACATTTTGCTGTGTTTGCAAACAATGAGCAAAGGTTTAGCCACTGGGACATGAAGTACTAGCTCCAAGTACAAAGTAACAGTCAAATCTCTAAGAACTGTCGCCCAAGTTGAACACCATCACAGCCCTCGACACTTCTGACCTTTTTTTCTTCCTCTTAGACCTTCATTTGTTTCACCTCATATATGCAAGGCCTGTGGTTCCCTTTTGCAGAGAGATCAGTGTTCAAATAATACTTCTTATGCTTAAGATGAAGAAAGTGGATGTTAGTCCACATAATAGCACTATGCCATTTATCCAATCTATGACCTTTTATTCTCAAAGTTCAAAGCTTGAAAATCCTTGCTGAAGGATTTTTAGCAATTGGTACCAGCAGAGGGAGATACGGCTTCAGGGAGCGAATCACTCTAATACATAATTTGTCTACTAGAAAACCTGGTTATTTGTCTATTAGAAAACCTCCAGTATCATGTACTGGAGACCAGACATGCACAAGATTAATATATACCTAGGTCTGTTCCTCAGGAGGTATGCAGCACAGGAAATGGTGTTTGATTTAGCACTTAACACAGTTGTAAGTACAAATATATTAATGCCACATAAACAACAGGGTAGATTAGGTAATTACCTATTATTGTTGTCTATTAGAAGTGAACACAGGTGGCTGAGATCTCTTAGCTAACACTTTGGTAACTACCACAACAACTGAAGAGACTTCCCATTGCAGCAAGTAAATATGAGACTCTTAAAATTCCTGTACTCCAGTAGCTCCTGGGATCATACTGGCTGACTACATTCATAGCACTCATATGGCTGTGGATGGGTATGTCTTGCCTCTGTGTACGACTTGTTTTAAGGGTTATAACTGGTTAGTTGTCATTTCCATTCCCCATTGAACCAGTTAAAAAATGTGGCATATTCCCCTTCCAGGTTTCCAGGGGCTCTGTCCTAATGAAATTGAGTTTCCCTAGAATTCTGTAGTCATGATTCTGCAAGTGGAGCTGGGGTTTCATTTCTTTTGCATATATTTGTATTTCACTGCACATTTTTTTTTTATGACTGTCCCTTATATTGCCATATTTATATTAAATTTCCTTATTTATAATGGATTGACAGTATATATACCTCAATACAATTTTATTTGTCTGCATTTAGGATATTTCTGAAATATGTTCCACATTAAAGGTAACATTATTGCACTAAGAGGAATTCATCTGGCAATTGTTCATTAAGTCACCTCTTGACACAAAAACCCCATAGATTTCTACTTTCAAGCTAGTTTTCCAACAACAATCTTGATGAAAGCAACTCCTAATTTAAAGGCAACTAAGATATTGCTCTCGTCACCAACAGGACAAATCGCTCTTTTGGGCCAGATCATAGAAATTAGCTTCTCTAAGTACATTGCACCATAAAGCTGACGTTATTGCAAAAAAGCATATACAGCACGTTTTCAGCATGGAAAAACTGGGCACTGCCAAGTTGTCAATTCTGACAGTTTGACATAATGAGCAGGAGAGTGCTGAGATGGTTGGAAAGTTTTTTTCTTGTTGATGTGTTGGGTTTTTTTACCCGCATCAGCACAGTAGAGCTGTTTGGACTGATAAGACCACATATACGTGTCTCATTATGAGCTCTATATTATCAAGTTGTTGTCACCCACACTATCGCACTTAGCCACATTTATGCTTGGGATTCACTTTGTGCAGTTTCTTTACATTCCTAACCTGGGAACAGCAGAAAATCTGATCCTCTAGAGCTTGAGACATTAACTAGCAAGAACCTCCATGTGTTTTAAATCTACTTGCACTTGCAGAACCACTAATACTGAGAAGCACTAATTGGATCAGAATTTTTGTTCTGCAGTAGTACTTTCTAACAAGTTCTTAAGACATGTGTTTGCATTAGAAAGTATGGAAAAGAGGAAAAAATATGGAAAAAAAATAATGATTTAAATCCAATAAATGAGAAAAAGAAAGGAAGAAAGGAAGTCTTTCTTAATTATATTTCTAATGACTGATATTTTTGTTCAAATCCTACAAGGAAAGCAAAACAGCAGAATATATAGGGAAGATTCTCAGGAAAAGCTGGAATTTATTTCAACACTGTCTTGCCTGAGTTATTTTTGCATATGACCCTTCACTGCTCTGTGTCTGAGATCCCTAGCATGTCAAGTAAGAATAGTGTTTCCAGTATCCTTTGTAAGCATTTTAAGATGTACAGATGAGAAGCCCTTTATAGGACCTAGGGATTAGTAAAAGCACAACAATAAAAAAGATGAAAGGGATCAGAGGTTAGAATTTAAAACACTAATAATAATCACACTGGCACAGAATTAAGATCATAAAAAATCCTTTTGAGCTGCAGCTTGAATAGCTAGGGATGGAGAAGGGACAAGGAGAACAGAGAAATAAAACCTTATTTTAGTCAGTTGTCAATATCAGCAGTACAAACACACACATGCATACTTTGTGATGCCATTTGAATTATGGAAGAAAATTTGAAATAAAGCAGGAAATAGAAGCTATTCATGTGCAGAGAAAGATCAGATAAGTAAATTAAACTATATGTTGTATTCTGCTGTAAGCAGATATCCCTTAAGGCTACAAAAATAATGATTTGATTATCAAAGCTGTAGAATGTGTGGCTCATCTCCCTTTGTGTTACAAGGAACCTTTCCATTAAATTTGTTGTTAAGTAAAATGTCTACGGGAGACTCATTTTGGATACTGATTATGCACCTCTTAGGAGAGGAACTCATTGCCTTCCTTCCGCATGCTGGAGTTACATTCCAGCAAGGAGCTGCAAGGTCAAGCCATCATCCCCATGTCTTCAATGTATCTGGAATGAGTATATTCTGCCAGTATATTCAATAAAGCAATTACAATAGCAGTAGTGCAAATGACCAATGCATCAGACATAGTGCAGGGGTAGAAGATGAAAGCATTTTAGCATTTTCTGCCCCAAATTTTAGAAGCTAATTTATTTCACAGGGTTCCACATAAATGGACGTCACCAAATAGACAGCCCATGCCAGAAGTCTCTATGGGTGACATGGAGAGAAAAAGTGGTTAGTTAAGGTTATCTTGATTGCTCTGATTCAGCACTTGAAGACACTCTCCTTCATTTTCCAGGGCACTACATCACTGGGGGTGAGATGCTTAACAGTTCTCGTTTGGTGTGCAGTGCTTAAATAGAGACAAACTCCTTTCCTGTCCTAATGAACAGGCCACCCCTGATGAGAAAACAATAGTCCTTGTTCACATCTGGGTACTGGAGAAGGGATGGAGAATGCATGGCAAGGCTATAGTATCTGCTGGATGTATATTTTATAGGGAATACAGCAGGTCTTCCTAAGAACATTGCTCTTTAGAAACAGTTGGCAGCTCCTCTGCATCTGACACCCTTTTTGAAAGTGAAATGAAGTCTGCTGGATGCAAAGAGCAGCTGCCATGTAGAGGAAAAAAGTATTAAGGATATGCTTATGCCCAGTCAGATGCCTCCTGCTGCAGCACATCATATGTTACAAGGAGATTTGGACATGTTATCATTGATTCAGCAATATGGGTGGGCTTGCAACAGCTGCTGCTACAGTAACAAGGATGGAAACCTTGCAGGTAGGCTACTAAGATGGAACATAAGAGCTCAAGATCTCTCAGACTGAGGTATTTTGTCTTCCATGTTGTGCGGCTTTGTTTCCTTTCTTCATCCTAACTTCTTCCCCACCTGTTCCCATTAGAGGGGTTGAGGTAAAACCAGATCTCTGTCATTTCCTCCTTTGGAGCTCACATTTTATGTTTTACTAGGCACTCACGTCAACATTTTACATTGAAATCCTATGTATTACATATTACAGCTCTGATATTTTTTTATTATTATTTTTTTTTCCCCAGTAAGTAACACATGTGAAGAAGAGATACATTATTCATTCAGCACCAATCAAAAAAGAATACATGTTTAAATTAATAAACATATCTTCTCAAGTGTGTTAGACTGGGGGAAGCATTTGGTGATGGGTTTGTGGTGACTTGGCAGGACTACAGAGACTGCAGAGCATCCCACAACTGTACTAGTAAGACTTAAAAATTACTATATTCATGCTACACTAAATTTCAAAACTAACTCTTGACATCTGAATAATTTCTGGAAGGAATTAACTCCAGAGACAGATCTACCTTGAGTGTCCTTTATATCTTTATTTGCAGGGTTCTGGAGGAGGAAGGAAGTTGGCAGCATAGGCTATATGGCCATATTTCCACTGATACTCTGCAAGAAACTGGACAAATCTGATAATAAATCTGTTAAGATTCCAGATCCATTACCAATACTTGTTCAAATACTTCTGTCAGTTTCATCTACCAACTTCAAAGGAGTCCATAACCTAGTTTTCATAACCTAGATCTTTTCTTTCCTCTTCCTTTTCTTCCTTCCCTTCTTTCTTCACTCCAACTCAGCTGACTCCATCAAAAAAAAAAAAAAATCTATATTTGGATCATTAAAACTGAATAAATAGTATGCATGAAGAAATGCACAGAGAGAATTTGATCTGGTATAGGGTTGATCTGGGAAGAGATCACACCATAAATAAAAGTTACATCAATATGATGTTCTGCAGCTTACTAAGGGTCTTGACTGACTTTACTCCACAGCTGCATTGCAATTACCTTAGCACAAGTAAGCTTGAGCAGCAGTTTTCTTCTTACAGCCTATTCTCCACTGTGGCACCATTTGAGTAAGTGTCTTGTTGCAAAGTCCCTCAGACTAACTGCTCTGTCCCACCTCCTGCTTGCAAGACAACATGTCAAACAAGTAACATGAGGTGAAGTGGTAACAAAGAGCTGCTTCTTCTGACTTTTTACTTGTGCAGAACTCACCCCAAAGTGATTAGAGACATAAAAATCCCCCTCCCTCCCTCTCTCCACTCAGTGCATTATTGCAATTGCTAATTTAAGCAGGACGTGAGGTGAGTTCTTTCAAAGAGTGAACCTGACCCTTCACCTCTCCAGCACTACCCGTGGCTGTTGCAAAGCAATTGTGCCCGTCAATGGAGAACAGAGAGCAGTAAAAGTAATGAGAAAGGTAATAAGAGTTAAAACAAAGGTAGATGGACCTCACACAAAAACAGGAAGATTTAGGATACCTGGAGAAAGACAAGTCAGCATTATATAGAGACAAATTAATACTTTGGGATTAAACTGTGTGTGAAGGGTAGGGGCATAGTGCACTAAAAATAGGAACAGGGTAATTTAGAAGCTAATCAAGCTCTGTCACAGACAAAATTAATAAGTAAAAAAAAGTTTTAACAAGACATTAGCCATCTGAAGAACCTAGAAGGCCTGTGGAGGAGGATATTGTATCAGAAGGTGTTATTAACACTGCTATTATTAGATTGGGTATGATTAACAGGACTTGGTCAGAAAGAAGCAAGGTGAGGTTTAGAAGTGTAGTGGTGGATCACCCAGAATGTCATTACAGAGGTGAAAATTGTAAAAAGGAGCAGGAAATAAAGGAAATAGTTTTGGGAAATGATAGATGGAAAAGCAGTGAACTGTTCTGAACTCTTCTACACAGTATAATGATAAACTGAGTGAGAGAAACAAGTGAGGTGGTTGGTTTTTGTCCATGTTTTATTTGCCATAACACAAAGTTTAACACTTGCAAAGATGAGACTTCTTAGACAGAGGACCTTTACAGGCTCATTACAGGTTTGCATTGCTGTGTCTGGTTGGGTTTTTTTGCTTGGTTGGTTGTTGATTTTTGTTTGTTTGTTTTTAGTTGTTTGTTTGTTTTGTTGGGGTTTTTTTGTTTGGTTGGTTAGTTGTTTATTTCCTGTGATTTCTTACAATCATGTTTTCATAAGCATCAAGACCCAGATATTCAGCTGGTGTAAACTCACATCTGTGGAAAAAAACTGATTTTCACAGCTCTTGTGATTCAGCATTCATTTTGAGAGCAATGCGGAAAATATGAAAGACATGAATGAAAATATGGAAAAGGTGATTTTTTGAAGGACAGGTCTGGTTGTTATCACCAAATAAAGAAATAATTTGCTGAGTGTCAAAAGAGATGTGGACACACTGAGAAAAAGATCTCTGGCTCCAGGCATTGATTCCAAAGCATCTATACTGAACATCCCCAGTGGTAAGGTCCTGGTGTGATGTATATCTCTTATGTTCTTTTGTTTTAATTAAAAAAGATATTTATTCAAAAGCATACTGATTTCCAGGAGTTTTTATTGCAGGATTTACTGGCTTTGCTTATGTTTTGGCCTACAAGTATTTTGGATCAGAGGTTATCTTTTTCTGAGGCTTCATTCATGTTGGTGTTAAGAAGTACATATACATATCATCAGTTTCAAATGACCACTTCCTCTCACAGAGATCCCTCTTGATCTGTTACCAATTCTTCTTGCCATTAGTCCAACTCTTAAAAAACAAGATCTTACTAAGTCACGAGGTACCTTTTTTAAATTATTATTTTTTTATTTTTTATTATTATTATTTTTATTGCTTTGGTTCAGCATAGTAGAGCCTTAATTAATCAGAGCATCTAATGCCTACTCATTGCAGATTGTTGTTATTTTTAAAAAAACTGCATTTCAGAAGGGAAAGAGGACACATTGCAGCACTCCAGCACTGCTATATTTAATTCCCCACCTTCAGACAGATTCTTTAGTCTGTGGTGCCAATCAGGAGTGATTTCCCTGAATTAAGTGCCATTACATGGGGGATAAACCTGGCTGGGAGCTCAGGCTCTGCTTGCCTACACCTGCTAGGTTTTAACCATCCACTAATCACCAGGGCATTCAGTCACCATTATTCCTGCAGAGACAATTTGACAGGTGACACAGTGACAGTAACGTTGCTGCTGACCGCCAGCTAAGTCCCTGGCTCTAGAGCGACATGATCACTGGAAAACTCAGCAGATCATCTCTTCCCTGCCTGCATGTTCTTGCCACATTTCAGCTGAGCAAAGGCATCTTCCTCAGCTCACAAATCACATTACACTTTCTGTTTTCTGATGGAAAGCAGTAGTGAACCTGTAGAGCCCTGAAACACATAATATGCATGGCTGCTGTTTTACACTTGTAACATCTTGTATGCACTGAAATGTACAGCTGTTTACACTTGTAGCTCTGTCAAGTAAACAAGTGGTGATTTCTTATGATAGAGGGGAAATTGGCACAGGGCTGCTATTCACTCACCTACAGCCTGGCAACCCCTGGTGGTGGAAATCATTCCTTAGGCACCAAATTGCCTTCAAGTATACTGTAAAACCGGCTTCTCTGAGGCAGAGGGGAAGCAAGAGAAAATATGTTGGCTGTGTCTGCACCTCTAGAAAAGGCAGTCACCAAGTATCTGGTGGGCTCTGCCTCCTTCTGCAGCCACCCACAGAAGTGTCTTGCAAACAGCCTGCATAGTGGCTGTGCCAGAGTGTGCTGGCACTTCAGTCTATACGAGGCATTGCCAGGTACCTTTTCTTTAGGACCTGTAGTGCCTATTAACCAAATCTTTCTGAGTCTGCGCTGAGGTTGGAAATACCTTTGCCTCCTGCAGAAAGTTCCATCGTAACCCTTAGGGTTAGTGAAGATTTTTAGAAATCCTAAACCAGTGGAGTCTAAATGACCTTTTTGGAATAAACAAGAGGGAACAGCCAATGAAGATGGCGAGTTGCGAGATTGTAACAAACAAAAATAAGTTTTTATTTTACATGGTGAAAGATGACTTTGTTATTGCTTTACAACAGAAATCTAGTGTGTACTAAAGTTCAGCATGAGTTCTCAGAGAAGCTGGACATACTCAGGGAGATGAAATCCTCAAATTATTGAGAAAAACTAAGACATCTAAAATGATAGAACATAGAATAGAACATAACAATAACTGAGGTTGAAAAAGACCCTTAAGATCATCCAGACCAACCCTAAAACTAACACTGCCAAATCCAGCTGTAAGACATGTCCCTAAGCAGCACATCTACAAGTCTTTTAAATACCTTCAGGGCTGGAGGCTCCACTGCTTTTCTGGGCAGCCTGTTCCGATGTCTCATGACTATTTTGGTGAAGAAATTATTTCCTAAAATCCAAACTAAAACTCCCATGGCACAGCTAGAGGCCAATTTATCTTGTTCTACTGCTTGTTACTTGGGAGAAGAGACCAACCTCCACCTTGCTACAACATACTTTCAGGTGGTTGTAAAGAGCCAGAAAGTCTCCCCCTCAGCCCCCTTTTCTTCAGGCTAAACAACCCCAGTTCCCCCAGCTGCTCATCATAAGATTTGTTCTCCTTGTCCATTCCCAGCTCTGTTGCTTTTCTCTGGACTTCTTCCAGCAACTCAGTGTCCTTCATGTAGTGGAGATGCCAAAACTGAACACAAGATTTGAGGTGCAACCTCGTGACTCGGTGCTGAATACACAGGGATGATCTCTGCACTACTAATGCTCGCCACATTATTGCTGGTACAAGGTAGGAAGGGCTGGCCACCTGGGCACACTAGCTGCTCATATTCAGCTGCTGTCAACCAGAAATCCAAGGTCCTTTTCCTCTGTACAGCTCTCCAGCCACTCTTGTTCAAGCCTGTAGCATTGCATGGCATTGTTGTGCCCCAAGTGCGGGACTCAGCATTTGGCCTTGTTGATCAAAGAGACAATTTCTGTCTCAGAAAGTTGATCCGTAAACTGTTGGAAGCTAGTAGAATATCCAAGGATAGACATGCTTCCCCTGCTCTTACAGGCTTGTCCTTTCTGTATGTCTTCATACACTTGTCCTATTCCTCTCCTCATGCACCATCATTTACTTCTGATTGGAGCTGCAGAAAGGATGTGAGAACAAGCGGTGCTTTGCTTGACAAAAGTGTTTAAATTCCCTTCAGGTCTTCAGTGTACTAAAAAGAAATCTCTGTATAACAGTCTCTGTCCAAGAGAAATTTTATCTTAGCTTAAGAAACAACAAATTATTTTTTTTTCCTGGTCCACAGTTTTATTAACTGACCAAACAAGCAGAATAGCATGTGTTTTTTCATGTCAGCCTTTGTCTCAGCTAAAAATAAATAAATACATATTTAATTAAAAAAGAAACCTATCATCACAAAATAGGGACTATCAACACAGTATATCACAGCTCACATGTAGAGAAGTAAAAATAAAAGGAAATGTGAAAGATAATGAGTGCCAAAGCTGTATGAGTGAAGGAAAGGACATCCACAAAGTTGTTCTACCCATGTAAAAGGTGGGCAAGGGAGAAAGGAAGACATTTCCAGAAGTGTTGTGGAGAACTGAGATGCTCCATTATTTTTGATACAGCTCTCAGTTTTACCTGTGAGGAGTGACATTTTGTTTAACTCACACCTGCTGTTTTTTGTGATGGGAGGTTTCAGATTATATTCAACACAAGGGTAGTGGCTCAGGAGAGAGAATACTGGGGGTTTAAAGGAAGATGCATGAGGCCTTACACTGAACTCTGTGGAGAATGAAGACATTTTCTCATCTGGGGCCACATTGATTCTGTAATGGTTGATGGTGTTTTGTCTGAAACTTACTGAAAAGATTCACTGGATGTTTATTTTTTTCCCCAAAATGTATAAGAAGAAATAAAACTAAACAGAAAAGTGAAGCAATCAGCAATATTTGATTTCCAGTTTAATACTGAGGGGTGGTAGTCTGAAGGACTGCTCATGGCTTGGATGGGCATACACTTTGCTGGGTTAAAAACTTGTTGGATAGCTGGACCCAGAAAGTTGTGTTCAATGGAGTTAAATCCAGCTGGTGGCTGGTCATGAGTGGTGTTGTTCAGGGCTCAGTGCTGGGGCTGATTCTGTTTAACATCTTTATTGATAATTTGGATGAAGGAATAAAGTGCACACTCAGTAAGTTTCCAGATGACACTAAGTTGGGTAGGAGTGCTGATCTGGTTTGTAGGTGTTTCAATAAAGCCAAATGTTAGGTCCCACACTTCGACCACCAGAACCTCCAAGAGCGCTACAGGCCTGGGGAGGAGTGGCTGCCCAGCAGAGAGTGACCTGGGGGTGTTGGCTGACAGCCAGATGAGCATGAGCGGGCAGTGTGCCCAGGTGGCCGAGAAGGCCAACACCATCCTGGCCTGCATCAAGAATATTATGACCGTCAGGACCTAGGAGGTGATCCTGCCCCCCGACTTGACCTTGGTGAGGCCGGGCCTTGAGCACTGTGTGTAGTTCTAGGCACTGCAGTATAAGAAGGTCATTGAAGTGCTGGAGAGGGTGCAGAGAAGGGCAACTAGGCTGATTAAGTGTCTTGAGAACAGGTCTTATGAGGAGAGGTTGAGGGAGCTTGGGTTGTTCAGCCTAGAGAAGAGGAAGCTGAAGGGAGACATCATTGCTCTCTACAACTACCTGAAAGAAGGTTGTAGTGACGTGGGTGTTGGCCTCTTCTCCCTAATGACTAACAATAGGACAAGAGGAAATGGAATCAAGTTGTGCCAGGGAAGGTTCAGATTGGATATTAGGAAAAAAATCATTAATTGTAAGAGTAGGGAGGCATTGGAACAGGCTTCACAGAGAGGTGGTGGAGGCACCATCCCAGGAGGTGTTCAGAAAACAGGTGGACACAGTGTTTCAGGAAATGGTTTAGTGGTTAGAGGTTGTAGGGTGGATGGTTGGACTTGATGATCTTGAAGGTCTTTTCTGACCTTGATGATTCTACGATTCTATGATGCTATGAAAGAGTTTTAATTTTCCATAATTAAAGGGTTTGTCTTACATTGCATTTTTTGGGAGTGGGGAGTAGGGGCAGGATGGGAAATAGGGTTGAATGTAAATCACTTTGAATTGCAAG
The DNA here is from genome assembly GCF_020740795.1 of Apus apus. NCBI lineage: Eukaryota > Metazoa > Chordata > Aves > Apodiformes > Apodidae > Apus > Apus apus. Next base: position 7,396,238 of record NC_067312.1, on the reverse strand, counting down.
AAAAACTCAACTATGCTTATCACCTTTTTTCATAGCTGTTTTTTTCAGCTCTGTTTTAATGCCTATAATACTTACAAGGACTACTGCTGTAGCACAGAGAATTATGCAGCACCTGAGTCCTGCCAGGGTGTAACACTCCTTTCCTGGCACCAGAGGAACATACCCACAATATCCCATTTATAACCTGCACAGACATACATACTCGTATACATTTGCTTTATTTATGGCTAAATGTTTCTCTCATTTCATGTGGTTCAGAAGAAATCACTTGAAATTTGCATTTTTGTGACTCAAGTAGAATGGAGCAAATTGGTTTTAAATAAAACCTATGGAGGAAAAAAAAAAAAAAAAATCACTTTTTACATTTCATCCAATCCACATGTTTTTAAAATCCTGAAGTATTGATCACAGTAGTTAGGCATAATCAAAAAGACTCCAACAGGGTCATAAGCACAGCTCTGCCTGTATGGTTTTTTGTTCTCAGCATGAGGAACATCTCCCTTGAGTTTTTCTGGAGCTGTATTAATTGGATGATTAAAGCAAAAGCCAGATCAATCGGAATTTGAAGAGATGGTGAGTGTTATAATAAAACAAAATATAAAAAGTTGTATCTACACAGTTAAAAAAATCAATAAAGTTTAGAGGAATAATGCAAAGAAAGAAAATAAGAAAAGGCTAATTGCTCCATCTTTTTGCAGAGTTATTTCCTGAGTCACTTTCCAATCTTTTTTCTTTTTATGTCTCTGCAGCATGACCCTTGCTCTCCTTTTTCACACATATGCAAAATCGCAGCTGCATTAACAACTTCACTGCTTGCTTTCTTGATTCCTTTTCTCTCCTGCTTAAAATTGCCCTTTCTGGCCTTATTACACACAGTGGCAAACGCACTCAGCTGGGCTAGAGGAGATCTGGGTTCAACCCATAGTTCTACCCCTAAATAAGTGTATTATCTAGGGCACAATCTTTAATGAGTTCCTCACTTGTCAAATAGGACTCACTATTCACTTGTCTGTTCTAACTATTTAAATTGGCAGCCCATCTGGTAGGATCCTTTCCTTTTCAGAGTCAGAGTTCAGATCTCATTCTTAGTTCAGGTCTATTAGCACTACAGTAGTTGGTGAAAAAAAAAATTGTAATACAACTAAATTCAGTCCTACAGGGGGAAGTGGCAACATTTGCAGCTATATTAAGGATCTGTTTAAACACTCGTCTCAGCAGTGCCAAACTCAGAGGAAGAAAAAAAAAACCCCACACAAAAAAACCACAACAAAAACAGAGAGCAGCACGGTGATACTTTTGCTACTGGAAGTGGACCTTCATTAATTGGCAGGATGAAGGACAGGCTGTTAACTTTCCTGCTGGTGCTCCGTGTAGTGAAAAGATGAATCTTCTAAAAAAGACATTGTATCCTGTGGTTCAGTATCATTTATAGACACGAATTCTGCCTCTATTTCTTTTTGAAATTTGCGCAATGTTGTGTTCCACTCTGACAACTTGGAAGTGGACGTTTCAACACAAATTCCAATACCTAAAGAAATGTGTTGCCTTGGATAGACGCCACTTGCTCAAAATATCATTGGTGAAGATCAGGCTGCTTATTTAGCTGCCTAAACATGGACTTCAGCCTCAAACATTTAAGCATCTGACCTAAAAGTTCTTGGCGTAGACTTTTGCTGTCTCCAGCTATAGCATTGGATGCACTCCCAGAAGTCCAGGGTTATCAAAAGGTAAACATTGTTCCCCCTACTGTGAATAATAATTTTCATCATTTCTCACCAGCGACTTCCCTATATTAGTTGAAGGCCTTTCAAATATCTTGTAAGGATGACAAATGGTGCAAAAATAACACAAAACTGCTTAGCTGACCCTGCCACTATTGAGAAGTCAACAAAAAGACATATAGAACACTTTGAAACCTGGGAGACATCTAATGAGCTGGACACAAAATAAAACATAAACTAAAATTAACCATCTCCTGTGCTAAGAAAATGGCTGCATGCTCTGGGCCTCTCCTTTGCAACATGAAGAAAAAGGTGTTCCCAGCAATCTACTGGTATTTTAGCCTCTTCTGATGTCTCCTAGGCTCTTTAGTGTTGAGAGCCGTTATTATATGCCTTCAGATAATTTAGCTCCTGAATCACCAATTCATCCTGATGTTCTATCTACTCTCCCCTGTCTCCCCACCATGATTCCCTCCTTTTTCCTAGGGGCGCCCTTCCCTCCAGCAAGATCAGAAGACTGAAGACCAGGCCTTTCCATCTGGAAAATGCTGTTTATCTCTCCTGAAGACCATGTCACTAATGTTGGTGTGAGAAATGAGCTGCTGTGTTGTAAAGTGCCTTCTCATGATCCAGATTGCCCCTCCCCTCCTCAGAGGGATTTTATTGCCCCTGTAAAATGTCCCAGGAAAGTACCCTGACTCACATAGCAGTCAGTGTGCATATAGAGACATAAGAAAGCTGTGTGAGTCAAAAGTGTGCATTGGATTTCAAGTCAGGGGAGTGACACTGATTTGTAGTAGCAGAGGAGTTCATTACTTAAGACAAGATATAAAAACTTGACTTCTTAGAAGCCAATAGAAAATTTGTCATAGCATCCACCAAGGAGGTATTTAATTTTAGGAAGACTCACCTGTTCTTTTTTAAGGTAAAAAGTAAGGGCAGTTTTTAAGTAATTCTTACCTCCTTGTTTCTCCTTCTGGTGAGTGTTTCAAGGCTTATACTAAAACAAACAAAACCAATACCAAACCAAACCAAAAAACCCTCACCAAACAAAAAACAAACAAACAAACTTATTATTGTTATATTTAGTGTCTTAAAAATTTACTAGGCATATCTCTGTCAAACAAACAGAATTCATTCACCTTGCCCTGAATAATGAAAACTCCAAGGACAAGCCTATAGATAAAGATTAGAAGGAAAGGGAAGAAAAATTAAAAGAAGAAAGATATATTGCTTTTAATTAAAGTTCATATCCACTAGGCATGTGTGGGCCTTTAAGAAAGAGATTTTAACACAGAAAAAGTGAGACATCTGTGAATTGACCCAATAACCTTATTGTGAGTGTAGGGAAATTGACAAGAGGAAGAAAGTAAGAGTTTCTGAACTTGGAAAATAACATTAATAAAGGATGAGAATGAGACACCTAAACCATTAACAAAATTTCAGAATGCAGCTGAACTTAGCTGTGCTATGCTTTAAATGAAGCCATGACTGAAAGTTTGCCTTCACATCCTGCCCCTTCGTTTTATACAATGTGTCTAGTGCAGCAGGGGCCGTGAAACACTCTTCAGATATCCTTCCACACAATTATATTTTGCCTCCTCAAAGAGATGAAATTAATTGTGCCTCATGGTTGGATTTTCAGTTTGGTGTTGGTCTGGTTTGGCTTTTTTCTATTGTTATTAGTTTCCCATCCCCTTAAGGCACCATTCTGTTTTGTGCAAGTTTAAAAATACAAAATATTCAAGAAGGCAGCATTTACTAATAAAGAGTCCTGTTTCTCTCTACCTCTCTGTCTTAAAGGCTACCTTCCCCCTTCTTCTTAAACGCTACCAATTCTCACCCACCTTTCCAACTGCCATACTACATGCTGTTATTTTGCATTTTGCAGTTCCTCAGCTGGTACTTAAGCCTGTGACCTTAACCATACCTAGGTAGTCATTCTGTTGTTCTAGAAATAGCAACAGGGGAAATATGTGTGTGTGTGTATATATAGATACATACAGATGTATATAAAATTCTTTATCTCACAGTGTAAAAATGTAATATTCTTGTTACCTCCTATTCCACAGGAAGGATAGAGGTTTCCTTCACAGTTTTTACTTTGAGTGAGTGAGCAAATTAACTTCTTTTCCCCTGAAAAGATGGAACTTTTACTTGATGTTTAGATCAGGGATCTATCTTGAGCTTATGAGATTTGTAAGGCTTTAGTAGCAGCTGAGGGAAAAATGCCACATCTTCCTTATTGATGAGTGACTTTGAACTTACGGAGAAGCTAATTTGTATACATCTGGATAATCTATTTCTACAGTTAAAGCTACTCTGGAAAAATCTAACCTTGGAAAGCACAATAATAAAAATAATACAAAACCAGCTGTATAGAAAAATGTGTAAATATTAGTTGAACACAATGAGACATTTACCAAGGACTGAGGAACCAGAAAATTGCCAGCATTTAAGATAAATGCTTCTTACTTTAAATACACTTGCACATCCCATTGTACTATGCTTCACTATGGCAGACAGCTAGGCAGAGGGAAAAGAAGCCTTGCAAGTTCAATAGCTACCCACTGATAGTAAACATACAAAGGAATGTTGTAAACACAGTGCTGAAATATAGGGTAATATCCTCTGTATTAGAGTCCATGAACTCTGCTATGTTAATGTCTAGGCTCTGTATACAGTACATATAACAGAATTATACAGTTATTTTCAGCAGTGTTTTACTTGCCTTTTTAAGTTCCTTTAGAATTAAAAAAAAAAGAAGCAAAAAACGTGCAAAATATTCTGACTTTTAACTTTCTACTTCTCGTGATATTTTTTCACCCTTCATGTTAATATAGAGCACAAAATATTCTGACTGATGTCTCTGTGATACCCTACAATGATTTAATTGATTTTGAGGTGCATTTTACTTAAATAATGTACTCCAAGTCATCCTTGGTCATTACCCTTTAAGAAGAAGAAAGAGAAAGTTTTTGAGTTAGAAAAAACAATTAATCAGTTTATGGTGTAGTTAGTCTATGGTCTGGGTGGGCATTCTGACATGAGGTGTCTTCACCTCAGTTTGGCCATGAAGTCCCTAAGGCAACAGAGGTGCTGAAAGGGTGAGCACATCAGCATATTGTGGTTCCCAAATTTAGTTCTGGAAAATAGAAAGGAGCCATGGCCATTCCCATGGGTTGTTGAAGAAAATCTGGGCAGAACATGCAGTGGCACTGCCACTGCCACCTGACTCAAGTCCAACTGATCTTTGAGAAACAGTCTGATTCCCTGCTGCACAAATATAAGATTAGTTCTACAGGGGAAGTGTCAGCACCCTGAGTGTACTAATGGTCTTGAACAATCCTGATCAACCTCACCCAAGATCCCCAAGGTCCTTTTCAGCTCAATCCCGGGCACCAGTCTGTGCTCCAATGACACTGCAAGATGCTGTTCTACAGCCCTGCCTCCTGAGTGGACCTTGTACCTGCACTATGGTTTAATCAGCTCCTGGATAGATCCCTCAGACATATGTCATGGCTTTTCTCCAGTTCCATCTCTTTTTCATCCTGATGAGACATATGGGTAGACCCTGGATCCAATTCTTCCCTTCACAGTTGCTTCAAGTTTAGATGTTAATGATAAGACTAATGTTGATTTAAAATTGTGACGTATGGAGAAGAGATGTCCATGGCATGTTTGAAAAAGAAGGTGAGTAATCTCTACGTGTTGAGGGCTGATCTGTTCTTTCAGTTTCCTTCGCATGCCAGACGTTAACTAAGCCCTCATGCTTTACTCTGATATTTGGTTAAAAAGCAACCAAAAAACAAGGCTCAAGTGAAATGAAACAAAATTTGTGTCCTAGTGTAATGCAAAAGAGCATTAAAGGGTTGAGTTAACTTTAAATAAGTTAATTGTTGTTACTGATAATACTGCAATAATTTCTGATAGCACTATTTGCTATCTTGGCCGGTGTGCTAGGTTGACATAGAGAATATATTTTAGGCCTGGATTTTCATAATTTTAATCAATATTATTAGTAGCAAAAGAAATAACAAAAGACCTGAAGTAACCTAATTCCTTATTCTTTTATTTTCGGTCAGAGGTGATCTCAACTTCTTATTTTTTTTTAGCCTTTGTATTTTTTATTAAGAAATTTAAGTGAAGGCTCATCAGAAATATTTCTTCTGTTATCTGAGCTGCTTTCTTTATCATTCCTCCTTTCTCTTTGCCAATCCTGTGTTTGCAAAACAAGAAACCTGAATCCAAGTCCCTGCATCTGGTGTCAATTGAAATAAAACAAAGACAGGCTCATTTTAGCCACATAATTTAAGAAAGAAGACAGTATGCTAACATTTTGAACAAGCCTCGTACACACCAGCCAGCCATTATCCTTCAGAAGCAGGTGGCAGATGGCATGAAATAATCTTCGTCAGACCTCCAAAGCTTTGCTGCCACATTTGGGAGGATGGTTCTTGTAATGAATGCTTGCATATTTATACTGTGTGATGGGCACTTCTCGACTTCTTTGCACCTCATTTTGGAAAGAAGCTAATATGGCTACACATGTACTTTACTGCACCATTCACATTTGGCATCACTAAGAGGACGAATTTTCGTGGTGGGTTGTTTTGGTTTTTTGGGTTTTTTTCCTCTCATGCATCCTTCTCTGCTTGCATCAGAATGGCACAGGGAATCAAAACACAGGACAAGTTCTGGAGCACCAATACTTGCCTGAAGCTGTGGTGAGATAGGCCTGTGTGGAATGTCTCCTATGAGGTAATATCAGAACAATAGTTTCTCCTTCAATTCTAGACATCAATAATTGCTTTCCAGTTTTTCTAACATGGTTCTCAAAATAATTTTCAAAACTAGGTATACAAAGATACCCATAGTTTACAGGTTTGCATGGTGAGATATATTGCTTTCCTGACTGCCAGGAGAATCAATGGCAAATCTAGAAAATTTACTCTGGGTTATGAAAAAGTAGCATGGTCATACCTTACTTGTACTATGAGACTCTTCTGTTATTGGGAGTTCAGACAAGTCCCTGACAAAGCTTTGTGTAACTTCAGCAGGATATCACAGTATTGACAAATTTCAGGATTGTGCCATAAACATTGTAGTACTTTGTACTTCACTTAAACACCTTTGCAAGCTAGTGATAGTACAGAACTCAGCTATGTTACTCTTTAGTATTAAAGATACAGCTTCTGGTTCCTGCAAGTACTGAGAAGGGCAGAAAACTTGAATCCAGAAAGCTAAAAAATACAGCAAAAGAAAAGCATATTAATTACTTCAATCTGCTTCAGCATTAACCTCATCAGCTTCTAATCCTAAAGCCACAATTACAGAAAAAGAATTAAGAGAAATTTAACTGATTTTGATCTTCTAGCTGAGTGTTGCCCTATCTCTGGTCCACAAGGTGCCCTAGAGTTCCTGTAATAAAATATATGTGGCTGTTGAAAGTCAGTGCCAGTAACATTTCCATTGGCAAGCAAAGCAAATTGTAATGTTGCCTCCATCACTTTGTTTCTCAGACTAACTGCCTACAGGAGAACAAAAGACAAGGCCCACAGGGTCAAATGAAGTGTTCATGCTTTGCTCAGTCCCTGTGAATGCAAGGGTGCAAGCATATATAGAAAAGTAAATCAGACAAGTCTGAAGAAAACCCAGAAAATGAGTAAGCAGAAACTCATCTTGGTTCAGAGTAGTGTCCTACTGTGTCTTCATATTTTCCAAAACATTTCTTGTAATGGATCTTCACCAAATCCCCAGGTAGCAAAGTGCTTATGCACAACTTAAACACGTGCTTAATTTAAGCATGTAAAAAGTCCAATTTATGTTGAATCAAGCTCTAATTCTTCCTCATTAAAATGTTATTTTAAATACCTAACAATCCTGTTATGGTTTCTTTCATCCTCTTCATCTATGAGTAGCATTTTTTTTTTCCTTTTACCTTTTTTTGTTTTAATTTTGCTACATTAAAATGTTGCGTATTCAAATGGCAGCTACCATTTTTGTCTGAAAACAATTCATTGCATTCTAAGACTATTTTGCCCAGCCAGAAGATATTATTAAATACTAGAAACAAATACAGATACATATTGTGACATCTGGATGGAAATAGCCCTGTGGTCACATTTTATAAAGGAAGCTCAACTCAGAGGAAGAGCTCAGACATGTAAAATGAACATTAATGGCATCTTAATGTGTTTCAGCTGCCTCTAGGGGCTTCAAATATGTTGCATCACAGTCAGTTCTACCGGAGTTTTATCAGCAGATGGAGCATTGTGGGAACTCAGAATGCTTTATCAGATATGTTAATGCCCCAACCTGATACATTATGATATTCTAGTTTTGGGAAGGGAAGGATGTTTCTAATTAATTCTATATATTTTTGCTGTTGTTATTAAGCCTATCAGTATTTGCTCGCAGGCATGGAAAGTGAGTAATTTTTACCCTTTTTACCAAGAGTGGTTCATATGCATAGAACATTACAAGACTATTAAGAAGGGGAAGAAAGCTTGCTTTTTTTTTTTTTTTTCTTTACCTCAATTTTGTGTTCATTGGTTTCAGCAGATCTTTATAGTCCACCCACAACAAAATAAAAATTAACAGCAAAATAGCAAAACAATTTGAGATATTTATATGACTGTTTCTGTTCATTTTTCTACTGCTAGAAATACAGGGTTCATCCTGATATGATATATGAGTGCAAAGGATTCCAGTGGATGAGACAAAGCAGTTAAAGAAAACAGTTTCAGTTAAAAAGAAAACCCAACCAACAAAAATAAAAAGCCCAAAAAATGAAAATAAATGTTTGATACATTTTTTTTTACCAAGAATTATTGAGGCTACTTTTCTAAAAATTGTTGTTAGAAGCTCTTCAAGGCCTCTGTGCAGGTACCTCAATGCACATTAAACTGAAAGTTCTTCATGTACAAACGTCACCGGCCCTTGAAAAGAAAAAAAATCTTGCATGCCTTGCTTGTGTTCAGTTTTATGAGATCACAGAATCACAGAATCACGGAATACTAGAGGTTGGAAGGGACCTCCGAAGATCATCAAGTCCAAACCCCCTGCCAGAGCAGGACCTAAACAACTAGAGCAGATCACTCAGAAAGGCATCCAGACAGGCCTTGAAAGCCTCCAGAGAAGGACACTCCACAAGCTCTCTGGGGAGCCTGTTCCAGTGCTCTGTAACCCACACATAAAGAAGTTCTTCCTCATGTTGAGGTGAAACTTCCAATGCTTGAGTTTGAATCCATTGTCCTTTGGCCTGTCACAGGGCACAACAATGATGATATTGCAGATCATTGTGAAAGAGGAACTGTACAAGAAATTGCATTTTTTACTGTGTGACAAGACACTCAGGAATTAGTTCTTGAAGAGGAATTGCTTCTTAGAACAATTCTGTTGGTGTTAAACTTCTGTTCCTGGAAGACAGAATTGCATTTCCCATTCAGTTTTCTTAGTCCAGGACGAATAGTTTGTCTTTTAGTACAGAGAAAACATGGCTTATTGCTTATTTCTGATTTGGGGAAGTCACATTTATCTTTTGGAATTTTTTTTATTATTTTTTCTCTCCCATCCTTTATAAATTCTGTTTTTGCCATAAGCTTCTACAACAAATACTATGACCATATGTTTGAAGGGTCCCTGAAATGAGAAACATTAATTTCAGTCATTGCCTTCTGGAGTTACCATTAAACAAATACGTTGTGAATAGTGAATCCATTGCAAAGAAGAGTCTAGTAGACCTTTTTGGTTCCACACCAAAAACCATGTTATTGATTTGAAAGTCTTCAATAACTTCAGTAAATATCTTTTGAATGTTTCCTGTCTTTTTTCTCTGACTGTAGCAGGAACCTCAGGCAACTACAGTCTGATTTCAGATAACTTTTCTAAATGTTAAAAAATGGTTGAGACCAAACCATGTCTAAATATCTTAGATATGTATCTGAAACTGAGTGACCTTACCATGCACTTTACTGGTCTTTGGTCATCACCTCCACTCTTACTGGAATGAAGCCCTGCATCACGTAATCTCTTCTATGCTGCATTGCTGAGAAGGCACAGAGGTTAAAATGACAGATGTTAAGCAATGATTGGTATGTGCCATGAACCGAAGGGAAAGATTAAAAAAAAAAAAAAAAAAAAAAAAAAAAGTCCCTAGTGAGATAAACTTGAAGTTACAGGAATTAGTTCCACAGGAAGGTTGTTATTGCCCCCTTTAGCAGCTAAAAATTCACATGCAGACACATCTTAAGTAATGTGTTGAGCTGTCCAGAAAGTAATTTAAATGCTGTCAAGGCAAACAAGAATATGCTCACAAATTCAAGAGCAATATATGTGCAATTTGCACAACATCAATTTCTTTGGTTGTTTTTTGGATGGAGCCATCATCATCAATTAAGTTAGTGACTCTTTGATTCAAATTACTTTTTGACACATAGTGGACAGAATGGCTCACGAGAGCATTATTTTCCCCATTGTTCCGTAGACAGCCATAAAGTAAATGCAAACAGGTGGAAGTGTGGAATATCACTGCTGCTGAATTACATAACTGACCAACTAGGAGGCATTGGCATAATAAATATTTTTTGAGATGGGAGACAGTGGAAATGGATATTTACATCCTCCCTCTTGTTCAGCATTTGACATTAACAGCACAGTCAGCCAAAATGAGTTTAATAGAAACACTGAGCCAGATTCTCAGATGGTGAAATATTCTGTAACTCCACAGCATACCCAGAAGATCAAGCCAATATGGGAATCAGAACATAGGACTGTGAGTCTGGAATAGAGTAGTCTAAGGTGAAAATCTCATCTAAATAAAGTCCACAGATCCTCCAGTACTGAAGAGCATTTACATATGCACCAGTCATGAGATCAGAATCAGAGGACATTTTCTATTCAGTTAAGTGACAGCATAGACTTGCAATTAGTATAATATTTAACTAGTTTTTCAAAATAGGGCTTCACAAACCAAAAAGGACGTAAACAACAGAAACTCATATGAAGAACAAAATGAGGTTTTTCAGATTCAGATTCCATCTTCAGTCAATCCTCATTCTGTGCTTCTCTTTCTTTTTTGTTCCTTAGTACAACACAGACTTGTGATTACAGAGGAGTGTTCGTTTTTTTATACACCTTATACATCTCTGAACATACGGTCAAAGCTTACCATGTTCTTAGGAACGTTGTTAGTGTATAGAAGAAAAATCATATCAGACTGACACAAAAGATACTGAATGCTAAATTAAAGTCTAATAAACTGTTAAATAAAATGCCTTGGGCAACCATTTAAAGTGAGGTGGGAGGCAGCTGGTCTGGATCTCAGTCCAGTTCTCTGCTGCTGATTTTTAAACAGCCGAAGTGCAGAAAAATAATAGAATCGTAGAACGGTTAGATTTGGAAGGGACCACAGAGTTCCAAATCCTCTGGGACACCTCCTTCTAGATCAGGTTGCTCAGAGTGCCATCCAACCTGGCCTTGAACGCTTCCAGGGATGGAGCTTCCACACCTTCTCTGCAGCCTGTTCCAGTGTCTCACTACCGTCACAGTAAAGAATTTCCTCACGATCTCTAACACAAGACTCACTTCTTACATTTTAAAACCATTACCCCTTGTCCCCCCACTACAATCCGTTGTAAAAAGTCCCTCTCCAGTTTTCCTGTAGGCCCCCTTCAGGTACTGGAAGGCCACTATGAGGTCTCCCCAGCCTTCTCTTCTCCAGGCTGAATAACCCCAACTCCTTCCTGTCTTCGTAAGAGAGGTGCTCCAGCCCTCAGATAGTTTTTGTGGCCCTCCTCTGGACACATACTAACAGGTCCATATCCTTCTTGTGTTGGGGCCTCCAGATCTGGACACAGTACTCCAGGTGAGGTCTCTCAAGGACAGAGGAGAGGGGCAGCATCACCTCTGTTGATCTGTTAGCCATACTGCTTTTGATACAGGCCAGGATGCCGTTGGCCTTCTGGGCTGCAACTGCACATTGGTGGCTCATGTCCAGCTTTTGATCCATTAGTACTCCCAGGTCTTTTTCCACATTACTGCTCTTAAGTGTGATCTCCCCCAGCCTGCATTCATGTCTCTGGTTTCCTCAGCCCAGGTGCAGGACCCTCCATTTGGCCTGGTTCAACCTCATGAGGTTCACCTGAGCCCATTTCTCCAGCTTGTCCAGGTCCCTCTGGATGGCATCTCATCCCTCTAGCGTATCAACCGTACCCCACAGCTTGGTAACATCAGCAAACTTGCTGATGGTACTCTAAATGCCACTGACAATATAATCAATGAAGATATTAAACGACACTGGTCCCATTATGGACCCCTGAGGAACACCACTTGTCACCTTTTTTCATCTGGACTTAGAGCCATTGACCACTACCTTCTGGATGCCACCATCCAGCCAGTTCATTATCCACTGAATAGTCCAGCCATCAAACCCATATTTCTTCAACTTAGACAGAAGGATAATGGGGGGGACCTTGTCAAAGGCCTTGCAGTTGTCCAGATAGATAACATCCACTGTCTTTCCCTTGTCCACTGGTGTAGTCACTCCATTGTAGAAAGCCACTAGTTTGGCCAGGCAGGATTTGCCACTAGTAAAACCATGATGGCTGTCTTGGATCTTCTCCCTGTCCTTCATGTGCCTTAGCATGTCTTCTAGGACAAACTGTTCCATGATCTTCTCAGGCACAGAGGTAAGGCTGACAGGTTAGTAGTTCCCAGGGTCCTTCTTTCTACCTTTTTTAAATATGAGTGTAACATTTCCTTTCTTCAGGGCTTCCCCTGACTGTGATGACTTTTTAAATATCATGGACAGTGGCTTGGCAGTACCTCAGCCAATTCCCTCAGGACTCTGGGAGGCATCTCATCGGGTCCCATGGACTTGTATATCTTCAGATTCCTCAGATGATCACGAACCTTGTCTTCACTTACAGAGGGGGGGCCTTTGTCTCTCTGGTCTCCATCTTGTGGTCCATCAACATGAGCATTGTGAGGAGAAGGGTTGCCAGTGAATAATGAAGCATTGGTTGTTGAGAATTTCAGCCTTCTCCTCTTCCGTTGTTACCAGTTCGTCTTTGTGGCTCATCAAGGCGAGGGGCTACACTTTCTTTAACCTTTCTTTTCTGGTTTATGTACCTGTAAAAGTCCTTCTTTTTTTTTCTTTACATCTCTTGCCAAGTTCAGCTCCAGCTGCTCCTTGGCCTTCCTGACCTCATCACCTCATCCCTACACAACTGGGCAATGTCCCTATAGTCTTACCAGTATACCTGTTCTGTCCTCCACTGGTTGTGTAGGTCCATTTTGCCTTTTAGTTTAACCAGTAGGTCTTGTTCCAGCCATGCAGGTCTTTTGCCTTCCTTGCTCTGTTTCTTACAGCTGGAGATTGAGACCTCTTGTGTCTTATGGAAAACATCCTTAAAGATCTGCCAGCTCTCTTCTGCTCCCTTGTCCCTGAGAACTGTTTCCGCAGGGGTTCCTATTTACTAACTCCTTGAAGGGCTGGAAATTTTCTTTTCTACAATTCAGAGTCTTGACTAAGCTGCTCATCTGCCTCTTACCCCTTAGGACAGTGAACTGCACTAGGGCATGATCACTGCAGCCCAGGCTGCTTTCGACTTAGATATACCTGATGAGTTCTCTTGCATTAGTGACCATTGGGTCCAATAAAGCATCCTTCCCAGGTAGTCAATTTCTTGACTTAAGAAGTTGTCGTTGAAGCATTCCAGGAGTCTCCTGGATTGCCTACAGCTTGCTGTGCTACTTTTCCAACAGATGTTGGGGGGGTTGAAATCCCCCAGCAGCATGAGAGCCTGCAATCATGATGTTTCCTCGAGCTGGAGTAAAAAGGCTTCATCAATAGGCTGCACTAGATCAGACAGCCTGTAGTAGACTCCAGACACTAGACTCCCTTTCCTGTCTCGATCCCTAATGCCCACCCATAAACTTTCAACCTGCTCATAGCTATTCTCTAGGGACAACTCTTAACACTCTATCCAATTTTTTACATAGGGGGCAACACCTCCACCCCTTCTTCCTCTCCTGTCCCTTCTGAACAGCTTGTAGCCTTCAATAGACACACTCCAGCCATAGGATTCATTCCACCAAGTTTCCATAACTGCCACTATGACATAGCTTTTCTGTAACACAGTAGCTTCCAACTCCTCCTGTTTTTTGCCCATGCTGCATCCACTGGTGTAGGTGCACTTCAGCTGGCTGGCCATGTCACCTTCTTAGAGGGACAACCTTTTGTACCGCCAAGGTGTTTAATGGATGCTATCTTCCTATCTCCTGTTACTCCTATGACTTCCAGACTTGCAAACCCCATCATGCATACCTCGTATCTGTTTGCAGCAGGCTGTTTCCCTTTCCCCCTTTGCATATAATTTAAAATTCTCTCAATGAGGGCCACTAACTCCTGTGAGAAGATCCTTTTCCAGTGCTGAGACAGGTGTAACCCATCTCTTGCCAGTAGGCTCAATGATGTATATATATATTGGTCCATGGTCAAAGAATCCAAAATTTTGTCAGTGGCACCAGCCCTGGAGCCAGGTACTAACCTGTGAGATTTTTCAGTTTCTTTCTTCATAATTTCCTGCACCTGGCAGGATGGAAGAGAAGATAACTAGGGCTCCCAAGTCCCTTATTAGTCTCCCCAGTGCCCTAAAGTTGTTTTTGATTCCCCTTAGACTTTTTGTAGCAATTTCCTTACTGCTGACCTGAAAGATCTGTAATGGGTAGTAACTGGAGGGGTGTACCAGGTTAGAGATGTTCTTTTTAGTCTTTTATCAAGGCCCTACAGAGGCAGCATACTTCCCTATGTGTTGGGTCCTGTCGACAACTAGGACCCTCCATTCCTCTGAGGAGGGAGTCACCAACGACAACTGCTTTTCTCCTTTTCTTAACAGAAAGTGTTTTCATACAAGCAAGCCAACTCACCTCAGGCCACTCCTCCATCCCAGATGGTCTGTGATCTGTGTTGTTATTAGCCTCATACTTGTTGTGTAGACTTATCTGAGGGAGGGATGTAAGAAGGGAAGGGGGACACCTACAACCCTGATGAGCAGGTTAGTCTCATTGCCTGGAGATGTATCGGCTTGGGAAACGCTGACACCATCAATACCAATGCAGAAGGTTATGATGTCCATGCAAGGGCTTTCATGTTTTTATTTAAGCTTAATAACTTGCAGAGGAGAATGTCCATTTACAGAGGTCCTTGGTGGCTTCTAGCTGGTCTGTCTGTTATGAATGACTGACACACCATAAAACAGTAGTGATAATATACACTATACATAAGCTAACAATGACTGACTAAAGTAATAAAAGACAGAAGACGCCATGCATCAAGAGACAAATGATATAACCAGCTTGACTACCACTGTGGAGATAACTGAAATAAGAATAAATGTTGATAATGGATTATGTAAGTCACTGATGGCATCCAGATTTCTGAAAAAGATGCAGAAAATTAAAACATGAATAATTTAATTACATATGCCTTTTAGTTTTACTTCTCCATCTTTAGCTTTCTATTCCTCTCCATCCATTTGTTAGTGATAGGACAATACCTCAAGGGTCAGATAGGAGCAGTGTGTTCACCAGTTTGTACACCTCCTTTATCAATTGTACTTCACAGCAAGTGTAATCAGAAGCTATTTTGGACTTAGTCTCCGAAAATAAGCTGAAGTATGACATAAATGACAGAAATAGTTGACTAACCAAGGTCTGCTTTAGTGATCAGAATATATTAAGTTATGAAATATTCTTATGGGTATATGTGAAAACAGAATCTCAAAAGTTAATACAACTTTTTTTTCCTCCCCTTTTCTAAGTTTCATTTGGAGAGTCTAATATACAGAATAATATTCAGGAAATGTAATGATATCAACAGCAGTGCAGAAAATCAACCATTATGAGAACAAAACAAAACAAAACAACAAACAAACTGTGCAGCTCTGTATCTAACTGGCCGATATAGAGGATGGATACCAACTATATTCATCCCAGTAAAAAATATCAAAAATAAGACGACAGAGACAAGGATGTGGTTAGGCTAAGATAATAAGGAGAAGCAGAAGGCATTTGAAAAGTTCAAAGGATATGTTAAGTGGGAAGAATGGGCAGATTATAAGTGTAGATAAAGCAAGTAAGAAATAATTGGAGTGAAAATGAACACTGAACATGAAACAGGCCAAGACATCTCAGCCCCACAGGGTTTTGAGATATTTACACAATAGGCAACTGGAAAAAAGTGAAGACTTTGTAACTGTGATAATGAATTAATTTTTTTTAATATGTCAGCACCACAAAACATTCTGCTCCTCATTCCAGTGCTGCATACAAAACCTGCTGGAGTTAGTGGCACTCTTTCAGTAGCTCTTATATGATTAGATCAAGTCTTATTAAAATTGTATATCAGGTGGGTTGAACATTCATAACCTAGGAATTCAGGCTCAAATACTCAGCAGACAACTAGGTACCTGAGACCCTGGTCTCCAAAATGTCTTTGAAAATTCTATCAGTTTGTTTTTAAAGCAGGTTTCACTTCCATTCAAATATATTATTTTTTTTTTTGTTAATATATATGAAAATATAATATTCTAACAAAGGAAAAAAACAACAAACCAACAAACCCAGTTTGATGAAATTATTCATAAATTCACAATACATTGAAGAAAGCCAAGAGCACCTACTGTAAAATATACTAAAATAAAAATTAAATCTTGGGAAATAAAACAGTAAAGTAAGTATTTGTTATTTTCATGTTGCTGTTAAAACCATTAAACTATCTGGCAAACAAAAAAACAAAACAAAACAAAAACAAAAACAAAAAATGAGACTTTTATAAATTACAAGAATAATCTCAGACATTTTCAGTGGGATAGTTGCAAACAGAAAGACGGTTTTCAGCAGAGATAGTCACCTGGAAAATTTGTTTGGCCGAATCTTTCCCATGGCATATTTGTCCAGTGAAATGAATGACCAAACTGTGAGCAGAGCAGCAGCTTCTCAGTGCAGAGCATAGAATGTTAATAGAGGCAGGCATTCAGAACAAGCCAGATTAGGACAACTCAATTATGTTCATGTGAAACAATTTCTCAACTCAAGAGCAATAAATGCAAATAATTTCTCCAGTCCGTAGGATAGATACAAACACTCCTTCTTTTCAGGAGTGTTTAAAAGAGAAGAGAACATGAGAGAAGTAAAGCACCATGATTTCAAATAGTCTGCCATCAATAAACTACAGCCAAGACAAAAATAGATTACTGTTTTTTAAAAAATGTTCATGGACAGTAGTCTGTCCCCTAGGCCAAGTGAACATATTTAAAGATGTTCAAACAAATGTTTTTAAAGATGTTCAAACAAATGTTACCCATATGAGATCCAAAGAAGGGCAAAGGCGTTCTCTGCATGCACTCTACATAGACTGATTACATCAATTAGTAAAGGAATAGTTCAAAATATGTTTCAGGCTTATAACTCATGGTGAGGCTGATATGTTGGAGGGAAGGGATGCCATCTAGAGCGACCTTGACAGGCTTGAAAAATGGGCTTACGCAAACTGCATGAACTTCAACTGGGAGAAGTGCAAGGTCCTGCGCTTGGGTCAGGGCAAGCCCATGCACAAATACAGGCTGGGCGGAGAATGAAACAAAAACAATCCAGAGTAAAAGGACTTGGGAGTGATGGTGGACAAGAAGCTCAACATGAGTTGTCGATGTGTGCTTGCAGCCCAGAATGCCACCTGTGACCTGGGCTGCATTGAAAGAAACATGGCCAGTAAGGTGAGGGAAGCGATTCTGCCCCTTTACTCAGCTCTTGTGAGGCCTCACCTGGAGTATTGTGTCCAGTTCTGGAGCCACCAACATAAGAAGGACATGGAGCTCATGAAGAAAGTCCAGAGAAAGGCCACAAAGATGCTTTGAGCACTGACCACCCTCTCCTGTGAGGACAAGCTGAGAGAGTTGGGACCACTACATTTGCTAAGCTTTTGCACAACAAGGTTGGTTTTTTTTAATTATTATTTAATTTTAGTTAAGAGCATGATACTTCCAGGGGAAGAAAAGGTCAGCTTTACCTATGCCTGGCTAATAGGATGATAAAGATTTTAGTTCCTTCATTACCAGGCTATCTTTGTCTCATATGTCTGTTATTTTGTGTACCACAGAAGATGGTAATGTATATATAGTTACAGCTGAAATAAAAAAATTCAGAGTTACATGACTCAAGTTCTTGAGGCAGAATTGTGTCTCATTAGTGAACTGTGTTGTCATGCCGAAGTTGCTAAATAGTATTAACTCTAATTTGAAGGTGGGAAGAATGGGGCAAATATTAAAAGCAGAAAATGAAACTTCACAACTCAACAGTGAGTCAGGAGTAGAGCAGGAAAAGGTGTACACATTTTCTTTCCCTGGTACCCTCCTGTCACTGCTGCCTCTGTTTTCAACACTAAACATGACAACACGGCACTTTGTCATAGGAAGCAAAAGAGAGACAAATACAGACTCTTAAAAGTTTTATTTTTAGTTCAGTGTACAATGACTAGCAAATCACTTCAAAAAGAAAAGGAGACTGGGAGGCGGGGGTGGGGGTCGAAAGGAGAAAAAAAAAAAAAGAAAAATCAGTAAGTATACCTTATTAAACACTTAGTTCAGGTTATCTCCCTGTCAGCAAAAGGAGAAAACATGCATTTGGTGTATTGCTGCTGAGCATGCTTTCAGTTTCATCACAGTGCACACCTCAGCTGTACCCAGCATTTAATAAGCATTATATTCAGTGCCCTTTAAATAAATGAATGAATTATTGCTCTTTTTATGGTTCCATAAAAGCCTTTATTAATTTGGGGAAGCAGCTTCATCTTGCCTGCCTGGCCAGTCCTCAGCGAGTGATTAAATTATTCATGCAGCTTCTGCTTGTTTTTTGTTTACTGTGTCCAGACCATGTTGTCTTCAGTTTGGAAAATGGAAGCCAAGTAAGCGTATGTGTCTGGTGGTTTCTAGGTGTGAATGGTCTGCAGTGGGGATCGTGATGGGCTGTAAACAAGCAAGGGATCATGATAAAAAATAAATACACAAGCCCAAACACAAAACCACAGTATGCATAGAGAGAATTGATATATATTTCTTGTTACTAACAAAGCAGTTCGGCCTGGATCACACTGAGTGAAGGGAGAAACTCAAACAAGATTGCTTTGAGGCAAAATTTCAGAGCTTTGTTGTTTCACTGCTAAGCCTGACATTACAGAAGGAGCCATGGACCTCACTGAAGTCAAAGACAAGAACTTCACTGAAGGTTTAGGCTGGACTTAGGAATTTTATAGTTAGAATTTATAATACCGAAATAATTCTGTTTAATGTCCTGCAGCTCACTGAAACTCTATTATTTCCCTCAGAGAAAGAGAAAATGGGTTAATTTGCATAATTTACCAGCAATAATATTTAATTACATTAGTCAAAATAAAAGTAAACTTCCAAGATAAAACAACTCTATCCCATGATGTCACCGTAAGTGCCACACCGTATAAAATCATAGAATCAATAAGGTTGGAAGGGACCTCAAAGATCATCAAGTTCCAAACCTCCTGCCGTGAGCAGGGAACCCTATCACTAGATCAGGTTGCACAAAACCTCATCCAACCTGGCCTTAAAAAACCTCCAGGCACGGGGAATCAACAACCTCCCTTGGCAACCCATTCCAGTTCCTCACCACCCTTAGAGTGAAGAATTTCTTCCTCATATCTAACCTAAATCTCCCCTCTCTCAGTTTAAATCCAGTACCCCTTGTCCTATCACTATCTTCTCTGATGAAAAGCCCCTCCCTAGCTTTCCTGTATGTCCCTTTCAAGTACTGGAAGGCCACTCTAAGGTTTCTTTGGAGCCTTCTCTTCTCTAGGCTGAACAGCCCCAACTCTCATCCTGTTTTCATAGCAGAGGTGCTCCAGGCCTTTGATCGTCTTGGTGGCCCTTCTCTGGACCCTCTTCGGCAGGTCTACATCTTTCTTGTGCTGAGGGCACCAGAACTGTACTCAGTATTCCAGGTGGGGTCTCACCAGAGCAGAGCAGAGGGGCAGAATCACCTCCCTGGCTCAGCTGGCCACACACTTCTTTTGATGCAGCCCAGGACACAATTGGCTCTCTGGGCTCCAGCACACACTGGCGACTCATGTCGAGCTTCTCATCTACTACCACCCCCAAGTCCTCTGCAGGACCGCTCTCTAGCCATTCTTCCCCCAGCCTGTATTTGTGCCTGGGGTTGTGCCAACCCAGGTGCAGGACCTTGCACTTGGCCTTGTTGAACTTCATGAGGCTGGCACCGGCCCACTTCTCCAGCCTGTCAAGGTCCCTCTGAATGGCCTCCCTTCCCTCTTGGGTGTCAACCACATCACACAGCCTGGTATCATTAGCAAATTTGCTGAGGATACCCTCCATATCACTGTCCATGTCTCCAACAAAGATGTTAAGCAGCACTGGGACCCCTGAGGGACGCCACTTGTCACCTGCCTCCATTTGGACATTGAGCCATTGACAACTACTCTCCAGGTGCAGCCATCCAGCCAGTTTCTTATCCACCAAGTGGTCTATCTGTCAAATCCATGCCTTGTCAGTTTGGAGACCAGGATGTCATGTGGGACAGTGTTTAATGCCTTGCACAAATCCAGGTAGATGACATCAGTTGCTCTGCCACCATCCTCCATCCCTGTAGCCTTGCTGTAGAAGGCCACCAGATTGGACAGGCATGGCCTGCCGTTCGTGAAGCCATGTTGGCTGTCACCAATCACCTCTTTATTTTCCATGTGCCTTAGCAGACTTTCCAGGAGGATCTGCTCCATGACCTTGCCAGGCACAGAGGTGAAACTGACCAGCCTGTAGTTCCCCGGGTCTTCCTTTTTTTCCCCTTTTTAACAATAGGGGCTACATTCCTTTTTTTCCAATCAGCAGGAACCTCTCCAGACCACCATGACCTCTCAGATATGATGGACGGAGGCTTAGCAATTTCATCTGCCAGCTCCCTCAGGACCTGTGGGTGAATCCCATCAGGTCCCATAGATTTATACACCTTCAGGTTCTTTAGGTGGTCACCAACGTGCTACTGACCTACGGTGGGGGGTAATTCATTCTCTCAGTCCCTGCTTTCATCTTCTGTGGCCTTTGTGTTGAGGTTGGAGCACTTACCAGAGAAGACGGAAGCAAGGAAGTCATTGAGGACCTCAGCCTTCTCAATACCTTGTGTTACTATCTTGCCTGTTTCCTTCAGGAAAGGAATCTGTATCTGTTGTAACATAAGATCTACCCACACATCCTGAAAACCCCAGTCCTGCCTCAATCTACTTTGAGCTGCAGATTCCATTTTTGCATCCTTAACGTGTAACTTTTCTGAATTTACTGTAAATAGCTTGTAAAAGTATTCATTTAACAAAACATCTGAAGTCTTTATGGCTATCAGATCAATACAATCAAAAGTACCTGAGTAACTGATATGTAATTTTGCAGCAAAGGAGTCTCTAATTTCCTGATTGAGATTAAGATTTATTAAAAGTTAGTAAATTTATTCAACTGGCTTGTCCTGCTTTTTTGGATCTGAGAGACTGCCAGTTTTGTGTCCCTAATGGAAAAAAAAAACCCACAACATCACAAGACGAAACAGTGAATATTTGTCTGTTCTGTTGAAAATGGTAAAATTTATTTTATTTTCTTCTTTTATTTGTTTTGTTTTATTTAGTTTTATTTCATTTTATTTTGTTTTATTTTGTTTTATTTTCTTTTTAACAATTGTTTTGATTACCAGTAAACAGAAGTTTTGGGTTGGCAGCACTTCTGACTTTCTACAGCAGACACAGAACTGGAAGGGTGTTTTCATGGGATTTGATTTTTTGTTTCTTTTTTTTTTTCATCCTTTTTTTTTTTTTTTTATATGAGGTGTAACATTTTAAAAAGAAACCAAAGAAGGAGGGTACTGTTAGATGTAATCCTACTCTTCACCAGGGTCTAAGGGTTATGATCTGGTGGCAATTACAGAGACATGGTGGGACAGCTCACATGGCTGGAATGTGGTCATGGGTGGCTATGTCCTTTTTAGGAAAGACAGGTCAGCGAAGCGAGGTGGTGGAGTTGCTCTTTATGTGAGAGAGCAAGTAGAATGTCTTGAGTTCAGTCCAGGGGCCGATGAGGAGCAAGTGGAAAGTCTGTGGGTACGAATTAAGGGGCAGGCTGGCATGAGTGATACAGTTGTGGGGGTCTATTACAGATGTGATCAGGACAAGGGAGTTGATGAGGCTTTCTACAGGCAGCTGAAAGCAGCCTTGCAACTACAGACCTTAGTCCTCATTCGGGATTTTAACTAGCCAGGTATTTGCTGGAAGGCCTACACAGCCAGCCATTCACAGTCTACGAGGTTCCTCCAATGCATCGATGGTAACTTCTTGATACAAATGTTGCACAAACCAACTAGGAGAGGAGCGCTGCTGGATCTTGTACTCACCAACAAGGAGGGTCTGGTTGAAGCGGTGACAGTCAATGGCTGCCTTGGCTGCAGTGATCAGGAGATGGTGGAGTTCAGGATCCTGTGTGGGAGGAACAGAACACCTAGCAGGACTACAACCCCGGACTTCTGCAGGGCCAACTTTGGCCTCTTCAATCAAATATTAAGAGAAGTCCCATGGGCCAGGGTACTAGATGGTGAAGGGGCTCAAGATAGTTGGTCAACATTCAAGGACCACTTCCTTCAAGCTCAGGTTCAGAGCATCCCAATGGGCAGGAAATCAAGTAAGGGAGCTAGGAGGGCAGCATGGGTAAACAAGGAACTGCTGGGCAAACTCAAGTGGAAAAAGAGAATCTATGGATCATGGAAGGAGAGGCTGACCACTTGGGAGGAATATAGGACTGCTGTTAGAGGATGTAGGGAGGCAATAAGGAAAGCTAAGGACTCCTTGGAACTTAACCTTGCCAGTGAGGTAAAAGACAATAGAAAGGGCTTCTTCAAATACCTTGCAGATAGGACTAACATTAGAGGCAATATAGGCCCACTGCTGAATGAGGTGGGTGCCCTAGAGACAGAGGATATAAAGAAGGCAGAGGTGCTGAATGCCTTCTTTGCCTCTGTCTTTACTCCTGCAGGCTTTTCCTAGGAGCCCCAGGTCCCTAAGGCCCCAGAAGAAGTTAGGATGAAGGAGGAGTTTGCTTTGGTAGATGAGGATTGGGTTAGGGATCAGTTAAGCAATCAGGACATCCATAAATTGATGGGTCCAGATGGAATACACCCATGGGTGCTGAGGGAGCTGCTGGAGGTCGTTGCTAGGCCACTCTCCATCATCTTCGGTACGTTGTGGGCAACAGGATCAGTGCCTAAGGGCTGGAGGATAGCAAATGTCACTCCAGTCTACAAGAAAGGCAAGGAGGACCCAGGTAACTACAGATCAGTCAGCCTCACATCCATTCCTGGAAAGGCGATGGAAAAACTTGTTCTTGGCACTATCTCTAGGCATATCAAGGATGAGGGGGTCATTAAGAGCAGTCAACATGGTTTTACCAAGGAGAAAGTCATGTTTGACCAACCTTATAGCCTTCTATGAGGAAGTAACTAGGTGGGTAGATGATGGTAGAGTGGTAGATGTGGTTTATCTTGATTTCAGTAAAGCATTTGACACTGTCTCCCACAGCATCCTCATAAATAAAATGAGGAAGTGTGCTCTTGATGGTCAGTCAGTGAGGTGGATCATGAACTGGTTGAAAGGAAGAAGTCAGAGGGTTGTGGTCAGTGTTACAAAATCTAGTTGGAGGTCTGTGACTAGTGGAGTCCCTCAGGGGACAGTACTGGGACTGGTATTGTTCAGTATTTTCATCAACAACCTGGATGAGGGAACAGAGTGTGCCCCCAGCAAGTTTGCTGATGACACTAAACTGGGAGGAGTGGCTGACACACCAGAAGGCTGTGCTGCCATTCAGCAAGACCTGGACAGGCTGGAGAGTTGGGCGGGGAGAAACTTGATGAAATTCAGCAAGGGCAAGTGTAGAGTCTGGGAAAGAACAACCCCATGTCCCAGTACAGGTTGGGGGCTGACCTGCTGGAGAGCAGTGTAGGGACCTGGGGGTCCTGGTGGACAAAAGGATGACCATGAGGTATTCTTCAAATACCTTGCAGATAAAACTAAAACTAGAGGCAATATAGGTCCACTTGTGAATGAGGTGAGTGCCCTGGTGACAGAGTATATGAAGAAGGCAGAGGTACTGAATGCTTTCTTTGCTTCTCTCTTTACTGCTGGGGACTCTCTCCAGCAGCCCTACATCCCTTGTGTTACTATCTCACCCGTTACCTTCAGGAGAGGGAGTACGGTCTCCTTGGTTGTCCTTTTCTCCCCAACATACCTAAAAAAGCTTTTCTTATCGTTCTTAACATCCCTGATGGGATTTAATTCTAGCAGGGATTTGGCTCTCCTCACATTATCCGTAGCTGCTCGATCAACCTCTCTGTTATCCTCCTAGGATACCTGGCCTAACTTCCACCCCCCCTGTATGCTTCATTCTGACATTTGAGCTTTTCTAGGAGCTGCTTACTCATCTATTGCGGCCTCTTGGAGTCTCTACTAGACTTCCTTTTAGTTGGGATGCAATGCTCTTGGACCACGAGAAGATGATCCTTAAATATCTGATAGCTTTCATGGGCCTCTCTACTCTCCAGGATGTTATCTCAAGACACTCTCTTGAGGAGATCCCTGAAGAGGCTGAAATCTGCCCTTCTGAAGTCAAGGGTGGTAAGCTTGCTGTGAGCCCTCTTTGCTGCCCTAAGGATCTTGAACTCCTCCAGTTTGTAGCCACTACAACCTGGCTGTCCTTGAGCTTAACATCCCTCACCAACCCTTTGTTGTTGGTGAGGACAAGATCCAGTATAGCACCTCTCTTTGTTGGTTCCTCAATTACTTGAAAAAGGAATCCTTGCACTCTAGAAACCTCCTGGATTGTTTGCATTTAGCAGAGTTGTTCTCCCAACAGATGTCTGGGTGGTTGAAGTCTCCCATGAGGACCATGGCTTGTGAATGAGAAGCTGCTCCTATCTGTCTATATGGTGCCTCATCTATATTATCCTTCTGCTCAGGCGACCTGTAGCAAACCCCCACCGTGATGTCACCTTGGCTTTTCTTTCCCTTAATTTTAACCCATAAGCTTTCTGTTGGCTCCTCATCTGTCCCCAGGGAGAGCTCCATGCACTCCAACAGGACTTTGACATACAGGGCAAGATCCCCACCCCGTCTCCTCTGCCTGTCCTTCCTAAAGAGTTTGTAACCCTCCATTCTTACACTCCAATCACAAGAGCCATCCCACAAGGTCTCAGTGATACCAACAAGATTATAGCTGTGGAAGGACCTCTATTTTGCCACTTATTGATAGGACTGTTTGTACTACTATGAGACGAGATGATGTTTAACTCTAAGTTTAACTTTCTTTTCTACAGCTGATGTTGAAGTAAATTCTCCACATAATCTGTTTTTTCTTCTCAGTTCCCACTCTTCTGTGCCTCAGAATCAATGTTCAAAAATCCCCAATATGTTAGTTATTCATAAATCTGTAAACAATGATTCATAATTGACCTGGAAAGGGCATTGACTTACATTCATTTTAAGAAGTTAGAAGTGTGGGATATCAACAAAGCAATTGCTAAATGAAACAACTGGTTAACTTGCTATTAACAAAAAAAATTTCCAAGCCAAATCGAAACAAACCCAAAACACTGAGTCAATTTCAACAGAATATGTACTAATTCAACAAAAATAAGAATAAGCTTTTCAATTTTACAGAAATTCACCTTCTAACCACAGCTACAGAAAGAGACAAGCAGAATCTGAAGGAGGGAGAGGTATTATGCCAGTCAAAAAAATAACAAAGAAACACCAGGCAATGTTCCCATGCATCCTATAAAGGGACAAGGTTATTTTTAAAGAAAGTGGGTAGGCACTGCACTGGGAAGACTAGTCATGGAGTATAACAAAATTATAGTATCCACATTGTGCACAAAGACTAAAGTGTAGCAAAGACTCAGAAAAAATATTCTAAGGGCTGGAAAAAATGTCTTAAAATAGAAAATGTAGATATAGAGTGGAGAAAATAATGGAAATTTGGAATACTGTTTTGTTTAATGGACAATGGTGGCAAAGTCAGCGATTTAGCACTAAATTCAAATATATTCAAATGAGAAATGTGGCTCACATTTTTAACAAGCCTAGATAAATTTTAGAGCAAGCTATCAAAGGAGACTGCAGTGTTTCTTTGTGTGTTTAATTTAGCACCACAGACTTTTACAGACAATTCTTGATGTAATGTAAAGGCTGCTATACTAAATATAGGAACAAGCTGATAAAACACAGGGAACTTACTAATGCAGGATATGGGACTAGAAAATTGAATTATTCCATTGGGATCAAATTTTTATATTTTATGTCTACTACAGGATCAGAAGTTTTGAGAATATTAGTGAGGAACTAGGAAGGTTTGTTCTATTTACTTTAACAAAAAGAGTTTGCAATCTGTAAGAAAAAGAGTAAACAAACAAACAAACAAACAAAAAACAACAAAACAACCCCGTCAGTAGTTTGCTGGAAGCTTAAACTTTAATGTTTAGCATAGAAAAATGGATGAAAGGATAGAAAGGGAATTAAGGATAACTCGTCAAATGTCTGGTTTACTACAGTGGTGGAGTCTGCATTGATTGAATTCTTTATGCAGAGACTTTAATGTCGTTCTAAAAGATGTAAGAAAAAAATTGCCTTAACCCATGGCTCACAAGGGATCACATAATGATGTTAGATGTGTCCCTTTTGACATTTAAATGAGATAATTTTAAATATCTATACCTATTTAAAAAACACTGAAAAAATATGTGTAACAATTCCAGCCTGCTTTTTAAAAAATAACTGTTACTGTCAAAAAAAGTTTATGAACTATCAACCTTCTGACACACTGAGTAATACATTGACATATATTTCCATGTTGAATCTGAAATAGCAGTTTTACTTGCACCATTTAGTATAGTGTTGTAGGAGAAAACTCACAATACCACATTACACTTTTTGCTCTTCTATATCAATAAGCTTTCCTAGCCTTCAGGATTGGTTTCTATTTTTAATCTGTTGCTGAAATAAATAAACAATAGTTACTTGTGTTATGTTATTAACTTTAGCCCAAAGGGTTCTTGTTAATTTCCAGATAAATATCATTTTCTGTTGCTGATTATTTGGATATAGACATAAAGTGGATCCTGATAAGCTCCTATGTCACACAGTAATACAGCAGGATCATTGCTGGGGTTTATGCTGTAATAATTTCAAGTGCTTAGAGCAATGTTGTAAACATCAAAGGGCATAAAATGAACAGATTTTTCAAATCCACTACTCTATCAGCACCCAAATGCATAGTTTAGAGCAACATCTTGCTTTACAATCTCTGAATCCTCCTTTGGATTATGGTACAATATCTGTTGTCCTAATAACTGTGCTGGAATTTAAGCCAGATTTATCCAAAGTAAATTGCAACACGCCCACCTGTGATGATTAAACTAAAATATAATCCAGCTTAAATTCAATGTTTCTTACCTTAGAAAGTAAGAGGCTCAGTCCAGAGCCAAAGAAATTAAAGAAACAACTGGGAAGCTTAGGACCTGATTAATACAAGTTCCTAAATCAGATAACTAAAATTTAATGAAAAGGATACTCTTCCCTCTTTCCCTCCAACCCAAGTAATTTCTAATCTTCTGTAACAAACAGAAACATTAACTTTCTCTAGATTTAATGTGTGTGTTGGGAAAAAATCAGGGCAAAGTAGCTATTCCGTACAGTTGTAGTTTATTCTAACTAGTGCACTTTCTTAGTTTGGGACCAATGATGAAATTTCCCATCCTTATTAGTCAGTGGTCAAAAATAGTCAATAAATTATTTATTGCAAATATGGTAAGATTTTTCTTTGGCCAATTTCACGTTGTGAGTCTTCTATTCCTATGAACAATATGGAACTGAGGAACGTTTATGTGAAGTTGTTCTCCATCAGCCCATAGCACTGTTACTTTTAGTACCATTTCCCCAATGCTCATGTACGAAAAGATTATTTTAATATTTTTTCCACAGGCTGTCATCTATTAGTTTAATGCATTATGGTTGCCTTAACTTTTCTTGATAATTTGTGACATCACCTACATTTTTCTGTTTTTTCATATCTGTAAATAGCAAATAAAAAAAAAATAAATCTAATGTCAGCTCCTATAGAAATAATAAATAAATAAATATTTTTATTATTTTAAATTTCATTCACTTAAAAAATAATTAAAAAATAAGGAAAGGAAAATCAAAATCCAATTCATATTCACACTACATGTAGAGGGAAAATTACGTCCTTTACTGGGAGCTAGCTTTCACAATTATGATATCTTTGCCTCACTTGGCTTCCTAATATCAGAATCTTTTTCACTCTAAACAGACATGAGGGGAGGAGTAAAAAGACAAAGTTCAAGTAAAATTACCAGGGATTTTCCCTGCTGCAGTATGGACTTCTCAAAGAGTCACAGCCTCTTTCATGAACAGCCAACACCACTGGCACCAGTGTCTTCCAAAGCTGCGTAATCAGAGCCCACTGGCAGCAAATATACTGACCACAAAATCCAAGTCCACTGGCCAAGTCCACCCCTCCTGGCACCTTCAGGGAGTGTTCCATCACATTCCTCCACGAGGGCAGGGGGACAGCTGCCATCTCACCATGGGTTGCAGGGCAACTGCTGCTAGGGCACCCTCTTCCTCTTCTCCCTCACCAACCACCAGCACAGCTCTCCTTCCCCAGCACAACCCTTCTGCCCTAAATGCACTCTCCGCTCAGGTTTTATATCGGTTCTTCTATATGTTAATTGCTGAGGCACATCTATTGTTCCTCTAATGGTTCCTTGGCTGGGTTTGGAGCAGGGGGAGCTTCTCAGCTTGTTACCAGAGCCGCTCCTGGGGCCCTTTCCCCACTATCAAAAAACACACCAAACCAAACCAGAACAACCACAAAGGAAAGGTTTATTCTAGGTCATCTGTGGGTCAAACTCCAACCAAATCAACCAGTTTCTGTCTTGACTTTCTGATTTTAATAATAGAGAAAACTAGGCAGGTTGCTTAAAATCAGTCAAGTTAGGAAGAACTCAGAGCTGAAGTGTGCCTGTGAATCCAAGTTGAACTAAACATTATCAGATAAATTCATAGGGATGCAATTTGATTTGTTATTTATATACTGTTCTATTTATCTACTCTGTTGGAAGCACAGTACTATGGACAAAAGACCCCATCCTATCTACATTTGCATTAATCTACAGAACTCACTGGAGCTTAAATAGTTAAACCCTAAGTGGGGACTCAGCTACCCTATCTCTGTAAGCCAAGGTCTAGTTCAAAAGAGTTTTGCAAAGAGAAAAATTCTTGGTTCTCTCCTCCCTTCCCTTTCTGCCTTTCTAATACACACTGTCATGAAGCTAGGTTACCAAAGCCATATAGCAATGAATTATTTTTTTTTGTTTAATCTATACAAAATCCTTATGTATGCTTATGTCCTTATGAATCTTTATGATATACACATATACATATGCATGCATATGTCATATATACATGAAGAATATTTATAATATATAAAGTACATACATCTATTTAATATATACACCTTATAAGTATATATATTTTTTACAAAGAACTCACAGATATAAAATAAATGTATACATATGACAGTGTGTGTGTGTTTTTATATGTATGCTTATATTTTAAGAACATAAACTTCAAAGGAAGAGAAGAAGATGGGGACAGGAACAGGACCAAGAACACCCAAATGTTTTGGAAGGTTCTGGGATGAGAGAAGCTTAATTATTAAAATGTTTTTGTGACCTTATCTATCTTGGATGCAACTGATGCTCTCTTTAATATCCAGATAGATGTGTCTTGTTAACTGCCTCATCTTGTGGTGTCATCACTACTGTAATTAATGAATTACCATAGCAAACCTCAGTGACTATAAAGTTGTAGAGAATACGCAGCTGTTACCTGTGGCAATATGAGTTGGTGGACACCAATGGCATATATGTCATATTGGACTGCTTAGTGAAGATGACACCAGCAATGTCCTTAGCTAAAGGGGAAAAAGAAATAAACTTAGAAACCTCCTAAATGAAAAACTTTGCCCTTTTGCTGCCTTTCGTAATGGAAAACAAGTTAAAATGTACCATTGGGCAGGTTAATTGACTTACAAGTATGTCTTTTTAATAAGTGTCATAAAGTATGTCATGCAGTCAAAATTTGCTTTCAGTGCATTTTTTAAACTATTGTCAACCAGATTAAAGTTTATTGTTCGCATATAAGTTTCCCTTTTCAAAGCAGTAATGAAAGACATTAAATTGATTTGCCATGCTTAGATATGAAGTGGGTTATATCCTTTACTCTTTATCACAGAATCTCAGAATCACAGAATCTAAGGGGCTGGAAGGGACCTCGAAAGATTTCGTCCAACCCCCCTGACTGAGCAGGATCACCTAGAGCACATCAAACAACAATGCATCCAGGCAGGTTTTGAATGTGCTCAGTCACTCTCACAATAAATAAGTTTTTTCTGATGTTTACATGGAACCTCTTATGTTCCAGTTGGCACCCACTGCCCATTGTCCTGTCACTGGACATCACTGAAAAAAAGCCTGGCTCCGTCCTCCCGAAACTCCCCTTTAATGTATTTGTAAACTTTGAGGAAGTCGCCCCTCAGTCTCCTCTTCTCCAAGCTAAAGGGGCCCAGCTCCCTCAGCCTTTCCTCATGGGGGAGATATTCCCCTCCCCTAATCATCTTTGTGGCTCTGAACTGGACTCTTTCAAGCACTTCCCTGTCCTTCTGAGCTGAGGGGCCCAGAACTGGACACAATATTCCAGATGCAGACTCACCGAGGCGGAATAGAGGGGGAGGAGAACCTCCCTTGACCTACTAACCACACCCTTTCTAATGCACTCCAGGATGCCATTGGCCTTCTTGGCCACAAAGGCACATAGCTGACTGATGGTCATCCTTTTGTCCACCAGG
Organism: Apus apus; assembly: GCF_020740795.1. Taxonomy (NCBI): domain Eukaryota; kingdom Metazoa; phylum Chordata; class Aves; order Apodiformes; family Apodidae; genus Apus; species Apus apus. The sequence continues at coordinate 7,365,466 of NC_067312.1, read as the reverse complement.
ACCCCCAGGTCCCTACACTGCTCTCCAGCAGGTCAGCCCCCAACCTGTACTGGGACATGGGGTTGTTCTTTCCCAGACTCTACACTTGCCCTTGCTGAATTTCATCAAGTTTCTCCCCGCCCAACTCTCCAGCCTGTCCAGGTCTTGCTGAATGGCAGCACAGCCTTCTGGTGTGTCAGCCACTCCTCCCAGTTTAGTGTCATCAGCAAACTTGCTGGGGGCACACTCTGTTCCCTCATCCAGGTTGTTGATGAAAATACTGAACAATACCAGTCCCAGTACTGTCCCCTGAGGGACTCCACTAGTCACAGACCTCCAACTAGATTTTGTAACACTGACCACAACCCTCTGACTTCTTCCTTTCAACCAGTTCATGATCCACCTCACTGACTGACCATCAAGAGCACACTTCCTCATTTTATTTATGAGGATGCTGTGGGAGACAGTGTCAAATGCTTTACTGAAATCAAGATAAACCACATCTACCAGCCTACCATCATCTACCCACCTAGTTACTTCCTCATAGAAGGCTATAAGGTTGGTCAAACATGACTTCCCCTTGGTAAAACCATGTTGACTGCTCTTAATGACCCCCTCATCCTTGATATGCCTAGAGATAGTGCCAAGAACAAGTTTTTCCATCGCCTTTCCAGGAATGGATGTGAGGCTGACTGATCTGTAGTTACCTGGGTCCTCCTTGCCTTTCTTGTAGACTGGAGTGACATTTGCTATCCTCCAGCCCTTAGGCACTGATCCTGTTGCCCACAACGTACCGAAGATGATGGAGAGTGGCCTAGCAACGACCTCCAGCAGCTCCCTCAGCACCCATGGGTGTATTCCATCTGGACCCATCAATTTATGGATGTCCTGATTGCTTAACTGATCCCTAACCCAATCCTCATCTACCAAAGCAAACTCCTCCTTCATCCTAACTTCTTCTGGGGCCTTAGGGACCTGGGGCTCCTAGGAAAAGCCTGCAGGAGTAAAGACAGAGGCAAAGAAGGCATTCAGCACCTCTGCCTTCTTTATATCCTCTGTCTCTAGGGCACCCACCTCATTCAGCAGTGGGCCTATATTGCCTCTAATGTTAGTCCTATCTGCAAGGTATTTGAAGAAGCCCTTTCTATTGTCTTTTACCTCACTGGCAAGGTTAAGTTCCAAGGAGTCCTTAGCTTTCCTTATTGCCTCCCTACATCCTCTAACAGCAGTCCTATATTCCTCCCAAGTGGTCAGCCTCTCCTTCCATGATCCATAGATTCTCTTTTTCCACTTGAGTTTGCCCAGCAGTTCCTTGTTTACCCATGCTGCCCTCCTAGCTCCCTTACTTGATTTCCTGCCCATTGGGATGCTCTGAACCTGAGCTTGAAGGAAGTGGTCCTTGAATGTTGACCAACTATCTTGAGCCCCTTCACCATCTAGTACCCTGGCCCATGGGACTTCTCTTAATATTTGATTGAAGAGGCCAAAGTTGGCCCTGCAGAAGTCCGGGGTTGTAGTCCTGCTAGGTGTTCTGTTCCTCCCACACAGGATCCTGAACTCCACCATCTCCTGATCACTGCAGCCAAGGCAGCCATTGACTGTCACCGCTTCAACCAGACCCTCCTTGTTGGTGAGTACAAGATCCAGCAGCGCTCCTCTCCTAGTTGGTTTGTGCAACATTTGTATCAAGAAGTTACCATCGATGCATTGGAGGAACCTCGTAGACTGTGAATGGCTGGCTGTGTAGGCCTTCCAGCAAATACCTGGCTAGTTAAAATCCCGAATGAGGACTAAGGTCTGTAGTTGCAAGGCTGCTTTCAGCTGCCTGTAGAAAGCCTCATCAACTCCCTTGTCCTGATCACATCTGTAATAGACCCCCACAACTGTATCACTCATGCCAGCCTGCCCCTTAATTCGTACCCACAGACTTTCCACTTGCTCCTCATCGGCCCCTGGACTGAACTCAAGACATTCTACTTGCTCTCTCACATAAAGAGCAACTCCACCACCTCGCTTCGCTGACCTGTCTTTCCTAAAAAGGACATAGCCACCCATGACCACATTCCAGCCATGTGAGCTGTCCCACCATGTCTCTGTAATTGCCACCAGATCATAACCCTTAGACCCTGGTGAAGAGTAGGATTACATCTAACAGTACCCTCCTTCTTTGGTTTCTTTTTAAAATGTTACACCTCATATAAAAAAAAAAAAAAAAAAGGATGAAAAAAAAAAAGAAACAAAAAATCAAATCCCATGAAAACACCCTTCCAGTTCTGTGTCTGCTGTAGAAAGTCAGAAGTGCTGCCAACCCAAAACTTCTGTTTACTGGTAATCAAAACAATTGTTAAAAAGAAAATAAAACAAAATAAAACAAAATAAAATGAAATAAAACTAAATAAAACAAAACAAATAAAAGAAGAAAATAAAATAAATTTTACCATTTTCAACAGAACAGACAAATATTCACTGTTTCGTCTTGTGATGTTGTGGGTTTTTTTTTTCCATTAGGGACACAAAACTGGCAGTCTCTCAGATCCAAAAAAGCAGGACAAGCCAGTTGAATAAATTTACTAACTTTTAATAAATCTTAATCTCAATCAGGAAATTAGAGACTCCTTTGCTGCAAAATTACATATCAGTTACTCAGGTACTTTTGATTGTATTGATCTGATAGCCATAAAGACTTCAGATGTTTTGTTAAATGAATACTTTTACAAGCTATTTACAGTAAATTCAGAAAAGTTACACGTTAAGGATGCAAAAATGGAATCTGCAGCTCAAAGTAGATTGAGGCAGGACTGGGGTTTTCAGGATGTGTGGGTAGATCTTATGTTACAACAGATACAGATTCCTTTCCTGAAGGAAACAGGCAAGATAGTAACACAAGGTATTGAGAAGGCTGAGGTCCTCAATGACTTCCTTGCTTCCGTCTTCTCTGGTAAGTGCTCCAACCTCAACACAAAGGCCACAGAAGATGAAAGCAGGGACTGAGAGAATGAATTACCCCCCACCGTAGGTCAGTAGCACGTTGGTGACCACCTAAAGAACCTGAAGGTGTATAAATCTATGGGACCTGATGGGATTCACCCACAGGTCCTGAGGGAGCTGGCAGATGAAATTGCTAAGCCTCCGTCCATCATATCTGAGAGGTCATGGTGGTCTGGAGAGGTTCCTGCTGATTGGAAAAAAAGGAATGTAGCCCCTATTGTTAAAAAGGGGAAAAAAAGGAAGACCCGGGGAACTACAGGCTGGTCAGTTTCACCTCTGTGCCTGGCAAGGTCATGGAGCAGATCCTCCTGGAAAGTCTGCTAAGGCACATGGAAAATAAAGAGGTGATTGGTGACAGCCAACATGGCTTCACGAACGGCAGGCCATGCCTGTCCAATCTGGTGGCCTTCTACAGCAAGGCTACAGGGATGGAGGATGGTGGCAGAGCAACTGATGTCATCTACCTGGATTTGTGCAAGGCATTAAACACTGTCCCACATGACATCCTGGTCTCCAAACTGACAAGGCATGGATTTGACAGATAGACCACTTGGTGGATAAGAAACTGGCTGGATGGCTGCACCTGGAGAGTAGTTGTCAATGGCTCAATGTCCAAATGGAGGCAGGTGACAAGTGGCGTCCCTCAGGGGTCCCAGTGCTGCTTAACATCTTTGTTGGAGACATGGACAGTGATATGGAGGGTATCCTCAGCAAATTTGCTAATGATACCAGGCTGTGTGATGTGGTTGACACCCAAGAGGGAAGGGAGGCCATTCAGAGGGACCTTGACAGGCTGGAGAAGTGGGCCGGTGCCAGCCTCATGAAGTTCAACAAGGCCAAGTGCAAGGTCCTGCACCTGGGTTGGCACAACCCCAGGCACAAATACAGGCTGGGGGAAGAATGGCTAGAGAGCGGTCCTGCAGAGGACTTGGGGGTGGTAGTAGATGAGAAGCTCGACATGAGTCGCCAGTGTGTGCTGGAGCCCAGAGAGCCAATTGTGTCCTGGGCTGCATCAAAAGAAGTGTGTGGCCAGCTGAGCCAGGGAGGTGATTCTGCCCCTCTGCTCTGCTCTGGTGAGACCCCACCTGGAATACTGAGTACAGTTCTGGTGCCCTCAGCACAAGAAAGATGTAGACCTGCCGAAGAGGGTCCAGAGAAGGGCCACCAAGACGATCAAAGGCCTGGAGCACCTCTGCTATGAAAACAGGATGAGAGTTGGGGCTGTTCAGCCTAGAGAAGAGAAGGCTCCAAAGAAACCTTAGAGTGGCCTTCCAGTACTTGAAAGGGACATACAGGAAAGCTAGGGAGGGGCTTTTCATCAGAGAAGATAGTGATAGGACAAGGGGTACTGGATTTAAACTGAGAGAGGGGAGATTTAGGTTAGATATGAGGAAGAAATTCTTCACTCTAAGGGTGGTGAGGAACTGGAATGGGTTGCCAAGGGAGGTTGTTGATTCCCCGTGCCTGGAGGTTTTTTAAGGCCAGGTTGGATGAGGTTTTGTGCAACCTGATCTAGTGATAGGGTTCCCTGCTCACGGCAGGAGGTTTGGAACTTGATGATCTTTGAGGTCCCTTCCAGCCTTAAAGATTCTATTATTCTATAAAAAGCGACAGGTACTGAAATGTGTAAGAGTGAATTTGCCCTCAAAATCATAGAATTATAGAGTAGCTGGGGTTGGAAGGGACCTTAATAATCTAGTTCCTCCACACCCTTCATTGGCAGGGACTCTTGCCACTATACCAGATTTCTAAAAGTCTCATCCAACCTGGCCTTGAATATTTACAACGATGGGGGCTTCACAGCTTCTCTGGGCAAACTGTTCCAACATATTACCACCTGTTAGAGTGAAGAGTTTCTTCCTAATACTTCATCTAAATCTTCCCTTTTCCGGGTTACAGCCATAACCTATTCTCTAATCACTACAAGCCCTTGGAAAAAGTCCCTCCCCAATGTTCATCCAGGCCCGCTTCAGGTACTGGGAGGTTTCTATAAGGTGTTCCTGGAGTCTTGTCTTTTCCAGGCTGAGCAAATTCATCTTTCCCAGCCTGTGTCTATAAGAGAGGTGCTACAGCCTTCTGATCATCTTTGTGGCCTCCTCTGGAGTCATTCCAACAGCTCCACTCTATGTTTTTCTTATGCTGGGGCCTCTGCCCTACTGCAGGTAGGGTCTCACAAGCGGAGAAAAGAGGGGGAGAATCACCTCCCTTGACCTGCTGGCCACGCTTCATTTGATGCGGCACAGAACATGACTGAATTTCTGGGCTGCAGGCACACATTGCTGGCTCATGGTGAGCTTCTCACCAACCAGCATGCAGAAGTCCTAGTCCAAGTAAGATTAAAGTACTTTCCCTGGTAAGGTACACATATGGATCAGGGACTCACTAAAGCATAAGCTTCTCCTGTCTCTGCCTGTAAAAAGAGAGTCTGATAGAGAACCTGGATATTCATTGCATTCTTAAATTCAGACTCTAATATCTGCAATTATCTTAGTAATAAATTGCCCCATGAGAAGTACCTTTCACTGGAAATGCCTCATTGAGTGTGCAACAAGCAGTATGAAGTCCCCTACCTTGCATAAAAGCCCAGTGTATATAGCATTGTTCTATGACATTACTGTAGGATTTTGTGCAGGCAGCACATATGTTTCAATACAAGTAAATTAGAATTATTTTTGCTGTTGTGTTAGGTGACGCTTTTCAGCAGTGCATTTTAAAATCATAATCACGACAAGCTCCACAGACAACATTAAGTAAGAAATCTTAGAATGATATCTGGGGCTTTTTCATGCCAAGCATAGGGCACCGCTGTGAAAAGTTGAATGTCATCTTTCTAAAAAGCAACAAGTGAGTTCTGAATTGATAATGAACTCATAATATCCAACTGTTGAGAACAAATCCAAAGCTCAATGACATCAATGGAGAAACCTCATGGATTTCATGGATCTGTGGATTGGATACTTAGGCATGTTCAGCAAAGCACTTACATATATACAGATGGTCCTCGTTCTCCAAATTGCTTAAGGACACACTGAACTTTCAGTAAGTGCTCAGAGCTCCACTGAAGTCAACTTAAGCATATTTTAAAGTGGCTTGTTGAACTGGGAGGAAATGATGAATCTGGGCCTCAGTGAATTTTATGGAAATGTGTGATGTACTTAAATTTAACATATTTATGTAGTAAACTCTCAGATTTTTCCACTGAGTCCAATAGAAAAATGAATAATACATAACCTCTGGCCCTGTGCTTCTTTTGAGCTATAGAGGCCAAGCAGTACAGAAGTTAAATGGTTACTTATTTCTACGAGTCTTTTCCTTAAATCCCAGTAGAAATTTTCTATTTAATGGAGAGACTAAACTTTCACATTCAGCTTTTTATTCACTCATGCCAAGAGTATGGAAAACAGCAAATGGAACTTGAGCTGGGGAAACAAGAATTAATGATTTGGGGTTTTTTATTTTATTTTATTTGTGCCATTTTTTACTAGATTAATTCATCTGACCTCAGATTATAATTGTCTTCGTGTAAGCTGGACTCAGAAGTTGACAACTTCCATAAACTCACTGTCAATGAAATATCAGTTATGTGTAAAATTTAGTGCTTAATACAGTGCTTATTTTATTGCTAAAGATTTCTGTGTAGCTGGGATGATTTAAGCAGTCAGTAAGTTTCAAGGTAAAGTACATAATAAAATGAAGAACAATGTCTTGCTTTTCTCTGTAGCTCCTACCTATGCCAAGAAATGTATTTCTACCAATGCTTGTTTTTGTAGCAGGAACTCAATACTGTGGTGTTGGAAAAAAACATAACATCTAACATCAATGTCTTAAGAAGCAAATTTGTATTTTATTTAAATATGCATGCAAGGAAAAAATATCATGCATTATTTCTCCCTGAATAAGATTTATGGGCTACTTCTGACAATTACCTATATGTTGAAATGTATTTAATTCTGTGAGTGATATCCAGAGCTCCAGGTTTGTTTTGAACCTTTTCATGTCTTAAGTTGCTAAATTCTATGACTCTGCTTGCCAGACAGCATTCAGTAAGGAAAACGAGATGGATTTATCTATTCCAAAACTATTCTGCGATCCTGCTACTGTTAAATCCTTAATATTTTAAACACTGACATATCGGATGCACCTATGGAAGTAAAATGGGATGGCTCACAAGAATGAAACGATATAGCTAAGTATTAGGTATATAGCTATAGGCATAAACTACTGCATTGTTCTGTGATAGACAATTGTACAGTCCAGACATAAAACTGTTGTTCCAGAAATGCATTTGTAGGCACTTTTAGTCTTACTATGTGTTGTCAGAGGCAGCGAAAATATCATTCTGAACACAATGAAAATAATAACACAAAGTAATTGATGCTATTAAAAGTGGCTTTCTTCTCACTTTGAAATTCAGAATTCCTGTAAATTAATAACTCAAGGAAGTGAATGGCTGAAATATGTGATACTGAAGGAGATAACTTTCTTTAGATCAGGATCTGAATGAGCAGAAAAAACATACAGATACACTGCAATTAAATGGATATTATTATTTATTTGCAAAGCCTAATAAAATATACAGGCAGTGAAGATGTGTAATTATGTGAACTTTTTCCTCACCATGACAGGAAGACAGATGAAAAGAAGTTAGAAAAGAAGGTTATGCTGGCAAAAGTTTTTCAGGAGTGCAACATGAGAGAGAATTACTTCAGAGGAATTATTATTTTTGCCATTTTAATAGCTCTACTAGCCTCACATGAAAGTGTGCTGAAAGTGACTCTTAGAGATATTTACCATAGTTACCTATCATTTGTGTATGCCAGGATCTAGGTAGGGTGTGGGAGATTTTCACTGAAGCCAAGTTTTTGCAAATATTTAGACAGAGACTTGAGATCCATACAAAATCTAGAACATAGACCTACTTTTAGACATATTCTAGCTTGGTTAGCCCTTGCACTCACCAGATTTTTTATGATACATTAATGCTCACAGCTGAATACTTATGTTGTCCATTCAAGACTTGTCTGAGCATTTTGGCATTATACATGAAATACACTCACTGTAATCCTAAACAAAAAATCAAAGTGGGGATGCTAATACCAGGTGATACTACTCCAGACTAACTAGCAAGTATCAGCTCCTGTGTCAGCTAACAAAAAAAAAAAAAAAAAAAAAAAAAAAAAAAAAAAAATTCTAAGAAATAAACAAACTTATTTACCAGATAAGATGCTATCCTGGAAGCAACTGTTGGAATGTATTTCAGCTCTCTACAGCTGCATAAATGTCAACAATGGTAATGCATCTCCAGGATATTTACATCTGTTAATCCTGAAGAGTAATAACACAGTTTAACCTAAGCTATAAAATAGTGATATCTTTATATATGGATTTCTATATGTGTATATATATATAAATGAGCAGAGAGACATGTATATGCAAATATATACTTGTGATTCTAGTAAAGAAATACTATTTTTCATCTCCAGATTATAAAACACTATAGAAGAAGGTAAGAGTGAGTCTTGCTGGTTTAGATGTGTAGAAATAAAAGACAAAACATGTGCAGCAAGTTACATAGCAAGTCACTTGCTAAACTGGGTAAAAAAAACCCTGTTTCTCAACTGCAGTCTCCATTTATCCACTTGGCACCACTGCTTCTCCTAATCCAGCTATGAACTGGGTTAGAAAAGCCTGGTAAAACTTTTAAATAGTGTTCAATTCCAGATTCTCGCTTGAACCAACCAACCAACCAAGAACTAAAACAAACAAACAAACAAAACAACAACAACCAAACTAAAAAAAATAAACCAAACCAAAATACCCCACCACACCATAAAACAAAGGCTAGTTATCAGCAAAAGACTAGAACACTAACCATAAGTGTCACAGCCACTCAGCCACTTGTACCATGGCTGCTTTCCTGCTCCTCACTCCCTAATAATGAACCATCATTTCCGCACTTCCTCATCTTCTTTGTATTGATCTTTCATCACATAATGGGTGCAAACAACAAAAGGAAGGCTTAATAACAAACATTAAAATGAATAAATAATTACAGCCACAAATCTTCCTCAACCAACTGATTATTTGTTCACTGACAATATTACAAGAAATTGGTTTTACATAATTTAAAAGAACACTAGCCAATAAGGATTTTTTTAATAGCATTTTTCCTCTCTATGCTCTAGGCTGGTGATCTTTTCTTTAAAAGAGTAGACGAGCTTAATTTTGTACTCACTTTCCCAGCATCTTTGTGATATTCAGCAAATTTCTAAGGAGGTAAATAATGGTTTATCAGTGGTCAGGAGTGAATTACCTTTCTCAAAGATCTACAAGATCATGGACTCAGGGTATATGTGTGCCTGATTTTCCTGTTCTGAACTTGGGTTTCTTACAGGTCTGAAAGAAGAGAGCTCTAAGTAGGCTGGTGAGCATAGGAAAAATGAAAAGACTGAGGGAGAGGTCAGGTGAAGAGATTGTGGGTGAGGATAAATCTTCCCATGTGGAATAAGTTGAATTATCCTCACTCTTCTCCCTGATGAGTAGTTCTACTGTGGCTCCTACAGTCTACAAGAGCAATGACCTTATTTCCTTCTCCTCTACAGGACAGAACTCAAGCCTGTGCCCTGGCCCTCATTTAGACACATCCTTCATTCTGTTCTTATTAGGATAGATAAGGCTTTTGTATATGTTGCTCAATATTAGTAAAAAGGGCTCAATATTCAATAGCTGAGTTGGGAATACAGCTCACAGTGTCATTTCAGAAGGTGAACATGAAGAAACATCTGCCTTCAGTGTAGGAATTCTGTGCCATCGTGACATGACAGGTCCCTGGTACAAGCTTGATGTATTACGTTTAGTTCATTCACCTTAATGTAATCACCCTTATCACAGAGACTACAAGCATCAGCATCATCAAGGGCATGTAAGTTTGCTGTTACCTCTGTCTTAAGTAGTCTCTGACCTAAGTGCACATCCTTAGCTATTTTAGAGCTGTCATCGATTGCCTGATAGGAACACCTACCTGTGAAATGAGAAGAATTATGAATGCTAGCTTGTTTTGAGCCAAGATTTTGAAAGTGAGAGGTCAAGTGTGCTTTATTCATTAATGTACCTCTAATTCAGAAAGCTCCTTAACTTGATGTCCACATGTTGAACAAGTAATGACCTGAAAAAGGCACAATTTACAGGATGATAGGCTGGCAGAAAGTTTTCTAACACCTCCCAGAAGTGCACTTTCCAGAAACCCACTGTACATAAACATAAAGGTCTGCAATCTGTCAGTTAATATTAATGTGGTCATTTTGCTGGTAAGTTGTAATAACATGATGCACATGGGACTTGCTATACTGACCTTTTTGGTGGAAGTGATTCATTAAATGGTCACTCATTTAGACAGCAGTAACTATTTGCACAGCTATTAACATTTTAGAATTTAACTAGGTATTTATTGCTTTGAAAAAGAAATTTTAACCAAGGTTAGCTGAAGACCAGATTTATCATTATTCAGTAAAGGAAAGAATTTGAAATTTGGGACCATCAGTTACAGAGGGGTGGGATATTTTTTTATTAAATGTCTAACTTGAGATTATCTAAACTGGTGAGCTATTATCTGTGCTCTCTTGAGCCCACGGCTACAAATCATCACTTTTACCATCAAAGGCTAAACCAAAATATTTCTTTCCTGAGCTGTTTTTTTCCTTCTTCATTCCCACCTGATTAGAGAGTATAGAGAAAGCACGGAAAGAAGTGAGAATTATTAAATCACTAATAATACATCCTTAAAGCAAGAGCCTCTAACTTCAATAGTTACCTGGTTCTGTCACCAGGTTTACTGGATTCTTCCAGTCCAGCAGAAATTTAGATTTTGCACAAAATCAAACTCAAATATAGATGTCTATAGGAATGTCTATAGGAACACATTGATTTTAGTAAAGTTCTAGCAGAAACAAAATAATTTTCCTTAATGTCTTCATGGGTACCAGGCACATATTCCTTCATTTTGCCTTCAAAATTTCTCAGAAGTGTTTCAAAGAGCTGGCAGAAAGTCCAAGCTAGCAGATCGCCTCACACATCTGTACTTTCTCCACTTCCTTGGCTTTCTGGCCCTACGTTAGTGCATTGGGGTTGTTATCTTCTATCTCTACTCATTTTAACATGACTGGGACTCCTCTGCCATCGACTGGTGGGACACTTTCTATTTTGTGAAAAAACTTGAAATGTAAGTGACATTGAGAGGATATTCTGGTCTTTACATGTGTGGGAGAGTCCCTGGCGAATGTAACAAGATTTAATCTGGCCATTGATTAAGTAGAATTTAGTACATGGGTTTGGCGAATAACATCTTAATTTCTCTTTCACTTAATGATTTTTTGGTCCATATTTGTAGATATGTGGCCATAGCTCAGTGACAAATACAGTGGCCATTTAAGCCTTGCATGGTACAGACTTACACGTGTTCTTTTTTTTTCTTTTCTTTTTTTTTTTTTCTCTTTTTCTCTAACTTTCAATTGTAGATGATAATTTAATAATCCTGAGAAGTTAAATAAAAACCTAGAAACATAGCCTCACCATTAAACTGGGAATAGCACCCTTCCTGCAGAGTAGCATGTTTGCAAATTTCCCAGTGCACTGCCTCCAGAGATGGTGTGATGAGGCATGCCATATATGATCAGCCATCAAATATTAAAAGAGACCATAGGAGTGACAAGATTGTTCAGCTGCACAGCTACAGCCAGCCTGGTTAGCAAGGGATCCTTCTTTGCTTACCAATGAACTATTATAGGGCTTAAATTTTTGCAAACCTCCCTTGTGTCTCCTCTGTTTGCAAAAAGCACTTGCATTCTAGCAAAGCTAGGAAAACTCAGCTCCACTGGGATGTAGAGCATCCATGGAAAATCATTATGTTAACAGCCCTAAATGCTCCAAACTAGACTGTTGTTTCATAACATGTTGATCACAGCAAGTCTGAGTGACATGTGATGGATATATACGGCACATTTGCTTATAAATGAAGTAGGGAGAATGGGCAGGGGAAAATAAGCTGTTTGGCCCATGGGAGAGCAGAGTTCAAGTTCTGATTTAACCACACAAACATCCATGGACTTATGTGACAAATTACTATCTCATGCCTCACTTTACTTTCGTAAAATGAATGTGATAGTCATTTTTTCATAGCATTATTATGAAGAGAAAACAAGCCTTTTAGCTACTTTCATTCACCATAGGACATATAGCAATGTGAAAACATACAGACTGACACTTCAACCTGAAAAAAACTTTAAATTACGTAGGCTCAATTATTTAATATGAATATTTAAGGACTCCCAACTATGTTAACATACAGCCCACAAATTACTTGTTTTATTACGCCAGCATAAAAAAAAAAAAGAAAAAGAAAATAGGAATTAAAAGAAATATAACATACTTCCTGCATAACACAAACATCACTATCTCAAATCTTCAGTGTTCTCACAACTGCTTTGCCTTCTTTTTTTTTAGTATTTAGCAACACTATTTCATGAGTACTTTACACTATGTTCAATATTAATGGCACAATTATCTGTGGAAAATATTTAGTTGTCGTCTTGTATTTATTTATGTTACTGGGATCATGTAAAGTTCTGCTACATTAAAATTTAATTTGAAAGAAAAAGAATTTTATTCATTTTTCAGTGTAATGACCATTTCTGCTGGCTTGTATGAATGATAAAATATTGTTTGAACACACTTTTCCATTTGTTTTCTGGGCATTTATGTAAACTCCTAAAGAAAACACCACAATGCTTTGCTGGCTGAGTATTTGACAAAAGAATTGTAGGCACATATTTTATTCTCAGCATCTTGTCAGGAAATGTTCACAGTCCCATCTATTATTTAGCACTTAATTTGTTAATCGATTGATTGATTGATTTGGGGTTATTTTATACTGGGAATAACAAGCACACACACAAAAATCTTGTCTCCATAGTTAATTCAAGAAAATTGTATCAGAATGTAAAATGTTCTGGTGTTTACAGATGTAGATTGAATCTGTCATGGGTTGGCAACTACTGATAATAATTCATTGCTTGCAACATAAATATTTTGGATTAAACCTTAAAACTCATTTGATTTGCTGAGATTACTCCTTCCATGTTCAAAAGAATGTGGGGGTATTTGATGGGAAGGAGACATCTGTTTATTACATCATTTCTTCTGAAGAAATTATTTCCAAGTCTAGAAACAAAAGAAAACTACTCTCAATCTCAGAAACACAATGTTCTTCACTGTTTAAAGTGTTTAAGGTCATCAGACCTTTACACTACATTTCTTTTCACAGTATTGGGCTAATTCTTTAGGAAGTCCTTTAATTCATAACTGTCAGAAATTGTACTCATTTATTCTTTATATGGAGCTAATCCCAGACAGGGCTACAGTCTGAGGCTTACTTATTGGTGACAGTGTTACTTAAGGCAGCTCCCTGTTCCCCACAAATTTCTGAATTGTACCAGGATGACTGTTTTTTTGAGACTACATGGTTTCTCTTGGTAATGGGGCAGGCAGACCTTAGGTAAGATGGAATATGAGTGCTGTTACGATCACAGAATTACAGAATCACAGAATCTTAGGGGTTGGAAGGGACCTCAAAAGATTTTCTAGTCCAAACCCCCTGACTGAGCAGGATCACCTAGAGCACATCACACAGGAAGGCGTCCAGGCAGGTTTTGGATGTCTCCAGTGAAGGAGACTCCACAACCTCTTTGGGCAGCCTGTTCCAGTGCTCTGTCACTCTCACAATAAAGAAGCATTTTCTGATGTTTACATGGAACCTCTTATGTTCCAGTTTGCACCCACTGCCCCTTGTCCTATTACTGGACATCACTGAAAGACATCTGGCTGCATCGTCCTGACACTCCCCCTTAACGTATTTGTAAACTTTGATGAGGTTTTCCCCTCAGTCTCCTCTTCAGCTCCCTCAGTCTCTCCTCATCAGGGAGATGTTCCACTCCCTTAATCATCTTTGTGGCTCTGCGCTGGACTCTTTCAAGCAGTTCCCTGAGGGGGCCAGAACCGGACACAATATTCCAGATGTGGCCTCACCAAGGAAGAATAGAGAGGGAGGAGAACCTCTCTTGACCTACCAACCACACCCTTTCTAATGCACCCCAGGATGCCATTGGCCTTCTTGGCCACAAGGGCACATTGCTGGCTCTTGGTCATCCTTTTGTCCACCAGGACCCCCAGGTCCCTACACTGCTCTCCAGCAGGTCAGCCCCCAACCTGTACTGGGACATGGGGTTGTTCTTCCCCAGATGCAAGACTCTACACTTGCCCTTGCTCAATTTCATCAAGTTTCTCCCCACCCAACTCTCCAACCTATCTAGGTCTCACTGAATGACAGCACAGCCTTCTGGTGTGTCAGCCATGCCTCCCAGTTTAATGTCATCAGCAAACTTGCTGGGGGCACACTCTGTTCCCTCAGCCAGGTCGTTGATGAAAATATTGAATAGTACCGGTCCCAGTAACAACCCCTGAGGGACTCCACTAGTCACAGACCTCCAACTAGATTTTGTAACATTGACCACAACCCTCTGACTTCTTCCTTTCAACCAGTTCATGATCCACCTCACTGACTGACCATCAAGAGCACACTTCCTCAGTTTATTTATGAGGATGCTGTGGGAGACAGTGTCAAATGCTTTACTGAAATCAAGATAAACCATATCTACCATCCTACCATCATCTACCCACCTAGTTACTTCCTCATAGAAGGCTATAAGGTTGGTCAAACATGACTTCCCCTTGGTAAAACTGGCTGACCGATCTATAGTTATCCAGGTCCTCTTTCTTGCCTTTCTCATAGACTGGAGTGACATTTGCTATCCCCCAGTCCTCAGGCACCTCTCCTGTTGCCTACAACTTACCAAAGATGATGGCCTAGCAATGACCTCTGGCAGCTCCCTCAGCACCTGTGGGTGTATTCCATCCAGACCCATCAATTTATGGATGTCCAGATTGCTTAGCTGATCCCTAACCCAATCCTCATCTAACAAAGCAAACTCCTCCTTTATCCTGACTCCTTCTGGGGATGTAGGGATCTGGGGATGCTGGGCAGAGTCTGCAGCAGTAAAGGCAGAGGCAAAGAAGGCATTCAGTACCTCCACCTTCTTTATATCCTCTGTCACCAGGGCACCAACCTGATTCAGCAGTGGACCTATATTGCCTCTAGTGTTAGTTTTATCTGCAATGTATTTGATCCCTAACTGATGAATTTTATGGTCTTCTTGGGACTGAGAATTTACAGATATTCAAGTCCCCATGCCTGGCTCTTGATGATTTAGACTCACTACTCCTCATACTGTATTGATGAATCTCCCTCAAAAATTAATTTGGGTAATATGGAGAAACTCAGTTGAGCTTCTGTGGTCCACTTCAAGTCACAATCTAGATACAGCCCACCCAATACATTAAACAGTCCAGTCTGTAACTCCAGAGATATGGGACTGTATGACTCTCTCAGTTCTCTTTGGTGCTACTTAGTCTTTAAATCTGCAGAATGTTGACAACTATGCCACTGAGTGTTTAAGGAGTATTCAAAATAAAATTACTTTTAACCAGTCCTTGGCTTGAGTAAACTATGTCCATATAGAGCAAAATAACAAAGTTTATCTGACCAAAAAGCCTCTGCACAGCTTTTGAACTTATGCAATGACAAGTACTAAGCCAGAGTTTTAACAGGGCAATTGCATATGGCTTTATTTTATCCATGTTTTCTTCACTTCCTAATTTTGATAATATTCCAGTTTTGTTTTCCATGTTCCTCTTTATTTTGAATGTGTGATTATGCACAAAGGCAAAGACTCTCTTTTCTGTGAATAGAGAAAAAGAAAGAAGAAGCTATTGTAAAATTGGGATGAAATTCAGACATGATGGGCCAAGTTTTGTGATCAGATGTGCTTGTAGGTCTCCAACTGCCTTTCACTGTGTTCCACATATCAGCATCCAAGACTGGAGTGAAGTCACTCATATCTGGATTTTTTAGTGGAGCAGGTTGTACATTGAGAATACTGGGACATGAACCAACATGGGAGGCAATCCAGAGTGTAAGAAATCTGCCACTGTGTTAACTGAACTGGCTGAATTAAATCCTAAAGTCCTCAGAATCAGATGTTTAAGTGATTTCCACTTCCATCTGAATGTGTTCCAGATTTATCACGAGGTTTACCTTTTAGTTTTGGAAGCCCTCTTTCCCCTGTTGATTTGACTGTGATAAAACAACTTGCATTCACACAAACATATGTAACTGAAAGGAAAAGGGTTAGGGGGTGGGAGTGTGGGGGAAGGGGAGGGAGTGATGGGGACCAACAACTTGTTTATCACATTCAAGTTGAACCATCTGTTGTTAATGATTAGATCCTCAGCTTCCAATTTTCATTTGAATGTTATTGCTCATTTCTAGCTGGGTACTGAAACGTCACTTACCGTTGCACAAAGGATCCTAAATAAGAGACTATTTAGATTGGAAATCTGTTGGAGGAGGAAACTATGTTCCCTATTATACAGCAAAATACCTTTTCTAACACTGACACTTTCTGGTATTGTGTTGTTGACTTTTTAGGGAAGGACACTCAAGGTCTGAGGCTGAAAAATGAATTTGCCAGTGGTGGAAATGACATTTGTGCTAGAGGGGTTTGGTGAATGTAAAGGGCCCAAGCTCTGACCTCATGCAAAATAGTCTAAAACAAGAAAAAAATTGTAGTCATTGAATATTTCTTGCAGATTTACAGCAAAAAGGAAAGTTTAAGATTATGTTTGCCATACCACAACGATAGAAGATGTAATTAAAAATAAAAATAATACAACTTGCACCTGCTTACACCTTTGGTATCGTTTTCACCCCTTCTAATTCCTTTTGTAAGCATAGCAACAAAAAAGTAACTCTCAGCCTGGAACCCAGCTGGATGCTTGCTCTGGTAGGGGGAGTAAGTAAAAATCAAATCACATATACCTAAAACTCAGATTTTAATTTTTTATTTATTAAACTGTGAATGGCTATCCACACCTACTCCAAGAACAGTAAGAATAATATTTTGTTTTTAAATAAAAAATGGCAAACATCATTGCACTTGATCTATTGTTAGAATAATTACTTTATTTCTTAGAATCATAGAATAGTTTTGGTTAAAAAAAAATCTTTAAGATTATCCAGTCCAACTGTTAACCCAGCACTGCCCAGTCCAGCACTAAGCCATGGCCCTAAGCACGACATATACAAGTCTTTTAAATGCATCCAGGGATTGTGACTTGATCACTTCCCTGAAGAGCCTGAGTTCCAGTGTCTGACAAACCTTCAGGGAAGAAATTGTTCCTAATATCCAATCAAAACCCTCCGGCACAACTTGAGGCCATTTACTCTTGTCCTCTCACTTGTCACTTGGGGGAAGAGGCTGACCCCCACCTCATTGCATCCTCCTTTCTGGTAGTTGCATAGAGCTAGAAGATGTCCCCTCAGCCTCCTTTTCTCCGAGATTAACAACCCGAGTTCCCTCATCTGCTCCTTGCCTTGTTCTCTAGATCCTTTACCAGCTCTGTTGCCCTGCTCTAGACACGCTTTCAGCACGTCAATGTCCTTCTTGTAGTGCGGGGCCAGAAACTGAACAGAGGATTCCAAGGGCAGCCTCACAAGTGCTAACTACAGGTGCATGATCCCAGTTCTAGTCCTGCTGGACACACTGTTTCTGATACAAGCCAGCATGATGTTGACCTTCTTGGCTACTTTGGTTGGTTCATATTCAGCTGCTGTTGATCAACAACCCCAGGCCCTTTCTCCTCTGGGTATCTTTCCAGCTACTCTTGCCCAAACCTGTCGACCCCAGGGCAGGACCTGACAATCGTTCTTGTTGATCCAGACTCTTCAACACCCTCTGCAGAGCCTTTTCACCCCCAGGTGCATCAACACTTCTGCCCAAGTTGGTGTTGTCTACCAACTTCATTGAGGATGCACTTGATCCCCTCCTCCAGATCACTGGAAAAGATACTAAGGAGAACTGTCTCCATAACTGGCTCTAGAGAGCACCACTGCCAGCCAGATTTAATTCTATTCACCACATGTCTTTAGGCCTGTACATCCAGCCAGTTTATTACCCAGTGAAGCATACACTTGTCCAAGCCATGAGCAGCCATTTTCTGCAAGAGAATGGTGTTGAAGGTGTTACTGAATTCCAGCTAGACAACATTCAGAACCTTTCCCTCATCCATTAAGTCAGTCACCTTGTCATAGAAGGAGATCAGGTTAGTTTGATCTATTTCTTATACCATAGACTTTATATTCCTAACATTTCTGAAAAGCAAAGATATAAGTTCTATTTAACAAGAAAAAAACACAGAAGAATATTTCTTCACACCATTGCTCAGTATTCAGCTCTTCTTCATTGCCAGTAAGAAATTAAAATATGGTTTGTAATATTTCTTGAAAGACTTAAAATAAAAATGAAAAGCATGAATACATGCATACACAAAGGCAGACAACAAAAATAATACAAATCAGTGAAATGAAGAATAGTATAAAGCCTAACCTCATTGTGCATTGATTATATATAAAAATTATTGTGACAGCCATGTGTAAGATGACCTATGTTTTGGTGGGTTAATCTTCCCAAAAAAGGTTAGATGATATTTTTGGCTAAAATTTTTCTTAACCAAGTGACAAGATGATTTATCAAAGGACACCCACAGCAGAAAAACCCAAAGTATTACTTGGGCACTGGAAAATGTTACAAAAATATGAGGTACTTTGTCCGCTTTTTAAGTTGGAAATGTGAAAAATCTAGAAGCATCATCCTTTGAAGTACCTAAGTGACTTCTCTATATGCATAAATCACACAGGTACTTTGGAGTATAGATCCCACTGGGATGCAAAATGTTTATATGATTTATGAAAATAGGACATATCAAGCTGTGTTACTCAGGTAATTTAGAAAAAAAACATATCCTAAAGGAAGAGCTGATCTGGTTGGGATTTGCAGTTACTTTGCTTGCTTTCCATTTCTATTTTACTTATGGAATCCTTGTCCTCTTACGTGACAGAGCTTTAATTTGCTATTTTTCACAGCTTGCATGCAGCATGTAGAATTTATTCTATTGATTGCAGACAATTAAATTGTATTTGTTTGTTTTAATCACTAATGTGGTTCATATAAGAGTCTGACTCACAATTGCCATGGTAAATATAATAGTATTTTTTCAGTGTACCTCAGTTTTAACATCAAACAGGACAGAAAGCACTTGGGCAAGTTGGTTGTTTGCATAAAAAGGTGAATTACTTGTACTACCTTATTGAAAAGCTGAATAATTAATATTTTACTCCTTTAACATCCTGTGGAAAAAGAAAAAGACATAGCAATTTATTTCTGGGTCAAATGTACTTTCTGTATCTCATGTGTGGTAAGAAGGGATACATCACTGCAAACTAATTTAAGTGCTTTGTGTATGTTAAAGTAACACTTTGCAAACCTGAGAAATGCAAATCCTTATGATTTCTGTGCAACACAACTAATGTAGAGATTAGAAGTATGACTGATATGCAGCTTGATAATAGACTAATGAATAGTATGTTTGCATTCCATCAAAAGAATAAAAAAAAAATCTATAATGTCACCTATGATACTGTATGTTGAACACTGTAGTCCTGCAAGTGTATAAATACAGTATTTAAAAGTATCCCTCTTGAACAGTAAATGTCATATTGGTAATGACTGGAGCTTGAGTCCTTTTTAATGTATGAGCCCAGCAATTAACTCATTAAAAAGCAAAAAATTGATAGGTACAGAGTGTAAGAATTGTGTGTGACAGGAGGCTCCATGATGCGGTTTAAGAGAGCTAAGTAATTGAACAGGAAGACAGTCATACCACATGGTCTTTAGATTCAGGTACTTAAAAAGTGTCATTAAGCTATGACTTTGCAAGAATACCTGATGATGTTCTCTACTTGCTCTTAGCTGGACAAGTATGCACTACAGGATTCAGTCTGAAATCAGACCCTAAAACAGTTACTTGTGACTAGCTGCACCCTGAACTGCCATTAACACAGGGGGATCCCTCAAGATCTTGAAGACCTGTATGTCTTGGGAAGGATATGTAGATAATATGATCTGTGGAAAAATCCAACACAGCAGAAAATTCTGAATTTCCTTGTCTCATAAGTGTATAAAAACATGAGTTTTTTTGTTGTTGTTTTTTTTTTCTAATTTTGTAAATGCTTTTTAAAGGCCACGACATGACTACTGACCTTCATCTGCTGACAGTGCCATTTTAGCTGAAACAATAGAAACACATGTTTTTAATTTCGAAGGATTTGGGCTCCATTTCAATAGATGGTGTGACTATGAGGACTGCTAGTAGATTAACACTGTGTGGATTGCAAATCAAGTAGCAATGTGGTGCTGTCTAATTTTCCTGTCCTTTACCTAAAGGATTATTTTAAAGATTTGGGTGTTCAATAAACTGTACATGCCTTAGATTAAAATAAATTTTAACAAAGAAACCTTACATTGCTACAGAAGCCCCTGTTTGTGGTTTGGCTAAAACTCACAGCCCTCAGGGCATAATGCTTGAATGTAAGTATAATGGATGCCATGATGGCCACTGCTTTGTTGCTTCAGTTGAGGTGATCTCTAGAGTTAAACACATCAGCAGTTCTGTGCTTTGGAGCCAGTCCTAAATAGCTGGAGGCTATAAAATGTCTGTGCTGTCTGTGAATTGGGAGAAACTGGATTGTGTGATTCCACTGTATTCTATGCATTTCTTAACACTGAGGTACACTTACTGTCTTCAGAAGAATAATATTCATTTATAACTTCTCTTTTGTGGATTTTGAAATATCAGGAGACCTTGAACTTTGATATCTTTGGGACCTAGACAGTACTCTTCACGCACTGTTCCTTTCAATGCAGAGACAAAATAAAGCAATTTGGAGAAGTTAAATTAATTTTTGAAATTGTTTCAATTTGGAAAGACAAAAAGAAAAAATGAAAAAGCATATGACACTCCTCACTTCAAATATTATATATATATATATTACACATATAAGGTTTTTGCTTCAGCATTTTCAAAATGTATTAAGCTTTAGAACAACTTATATTTAGAAGGCCATACAAATTTAGAAATATTTTTCTTTAAATAACAAGTTAAAAAAAAACATAAAAAAATTCACTTAAGACGTTATAAAATAAAATCCATTCTTATTCTCTAATAATGCTTGCAATGAACTGCAACTGAACAAAGCAAACTAGGTGAAGCCTGTAGCACTGTTCATATCACAACACTTAAACTGTGCTTGCATTCCATCAGGATTGCCTCTCCATACCCTTCCTCACCAAAAGCCCGTAGGCTGGGGGTGGGAAAAAACTGGGGAAGTGCATAGGTGGGATAGCTGACCAAAACTGAACAAATTATATTCCCTTCCATATGACATTATGCTAATCATATATCATTTTTAAACTTCAATTCCTGTATTATGAGAAGCATGTTTACCTCATTCCTCACTGACCACTCATCATCACAGACCCTACATCCTCTTGGATGGCTTTCTTGCCTCCCTAAAACTGCATCCTTCTTGAAGGAAAATACTATGGTTTATACAGACTTAGTCCCACGCCAGTGGCAGTTGCTCCCCCAGACAAGTTCCTTGTTGATAAAGGAGAGTAAGAAGGCCTCTAGATTCTGGTTGGTTGAACTACCTACTTATCTAAATGTTATTGCATCTATGGACAGTAGATGTATTTTGACTGCTTTCTATCACCACTATCAAATCAACTTCAACAAAAGCCAACTAACTACTGTAAATTATTCTACTTCAATTAAAAGAAACAGAAATTGTGATGGACTTTCATATATTAATTTTAATCCACAGACTTATGAAGTACCAAAAAGAAAAGCTGAATTATTTGTAAGAAATGAGAAATTATCTGGAAAGAATGTAATAAAAAATAAGGATCAGGCTAAGTGTCATTATCATTTTAACTTAATTTGTCAACAGAGTAATATATCTAGCTATATTACCCAGTTGACAAATCAATTACAGTTATAATGAAACTTTATACGATTTTACTTTCATTTAATTAGTTGCATCAATATGTGGGGCATTTTTATTTCAGTTGCACATGAATGCATCAAAGTATAAATGATGGAATAAGGTTAATTATAAGCCCTCAAAACATACATGTTTTAGAAACAAAAGAAATTTACAGTGCAAATTGTTATAAATAATGTCAGTTGCAAGATGGTTTGTTAAGCTGGCTAAAGGCAATATTCTTTAATAATAATAATAACAATAACAACAATATTCCATGTCTTTGTCATGATCTATTTGAATTTTACAGAACCATCTCAAATAATGGCTATGAAGTTATTCCATCAGATATTTTTGTCTTTGAATCTCTTTACTCCCAAGGGTTACACATTTTATTCTTCACAAGGGTATGTAACTTCAACATGAAGATAGTGAGTCACCTAAAAAAGTGTTATCCAGTTCGTTGATGCCAAATACATTTGATGCATTATGCATAGAGGGGCAAGTGGTAATTTAAGATAAATTTACACTGTGCTCTTATATATTTTTTTTTTCTTTTCTCTTTTCTTTTTTTAACACTGTTCAGTAGATATGTTACAATCTTAGCAACTGCTGCATCAAATTTCTATTATACTAACATTAAGCTATAGATCACTTCTTTAAACAGACACTGAGAATTACATTTCTGTGGTGCTACACAGAGCTTTTAAAATAGGCTGTTGCAATTTTGCCACACAATTACCTAAGTGGCCCCAGTTCAGGAATGTATTAGACATGTTCAAAATTAAATTAAAATGAAGCTTGTGCTTAAATACTGTAGTGAAGAAGCTGTCCTGTTTTTTGGTTGTTTTTTTGTTGTTGTTGTTCTTGTTTGGTTGCTTGTTTTTTTTTCTGTTAGGTACTTCAGATATTTATTTACTGTCATCTCCAACAACACTGTGCTGAAGCTTCAAACAGAGGGCAACCATTTCAGTTAAACCCAAGCACCCATCACTACATTTCTATCATAACAGTGTTTTCTCTCACCATGTGTGATGTACATTAGGGCAGATGGATGAATATGCATGGCTGCTTGGGGGGAGTGGGGGCAGTGGTCAGCAGTGTGATTTTTCACATGCTAAAACTCCTCAAAATGTCTCTTTTCAAAGTTACATTGGGCAGATACTGACCAGAGAAGATGGAGGTTTATTTATTCTGTAATAGCTCCCAGGAAATGTGCATTCAGGTCCTTCCTCCTCTGGAGAGGATCCAAGCCACATTTCTTAGTCCTAAATAAAGCACTATAATCACTACAGTGGTGGCCACTTAATGAGAGACCATGGTTGTTATTATTCTGAATATAAAATAATTAAAATTCATTGGGCTGACAAGAGAGAAAGAGGGAGAGTCAGAAAAACTTTGAAACCTCAAACTGCAATTCTTTGCTCTGTGAGTATGGCACTTACTTTGCTTCTCTCCCTCCTTTTAAAGATTATTTAATGTAGAAGTCACACATTGCCCAGAGCTGAACTCTACCCTTTCTCAAAGTAAGTGTCCTTAACACTGGTAGTAGAAATTCATACTGAGTCTCAGTCTCTGGGATTTCATTCTCAGGTGCTTGCCTCTACCTTTATGACTTGTGGAAGCCCCTTCTAAATGAGAACTGGGGAATAGAAAATTAAACTTACAAACCCTGATTATACTTGTTGGTTTCCAGAACCTATCTTGGGGAGATTGAAAGCAAAGTTGTGAGGAAAGTGTTCCTAAATTAACTCAGTGTGAGAAAAAAAACCTCAAATGAAACCAACCAACAAACCAGAAACAAACAAACAAAAAAACCACAACAAAAACAACCAGAAACAACAACAACCTGAAACAAAAACAAATACAGAAACAAACAAACAAACAAAAGGGGGGTTGCTTTATCTCACTGCAAGTCTGCCTGGGATAAGATATGCCAACAAACAACTCAGGGGTAGCACCATGTTCCCCAGGAGAGAAGGTTATGTGCAGTTGTAGGAGGTGATGCCCCTCTCCTAAAAACTACAAGGCTCACAAGGCAGTAGTAAGCACAAAATGGCTGCCCATAAACTGTATGGGGACTTTACCCATCCCCCCTCTCCTCCCTGCCACAAACTGCCGGCTGGACTACATGTTGGAGGCAGAGAATCCTGTGGTGGGAACCCACTGGAAACGTCGTGAAGTGCTACACACAGGACTGCTGCCAACCCCACAGTGATTGGGTTGTAGCCCGAGGAAGAGTGCAAAGCCCAATCCAGGACAGGGAAATATGTTGTAACAGCTTGTAAAAAGGACTACAACATCCAGGCTTGTGCTGCCTCCCTTGGAGTGCAGGGGGGGTGCTGCTGATCAGTGGACAGAGAGGTCTGCTGGCTCTCTGGAGAGACTAAGAGAGATATGGTCAGTCATCCTAAAGAAGTGAAATACTGCTTTTCCCTGGGAGTGCTGGAGAAGGCCTGCCAGTTCCTGTGAGCTCCTGGTGAACGCTGCCTGCCTGTGAGGAAGATGAGTGGCTGTCCACCTGGATCATAGACCAACAAAAGGCCTCTAGTGTCATTGCGCTTCCTGCCCTCACGGCGTGGTTAAACCTGTCCACCAGTGAGACAGGAAGACAGTGAAAACCTATAAAACAGCTGACCATCTCCAGACTTGGGTAAAGAAAAATATTTACTTGATCTTAATCCTTTCTTGCCCATTTACCCGTCCCCCATCCCTATTCCCTCTGCAATCCATATTCCCTTCTTTTCTCCTTATAGTTAATGCTATTGCTTAAATCAATAGGGTGTTGTTGCTGTTGTCTTTAATTGAAATTACCTTTGCATAGTATTATTTTCGTTTTCCATTATTCCTTATCATTATTATTGCTATTATTGTTTCCTGGTTACCATCTTTGAACCTCCTGCCCCAAATTGGTTTATTTATTCCATTAATAAACTGTATATTTGTAAATTACTATTGGGAGTCGTCTGCTTTTATTAGAAGCATTACTGAGTATCAGACAAGTGTCTCACCCAAAGCGTCACTGCTCCTCTGTGAGAGGTGAGTGCTGCGTGCTGACCTCTCAGCAGATCCCGATAAATTAAAATCCCTCCAAAAAGGGAGATAAGCAAGTAATGGATCACGACAGCAGTTATGTCAATAAAGCAGTTCAAAGTGGAGCAGAGATACGATTTCAGAACACCAAAGGTGTAACGGCTGCACAACTGAGCTTCTTCTGATTAAATTGTCACGGTATCATGTGGTGCCCCTTGATGAACTGGGTGTAGTGAATTCAGTTCCAGAATGAACTCCTGGAAGTCATTCTTTGTGACTTCACCTGCGGATCCCATTTCATATTCATGTCCCTCATTCTCAGTTTTTCATGTGGTAAATGAGTAACTAATTACAAGAATATTATTCCTCTTGTTACTGGGCTATATAGCACAACCTCTTCACTCAGCCTTTTATAACAAAAGACTTTTCACCTTATAAGTCAGTGGCTATTTATACAACTCTACTCCTCAGATATTTCTTTAAAGACTGGACTTTAACTCCTCTCCTGCAGAGCAGAGAGTTCTTAGGGTCTGTTTCTGCACTGACAAGAGGATTTAGAGAAGTGAAGGAACCAGGCCGTACCACAGCAGTCAGTCTAAGTGCCTGGACATCAAAGTAGACAATGTGACATTTATGCAATATGAATATTCAGGTATGAACTTGCTGTTCACAGAATCAGTACTACACTAAGGCTGCAATGCCCAAGTGAATGCTTGTTGCTTTTGTTGACTCCCTTCTGCAGTGTTTCCTCTGGCCACTTTCTGCAGATTGCAGTCCAAATTATCTCAGGGAGAAAAAAAAAAAAAAAAAAAAAAAAAGATAAAAAAAGAAGAAAAGAAAAATCCATTTTCTCTTGTATATTTTGGTTTTCTGACATCATTTTTGAAAATGGTAGGAGATAAGATTCAAATTTTGAATGATAGATATGGGAAAGGAAAAATATAGCAACAAACTCAATAACACATATATTGAGAACTGAAGATCCTCTTTGCCTGTAAACACAAGAATAGGTAGTTTTCTTCTTTCAGAATTTTTGAAGAATGCTTTCTGGAAATTGATTCTGAGACTTGTTTTAGTCCTGAAGGTTGGATTTTGTACAAATCCTAGTATAATATCAGATTAATCACCATTTTTAAAATTTCTGTAATAATAAAAGTTTCAATTTCTACCATTTCCTAATTGTTAGCATTTTTATTAAACACAAATAAATATGTTCTCTTCCCTTCTATTCTCTTCCCTTTTTTTCTTCAATTTTATATTTTACTTATTTGTTTCCCCGTTAAACTTTATTACTGAGAAAGAAAATAAATTTGTATCTAGGTGTCACAATCCAGTATTCGGATACGTGGCACTTTTTTATTAAAGGTGATCCCAAATGGTGAAATTAAGACGCAAACGAGGTCAGATGTCACACGCACAACAAACTTTTATTAGAGTAACACAGCAAAGTCCCTGAATAAGGGAGAAAATCCTGCTATTTTCTCCATGCTCCTCCGAGATAGCAGGGGGGTAGGTATGGCTCCAGGGCAATGTCCTGCAGATAGTCTTTGTTTGGCTAAGTGTTAAGACCAGCCATTTCAAAGAGGAGGTTGAGACAACTGGCACCACAGGATTAGTTTATTGCAGTGGAGTTTCAGTCCTAGGAAGTGGCTTGGGACCAGCACTCTTTGTATTGTCCTGCTAAGTTGGTGGTTTTCATGAGATATCATATCAAGGCCTGGTTATCACTGAATACTCTGTTCCCAGTGCCAGCTGTAGATCTCCTTTTTCTCCAAGCTCAGCATGTCCCACACTAAACTCCCCAGTTCTCAGGTACACATCGCAGGATGGGAAGCAAAACAGTTGAGTGGGTTGCTGAGACATCTCTTTAGTCCATCAACAAGTGTTGTTCACCTCTCAGATGCCACAAGACAGACAACAGATATCCTGAGTGCCAAAGTCCATCACTTGTCTCTTGGATTGTTCGAGACAAGCACTGTACATTCTGAATGCCACACTAGAAGACTACTTGAAATATAAAAATGCCAAGAATGAATGAGCTTTTGCATTACTAAGCCTTTCCAGTGTTGATCAAGTTCATTACTCTGAATGATTTGTCCAAAAGTTCCACAAGCTATATATTAAAAACCTTTTAAAAGAAAACTTAAACATTTTTTTATTTGCAATAAATTGTAGGTGCATTGAACAGGTAAAGTATAATTTCGAAGGTATATTGAACAGGTGGGTGTATTTATTTGCTTATATATGTAAATTCCAAGTTGAAGAAGATATTACTCTGATGCCATTATTTTTCTTACTTCTCAATTGCAATAACTGTTTTAAGTCAAAGCAATTGGTCTGAAATCAAATGACTGTGACTTAATGGGAGCTCAGGAATACTAGTAATGTTTTAGCAAAGGTGACACTGTATTTATGCATAGACCTGGCTCCTGAAAATACTCTTAGGTCTTTTAATTTCTTATTCGTTACTAGTTTCGTCAATCCCAAATGAGCTGACTTCAAATGTCTAGAATTAGACAAAGCAAATTTATGTGCAGACTTGGGGGGTAAGAGGGAGGAAGGGAGGAGAAATGTGAGCAGCAATAAGAAGCAGAGTCGTTTATTAAAATACATTTTGGGAATGCATTTTGATGTCTAGAGACTATATTTACAAGTCAGTTTATATCCAGTAGTGCAATCTTAACTTGAAACAACAAAACAAAGTGCATTGAAAACTATCCGGATTGTAATTATAACAGACTAATTTGTGTTACAAGGAAAACTTTTTCTCTAAATTGAGTTCTGGTTCTAAAAAGTCTTTGTGGTGCAATTCTGGAGTGTTAATAAGAAAGTTTTATTCTTCAAATATAATTACCTAACTTATTGTGTAGGTCCACAAAAATAAGAGATAAGCAGATCCCTATAATATACTTACCTCTGTGGGTATTGAAACTGTCTTCCCATAACTGTCACTGACAAAGGGCTAAGAAATTGTGCAATTACACAGCACCCAGGGGTCAGACCCTGCTAGCCTTAGTCTTTTCTGCTATCTGCACTTTTCCAGAACTTCTGTTGGAGGCAAGCTCTTGATTTGACCCAGAATCTTACAAAATAATGTTTAAAAAAATCACACAGCACGTTCAGCTTTTTCCCCTTCTTTGTTCTAAGCTTCTCCTCCCTACCCCATCAAGTCTCCAAATACCTCTTCACCTCGGTAAGATTTTGACATTTGGGAAAAACCGGCTTTAAAAAAAAAAAAAAAAAAAAGGCAAAAAAAAAAAAAAAGGCAGTTTTGCACAAGGGAACTGCAGCTCTTCAGTTCCCATTAGAATTTCTGAAACGACAATAGCTGAAAGGTTAGGGCAAAACCTATTAGAAAAGAAAAGTTGAGGTAAATCAGGTGAGCTCATCGAAGAAAATAGGGAAAGATTGGTTCCCTTTTGGGATTAGGTCTAATTAAGGTGAGCAAGCAGCTGTGCCTGTTTGGAATAACAATTGTGCTAGCATGTCACTTTTTTCTGCTTAGTTGAAATTTATATAGTTTGGGAATGGTGGATGTAAGAAAATTAGAGCTCATTTAGAATCTGTTGAAAGGACACTGCGCCTTCATTATTAGTTTTGCATCTGAATTTTCCTCGGGCTGTCCTCTCACTGTTATAGGTAATGGATTTTTCCCCAGATGTAATTGGATGAGTTTAATTTTTTCTTTCATTACCTGTCTAGAAGCCCTCTGCCCCTGTTTCCCTTTGTGTTTTATTAGGACTGTAACCCCTATTTAAATAAAGGCTTTGATTGTGATTATATATGTTCAATCAGCACTTTCTGATTGAACAGTTCTGGTCACACAACGCTCTTGCCTAGCATTTTTTACTAATTACATTTTAGCCATGGTTGTGTACTGTAGAACTTTAAAAGCCATATTTGTTTTATACCTTTAAAGTATGTCTAAATGTTTGTATCTCCCATGGGCCAGAGTTCTTGCAGCATTTTCTGATGCTAACATACATGAACTGATCTGTAGGTCATTCTACCAGGTTAAAGTAGTTGCCCACTGAAAGGATGTAGCACTCATTACATCCTCTCCAGAAGATATGCAAATGAAACTAGCTACTTTTGTAAAGTTTTTGGTAGGTTTGATTTTCAGAAGTTTCTTGTGGATTTTGAGGTTTTGTTAGGGGTTTTTTTGTTTGTTTGTTTTGGTGTTTTTGTTGGGTTTTTTTTGGTTGGTTGGAGTTTTCAGTTTCAATATATATATTTTTTGCATGTACATATTTTTAAATTATTATTACTGTGTAAAAACATATTTAGTTTTTTTCTCTCAGAAATGACCATGCAGTAACTGATTTGTGTCTTACAAACATCCAATTTATTCTGATGTATTTCTGGTATTCTAGTATTCTCAAACCAGAAAAATTACAGAAGGGTGAAAAAGAAACATTGTTTTACACTTCTGGGTTTTGCAAAGCTCGTCTGGAACAGAATGTCACCCTGTAAAACCTCCATAGTGTATTTAGCTGCTTTTAATTAGTATAATTAGTATAATTCCCTAAATTTTTTTTATTATTTTTTTTTTTTTTGAGTTGTTAGACCCAATTAAAAGTGCAACTTTGGAAATCTGAAGACTCACCTCTTTCCAGCCTCATACATTAATACATTAATTATATTTATTTCCATGGTGCTTCAAGTACCATGTCAGGTGAAGTCTGCTTGACTTAACAACACTCAACTGAAGATTTTGAGGCCATTTATATGTTTTTAAAATGAATACAAGGTGGGTTGAGCACGTGACCAAACCAAAATTGTAGTGTTTGGTATGATTCTGCACTACCCTTTCATAACTCAGGAAAAGTGATTACACAAAGAAACAAAAAATCCGTATCTACTCCGACACAACTTGCAGCTGCTCCTTACACTACATCTCCAGGTCTATAGCTAAGGCTAAGGAATCTGGTGCAAGGTTTAACAGTGGAGAATGTATAAAAAAAAAAATGCATCTTTTCTTGAAACTGAGAAAGGGACCACTTAGGTCTCCCAGTCTGAGTTAAATCAGGCTATCACCAGATGTTCAATACATCAGCCTTTTACTAGCTTAGAGAATCTGCTTTTTCAGAGGTTCAATGGTTAGACACTGAATGGATGCTTTATTATCTATAAATTTCCAGCATTATTTTGCTATCTGCAGATGCAAGTTGAGTGGATCTATCTGGCATTTCAGCTTTGAAATATTTTCATCCATCACATTATTACAAAATGACTAAACAGTGGGTGGTTATAAGAGATCACTATTGGAAGAAGCTTCTAGATTGCTTTTATTAGCAGTCTACTGTGCATACAAACAGCTTGTATCCCTCCATACATATTTATACAACTTAGATCTCAGGAATTCTTTTATCACAAATAATTTCAACACCACAGAAAAGCTGTTTCAAACCCAGTAGACAACCTCAATGTAAAATCATAGTAACAATAGAACCCTGTCCTGATAGATAGATAGATAGATAGGTAGGTAGATAGATAGATAGATAGACAGACAGACAGACAGACAGAGATAAGTAGAATGAAGTTTATTACCTTCAGGATGCATTAGCTACCACATTTCTTTGGAGAATTATCATCAAGCGTAACATGATGACTTTAAAACTTTAAAATTCTTGGTTTCAGAGCTCAAAACGCAAAGCATCAAGGATTTTGCTGACAAAACAAATGATGCCTCTAAAAAGAGGCAAAACAGAAGTCATGGAAAAATCATAACTTTGCAACATTCCCAAGAAATAATTTTAGAAACTTTTGTAACCATTTGACCAGTTTGCTTTCTCTACATATTTTGCTCCCTGGTTGTTCCTACTGCATATTTAGTATTTAAAAATCTGGTCTTTAGCAACAATAAGTACAGAGTTAAGCATTCACTATCAAATAATGGAGTGAGGGAATAAAGGAATATAAAGATCAATAATTTGTAAAAAGAAGGCAGAGGTGACCTCAGAACAACGAGTTCCATGAGTCAAATGCTGGCTTCATACCTTCCAGAGCAAGATCTGTCTCCTAATAGTTTGTACAGTGCACATACAAAAGCTTCATTGTTTCTGAAAACAATACATGAAGACTGTATTTAGGAGAATTATTTAAGAAGAAAATTTACTGAAGTTAAATAGAAGTTTTATTAGTGACTGCTGTGGAACATAATGATATTAATAGCAAGAAGTTTTGAAAATTGCAGCAAGAAACTGGCATTGACAACAGATTGCTCGCTGGTCTCTCCCCTGTTCTAAGTATTTTCATAGTTTATCTGTTTACATAAAGTGAGAAATATTGATGTCTTGTGTATCCAATACACATGTTGGAGGTATTCATGATTCATTTGCATTCAAAAATAATGAAAATAACCAATACCTTTTAACGTTATATTTATATTGCAAAAACCTTCCTAGACATCTAAGTAAAAGCTGTAATGAAGTTATATGAAACAAGTAACTAAAGAACTTTTAATTTTATTTTACTGAGAATGACATTTCACCATTCTTTCTATCTGTCCTCACCTTGAAAACAGCATCTGCTATGAGGCATGAGCTTCAGTTAAAAGTGAAATTAAAAATAAAAGACAAATGTTTTTCTCAGAGGAAATGAAACTAAAGTATGTATCTTTTTTCATATTGTTATTTTTTATCAATATCAAAAGAAACACATTTGGTTGTGGTTTTTTTTGGTTTTGTTTAATTTCATTTTTCTTTTTCCAGCAGATATTCTTTTTTATTGTGTTTTTAAGGAATCAGTCTCGAAAGTTCCAAATCTCATATGGCAGTGAAAGTTTGTTTGTTTGTTTGTTTTCCCCTTGAAGGCAAGTATTTTGAATGTCTTAACATTATTTTTAGCTTATTTGGTTGGTTACATCTCCTGGTAGCTCATAATGACATTGATATAGTATTTTAAGTGCATAAGCATTCCAGACTTCAATGCTTAATGCAAATGGGATCTGTTTTGTAGAAGGAATGAACAAATTTATTCATTACCAAGTTCTCAATGGAATTATACTCACCAATGGATAGCTAAAATTAGGGTGGTTATCTGACCTAAGTCTATAACATTTTCTACTATAAGAAAATTATCCTCTACATTCCAATAATCCTTTTGGGGAAAATTTAACTTTAGAAGAATATAATTACTAGGAATATGCAAATAATGGTTTTTTTCATGAATATTCATTCATATAGAAAGCAATCTCTGTGGCTATTTTGTGATCTTTTATGACAAACACTTGTGAGTTCTTGTTTTGCTGACACTAACACTTCCAAAACTGAAAATATATAGAGTTTACTTGCTGGACAAACTTTATTTTCCTATTCTGCACTGAGCAATTTATGCAAGTAGTCAGCCTAGATGGATGAACAGTGAGGTGGATTGAGAGCTGGCTGTGTGACAGAACTCAGAGATTTGTGAATAATGGATCAGGGTGGAGCTGGAGGCCTGTAAGCAGTGGAGTCCCCCAGGGGTCAATACTTGGTCCGGTCTTGTTCAATATACTCATCAATGACCCAGATGAGAGGAAAGAGTGTATCTTCAGCACATTCGCTAATTATAAAAAAAACTGGAAAGTGTTTCTTCCCAAACTGGGAAGTGCTTCTTCTCTGGCAAGTTGACGCTGTCCCACACAACATCCTAGTCTGCAAACTGACAAGACATGGACTTGGCAGATGGACTACTCAGTGGTTAAGTAATTGGCTAGATGGCTGCACCCAAAGAGTTGTGATCAATCTTTCAGTGTCCCAGTGGAAGCAAGTGATGAGTGGTGCTCCTCAGGGGTCAGTATTGGGACCAGTGCTGCTCAACATCTTTGTTGGATACATGGATGGTGGGATTGAGGGTATCCTCAGCAAGTTTGCTGATAATACCAAGCTGTGTGTTGTGGTTGACACCTGAGAGGGAAGAGACACCATCCAGAGGGACCTTGACAGGCTGTAGAGGTGGGCCAATGCCATCCATATGAGGTTCAACAGGGTCAAGTGGAAGGTTGTGCACCACCAGTTCCTTCAGGACTCCGGGATGTATCTCATCAGATCCCATGGAGTTGTATGTCTTCAGGTTCATCAAATGGTCACAAACCTTATCTTCACTTACAGTGAGGGTGACTTTGTCTCTCTGGTCTCCACCTTGTGGGCCATCAAAATGAGAGTTGTGGGGAGAGGGTTTCCTAGTGAAGACTGAGGCAAAAAAATTGATAGTAGATGAGATGCTTGACATGAGCCACCAGTGTGGCTCAAGAAGGCCAATCCCATCCTCAACTGCATCAAAAGAAGTGTGGCAATTAGGGCAAGGGAGATGATGCCCCTCTGCTCTGGTGAAGCCGCACTTGTAGTACTATATACAGCTCTAGAACCTTCATCACAGGTGTCACCATTTGATTCAGGTCTGACAACAATGCTCTCAATCCCCTCCCACTCCTAACCAGGTAGGGAAGGAGAGAGAGAAAAAGAGAGAGACTTGGCTGGATTAAAAAATAAACTACACAGCTTTAATTAAACACTAATGATATAAGAAAATATATACAATTATATACAGGTATGTTCAGGTATGTGCAAGAGCCTCTCGCCTCCCCCCACCCCCAGCAACTCCCACCACACTCCCCTGAGCTGGTACAGTCCTGAGAAATCCCAGAGCTGCTGCTGGAGAAAGCAGAGAGTGATGAGGGTCAGGAGAGCTCGAGCCTAAGGGTCGACGGTGCTGGATGGACGGAGTCCTCTCCGGATGATAGCCATGGACAAAGAGAAGGAAGAAGGAGCAGGAAAGAAGTTGTCTTCTGTGATCTCTGACCTTCCTCTGAGCTTACGTAGATATATGGAATGGAATATCTCTGGCCAATTTTGCTGTCTGTCTAACTCAGCCTCCTACGGGGGGGTCACAAATCTCCCCATAGTGTCTGAGCCGGCAGAGTGAAGGTGAGACCTTGAAGCCCCAGCAGTTAGAAAAACATTCCAATGTCTTATCAGCCTAGCTAGAACAGAGTGTTGCTAGCTAAAAGAAAGCTCACTGAAGGAAAAAAAAAAAAAAGGAAAATTGGCTTCATCCTCGCTCAAACCAGGACAACAGGAAGGACACAGAGCTGTTGGAAAGGGTCCAGAGAAGGGCCACCAAGATGATCAAGGGCCTGGAGCACCTCTGCTATGAAAACAGGCTGAGCAAGTTGGGGCATTTCAGCCTGGAGAAGAGAAGGCTCCAGGGAGACCTTATAACAGCCTTCCAGTACCTGAAGGGACATACAGGAAAGCTGGGGAGGGGCTTTTCACCAGAGAATGTAGTGATAGGACAAGGGGTAATATTTTTAAATTGAAAGAGGGTAGATTTAAGTTAGACATCAGGAAGAAATTCTTCACCATGGGGGTAGTAAGGTACTGGAATAGGTTGCCTGAGGAGGTTGTTGATGTCCCCTCCCTGGAAGTGTTTAAGATCAGGTTGGATGAAACTTTAACCTTGTCTAGTGTGTGGTGTCCCTACTTATAACAGGGAGATTGAAACCTGGAATTATTGGAGAAGGCTAAGAAAAGGGCCACAAAAGCCCAAAAGGGGCTGGAGCGTGTCCAGAGAAGGGCAAGGGAGCTGGGGAAGGGTCTGGATCACAAGTCTGATGAGAAGCAGCTGAGGGATCTGGGGTGTTCAGCCTGGAGACAAGGAGGCTGAGGGGAGACGACCTGGCTCTGCAACTGCCTGAGAGGAGGTTGGAGCCAGGGGAGTTGGGTCTCTTCTCCCGATGAACAAGTGACGGGACAAGAGGAAACAGCCTCAAGTTGCATCAGGGGAGGTTTAGGTTGGATATTAGGAACAGTTTCTTCCCTGAAATGTTTGTCAGGCCCTGGAACAGGCTGCTCAGAAAGTTTGTAGAGTCCCCATCCCTGGAGGGATTTAAAAGTCTTGTAGCTGTGGTGCTGAGGGACATGGTTTATTACTGCCCTAGGAACTGTTATGCTTATTGTTGGACTCAATGATCTTAAGCGTCTTTTTCAGCCTAAATGATTCTATGATTCTAAGATTTATCAGTCTGCAGCATCACATTGAGCTCAGTTTTGCTCTGCCGTGGCCCTGACATCAAGGAGGAGACCCAAAAGAGGTGGGGTTGGTGAAGATGGTGAAGGACCATAAGTGACCGCAGGTCCAAGCAAGAGGCTGTCCCCACACATAGCAGCAGGCTCTCCATGTCAGCCATTTTCCCAAGGGGCCAGAGTTATGGGGTCTGTCTATCACACTATGTTTAACAAGGCTGAAGAATGATAGCTCTTTTTCCCTGGGCAGCCAAAGTTTGGGCCTTCCATCAGCCCTGGCTCCACCAGGTGATTTGGTAGTGACAGGGTGTCTGTGTCAGAGGTGACAGTATGTTGAAGGTGGCCAAGTTGAATGTGGCAGCCCTGCAGAAAGGGACCTGGGGGTACTGGTTGACAAAAAGCTGGACATGAGATGACAATGCTCACTTGCAGCCCAGAGGGCCAATCGTATCCTGGGCTGCATCAAAAGAAGCTTGGTCAACAGATCAAGAGAGGTGATTCTTCCCCATGATCTACTCTGCTGAGACCTCAGCTGGAGTACTATGTCTAGCTCTGCAATCCCTCAACATAGGAAACACATGGACTTATTGGAGGAGGCTGAGAAAAGGGCCACAAAAGCCCAAAAGCTCTCCTTTGAAGACAGACTGAGACAGCATTGGTTGTTCAGCCTAGAGAGGAAAAAAAGGCTCTAGGGACACCTTATCATGGCCTTCCAGTACCTGAAGGGGGCCTACAAGAAAGCTGGGAAGGGGCTGTTTACAAAGGCATGTAGTGATAGGATAAGGACCAATGGTCTTAAAGTAGAGCAGGGTATATTTATAATACTCATTAGGCAGAAGTTCTTTACTATAAGGCAGTGAAACACAGGAACAGTTTGCCCAGAGAGTTGGTGGAGGCCCCATGCATAGAAATATTCAGGATCAGGCTTGATGGGGCTCTGAGCAACCTGATGTAGATAAAAAGGTTCCTGTGCACTTCAGGGGGGTTGGACTAGATGACCTTCAAAGGTCCCTCCCAACCCAATGCATTCTGGGATTCCAAGATTCCAAGGTTCCAAGATTCCAAGGTACTATGACTCTGAGTCGCAGAAGGTTTCTGGCACCACCCACCAGAACATTACAGGGACTGCTAGGTGAGCCAGCCCAAACTGGAGGTGAGCAGAGGAGTGAGCAAGGGCTGAGGTGGGAGGAGGCAGGCTTGGAGGTGGCCATGGCAAGACAGGTGGCAGCAGGTCCTCCTTTGTCTGCCAGAGCTGGAGGACACACAGAGACAAGACTAGACCATGGTACACTCTTGTAGTCAGCCACATTTCCTACTTGCTACAAGGACACACACAAAGAGTTTGTCCATGGCAAGTGAGAGTGGCTCCTGCTTGTGTTTGTTGATGCTATCCCGCCTTTCAGACACGCAGGTCTAAATGGGTCCAGGAAAAGGATCTTCTACACTCCTCTCCTCAGTAACTCTTGCCCTTAGAGGCAAAGCAGCACCAGAAATGGGTTGGAAGCTGGAGGAGACTCTGCTGCAGCACAAGAAGCTGCCTGGAACCTTAAAGAGACCCTGCTGCAGCAGCACCAGAAGCCGCCTGGAACATGGAGGAGACCCTGCTGCTACAGCACCAGAAGCCGCCTGGAACCTGAATGAGACCCTGCTGCAGTATCAGAAGCCATCTGCAACCTGAAGGAGACACCGTTGCAGCAGCACCAGAGGCCATCTGGAACCTTAAGGACACCCTGCTGCAGCAGCACCAGAAGATGCCTGGAACCTGGTGTAGACCCTTCAGCAGCATGAGAAGCTACCTGGAACCTGGAGGAGACCCTGCTGCAGCAGCACTGGAAGCTACCTGGAACATTCAGGAGACCCTGCTGCAGCAGCACCAGAATCTGCCTTGAACCTGGAGGACACCCTCCTGCAGCAGTACTGGAAGCCATGTGGAACCTAGTGTAGATGCTGCTGCAGCACCAGAAGCCACCTGAAACCTGGAGGAGACCCTGCTGCAGCACCACCAGAAACCACCTGGAACCTGGAGGACACCCTCCTGCAGCAGCACTGGAAGCCATGTGGAACCTAGTGTAGACACTGCAGCAGCACCAGAAGCCACCTGAAACCTGGAGGAGACCCTGCTGCAGCAGCACCAGAAGCCGCCTGGAACGTGGAATAGACCCTGCTGTAGCAGCACCGGAAGATGCCTGGAACCTGAATGAGACCGTGCTGCATCACGAGAAGCCGCCTGGAACCTAGAGGAAACCCTGTTGCAGTAACACCAGAAGCCACCTGGAACGTGGAGGAGACCCTGCTGTAGCAGGACCAGAATCTGCCTTGAACCTGGAGGACACCCTGCTGCTGCAGCACCAGAAGCCGCCTGGAAAGTGGAGGAGACCCTGCTGCAGTATCAGAAGCCACCTGCAACCTGAAGGAGACACCGTTGCAGCAGCGCCAGAAGCTGCCTGGAACCTGAATGAGACCATGCTGCATCACCAGAAGACACCTATAATCTGGGGAGACCCCGTTGCAGCTGCACCAGAAGCCACCTGGAACCTTGAGCCTCATTACAGACACCTGAGCCCTGCTCTGTTCGGCCAGGGCTGAGCCAACTGTCCATGTACAGAGACAGTGGACTCCTAAGCATTACAACAGGGTTTAAAATAAATATTTCATGCAGTGTGACATATCTGTGTGTATCTATCTTGTTTTATCTAGAGGGGCACACATTTCTCCAAGATCTCATATGCTACCTGCCAGTTTCATGTATAACCATAGGATATTAGTCTTTAAGATACCTGAAGTGGTGTAAGGTCAGTATGTTAAATACCTGAATTATTCCCCAACGTTTAGATACTATAGGTGCATCGGCAATAGTGTGTCCAGCAGGACCAGGGCAGGGACTGTCCCCCTATACAGGGCACTGATGAGGCTGCAGTTCAAATCCTTGGATTGTTTTGGGGCCCCTCAGAACAAGAAGGACATGGAGGGGCTGGAGCATGTCCAGAGAAGGACAAGGGAGCTGGGGAAGGGTCTGGAGCACAAGTGTGATGGGAAGCAGCTGAGGGAGCTGGGATGTTCAGCCTGGAGACAAGGAGGCTGAGGGGAGACATTCTGGCTCTGCAACTGCCTGAGAGGAGGTTGGAACCAGAGGGGGTCAGGCTCTGCTCCCCAGTAACAAACAACAAGAGGAAATGGGCTCAACGTAAGCTGGGTTTCTAAGTGTGAAGCAGGCGAAAGCTCTCAGCTTTTGGGAGTCTCGGGGCAGATGCTCAGCTTGAAGCCAGCCACCTCTGAAGTCACTCTCCAGGCAGCCTGGGTACACTCACATGGCTCTGCTTCCCGTGCTGTCACTGGATTGGGAACAGCTGCTCCTGTTTCTGGTCAGAAAGTCAACTCCTCTGGTAGAATGGAAGAAGAATTTATATATCTGGATTAACAGACTCTTTCTCCTTCAAACCCCTTCTAGTCACCAGCTGTAATTTCCCTTGTAGGTGTAAATAGCTTTAGCAGATATCATTGAGCAAATGTGTTCCAGCAGAGCTACCCAATAGGTTTCTGTAGCTCAAGGGAGTGAAAAGAGAGCTGAGGTTTCTGCAGATGCTGGTTCACTGAAGTCAGCAGTGCTATCAAAGCCACATACATACAGGTCTTTGCGCATGTGTGCAATTCCAGAAATCAATGCCTGTTCTGTAAATTGTTTTGTTGTTTTGTTTTACCTTACTCTACTTGAATAGCCAGCCCACAGACATGATAACGTTCATACAAGATCTCCTTGCTTCGAAGATACCTAAAACTAATAAATGGGGCTCCTCTGACAGAGTCAGTGCCATTTTTTTTCATTTGCTTGCTTGGTTTATTCTTTGCTGCAGAATAGCCTGTGCAACTTCAGGTGGGGTGGCAGAAAAAATAATTATGTCTCTAGAAACATTCTTGCATCTCTCTCAGTTAGACAGTGAAGTGCATATGCATGCAAACCCACTGGCTTTTGGTAATGAGTCAAGTTCTCCCTCTCTTGTCCAGGTAAGTACTACTAATTTTATTATGAAAATATAAAAAGGCCAGTAAAAATTACTCTTTTGACATAATTGGCAGAGAGAGGATGTGTGGTGTCTTCCCACCATCCCTCATTTTCCACTCTTACTATTTTTGTTATCTCTATCTTCCCTCATCTTTATTTGCAATTCTTGTTCTTCAATTAATTTAGATAAGGATGATTGTTCACTGCAATTACATGAAAGCAAAACTTTTTAGGATATAAAATTTTGTATCTCCTTAAAATTCCTGCACTGGTTTGTTTCAGAACTTCTTGACAAAGACAGCAAATTCGCAACCTGATCTGTAAAATCACTGTAGATCTCCACTGAGTCACGTATCATTAGAAGTAAAATACCTAAATGAGATTATTTGGATCCTTTTGTAATCCTTAGCCAGTAAAGAACATTGTTTGCCAAACCAGGATAATCAAAAAACTATAGCTAATTATAGTCCCCATTAAGAAACTTAATTTTATATAGTACATGTTGTATATATTAAAAAGCAAATAATTTTGAAACTGGTCAAGTAACACCATGACATAAGGACAGTATTAGAATGTATCTAGATAATATTAACACTTTTCTTCAACAGAATACCAAAGGTTTGATATTCTACCAAGCTCTTCTATGGACCTTCCCTATATCATAATGCTTTTACCTAAATCATTTTTATATTATATATATATATTAGTAATGACTTCACCCAAAATAACTGCAGAAGCTGGAGAATGGAAGCAAATATTCATTCTGTTTGCAAAGATTTCTGGTCCTCCAGGTGAAGCTTAGCTGTTTTATAATGGTCCAAATCAGGTACACTGAAACCAGTGATGTTCAGTGATAGGACAAGGGGCAATGACTGCAAACTGGAATGTAGGAGGTTTCATGTAACATCAGAAAAAACTTATTTCCTGCAAGAGTGACAGAGCACTCGAACAGGCTGCCCAGAGAGATTGTGGAGTCTCCTTTGCTGGAGACTTTCAAAACCTGCCTGGACACATTTCTGTGTGATGTGCTCTAGGTGATCCTGCTCTGGCAGGGGGGGTTGGACTGGGTGATCTGTTGAGGTCCCTTCCAACCCCTAAGTTTCTGTGATTCTGTGATTCAGTCTCCGGGACTATCAAAGGGCTGGACCAGGACAAGCATTTATTTCCATACATCTCACTTCATTTACAGGCTTAAATATAATCTTGTTCTTGGAAATGTTAGGCTGATTTCTATGATAGAAAGAGAAGGATCAGGTACTCCATGGATCAAACATGCCCTACATCCACAGTTCCTTATCTGGGTGGAAGGATGGGTAGAAACACAACATGGAGAAAATGGGTATGAAGCTGCCTGGGACCACAGCTGAGGGTAGAACATGGATACTCTGCTGGTCTTCTCCACTGCAATTTATAAAAAGGCAGGAAAAGTTTACAAAAACAGGCAGAAAACCTCTGCCTCATATCAGAACTAAGTTCTACTGTATATCAGGATCTAGGACTTGATACCAGTGTTCTGGAGAGGATATAACACCTAGCAACTCCCATGCTGCTTTTGATGAGATCTTACATGTAAGGTCCACTGTAGATAGATCATATTTGCAGCTCTTCTGTCCTTATAACTACCATTTTTTTTAATTTCCAGGACTCTAAATGAAAGTATGTCTCACTGGAAGAGCTTAATTTCATACCTAACAACCTGAATGGAAAAGGTTCAGCTGCTCAAGCCAGAGAAAGATTTCTCCCATCAAAGGGTGGGACTACGTTTTCATTGACATTTTTGTCTCCCATTCATATAATGTATTCATTGTAGTTTACATAAAATTATTCCATTCCATTAGAAGATCATATTCCTACACAGATGGCAGTACTGATTCAGACTGTACAGTTTCAAGAATGCAGATGGGAAGAGAAGCTCTTAAACCTCTGGAATTATCCCAAATATACTTTATGCCACAACTGGAAAAATAATAGATAGATAGATAGATAGATAGATAGATAGATAGATAGATAGATAGATAGATAGATATAGACTAAAGACTAATGTGACAGGCAGATAATGGAGGGCACAAGAGAAATTAATTTAGTCACAGAATGACTGAGCCAATGTAAAATCACCATGAAGATTAAAAATAAATAAGTTATAAAGCTCATACTCTTCTCTTTAACTTAAAGAAATTATGTTTTACAATGTTTAGCATGATCAGGAAATGAGAAAGTATAAGGAACCTTGGCTAATTTAAAAGATTGCTTATTTACAGTTAAGAAAGCACTTTACTAACAGAAGTGGTTAGAGGTTTCCTCTTGATTTGCTGAAATACTAATTCATCAAAAGCAAAACGTTTGGTGAGATCATGTTGGTGGCTCAGAAGAATCTCCCTGGTGTCACACCAGCTTGACCATCTGTCCTTGTGGCAACCCCTCAGGAGGGCTGCTGTAACCTCCAGGCATCCAAGTTCTTTGCCCTCAGTCCCCTAGAAGCATCGTGCTGCGTGGGACCCCCAAATCCTCAGGATTCTACCTGGCAGGGGATTGGAGATGACCCAAGAAGCCTCAGAACACTCTCAGTATTTCACAATAAAATGTCACTCTGACCTTCTCTAAGCAAAATGTCAGAATTTTCATTATGTGGAAAATTTCAAAATGTCATTTTTGTTGCAGTTCTGAATGGTACTATTTTTAATTTCCAGAGGATAGGAATTCCAGTATCTGTTTAGCTGTAGTCAGTACAAATTCTCCTTCCTAGAGAAATCTAGGCTTGTTAATCTATTGTCCAACGTTTTAATGACTTTTCTAAAGTAGAGAAAGAGTGGATCAGAAGTCAGACACACAATTCCTAGGTTTATGCTCAAAAAGCAGTCCACACTTTCTTTGTGTTCAGAATAATTTTCCAGAGAATTCCTAAAGTTGCCTAAGACTATCATAACTTTGTCGGTGCTACTATATTCATTTCAGAAGAGGTTAATTCTAGTAACAGCTCAAAATGTTACTAAAATTTTAATAATGGGAAAGGAGTTATACATCAGCCGTTTGCTCAGCTTATGGCTAGAAAACATATCACATCATTGCGTCTTGCCAGTTTGTAACCAAAATATGATGCCCAGCTCCTGTTAAAAATTGCCTATTTTAATCAAGTGAATTAATACAAAATTGGTCATTCCTGAGATATGCAAATAATTAATTTTCAGATTCAGGAGAAACAGCAATTTGATGAGAAGGCACAGAAAATGATAGTTTGACTTCTCTGGCCACACACATGCTGTCTACTTGATGCTGATCTTTAAGGTCCCTTCCAACCTTAACCAACAGGATAAGGGACAACGAGCACGAGCTGGAACATAGGGACTTTCATTTAAATATGAGAGGTTGTGGAGTTCCGTTATGCGGAGACGTATCTTGGGGTGCATTAAGAGGAGTGTCTCCAGCAGATTGAGGGAGGTTCTCCTTCCCCTCTACTCAGCCCTGGTGAGACCTCACTTGAAGTATTGTGTCCACCTCTGGGGTCCCCAGTTCAAGAGGGACAGATATGTACTTGAGAGAGTCCAACGGAGGTCTACAAGGATGTTTAAGGGACTGAAATACCTGTCTTATGAGGAAAAACTAAGAGACTTGGGGCTTTTCAGTCTAGAGAGGAGAAAACTAAGGGGGGATCTAATTAATGTCTGCAAATACATGAGGGCTGGGCATCAAGAAGGCAGGGACAAGTTCTTTTCACTTGTGCCTTGTGACAGGATGAGGAGCAATGGACTCAAACTTGAGTATAGGATGTTCAACCTTAACATGAGGAAGAACTTGATCCTGCTCCATCAGGGCGGTTGAACTCAGTGATCTTTGGAGGTCTCTTCCAACCCCTCACATTCTGTGATCCTGTGATTCTGAAATAAATGAATGAATGAATGAATGAATAAATATTCTTTGACTTGACAGAATTTAACCTGACTAGTAACACTCTCCAAGGAGTTGTCTTGATGTCTTAAGCAACGGATAACTGGACACTTTAAATTATGGTACACAATTGCAATAGAAGTTGTGCATTGTGAAAAAAATACAATCAATTCAATATTAAGGGAGGTAAAAGGGAAGAAGGAAAAAAAAAAAAAAAAAGAAATGGCTGCAGCATTATGGCTAGAGATCTCAGCTGAAATAAGATGTATCTATGTCTGTTTTGCATGAAGTTGGCCAATAATCTACTGTGAAATACATGAACAGCCTGAAGAACCACTGATAAAATGAAGCTGGATGATGAAATAATAGGAGCATTAGTAATAACAGCAGCATAATTGACGAGAACCATAGTAACTTTGCATTGATTTGAAATTTCCAAATCTATATTAACTAGCATGTAATACCTCCAGTACTAATAAAAGCTACAGCCCTAACGCATTATCCTTGTATAATCAAATAGAATGCACCTTCTGCTCCTGACTGTATTGTGTAGAGAATCCAGCTCACAGCAGATAAAACTCAGCTGACTTCCGATCATGACTTACAATGTCTTTGGCAAGAGCTTATCACTAGAAAAATGATGATGCCTTATTACAAGAACAGTAGATGTGAAACTGTTAATGAATATCACTTTAATTGGGAAAACCCAAGTAGAGATGCTAATCAGTTCTAGTATATGAATGATAGAGTCATAGAATAGTTTGACAAGGGAGGGACATTCAAAGACCATCAAGTCCGACCCCTTAGTAGTGAGCAGGGACATCTTCAACTAGATCAGGTTGTTAAGTGAAATGTCTAACCTGACCTGGAATGTTCCCAGGGATAGGGTTTCTATCACC
Organism: Apus apus; assembly: GCF_020740795.1. Classification (NCBI taxonomy): domain Eukaryota; kingdom Metazoa; phylum Chordata; class Aves; order Apodiformes; family Apodidae; genus Apus; species Apus apus. Next base: position 7,321,630 of record NC_067312.1, on the reverse strand, counting down.
TCCCTGGGCAACCTGTGCAGGTGTTTCACCACCCCCATGGTAAAAAATGTCTTCCTTATAACTAGTCTGAATCTACTCTGCTTTAGTTAAAAACCATTATCCTTTGTGTCCTATCACTTCAGGTCCTGCTAATATGTTTGTCTCAATCTTTCTTATAGACCCCTATAAGTATTGAAAGGCTGCAATAACGTCTCCCCAGAGCCTTCTCCTCTCCATACAGAACAACCCCAACTCTCTCAGACTGTCTTCAAAGGATAAATGTCTCAGCCCTGTGATGATGTGTATGGCCCTCCTCTGGACGTAATCCAACAGGTCCGTGTCCTTCTTACGCTAGGGACTCCAGATCAGATGCGATCTCAAGAGAGTGGAGAAGGAGAATCATCTCCCTCAACCTGCTGGCTATGTCTGTTTGGGTGCAGCCCAGAATGTGGTTGGCTTTTGGAGCTTTGAGTACACGTTGCTGTCTCATGTCCAGATTTTCACTCATCAGTACCTCTAATTCCTTCTCCACAGGGCTGTTCTCAATCCATTCATCCCTCAGCCTGTATTGATACCTGGGACTGCCCTAACCCAGGTGCAGGACCTTGTACTTGGCCTTGTTGAACCTCATTAATTTCACACAGGCCCACTTCTCAAGCCTGTCCAGTTACCAGGCACTTTGCCTGAATGTCATGACTTTTTAAACATCATGGGAAATGGATTGGCAACTGCTTCAGCCAGTTCCCTCAGAACTCTGGGGTGCATCTCATCAGGTCTCATAGGCTTATATAAGTTCATGTTCCTCAGGTGGTCACAAACCTGATCTACTCTTACAGTAGGAGATGGCTGTAAGACTCTCCCTGTTGTTATCTGTCATGAGAGGAAGAGAGCTTGCCAGTGAATATTGAAGCAAAAATTTACTTGAATACTTCAACTTTCTCCTCATCCATTGTTACCAGTTTGCCGGTCATGTTCAGTAGGGAGTGTATACTTTCTTTGACCTTCTTTTTCTGGCTGACATAGATGTAGTAGTCCTTCTTATTGTTCTTTGTCATCCTTGTTAAGTTTAGCTCAAGCTGTCCCTTGGCTTCCTGACTTTTTCTATGTAATACACTTAATTAAATTAATAATCATAATGGGCAGTTTATTTACACTGAAATAAAGGTATCTAACATTTCATTATTTCTCTGATAGGGAGATGCTGTAAATCATAATCTACTTTATAGATGACTTAAAAGATTATTTTTTTAATAGTATTTTCTTATTGACTTCCAGACATATAATAGATGATCCTCATGGTCTTGACCCTTGATGGAAAGCTTTCAAAGGAAGGAAAATGCAACACATGGCCATGACTTCCAGCTACCAAGAGCAGTAGCTATATCCCTGGAATCAAACATCTGGGGAATACTTTTATTTCAATATACCATCCTAACCCGTCTGTGGAGATTACAGTGCATCTTCTGGGGAGGAAAGTCAGCACCTCTATCTATGATTCATGGGTGGAATACAGCAGAAGCTCATGCAGTTGCAACTGCAATGGTAAGAAAGGTAAGAATTCTATATAAACACATAAACATTACTATATAATAAAGCCAGGATAATTTATTGTAACTGCCAGCTAATGGGGAAAGATGAAGTACAAAGTCTCTGAAGTCCCTTTCCACTCACATAAATGAATGCCAGTGTTGCAAATAGATTGACTGAAGGTGAGAAAGTTAGTAATCCAACCTCTATCTCTGACGTCCTAGATGTATACTTTTTACCAAAGTACATTTCTTCTCCTCAAACTGCATTTCTGGGCATATATAAGTCCAAATTGTTGTGCATTGCATGCTAACACTGAGACTTTATCAGTACTTAAAAAGGCTAAATATTTTCAAATTCTCAAAATGTGGATTAATGTGATTTGTTGGATTCTTCAGTGAAAAATTTTCTAAACAGGTTTTTACCAGTGGGAAGGAAATAACAACAACAATAACAAAAATAAAATAAAAAAATCTGCATTTCTGTCCTTGTAACAGACCATATGAAAATTTGATCTTTCAAGGTATTCTCCCCTGAAAACAGTACTGTCAGCTAAGGCAACAGGCCTGTACCTAATGAGAGAGTTTTCTCTTTTCTTCAGCATTCTTGGAAATGGTCAGAGAGTTCAGCAGGATAAGAACACTGGAATCAATTTCTAGTTCTTTCTTTCTACAGGTATGATTTCTGAAAGGCAATGTTGTTCAGAGATGGGAAAAAGATTACTCTACTAGTGCATATCATCATCTTATATCTAGGAACAAAGCTGGAAGTGACTTAGAGAGAAAGGAATTATGTTAACTTACTAATTTAATTGGAATGTTTATTAGTATCCTCTCTCAGTAATCTGATAGGAAAATCACTAATATGATACGACTGTAACCTTGTATTAGCAACAATATATTCTGATATGATATGAATGCTAATGTACTACAAAGGAATGTTGCTAATGTGCTAATTGGATAAGATATTGCTAATGAGAAATGAGAGACTCCACTAAAAATATTCTTATTACTTCCCTTAACTTTTTAAAAATAGCATTAGCCTTGCTCACAAGGGATATTGCAAAATGTCCTTTTTGCTCTTTCCCAGACATGTAGGGTTCTGTCTGCCATTTCAGGTTTGTAGGCACTATGTTTTTACTAACAGAGTATTCAGCCTCAATAATAAAGAGAATAAGCAACTGCAGAGTATTTTTGTAGGCTCAAAATAACATGCACTGATATGGTGGTTACTTAGGTTAATGTGCATATTTAGGTAACTCTCCTGTAGAAACATACAATGATTTTGGTTGGAAAAAACCCTTAAAGTCATTGAGTCCAGCCATTAACTTAAGACTACCAAGACCATCACTAAAACATATGCCTAAGCTTCACATGTTTTAAATACCTGTAGGGATGGTGGCTCAACCACTCCCCTAGGCATCCTATTTCAAAGCTTGATGTCCCTTTTGGTGATGAAATTTATGCTAAGATCCAATCTAAACTTCCCCTGGCACAACGTGAGGACATTTTCTCTTATCCTGTTACTTAGGAAAAGAGACAGATACCCACCTCACCACAACTTCCATTCAAGTAATTTTAGAGAGCAAGAAGGTCTCCCCAGAGCCTCCTTTTATCTCAAATCCCTCAGCTGCTCCTCATAAGACTTATTCTTTTGTGTCAAATGATCTCCAATAGTCTTGCAAAAGGCTAAAAATATTCAGGTGAAAGAGAATAGTGTAATTCCCCACACTACAGAAGAAAAAACGGAGGCGAAGAAAAAACTGAGGCTAAGAAAAATTAGTTAGGATGTGAACCTTCAAAGAACTGTAGAATTCCTGTAGACTGAGGTCTATTTCATTAATGAGAATTTTCTGTTGTAAGATTTCTTTTTCCTTTTTTCCTTTTTTCTTTTTTCCTTTTTTTCTTTTTTTGTTTCTTTTTTCTTCTTTTTCTCTTTTATTCTTTTCCTCTTTTCCTCTTGTCTTCTTTTCTTCCTTTTTCCTTTTCCTTTTTTTATTGCTGGTTGTGTTCTTAAGCAGGTCTGAAAGGTACCATGGTGGTATGAAGGTATTGGATTAGAGCTGTAGACATTGTCCTTCACTCCCCCATCTATCCCTCATCTTAGGTCAGAAATGGGAAAACTGTATTATATATGTTATGATTGTCATGAAGCACTGATGAGCTATCATATACAAAAAACATTGTGTCTGTTTTGTTTGGTTTCACAGTCTTATGTTCCAGGCTGATGAACGGACAAATGAATGGACAAATGAACGGAGAAATAGTTAATAAGTGCTGACAGGAAGTGCAGAAGACTTTGACTTAGTGTTAATCTAACTACTGGAAATCAGTTTAGTGGTTTTTTTCCTATACAGATTTCAATAGTCAGCCTTTTTTATGTAACTAGATTTAACAACAACAACAAAACCCAGTACCCTTTATGAATTTAAAACAGAAACTCTGAAAATTTTATATTTTTTGGTTACATAAATATTACCCATGTTTTGGAAAGATCAAGATATATAGTGGTTTTCTTTTTGTTTATCCATAACTGGGACAGAGTAGAACAGCTGACTTAACAGTTGCATTGAATTTGTATAATTATTGTTATTTAAAGCAAGAGGAGATTTATAAAGACCAAAGTCTAGCTTGGTAAATCAATGAGGTTTCAAGCTCTCTCAGACTAATCCTGTATTTGTCACTCTCAATGTAGATTGGAAAAATAGCTGTCTGCCCATTGAGTTTGCTCTCCTACATCTCACGACTATTTATTTTGGTCTGTTTAAGAGAGAACATCACAGCCACCTCCAAGAAAAGACCCATATTCTTCCTTGCTGTTCATCACTGGCAGTGACCTCAGATCACTATTTAGGTAGCACCTTTGTCATGTCAGCTGATAAACAGATCAAAACTTATTGCAAGTAATTTTTAACTTATAACCACACCATACTTCTGATAAAATTGCCAGACAGTTAAAACACAGGGTCACTCACACTCCCCAGGGGCATTTAAATCTCAATATTCGTAAAATTTCATAACATTTCAATATTCATAACAATTTCATCTCTTTTTAATGCCTGGCAGCTCCTAGGTGGAGTCTCTCTTCTGAAGAACCTGGCTTAAAACAGTAACAAGAGACAGGGACATAAAAGTTCATCTTCTTTTTCATTGTAGTTGCTTTTTTGTGCCATTTTGGCAAAGCTATATACTTATTTTGTGTTTTAGATTATCTGCGAAATGTGTGTATAAATAATTACCTTCTTGCAGAGGTAATTATAAACTGTTTAATACTGATTAATAATTAGAAATGTTTTAATCCCCTTACAGGAAAGGAATTAAATGCAAAGTACTGTTATTACTGTTAATAATGCACAGTGAACTTTCATGCTTATATGTAATGGTTTACTCTTTTATCCGCTTTCCAGCTTAACACTTACTTTTTAAATTGAAACTATATTAGGCAAGGTTATTCAGAAGAAAGTAGAACTGTGGATGCAAGGGTAAATTTGAGATAGGATGCGGGTTACTGAAGGGAAGTGAAGCCACTGGCTTCATTGTGTCTTACAACAGAATGGAAGAAAGAAGAAAAAAAACACAACACAATTATTTATACTAATGTGAATAATTACCTATAAATATTCCACTTGTTACGTATTCAATTCTCTAGTCTCAATGGACCTCTATCTTCCCTTTTGTCTACTTGTATATTATAATTTAAATATACATTATAATAACTTCTTTGGTTTCCTGGTTTAATGTATCAGAGATTATTTATTTTGCAGTCAGATATTTATTCCTTTATATGGGATTGAAATTGCAAAGTCCTTGCTTAGCAGATTTAGTACATTAAGTACTTAGTCCATCATGTAGTAAGGCTAAAAGTGGCAGTATGCAGGGGTTTCTAAAGCTGACAGAGGCATCTGGTGCTTAGCTTTGGCTACCGCTGGTAGACGTGTTGTTTAGATAGGTTTCAGACACAGTACCTCTTTTGGATCCTCTGTGTTGGATATGTGAGCTTCATGCCAGGAGAATATCCAGTAATTTTAAAATTGTAGCATGTTGATGCTCACTGAATACAGGCTGGCAGGTTAAAAATGAAGAGGTAGAACATTTATCACATTGTACTTGGTGACAGTATTAGGCAGAATTAAGTACAACAGAATCATTTCATCAGTATGAACTTTTCCTCATTTGTTTTGTCCAACAGCACATGTTATTTTTGTCCAACAATCTTGATTCACACCAGGTGGCCATTTAGTGTATAAGAGAAGTTTGGGGAAAAGGTTTGTGACAGTCACTGATGTATGAAATCTGATGCACCTAGCCTTGCTATTCCCTCTTCTCCTTTTTAATAGAAGCGGTGGTTTTACTCTGGTAGGTAGCCCACAAAGCTCACTAAGCGCTCCCCAGCCATTTGCTTACTCCTCCCACATGGGATGGGGAAGATAACTGGAAGGGTGAAAGTGTAAAAATCTGTGGGTTGTGATAAAGATAGTTTAAAAGCAAAAGCCATGCACATAAGCAAAGCAAAATAAGGAATTTGCTCACTACTTCCCATCAGAAGGCAGGTGTTCAGCCATCTCCAGGAAAGCAGGACTCCATCATGCATAACAGTTACTCGGGAAGACAAACACAATCAATCCAAATGTCCCCACCTTCTCCCTTCTTCCCTTACCTTTTATTACTGAGCATGATATCATATGGTATGGAATATCAGTTGTTGTCAGCTGTCCCAAGGATGTCCCCTCCCAATTTGTTTTTCACTGACAACTTACTTGCTAGGGGGAGAAAAGGCCTTGACTGTGTGTAAGCATTGCTCATTGATAGCTGAAATGTGCTATCAACACTGTTTTCATCATAAACACAGACCATAAACCCACACAAGCTACTTTGGAGACAAATGACTCTGCCCCAGCCTAAACCAGTGCAATAGGTACACTAAACACATACACATGGAATTAATTACCTTTTTATCTTCTTACAGGTAATTGGTTTTCCCAACTAATGGACCACATAAATCAGAACCACTTTCAAATGAGTAGTCTATGAATATATTTCCTTAAAAAGAAAAATTTTGAAACTGACAGTAAAAACACCTAAAAAAAGACGTTTCCACTTTCCTTTACCTCTTACAAGGCTGTTTTTTTTATACTACAGGTCTTCAGCTGTTACTATATTAAAAATATAACGATCCATCTACAGAGTGTATGTTGTATTCTGGATATCCTAGCTATCTAAAATGTCACCAGAGTTTTTTGGAAACTAATATTCAGTGAATAAAGGTTGATCAGAGTCAAAGACACTCACATCTTTGTGTAGATAGAAGAACAGGACAACATCTGCATAAACATCTGAAAGTCGACCAGCTGCTGACCCTTGCTCTCACAAAGATGTCTGTCTACTCTTCTGTCTCAAATACAGGTGTCTATATAGGAATAAATGGGAAGAAAGACCTATGGATAGCCACATGTTGATAAATGGTTCATTGGATAAAGCTGATGCTGGGCAAAGAGTTAATGAATAATTTTACTAGATATGAGAGCTAGTACTTTTTGAGCCTTGCCCATTCTGAAAGCTGGAACTCATTGCCGTAATCATTGCCATGATATCCCAGAAAGCATTTCAGGTTGACCTGTTACCAAGCTGTTATGGGACTGTTGATTTTTAGGTGCTCATTCAAGGCTTCAGCTTCTTTTCACTCAGAAAGAAAGACAAAGCTCCCACCAGTGTCCCACCTTCTGCACATTTCAGCTTGAAAAAAAAAAAAAAACAACCAATGTTTCAGTCTGGAATGGAACTTAATAATTTCACCTGTCACTCTGTCCAGATTTCTCACAGATTACCGTTACTGGCTGCTTTAATAATGTCTCTCACTCTCCCTCTTCCTTGCACGAACTTTGGTTCTATTTCTTTCTTTCTTTCTGATAAACTATACATCTGTTGATCCAAAGTCATAAATCCTCACTAGTAGGATACATAATAGAGATTTAGGGACTTTGTCTTTTGGGTCCAACAAAGACTTCAAAATCTCTTTTGGTAACATTATCTTCTACCTTTTTAATTTCTTAGCAGAAACATTTTCTGTAAAATTGAAAGCCTTTTTCTCAAAACCATAGATCTTAACTGTGAGCTTGTATACTTTAAATATTAATAAGAACTACTACTGAATGTTACCTTTCTGTTTTGCCTGATCAGCTAACAGTATTGTCTAGTGTTTTGTATTGCTTGAGAAACAGCCATCCTCTGTTTATCCAGAGTGGTTAATTTTCTTTTTGGCCCTAGGGAGCTTAAAAGAAATTTCTTCCACAAGTTCTTTTGTTTGTTTGATTGGCTGTTGTGTTTTTTTTGTTTTGTTTTGTTTTGTTATGTTTTTTTTTACTGAGTTGGGTTATCAAGTTTATTGGAATTACAGTTTGGATATGTTTCATGTCTTTTAGTTTAGACAGTATTATGGAGTTAAAAACTGTATTATGGAGTTAACAACCGTTGTTTAAAAAAATATTACTTCATGCTCTATTTCTACTGTTTTGTAGTATTTAATCAAAGGATTGCCAATGCCTGAGTATTTCCTTTAATATTCTACTTTTCAAACAAGCAGTATGTAAAACTTTTTTTTTTTTTAAGGGAATTAGAATAAACTATTAGGTAAACCACTAGAGGAGGAACAGGCAAGCAAAATATGAGATTTTAAAGCCACTTTACTTTGTTAAATTCTTGTATAAGACACCAAGCAGGTGGATGAGGCTTTACTCGTTTTTCAACTGCAAAAAAAAATTCCCCTTTACACAGTTTTATATAAATAAAAGAACAGAAATAAGAAAATTACCTATGAAAACAACATTTGGTGCACCATCAGATTTTGTTTTGCTGCTTTATTGTTGTTCTTGTTTGGTTGGGTTTTTCTGATTTTGTTTGTTTGTTTGTTTTGTTTTGTTTGTTGTTTTTTATTTATTTATTTTATTTTTCTGTGTGTCCTATATGTTATGTTAGGTATATGACATGGTTTCTTAGGATTTTTGTAGTTTTCAGATAGTTTTTCTTCTTCAAAATATACATCAGCCAACAGATTATATTCTCTCCTCCACTAGGTAATTTGATTTTAATGAAAAGGAGCAATAATGACACAATCTGCCAAGTTGTACAAGTGGATTTTATCACTACTTATCTTACTACTGCTTTTCCAGAATCTGACTCAAACAAATATTCACAGAAGTCCCAGTATCATTTTCAAGCAAACAGAAATGTTTTGCAGCCAAAATATTATCAGTCCACAGAGCATGCTCATCTGGGCTAGCACAAATTCTCCAGACATATTGTATTGAAATTAGGGTATCCTGCCCATTAATTGCTAACAGATCTCGTTGACTCTTTTTTCATTATTTTCTTAGGAAGGGGAGGACATGAGACCACTGAATAAGGATACCAGTCTGTTTTGCTCAACATACACAGCTAAACTGGCAGTAAGGCAGAATTTTGTATTTTTTAAGATAAAGAATTCAAAGGACTTGGAGACTGGTGGATTCAGAGTTTAAGGTGTGAGTCATTGGACTTTAAGTAGATATACACAGAGCAGACATTTTCACCCAAGCTAGTCACTCTATGCTCTCTCTGTAGTAAATGGAAAGAAGCAATCACATAAAAAGCATGTTTCCTCTCATTTTAAACTAGGGATCTGAAACATGCTGTGAAGCAAATAATTCTGTTCACTGGCTGTAGAGGAAGATTATCTAAGGTGCAGACATCATCATAAGGTGCAGGCCACGAAGAGAGCAGATAGAGGCAGCAGCCACCAAAAAGGGTGGCGTGAGCAGGGCACATGGGTGAGTGTGAGAACAGAGGTCGTTAAAATCAACTAGAAAAGAAGGAGGGTTAAGTATGGTTTCCACCCAGGCAAAAGTTTCTGCCAGGAGGACTGTGGCAACCCAAATGGAAGTTCCTCACAGACATGTGGGGCTCTAGGTCTCTGGCTGTAGGGAGTGCCAAAGCCTGCCGTTGTCCCTGGAGAATGACAGAGACATCAGCTGTGTGAGGTGTGAGCAGATAAGTGATCTGCTCGGCATGGCTGCACAGCTGAGGGAGGAAGCAGAGAGGCTTAGGAGTATCAGGGACTCTGAGAGGGAGGTAGACAGTTGGTGCCGTGACTTAGCCTCCCTGAACAAGTCCCAAAAGACAGGTGGGGCTCATGATACAGACCACTGCATATCTCCTGTCTGCCTGTCTGAGTGTGACAGCCTACAGGATGAGGAGCAATGGCGACAAGTTTCTGCACAATGCAAATGGTATGGCAAAGGGGTCCCTAGAATTCCCCCTCTCCAGGTGACTTTGCAAAATAGATGCGATACTCTACAAGTAGAATGAAATACTGATGTGGATGATGGTTCACTTGGAGGCATCACTGAGGCCAAGTCAGTCTGTACCTCGCATCAAAACCACCTCAGTTAAGAAAAAAAGGTGGATATTTTTCATAGGTAACTAACTTCTAATGGGAGTCGAAGGCCCTATACACAGGCAGGACCCACTTCTTAGGGAGGTCAGCTGCTTCCCTGAGGACAGGGTTAAGGATATACAGAGGAAGCTCCCTAGTGTAGTTCAGCCCTCAGGCTACTACTAGGGGTAATGAAGAGAGACTTCAGGACCCTGAGACAGCTGGTTAGGGGATTGGGAGCACAGGTGGTGTTCTCCTCTATCCCACCAGTAGCAGGGGTTGATGAGGGAATAAATGAGAAAAGCCAGAAGATTAACTCCTGGCTTTGGGACTGACACAGCCAACAGGACTTTGGCCTTTTTTGATCATGTATTGATCTACAGGACACCAGGCATGGCAACAGGTGGGGGAAGCCTAATCTGGAGGGGGAAAAAGATCCTGGGGCACAAGTTGACGGAACTCATTGAAAGGGCTTTAAACTAGGTTTGAAGGAGGATGGGGACAAAACCAGGCCCACCGGAGATGAGCCTAAGGTTGGTAGCCAGTCTGCCATTCCACTCAAGGTGGGAAATGGGGATAAATGTGGCAACAAAAACGTAGAGCTCACTAATAAGTTAGTAACCATGTAAGTGGTCAGGATATCTGTGCCGCAGCTCAAGTATATATATGTCAGTGTCCAAAGTATGGGAAATAAACAAAAGGAGTTAGAAGCTACTGTGCACCAGGGAGACCATGATATAATTGCCATCACAGAAACATGGTGGGATGATTCATATGGTTGGAGTGCTGCAATGGATGGCTACAGGCTCTTTAGAAGGGACAGGCAAGACAAGAGAGGTGGTGGGGTAGCATTATATGTTGAGTGCTTTGACTGCCTAGAATTCAATACTAGACACACCAAACCGGAATGTATATGAGTAAGGATAAAAGGAAAGCCTAATGAGGCTGATATCCTAGTGAAAGTCTGCTACAGACCACCCAACCAGGATAAAGAGACTGACAAGATGTTCTTTCAACAACTCAGAGATGTCTCCTGTTTGTTAGCCCTTGTTCTCATGGGAGAATTCAACTTACCAGATGTCTGCCGGAAGTATAACACAGCAGTAAGGGGCCAGTCCAGGAATTCTGGAATGTATGGAAGAGAATTTCCTGCTACAGCGGGTAAGTGAACCTACCAGGGGTAGTGCCATGCTGGACCTACTATTTACAAACAAGGAAAGGCTGGTGGAAGATGTAGTGGTTGGAGGTCATCTTGGGCACAGCCACCATGGTATGAGAATTTTCAATATGTGGTGAATTTAGGAGGGTGGTCAGCAAAGTCTCTACCTGGGAATTCCAGAGGGCTGACTTTAGTCTCTTCAGGACATTGGTTCATAGAGTCCCTTGGAAAGCAGTCCTCAAAAACAAAGGAGTCCAGGAAGGTTGGGCTTACTTTAAGAATGAAATTATGAAGGTGCAGGAGCAAGCTGTCTCTATGTGCCAAAAAAGGAAGCAGTGGGGAAGAAGACTGGCCTGGTTGAGCGGGGGACTTCTATAAGAACTCAGAAAAAAAGAGTGTATCAACTTTGGAAAAAGTGGCAGGTGAATCAGGAACTATTCAAGGCTATTGTAAGGGCATGTAGAAAGAGAATTGGAGATGCAAAAGCTCAGCTAGAACTTAAACTAGCCATCTCTGTAAAGGATAATAAAAAATGCTTTTATAAATACATTAATAACAAAAGAGGGTGAGCAAAAATCTTCATTCCTTATTGGATGAGGGGAGGAACTTAGTAATAGAGGACAAAGAAAAGGCTGAAGTACTTAACGCCTTCTTTGCCTCAGTCTTTAACAAAAAGAATAGCTATCCTCATGACAAGTGGACTCCTGAGTTGGTAGACAGGGACGGGGAGCAGAATCCCTCTCCTGTAATCCATGAGGAAGTAGTTAAGGACCTGCTGTGCCACTTAGATCACAAGAAGTCTGTGGGTCCGGATGGGATTCATTCTAGGGTGCTGAGGGAGCTGGTGGAAGAACTGGCTAAGCTGCTCTCAACCATTTATCACCAGTCCTGGCTGACTGGGGAGGTCCTAGATGACTGGAGGTTGGTCAATATGACACCCATCCACAAGAAGGGATGGAAGTAGGATCCAGGGAATTATAGACCTGTCAGCCTGACCTCAGTGCCTGGCAAGATTATGGAACAGATCATCCTGAGTGCCATCAAGCAGCATTTAGAAGACAACCAGGGGATCGAGTCCAGCCAATATGGGTTTAGGAAATGAAGGTCCTGCCTGACCAATCTCATCTCCTTTTACGACTGGGTGACTCACCTAGTGGATGAGGGAAAGGCTGTGGATGTGGTCTACCTCAACTTCAGCAAGGCCTTTGATAGAGTCTCCCACAGCATCCTCCTGGAGAAGTTAGCAATCCATGGCTTCAACAAGTGGACCCTTCACTGGGTTAAAAACTAGTTGGATGACTGGGCCCAGAGAGTGATGGTGAATGGAGCTGCATCCAGCTGGCATCTGGTGACCAGTGGAGTCCCCTAGGGATCAGTACTGGGTCCAGTCCTATTCAACATCTTTATTGACAATCTGGACGTGGGGATTGAGTCCACTCTCAGTAAGTTCGCAGATGACACCAAGATGGGGAGGGGGGTGTTGATCTGCTGGAGGGCAGGAAGAAGCTGCAGGAGGATCTGGACAGGCTGGGTCAATGGGCTGAGGCCAATGGCATGAAATTCAACAAGACCAAGGGCAGGCTCCTGCACTTTGGCCACAATAAGCCCAGACAGCACTACAGGCTGGGGGTAGAGTGGCAGGAGAGCAGCCCAGCAGAGAGGGGCCTGGAAATACTTGTTGACAACCAGGTGAACATGAACCAGCAGTGTGCGCAGGTGGTCCGCAAGGCCAGTGGCAACCTGGCTTGTATCAGGAACAGTGTGGCCAGCAGGAATAGGGCTGTAATTTTTTCCCTTTACGCAGCACTGTTGATGTCTCACCTTGTGTACTGTGTCCAGTTCTGGTCCCCTCACTTCAAGGAGGGGATTGAGGTGCTGGAGCAGGTCCAGAGGAGAGCAACAAGGCTAGTGAAGGGACTAGAGGGAAAGTCTTACAGGGATAGGTTGAGGCAGCTGGGGTTGTTTAGCCTAGAGAGGAGGAGACTCAGGGGGGACCTTATCACTTTCTTCAACTACCTGAAGGGAGGTTGTAGTCAGGTGGGGGCTGGGCTCTTTTTACAGGCAACTAGCAACAAGATAAGAAGGCATGGCCGCAAGCTGCGCCAGGGGTGATTTAGGTTAGATGTTAGGAAGCAATTCCTCACAGAGAGGGTAATTAGACATTGGAATGGACTTCCCAGGGGAGTTGTGGACAGTCCCTGGATGTGTTCAAGGAGACGCCAAATCTGGCATTTAGTGCCATGGTATTAAACGTCTTTCACATTCTTGGTGATTCTGTGATTCATTGTACAAGTTTGAAGCTAAATAAGAACTAACTCTTAATTAACTAAATATACAAAGATATTCTTACTCTATTTTTTTTTTAAACAGTATTTAGGCATGCCTCAAATTTCTATGAATATTAAAAATATTCATTCCTGTTTAGCCTCTGTTTAAGTAATTATATAAATTTCACAAAATACCTACCAGTCTTTGATTCTGTATCTATATATAATTCTATATGTCTCCCTTAAACTGGCTCAGAAATATTTTTCATAACCACCCCCATTTTGTGTATTAGGATTTGATATTGTTTAAAAGTTCAATCAGGCTGGGCAATATCTCTGGCTTAAAATATTGGGATTTATTCTCCAATGTAAGGGTATAGGGTTGTTTATACTAGCACACATTGACTTTGACAATACCACACTACTTCCATTACTGAGAAAACGAGAAAAATATTCTACCACATAATAAAAAAATCAAAGGTAAAGAATATAAGATTAAAAATAAAGAGCCTGAAATGCGCATTTTGAAAAACAAACAAACAAACCCCAAACCTAAGCAGTGCCTAGAATCCGAGCCTTTTTTTTTTTTTTTACATATCCCCCTATGTGAAGCTTTCTAAGTGTCCATTTGTTTGCTATGGTAATTTATGTCATTCTGTATTGTATTATACACCTAATGCACATCTGGTCTCCTAATATAGATTTCTTTATTCTTGCTTCCACATAACCCTTCTTAGCACTAAGTACTTACCTTTACAATTCTTTTCGATGGTTTCTGATTCTTTAGGAAGTGTAATACTTCTGATTGCCAAGCTGCTGGAGCAGCCTGGACACACTGAAATCCAAACATTAATATTTTCTACTTCCAACATAGGTAAAATGGGAATTTTACTTCTTTTAAGCATACGGCAGCTTCTTGTTCAATACTTCTAGGTACTGTAAAGAGCTGTATAAAAAATATTTTTAAAATAACTATACAGGGGTTTTGGGGTTTGTACTGTTTTTTATGAATCTGTGTTGCAAAACAGTGATGTTTAAAAAAGCAGTAATCATTACTTAACTATCTTCTTGGAACTGGATTATGCCATTTAAAAGTAATTAAAACAGTTTACAACAGCAGTCTGAACATTGTCCTGGACTTAGCTAGATATGGTCAAGCAGATAGTTGGAGAACTGGAGATGGCTACACATGACGATTATTATGAATTCACCTTTTGTTGATTTTGCAAAGATTTGAGAAGGAATTACTGTGACATGGAATGTACTGCAAGACTCATGGATAAGATTTTCTCTATGTTTTGTGTGTTACGTACATGTACTGGAGCTAAACTTAAAGTGCACTGAATTTATAGCAGATGTCAGAAAGAACTAAGTATCCAGGTATTACATAGCACTTCAGGTGGGTTAGTGAACTTGCCCTGACCACACAGCCTCAGTCACAGTGGCAGTGGCACAGGAGAGATCAGGAATAGTTTTTAAAGCTGGAGATAAGTCAGAGTGAATTGTCAGTTCAGCTATTCCAAAGGGAATCCTTCAGAGCTTCTCATGCCATAACACCATTTAAAGACTACAGAGTAGGTTCTGAATAAAAGAGCAGCAGTTTTTCTTTCTGCTGCATGAACCTTTGGAAGGTGTGGTAACTTCTTTTGGACTTCAAGAATGTCTCTTTGACAGCACTGTAGGAAGAAGGACCTGCACACTGAGAATTAGGACATGCACATCTTAGTGCATACAACTCACAAAACATATACCAAAGAAAGACATGAAAGAGACATCACACTTCTTCCTTTTATTTCCTTCTTCTAAGAGCTTGCATGGATCCTTATTACAGCTGGTCTTAGGTGGTTTGGATTCATGTCAGTTTTGTATGGGGACTTTCTTAGGGCTGCTTCAGAGCAGCAAAATAAACAGAAAGAAAGAGGGACCAGGGAATGTACCCAATACCAGTGCACTACCTAATGTGTTAATTCCCTCAGCAGGAGCCTTATATAAGACTGTTAGGATATTTTTTTAAATAAAACAACAACAACCAAAACCAAAACAAACCAGCAAAACAATAAAACTGAAAAATCAATACAAATCCCTTAAGAAGTTTCATTTCACCCTTGTTCTCTTAAGGTGATATAAAAGCCTAGGGGAAAAAAAAAAAAAAAAAAAAGTCCCTTTTAAATTTGATAAGCAATGGTGCATCTCCCACATGTGTACCCCAGTGGGTGAAGGAAAGCAAGAAATTCAAGACTTTGGTGTTTGTGCTGCTTTCTCCTTCTACCCTGATTTACTCTTCATTTCTGTAAAAATACTGTTGCTTGCTAAGATAATCACTAACTGAATTATTTTCCTCCATCTGTCTAAAAAGGCAAGAAAGGTAATGAATAGGTTAAGACATCCTCTCACCCCTAGAAAATGCCCATTCCAGGTTAAGGTTAGAGTCAGAATGGTAAGAGGTGTGTGTGATGGAAGCTTGTTTCTGTCGTAATTGCTAGCAGATTAAGCACACCCAAGCCTCCAGGGATGTTGGTCCATCAGCGATAAATTGATACAGAACATTCTTGAAAAGTTTGTTTTGCTGCCATTATGCTAATATTTGCTTAGTGGATATGAGTTTTGAGTGAAACGCCTGCAGTCCAGGGGAGAATGAGGCACTTTAAATTAATAAATAACAATAACAATTATGATATCAGGGTCAGGAGAAAGAATGGTTAATGAAAACCATCACCTGTGCTCAGACAGAACATGAGAGTGAATCCAGTTTGGTGTGCACTAGGGAATTCTGGGAATTTCACAATTTAAGGCTGTTTCTCCAGAGAAAAGAGGGCTCCATCTTCTTTGACATTGCTAATGAAGTGTAATTCATTTTACCTCTTCCTCACCTTTCAAAATCACAGTTCAAGAAGCCGTAGCAGACAAATTTCAAAGGAGAGACATGCATACCTCTTGCAATGCTTCTCATGCTCTTTAGGGAATATCCTCATGTTCTATTAATTATTGTACTTCTCTGGCATTATTATTCATGGACTCGCATCTCAAAATACTTGACTTAGCAGTCAAGTTCAAGATGTTTGTTCTTGAACTAATACTAATAAGTACAAGTACAAGGTTGTTCATTGGGTGAAACGTGTTTTTTGTTTTGTTTTGTTTTGTTTCTTTGTTTGTTTTTTAGTTGTTGTTGCTTTTGTTGCTGTTTGTTTTTTGTTTTTTTTTATGGGTACAATGAAGGGTAATACTTCTCTACACATTTCAGCCAGGTTTATTTTGTTGGGTTTCTTTGCATCTCTGAGCAGACGGCAGTAATTTGGTTAATTATAGTGGTTTCAATATTTAAGAGGCATTGTTGGGAACATATCATTAGGAACACTGGTGCAGCACCCATATACATGTAACTCCAAGTGGTATAGCTGCCATATAACCATCAGCATATCAGCAGACAGAAGTGTGAACTTACAGCTAAGTCCCACATAATTGTCAACAATATGAGCCAAGCTGCTTAATAAAGGTAACAAGCTGCTCGGTAGGTTTGTAGAGAGGTAACCATAGCTGCATGCAGGCTTTTTCAGGAGACGACTATCAAGCCTCCATCCCGCCACAGCTCTTCCTTGAACATAAGATCAAATTGCATTGGAGTATTGGTATCTCAGACAATGAAGATCACTGGGAAAAATAATTATTGAGTGGCTAGGAATTGATATTAAACTTTGCAATGAGATTTCAGACCTGTTAAAAGGAAAATGACATTAGTGACTTGGTTGGCTGGAAGAAATTCCTTTTTGAAAGTCCCTGGCACTAAACTAGTTTCCTCTACAGAAGTGAAAGGCCTAAGAATCAATGTTTTAAAGATGAATGAACAAATTAAAAGATACATAATTTTTCATGCTTTTAGGTAACTAAAGGTTTTCTAGGAAAAAAAAAAAAAAAAAACAACACAAAAATCCTAAAAAAACAGGCTCTCTATTTAACTTTATATTTAGTTTTGTCTGCCTCATTAAAGTCCCTTTAGGGACACAGGAATCCTGGAACTTCAGCCTAATTTTACCAAGCATTTCTAGTTACACTGGAGAGGTTTCCCACCTGGATTTTGGACATTTTAGATGTGTGTTCAAGCTGCAAACAAGGGTTTGAAATGAGCTCCAGCTCTTAGTTTTTCCATGATGTAAAGACATTTCTCTGTATAACAGGACATCAGACAGGATACTCTCTCTGCTATCAAGTGAATTAACTTACTAATGCTGGAATGTGTAATCTTATTTTAAATAGGGAAAAATTCAAATTTTTATGTATTTTAAAACAATTCAAATTACAGGAAAAATTTATAAGTAATTTTTTAATTTGAAAAATAGGCAAGAATTCTGCTATTAAGTAGCAAACTGGATATAATCTTAACATGGCACTTCTAGGAGAGAAAAATTAGTTCTTTCTTTTACAAGGGTGTGATTTCTTCCTCTGACTATACAATAAATACTTAAATATATATATACATAAAATTTTGACAAGAAAACAAGGAGGAAAAACTTTCTCAGCCTTTTACTGATGTTGGTACATTGCAATGTTTAAATATCTAATATATGTTGTGAAAGATTTTGCTGATGCTGTCATGCTGTATTGTTAGCCATTAAAAGCCTTTCATATGACATGCATTTCTATACATTGTTACTAGAGATTGCTTTGTACAGCAGTGCTTTATTAGGAGAAGGCAATTTGATGGACGTTAAACAATATGAAATATGTATTGCACTTTATATATACTTATTTTATATATATCTAAAATGAAATAAAAAATACAATTTTATGACATGTAATTACACACTGTGTATTTCTGAAATTATATGACAATTAGTACTATATTTGTAGAACAATGTATGGTGTTATAGCTTAAACTCAAAAAATATACACACTCTAATACCATAGTTGTCATTCCAGAAATACACATGCTGTGATAGTTGTAATTATAGAAACATATATACTGTGATAGCTGTCATTGTCAAATACATACTCAGTAATAGATGTCAGCAATGAAATAATAATAATTAATAATAATAACAACAACAACAATAATAATAATAATAATAATAATAATAATAATAATAATAATAATAATAATAATAATAATAATAATAATAATAATAATAATATCATCTCACAATTTTTCATCTTAGGTCCAAAAGGGCATACAAAATATAGTAGCATGCCCAATTTTCAGAGGGAGGAACTGCTGTCCAGAGAGGATAAGTGATTTACCCAAAGTCGTGCAGCAAACCCATGGTGGAGATGGGAATACAATGTAGATATCTTTTCCTCTAGCCTGGGCATTGTACCACATCTCATCAAAATCACGCTGTATGTGAAACAAGTGGAGATTCTCCCACAAGGGAACTCGAGACTGTTTAAAAACTAGCAGGACTAGTTTGGCTCCATCCAGAATCAAGGCTCATGCCCCCTAAACAGAGATAACAAAACAATTCACAACAAGATTGTTTATCTGACAAATTAGGTTTCTCTTACTTCCCAGAAGATCACAGCCTTCTCAGATTTATTTGCTATCTGAAATTATTTGACAGACTTTTATTCCTTGATTATTTTTTTTTCTATTATAAAGTCTGTGGGGATACTATAATTTCATTTTATTTATTTGCTTATCTACCTATTTAATTAATTAATTGTTCATTTCCTGTTTTGACAGGGTGTTTATTTGCAGTTGGTCAGAGAAATTTTCTAATGTAAAACAGTTTCTTGCCTGGGTAAAGGACTCATAGAATCACCAAATGTTTTGAATTGAAAGGGACCTTAAAAATCATCTAGTCCAAATCCCCCCACTTTGGCAGGGACTCCTCCCACTAAATCAAGTTGCTTAAAGCCCTGTCCAACCTGGCCTTGAACATTGATCAGGGAGGGCACATCCACAACTTTGCCTTTAAAACTACTACTACTACTACTTCTACTACTACTACTACTACTTCTACTACTACTACTACTACTACTACTACTACTAAGTGCTTGGTAAATACAGTCCTGACATGAAACCTGAGTGTCTTGAATGTTCCTAGAAAAGTGAGTATTAGAAATAGATTCATGTAGAAATTCAGATAGGATTTTTTTTAGTGTTTATTTGACTCTGGAAATGAGATATATTAACTAATAGGATTAGTCTGCACACAAAAACTGATGCAATTAAGATAATTCAGTACAAGAAATATTGGTAACAGAACACAGATATGTGAAAGGTGTTTGAAAAAATAATATAATTTATTAACAGTAATGCTGCCATTACAAGACTTGGTCATTGTGCAAGGCGTTGTACAAGCATAGTATGGAATGATACACTTACAATGACTTTTGAGATGTGGATGTTTTTAGTCAAGGATTTTTGTTTCTACACAGAATACTGCTGCCAGGTGAGTTATTTACAGAATGGGAGTGGAAGTCTTCCCCTCTTGGGATTTTAATAGTGTACATAAAAGACACTTTCAAAAGACCACAAATTTCTGATATGTAAATGTTATTCCCAGCAGGAAATGAACAGAATCACAGAATCACAGAATGATTTGGGTTGGAAGAGACCTTAACGATCAACTAGTTCCAACTCCCCTGCCATGAGCAGGAACACCTTCTGCAAGATCATGTTGGGATTAAGAATATGAAGTCTTTAAAAAAGAAGCAACATATCCTTCTGTCCTGGTTTGAGCCAGGATTAAGTAAATTTTCCTTTTGCTGATTTTTTTCCTTCAGTGAGCTTTCTTTTAACTAGCAACACTCTGTTCTAACTAAGACTGATAACAGCTGGAATGTTTTTTGTAACTGCTGGGGCTTCAAGGTCGCACATTCACTCTGCTGGCTCAGACACTACGGGGAGATCTATGACCCCCCGTAGGAGGCTGAGTTAGACAGACAACAAAATTGGCCAGAGATATTCCATTCCATATATCTACGTAAGCTCAGAGGAAGGTCAGAGATCACAGAAGACAACATCCTTCCTTCTTCTTCTTCCCTCCTCTTCCGTCCATGGCTGGCGTCCAGAGAAGACTCCGTCCATCCATCACTGTTGACCCTTAGGCTCAAGCTCTCCTGACCCTCATCACTCCGCTTTCTCCAGCAGCAGCTCCGGGATTTCTCGGGACTGTTCCAGCTCAGGGGAGTGTGGTGGGAGTTGCTGGGAGTGGGGGGAGGTGAGAGGCTCTTGCACATACCTGAACATATTTGTATATAATTGTATATATTTTCTTATATCATTAGAGTTTATTTAAAGCTGTGTAGTTTAGTTTTCAATCCAGCCAAGTCTCTCTCTTTTTCTCTCTCTCTTTCCCTACCTGGGTGGGAGGGGGAGGGGATTGAGAGCATTGTTGTCGGACCTGAGTCAAATGGTGACACCTTCTTACAAATACACAATTTAAATACATCTAGAAAAAGGAAAAAAAATCCACTCAAAATGGAAAATGAAACCACATCCCTTTATGCAGAAGAGATAAGTTAAAATCTACAACAACCCAAATAAAGAAGGAGAAAATTAAGGGATACTTTCCTGTGCTGTCTTTCTCCTAGGACCCCACAGAAAAGTCCTAACAGGCTGATAATACACCTATTTGGTCTTTGGAGACTAAGGGAACTGTGGGTAGCTCAGGAGACATTTTTGGAGAGCCGTGTAATTTTTTTAATTATTTTTTTTCCCAGCAATTCTTTGTTCAGACATGTTGATGTGTGAGGTCTAAAACCCTGGTTTTCTCTTAGACAAAGTCTATACGGCATACAAGTACTGGACAAGTGAACTAGACATCTTTCAGGTCTAATGGGAAAGAGAAAGAAAAAAGAGGGGAGGGGAAAAAGGTGGAGATCAGCTATTTTCTCAGATCTACTGTGAGTAATATTCATGCAAGGTTGTGCTAGCTTTGCACCTGGTTTTCTCATTTCCAAATCAGCTTGTCACATTTGTTTACAATTTGTCTTGATTTGTCACTTTCTTTGTTCCTTCTACCCTATGCCAAACACAATTGGAATATATTTGCAATTAAAGAAATCTATTGCTAGTGAAGTGGGACAGTTTTTGATGGGTAAGCCAAAGGGAGAAGAAGAGACTTCCTTGAGCACAACAGAAGTGAGAAATATAAGACAACATGTTGGCTAAAATAAAAATATTCTCCCTTGCTCTTCCATTGCACTAATGGGAAACCATGTATTGGTTAGAAGTTTGATACTCCTACTACAGGGAAGGGACAAATTAATTCAGGAGACAAAGAAGAATTATCAAATCCATACTCATTTGTTCATCCCTTTGACAATAATCTAGCATGGTCTTTCATGGAATTGGGAAGAACCTGGAACAGACCCTTATTTTTCTGTCTACGTAGCATGTAAGAAAAGAGCATAAACTCTCTAATAAAATATACATAAAACTAAATCCTTAGTGATATTAATTCGTCAGAAGTCAAAAGAAGTATTCCAATTCACACCAACTGTGGATCTGTGGATCAGGCCCTCAAGGTTTAGAATCATAGAATGTTTTGGGTTGGAAGGGAACCAATCCACCTGCATTGGCTGGTACACCTCCTGCCAGATCAGGTTTCCCAAGTCCCCATCCAACCTGGTCTTGAAGACCTCCAGGGAGGGGGCAACCACTACCTCCCTGGGCAACCTGTTCCAGCATCTCACCACCCTCACAGGAAAGAACTTTTTCCTAATGTCCAACCTGAATCTCCCCTCTTTCAGCTTCAAATCATTGCCCCTTGTCTTCTCACTACACACACATGTAAATAGCCATACCCCAGCTTTCTTGTAGGCCCCTTTCCGATATTGGAAAGTTGTTACAAGGTCACCATGGGGCCTCCTCTTTTCGAGGCTGAACAGGGTCAACTTCTTCAGCCTGTCTTCATAGGGGAGGTGCTCCAGCCCTCTGATCATCTTTGTGGCTCTCCTCTGGACAAGCTTGAGGAGTTCTATGTCCTTCTTCTATGTTGAGGACTCCAGAACTGGACACAGTACTCCCGGTGGGGTCTCACGAGAGCAAAGTAAAGGGGGAGAATCACCTCCCTCAGCTGTCTGGCTTTGTTTCTTTTGATGCATATCACTATGTTCCAAAATAATTTGGAAACTGCTTCCATTAACTTGCTTCTCTGGCATAAGCTAGATTTCAAAGAACTGCTTTGTTTTTAGAGTTTATTTTAGGAATTAGTCACAGATTTTATTATTGAATATAAAGGTTATCAGATCTATAACATAACACAGTAAATGAAGTGGTAAGTGAATTCATATTTGTAATGTCCCACTTTAATTAGTATGCACTAAAAAAGGTACTTTATTCCATAATACCTTTTTTTTTTCTTTTTTGCATACTGTAATAATATTGAATTTACACTAAAGCCTGTTTTGTTGTGTAATTGCATTGTTTTAACTGTTGCGTGTACATGATGCTTGAGGCTGGTGAATGGGTGATTTGAAAATTGTGGCCTTGGCTTCCTGCAATCATTCCTGTTCATCTTCTTTTAGGAGCTGGGGGGTTGGTCTCCTCCAGAGCCCATGGCTATGTGCCAGTGTGGCTCAGTCCATTCTGTCGGTCTGAATTCTTCTTCGCCTTTAGCTGGCTAGGTTATGCTTCCCTGATGTTATCTTGATCCAAACCTGCAGAAGTCAATGAAAAGACTTGCATCTATTTCAGAAAGGTCCAGGCCCCCAGTTCACTACTGGCAATTTCACCCCAGAATTGGCTTCTCTGTCTTATTCTGATTATATCACTTTTCAGAGTCTTTTGCATTCTTGGCAATTTATTCAAATTAAAAACACTGCAGTCTCTCTTCTCTTGCCATTTACATGTCTGTGAAAGTACTCCCATATCATGCTTTTTATAGAAACGTTAATTTGATTTTTAAAGACAGCACAGAAACTCTTCTCTGGCTCCTTCTGCCTCTTTGTGGTCACCTCGTAGCCCTAGTTTTAGGTAAACCATTGCGCTAAAGGAAATGCATTTTACTCAGAATTTCTTGAGTTACCTTTAGTACTGTTCTTAATACTGGACCTTGCAAACCAATTGTGTTTCAACCCAGTCTAAGCAGATACAGCACCAGTGCCTTAAGTGATAAGCTCTTCTGTGGAACCGAATGTGTCACAAAAAGACAGAACATGCATATGTTGTTGGGCAAAATTCTGATCTTACTAGAGGGTCTAAAGATATTCATCTGCTTCTGAACATGTGTGAGAGATCCAAAAAGTAAGGCTGGATTTCAAAACTATTCTCAAATAAATGTAGTGTTATTTAAACCTGTGGTTTTTTTTCCACAGAGTAGGTCAAGCTGAGTTAGGTATGTGTGTGTATATATATATATAAATATAATATATATACACATATATAGGCATACATGTATACATATTTAAACACAGGTTTATATTAAAATATCCTTAAACTAAAATATATATATCAGGAAAAACATGTGAAGCATCATACAATGTATTGTATGTTTATAATATCAGTTAGTATCTATTTAGCATAGTATAAACATTGAAAAGAATAGTGATCGCTTATCAATATTACCATTGGTTATTGTTATTGTGATGGTTGTTCTATTGCTGTTGCTGTTGTCATTAACATTATTACAGCATTGTTATAACATTTATTTTACGTCCTGATCCCAGAACAACTATTTTCAGCTCACTTAAATGAAGATATATGAAGCAGCTGAAGATTCATAAAGTTACAGAAGGATGAGCATGAAAGATTTGCAGTAGCAAAATAGTTTAACATTAACCAACAGAGAAATAAGAAACAGAGGTTCTGTGAGGCGAGTGGGAAATACGCTGTGGAAGTCACCAGTGCAGAGACCTGCAATTTGCCTCTTTAGTATAGAGAGCTGAGAAAAGCAGGACTGCAGAACAGAGCTCAATGTGAAATGGGAACAAATATTTGGCTGAATTTCATTTCTGTTTGTTTGTTTGTTTGTTGTTGTTTGTTTCTTTGCTTGGTTTTGTGGGGTTTTTAATTTTTTTTGTGTTTTTTTTCTACTAAAGTGTCAGGAATTAATTTAATAAGTCTGCATTTAGGAAAAAAGAAAAAAAAAAGCTACATAGAGGAAAATATCAAAATTGACAGTAGAGTTAGAAAAGTCAGGCCAATCCCTTGCCTCAGTTCTCTATCCCAATATACCATTTGGAGGCCTAGTAAACTCAAGAGAGAAGAAAGTAATCTAATGTAGAGTCAGTTTCTTGAGATTAAGTTTCCTTTAATAGTAAAGGAGACAGCAATGCAAGAGTTGCAACAAGTGACATTGTGCTACTGTTTGTTGTAACATTCAACTCACAGTTTAACACTAGATGTGCAGGGATAACGTGGTTTCAGCCTGCCCTTTTGTTTTTCTCCAAACACTAGGTTAAACCAGAAGCTGGGGAAGATTTCAATGTCATATTGAGATGCCTGGATGAACAAATGGGACTTTCTCTATGGTGCAAAATGGACTGCAGCACTGTCCAGAAACTTTTAAAACAGTAGTTCATCTAATGCAGAAAGGATTGTGCTGTTCTAAGTCTCTATTACACTGCAGGTCAGCAAAGATAATCATAATAGCTTCTACTAGTTTTAAAATACAAAATTCACCTGCTTATCTCTCTGCGTATATAAGCTTGCCATATTATGGGGATACTCTGGAGAATAACTATACAATCTCAAAAAGATCTATCTCCATTGACTTTTTTATTTAATAAAAAAAATATTTAATCTGTAATTCACAGTTATTTCAGTGATTCTATTATCGCCCCACAAAGCAAACTGAAATAGAAAAAAAAAAAAAAAAATAAATTTTTTCCAAAGCCCTCCCTAGCATTTTAAGTTAGGATTGTCTTTCTGGAAAAAAAGAAAACATCCCATTTTCTTCCTCCTGACCAGAGTATTTCTATCTGCTGTTCAGCTTGGACCTAGATATTTTCTACCGAGCTAACTGATGTTTTGTTAATTTCCTTTCCTGTCCCCCATATGATACTTATCATTTCAGCTGTACTTTATCTGCAATTTAAACTGCAGTTCCTTATTTGATTTCTCTTTAGCAAGCACATGTTAATTTCCTTCTCTTGTCCTCTGTGTCACTGTCTCTCCTTTTCTGCAGCAAATTCTTCAGGGCCAAAAGTTATGCCTATGCTCCTGAGCATTAGGATATTTTACAGAACGTTTTTTTTTTCTTTTTTTTTTTTCCCCTTCAGACCTATCCATCTTTATCTTTCAATAAACAACAGCACTGCAAAGTGAGAGTAAGACAACACAGCTGAATGATTGATGCTCTCCAAGTCCTGAGTTTCTTTTCCTCGTTTATTCACAGTCACCCTCCTGAGTTAAGGGTTTCGGTTGATACCTGCCATGGTGACTCGAAAAACAAGGGTAAGCTGCCAAATCCAGTGACTGTTTTCTTGTTCTCATATTGCATTTCCTTATCGGTTGTGACAATGTGCCACAATTAATGATAGCAGAAATACCTATGTTTGATACCATATGCATCATACTTAGTGGTGATGGATTAGCAATCAAGAAAATTAATTCTGCCTTTACAAAGTAACATCTGAACTTTGAAGTTAGGCAAAAGCTTTATAGAGTAGTGCAGATAAAAATCCTCTTGAAAATGGGATTGCTGTGTTTCCATTGTTCCTACATGATTTGTTCTGGACTGAAACCGAACAGAATAGTATGTTTCCCAAGAAAATGTGAGGATCAGTTATAAAAAAAATTGAGTTACATGTAACCCTGTGATTCTCAGGCAATACTTTAAATACGAAATGAGTCCCAGTGAGTAAAAGCAAGAAAAGGGCTTCAGGACAGCAAAATTTTATGCCAGGAGTATATCAAGATCTCCTGGATGACCTTGGATAAATAGCTGTAGTTATTCTAAGCCACAGATTTTAATCTATGAAGTAGATAATTTCTCAGTTCATAAATGAATTTTGTGAGTAACATTTGCTAATAATTTTGTAAAACTTTTATATTGGAGAGATAACTGTGTATGCACCTTGATTGCTAGAGTAACAAAAAGCCTATGTTGGAAAAACTATTCAGTCACTCAGGGTTTCCTCTTTACTTCATAGTCTGCAATGTTTCTCAAGAATCCCATTAAAACTGAGACAGAATATAATGTGCTGTTTGCCCCTGATTCATCTAGGTTCCATCAAACACAGATCTTTTACTTAGTGGAAAATGTAATTGTGGCCCAAAATTCTGTATAATATTTCTATTTCCAGATACCACAGTAATCTTACCAGCTTTAATTAAATTAATGACGGTTGTGAACATGTTTTGATCTCAAATCTCTCCAGAAAACAGAATAATACTCTTTGGAAGCTCATTGTCCAATCATGACAGTGGTATTGATTATGAAAAATGCTTTACTGCTTAGTGTGACCCTCCACCTTGTTGCTCTCTTCCTTTTGATGTTAGGAATGGGATTAATTTTTACCTTATTTCAGGTAGATGCAAGCCAGATATCACCATTGCAGGCAGCCATTTCTTATTGTCTTTGTTCTTAATGGGTAAGACAGTAGCTTGGGGACAGCATAAAGTAGATATTTGCCATGTTTTAAACATACACTTGATGTGAGGGATATCATCTTGTACTGCAATGAGAGGAATAATTAGAGATCCAATGGTTATAAATGCTGAGGGCTACTTCTACAATGAAAACATTCCCCTTTCAAATATTTGCACCAATGACATGAACCTCAATTGTTGTAACTTTATTCAGCTGTCTCTAAAATTAGAGCAAAGTCTTGTTTCATCAGGTTCAATAGGCAGAAACACATGCACACAAATATAACAAATAAATGGAATATGCAACATCCAGTATTTTCTCAGGATAAACAGCATTTTTCAAATAAACTGAAGCCTGTTTTCATGTTAGAAGTTCTGAGAAACATTCAAAAGAGTTCATATTGTGATACAAAGCTGGTGAGAGAGACAAGAAAGTTTTCCGCAAAGAAAAAGAAGTGCCTGAAGGTAGAAGATAAAACAAGAGGATGTGGTACTTTGGCAAACAAGAGGGCACCTCTTCTCTTTTGGATTAGAGTTTGGGAGTGGCATTACATGAAGGTACAATACCCTTTAGCAATCAATAACAAGAGAACTAAGGGGTTTTAATTTTTCATATGATGTGACCTCATGTATATATATATATATATATATATATATATATATTTATTTATTTAATAAAACATCATAAAATGTATGGGCCTTTAATAATGAAGTGTCTGTGAGGGGGTTGTTTTTTTGGGATTTGTGTATTTTGTGGGTTATTTTATGGGTTTTTTTTGGGGGGGGTTGTTTGTTTATTTGCTTTGGTTTTGTTTGGTTGGTTGGTTTTGTTTGTTTTTTCCTTTTCATATAAATGTTCTGTCCCTTTTCTCCTGACATATTTATTCAGTCAGAGATTGCTTTTATATTGACAGACTATGGTGATTAGAAGTTTCTAAAGGAGTTTCCATTCACCACAAATACTGATATTTTTAACCTACTGAAAGGTTGTTTATAG
Organism: Apus apus; assembly: GCF_020740795.1. Classification (NCBI taxonomy): domain Eukaryota; kingdom Metazoa; phylum Chordata; class Aves; order Apodiformes; family Apodidae; genus Apus; species Apus apus. The sequence goes on along the minus strand of NC_067312.1, from coordinate 7,293,821 downwards.
CAGTTTATTTTCATAACCGTAGTCCATAAGTCTGGCTTTTAGAAACAGCAGGGCTGATAAACCATGAAAGAACAATTTATAGAAGATACTGTAACCTGGACTGCTGGAAAGAAGGGGAAGTAAAGAATTTTAAGAAATGACCACTATTGATCGCCTCATACAGTGGATGGCATTTTGCCTTCATCTTCAGGATAATTGGACTGGGGGATTACAAATCCATAGCAATAGAAGGCTTTCCTTACTAGACAGTTAATGCACCATAAATCAGCTAGTAGGAATAGCTCCGATGTTGCAGTCTAAGTATGTTTTCATTCAGCTCATTTGCACTTCAAAGCTGAAGTCGATAATTCAGCTCCAAGTAGGTGCAATTGGGGGATATTTACCTTTTGTAGAATATGAATACAAGCTGAGAAAATCTCTAAATTCATTTGCACAGCACATTACTGGTCAGAGCCTGCAACTCAGACAAGCAGCCCAGCTTCCAACTGAAGTCAAGAGGTGATCTTGTAGCTGCTCATAAATCCCTCAAGTTCTGTGTGCTCTAGCTAAACAATGTTTACCCACTATTGGTGATCAATTTTTTTTTTTGTTTAAGAGGCAAGCATAGCTTTTGTTTTTTAAATGTTAAATAGGCGGTCCCTTCCCTATCTTATCTCTGGCAGGGTGACTTGAAGTAGGTGCCTTGAGCCCAGTTTGTGAAGTGTCCCTCAGGGGAGATAAAGGAAGACAGCTCTCAGAAAGCACAAACTAAGCTCCACAAATTATGTATCAATATTAGGTAAAGTTCAACTAGGTTTGAAATAAAGGAAAAACAATCATCATGGAGGGGAAAAAAAAACAACAAAAAAACCACGAAACAAACAAACAACAACTGAAGCTGATTCTTTGTTTTCACCCAGCATTTTATAACATTTCTTCCAAACAAAACTCTCATCATAGCAGCAATTAAGAAAATTCTTAATTTTACTTTCCTTCTTCCCTCCTTTCCACACATAGACACACTAGCACACATATATTAGATTATTTCGTCTTGTGCAGTACCTGGACAATATTATATTGCCAAACATGGTTTTGTGGGGTTTTTCCTACCTACATTATGTCTCAGAGCACAAAGAAATATGCATCCCTTTCAGTGCTGTTTGCAGCTTTGAATGAAGTGAAAGCATAGGCAGCTGTATCATTCCCATCTGGATTCATTTTCTACTGTGCTAAAATGTGGAATTGAACCCAGATAAGGTAGAAATTGTCTGAAATATCATCTCCAACAGAAGATGAGTTGGGATTTTTTTCCTTCATGGTGATGTTTTGCAACATTGGAATATTTCTCAGGTTTAATGAATTAGAAGGAAGATGAGAAATGAACTTTATTCCCTATTTTAGAGATGGGAAACTAAGCTCTTCAGTTCAAACATCATACCTTTTCCTCAGCACCACCATAATCTTAGGCTCACTTCAGTCATTACAACTGGTACCTAAACATGAGTTTTTAACAATCTGTTCTATTTACTGGTCTTTAAAACTTTTTCAGGAGAGCTTCAGCTCCTGGTGGCAAGAAATCTGACTTCATGACAACGAACTAGTTTTTCTTACCAACAATATAAAGGACACATTTTGAATAATCTTCTAAATCTCAAAGAGCTAATGGTCACAATAGAAAACCTCAATACTGAACTCCCATTACTCAAATAAACACATTCAAATTTATAATGAAGTGGAAGTATAGCCTGTATCTGGAAATTTCCCTTAAGAGACAAAAATGGAAAAGCAAAGGAGCCAAATTTTCTGCTAGCATGGCATCAGTACAGAGGGTCTTGCTAAGGAAGGTCATAAGTGTGGGTCAAGCACTCCTAGCTTGGCACAGAAGAAGGAATTTCAGCTTCGGAGGGGAGGGGAATCAACAGAAATTAACACTATCCATCTTTATCTGCTGAAGAAACTAATGCCTGCTGAGAAAACAATTTCAGTGCTATTTACTCTGACAGGGTATAGGTGGCATACTTAGACATCTCTGTGGAATCTGGACTTGAAAAGAAACCCTAGGAACTTTAAGGAGGCAGAGATGCTAAGTAATGCAGTACACTATGAATATGCACCCATTTGACTCAGTCTCTCTGCTGCATAATTTCCCTATACCTACAGAATGTGGAAATAAAAGCCCCATATTATACTAACCAAAATAAAATTAAAATAAAATGTAATCCATTCCCCTTTTGACAGAGACATCCACATAAAAATATTAATTTCCTATGTATTAAATGTTTGACGAGGGCACTCAGACTAACAGCTTCTTCACAGTCAAATGGAGGATCAACTAGTCTGTTATTCTTATAAACTTCTTGGCAGGGGGAATTTCTGAAGCAAAACTGAATGCAAATCCAGGAGCACTGGATATTGAAATGTATCATCTGGCTACTTATGATGGGTAGCAATTCACTGCTCATCAAGCATGTTGCCCAATGGTACTGTCACAAAGCTTGGAGGGAAGGATGGAATAAATTTAAGCTTGAGGGAAATTTGTTACTGATTTAAATAAGTATTCAGCCCCTGAAGTGTATTTTTACTAATCTTAACAATAATTGTCAGTGCATTGTTGTGCATTCTTTTAACCACCATTATCTCCCCTCACTGTGCTACATGCACAGGGCTCCAGATAAGAGCAGGTCCACCTCTTGTTCTCCAATACTTCTGATTGAAAAGGGTCTGTAACATGCAGTATTTGCTGTTCAGGCTTTGGGTAAGCCCTCTTCAGAATCAGCTGTGAGCTAGTTTGGTTGTCCTTAGAGCTTCAACCCTACCAACTCAGCCAAGAGTCCATGGCTGCTGTCTTGTAGCATTCTGATGGCCTCACAACGGCTTTCTGTGTTCAAAAGGACATGTAGCATGTTCCTCTTCTCTAAATCAAAACTGCCCCTCTGTGTTTTATTTTCTAAAAATTATTATGTGTCTCAAAAGTAAATCATATCTTGCTCAGTCTCCCTGTTATCCAACAGCAAACAGCTCACTCTATAAGGAACATATATCCATTTTATATAATCAGTTACTTTCTGGACTTCTCTCTGTGTTCACCAACCAGTCACAAAGATCTCTGCTTTTAATGTTCAGACTTGTAAAGGCTGACACTTAATAACTTGAAGGGAAGATAGCACCATCATTCTTGTAAAACCAAAGATTTCAAGGTCTTCTCTTTCCAAGACTATAACTTAATTCTTAGCTTCTTCTCCCCAGTCTCTATAGCATAGGTTAATTTTTGGATCTGTTCACATACGGAAGAAGATCCAGTGACTGAAAAAACAATTAAAAATTGAGCCTATGTGTGACTTTCTTAGTCCTCTGACACAGGATTTTTTTCAGTGCATAGTTCATTAATGTTGTATGTTTCTTGTTTTTTTTTCCAATGGCAATTGAGTATGAAGAAAAAATACATAGATACGGAACTGTAGCAGTAAGGGAGGTTATTTCCTCTATATATTTGGCTTTGTGTAGACTACATCTCATGTGAGACCTCACAACTTTATTTTTAGTGTTTTCATGTGTATAATGGATGACAAAGAACAGTAAGAGATACTGTTTTAAATCATAGGCTGTGGTCTCAACAAGAGTCTCAAAATGGAAGATTTTCACTTCTGTGAGACAATATTTCAAGACTTACAAGCCTAAATAATGAGGATCTTCTTCCCAACATCCCACTACAATTTTCCATTTTTTGTTGTGATGATTTAAGTATTGTCAGATTTTCTGATCATCAGTCTAATTATGGCTCCCCTCTTTGGTGTTTACAAACTTCGAATATTAAAAAAATCTGGTCAGAGCTCATATTGGTAAACTTGGACGAAATCCCTGAGGATGGGGCCGAGTTTTCTTTATGAAATACCACCAAAATAACTTGTGATTGGTTTAATAGAGGTGGAGAAAACTTTTTGAAAACTCCAGTGGCCAATAAGAAAGACTGCAAATATCTCTTTGGAGTAATTCTTCCAGTGATGTGGCTAAAATTTCTTGAATATTCACAAATGCTGATAAAAAAATAATCTTTAAAAATGCTTATCTTCTATAAGTAAAGGACACATAACTATTTGTTATACACACAGCTGTATTAGGATGGTTTAAATTATACAGAAGCTATTTTGTTTTAATAAAAAAACTTTAAAATTATTATGTAATCTAAGGACAGATCCTGAGAAGGAAGAATTTTTGAGGCTATGTAGTGGGAAACAATCCTTACTATTCACTAAGTCATTTTTAGTGCAAAAGTCAGTATTTGACAATTTTTTTATTATTATTTTTATTTTTAAACTTACATTTTAAGAAGCTGGAATACAGTTTTGGAAAGAGTTCTTTATTCCTAAGCAGCTGCTAGAACATGTATGTCCTTTTAAAATATTATTTCAGACATCTAGAAGAAAAAAAATCAATTTCCCCAAATAAAAAAAAAAAACCACAAAAAAAAGCAACCAAAAAAACCCAAACCAAAACCAAGCATCTGTTAAATATCTTTTGAATAAGCAGTAGAATCATTATGTCAGTATTCACTGAAGGGGATTTGCAAATAATGGAGACAAGATAAGGAGGTAATAGACTCCAGGGTCTTACATACTAGCCTTCAAGTCAGAAAACCTGACTTCTTGGCTAGACATTGTTACTGATCTACTCTGACACCATGACTCTATTTTATCTCCCACATTATTCCCAGTTTGATTGTAAATTCATTGGCTCAACAGCTATTTATCCATATATAGAGTGTCCAACAAGCCTCTGAGCTTGAATAAGGCCACTAGATACTGTTATAATAATCCATTACTCATTTGAGGTCAGATTGGTTGATCTACTGGACCTTCCAGCCACCAGCTAAATGAATAATGACTGCTTCATAACAATCAGTACCAGTTTTCAAAGGATTTTAAAGGAATAAAAGAGATTAAATTCGTAAGTAATGTAATCTACATAAAATGATGTGACCATCATTACCCTAATCATTTTTACAGCTTATCTCTCCAATGTACTGATGGAATCGTTATATTTACAAAACCATTGCTGGCCTTTCACTTTTCTCTCTCTGACAACCTTCTTTTTGTCAATACCATCGCTTTTCAGGATGCACAACCAGTGTTTCCTTTCACAGCAAACATGTTTCTAACATACGCTTTGATGTATCCCACGATAGTGTCATGCATACTGACACACACTGACAGTACTTCAGCAGCTGTGTCTGTCTTACAGTTTTGTCCATTTTTTTTTATTTTCTCACTTTTTCCTTTTGCTTTCTATACTATTATTATTAGCTGTAGTATTAGTATTATAGCTTTGTGTTTGCATGCCTTGGACAGATGAGAAAGGTGCTCTTATGGCTTATTCACAGCTTGGCTTCCCCCCCAGAAGTCTATCCCTGTCTAAGCAACTGGTGTACAAGATGAGGAATCACGGATGTATAGAGACTAAAATTAAATAACTTATACAGGCAGTATTATTATAAACAACCCAGTTTGTTTACAGTTTCTCTATAAATCAAGGGAACATTTTTCCTATGATCCAGTTCAGGATCTCCCAAAATGCTCATAGGAATAAGATGGAATATATATATATAAAAATATTTATATGCATGATACATACATGGCAATTATGTCTTTGTCAAATTAGCATTGTATTGGGAGCTTTTTTAAACCAGGAATCCCATTTCACTGGGTTGGGTTTTTTGTTAGTTTGGTTTTTGTGGTTTTTTGTTGTTTTTTTTTGTTTGTTTTGGTTTTGGTTTTGTTTGTTTGGGTTTTTTGTTTGTTTTTCTTTTTTTGTTTGTTTGTTTTTTTGTTTGTTTGGTTTTGGTTTTTTTGTTTTTGTTTTTCTTTTTTTAATGAGTGTTTCATATTTCTTTGATCAACTTTGTGCATAAAATAATAAGTAAAAGCAATGAAAGAAGAGAAAAAGAGAAGCAGTGATTATCTTAAACTGGTTTCGGTTCTCTGATCTTCAACTGATTTCCTCAGTGCCTAAGGAGCAGATAATTCCCTGTTTCTGCATCTCCAGAATTGACTAGCACTTCACTCATGTGAGGTTGAACCATATAAAAACTGAGACTTGCAAAAGAAAGACTCGAGTATCCATCTTCTTCATCACATGGAAAACCAATAGGGACAGTACCTCACATGTCTTAAGTGCTTGGTGCATACTCCCATGTGTCAACACAGATAGGCAGCCTGCCACTGAGCTGTGGTTTTGGTGGAGCCATACGTCACAGGGAAAGTTTATGGATTTATGTCCAAACAAAAGGAGAAACCTGTGTTATGGCCAGCCTCTGGCTGCAGATTAGTTTCATGCTTCTTCATTGATAACCTGCTAGGTCTCACAAGCTTGGAGATAAGAAAACTGGGATTTTTACTGAGATTTTTAGAATTTGTCAATAACAGTGTTTGCACATGCCTTAAAAAGTCTGGTAGAATAGATATTTTCAGTACTGTAGAAACAAGCAGCCCCTGAGCTTGGTATCACTGCTCCCTGGAAGGCTGAAGAATGTCCTAAAACTACTGATTTGCTGTACAGATAAATGCCATTCTAAAATGCATAATGAGGAAGTACACTAGAGAAAATGCACGTTTGTAGGCATATTGTCACTATAAACATGGCAGAGAGGGCTCAAAATTAGCTACCAGAGCTGACTATATCTGAAAGAAATCCTTGCTACTTAATCTATTGAAGAGAAAGAATTTATAACTCTTGTTGTACTAATTACTAATAACTATTGGTTTACTAATACAACTTCTAGGAGGCCACCAAATAGATGAGTTGCACTGCAACAGGCACGGGATCAATCTGTGCAAGGCTGCGTACCTTTACATCACACTCCCCGTGGCACAACAAAAACACGTCTTAGAAAACTGCTTCACCACAAAGTCTGCCCAATTATGAGAAACTTGCCCTACAGCTCCCCCAGAATGGTTCACTCTTGTGGTGTCAGTCACTGCTAAGCATCTCTCTGCAAGCCTGAACCACAAAGTATGTGATTTAGTCACAGTTCCTGATTGTGGTAATTGGTTCTTATTTTAATTTATAAAGCCTTGTGCTATTTTCTTTTCAATAGGCCATCCTGATTTAAATCTAGAATTACCCAAAATAGCAGGCAGACACCAGCAGTACTAAGGGATCAGAGCTGTCTGAAGGTTACTTTAAAATTTGTGCAAAAGCTGATTGCTTCTCTGAACCACCCTAGGACTTACAGGGTCTGTTCTATTAATCCTGTTCTAGACAGGGAATGGGATAACTAATAATTATGCTCTGTATTTAGAAACAATCCTGACTATGTAATTTCTGCCATTTTTCCCTCTCGTCCTTTTATCATTCACTGCATTTGCATGAAGACGGGATCTTCATTTCAGAGGAATCCATCTGCTCTGGTTGCTCATTCTCTTCCTGAAGTTATAAAGCTCTATTTGCAACATCATAATCCTCTCACCACGACAACCTGTAGTGAGGTCGCAAGTGGAGGTTTGTGTCTTCAGGTGGGAAAATGAGCAGCAGGAGCAGATGAACTGTTAAGCAGAGACCCCATTTTCATTGAAAATGTCCTTTGCATTAAAGAATGAGTCTATGAAAAGGCAGCCAAGGGAAGACACTGAAGCAGAAAACCATTCACACATAAAGCATAGTCAAATGTTTTAAACACTTGCATATGATGAACCAGCTCTTGGAAGAGAAATATCTTGATTCATATTCACTTCGCCTTCTCCTTCTCCTTCTCCCTCTCCATCCACCAAAATTGAAGAAAATATTTTTTTTACTTACCCACTGATTGTTAACTTATTTGTTCCTATGACATAAGGAAAAAGAAAATACTATAGAGATGCCACACTCTATAACAACATAAATAATAGGAATAGTTTAGGCAGAAGTAAGGGAAGGTCAGATTCACTTTAGCAAACAGGTAAGGAAAAAAAAAAAAAAAGGATCTAAACTTTACATTAAGAACTGCTGTGTTATTCCATTTTAAGTTGTTGCCATGTGGTATGGGTTATACAAATATATATATATATATATATATATATGTTTATACCGTATTTATAAGGTATAAAGAAAAACTTATGAAAAGGAAGACAGGTCTGATTACCTTCTTCAATGCCACATGTGATGTGCCTTCACAGTTACGAACTTGTATGGCTTGAAAAAAGGAAGACCTTTGGTCCAAGCCACTTTTGTCAATTACTGGTAGATGTAGGATCTTGCCATCACATTTTTTTTTCACCATGATACAAAGCTGTTCCAATGGTTAGGGACCTTAGAATATGAATCTTAAATTGCTAGTGATAGAGAAGGACTACATTATGCAGAAGCGTATTAAAACAACATTCAAAGGATGGTAGAAACTGTTGAGCTTTGATGTTGCTAGTCAGCCTGCATTTGACCTACTATTAATACTCTGAAATTAACACCTATGATGGTGAAATCTACATCTGTTTAAGAGGTAGATAACAAATGCTGTTTCTTGACTACAGCTTTCCAAATGCACTAATAAAGGCAATACTCCAGTGGTGTATGTTTTGAAGTTTGCAATTATGGGACGCTATACAATGAACAGCAGGAAATGTTGAGCTGAAAGAACAGTCTGAAGTCCTAGAGGCATTCACAAAGGTAGATTTGATCTCTTTATGCAACTTGAGTACATTAAAGAAGAAAAATGGAAGGAGAAATTACTTACTAAAGAAGCCACTAGGTAAAAAACCCTCCACTTTCAATAGAAAATATCTGGTAGAGGCTTGTCACAAGCTTAGCCTCAGTATATGGAGGTTCCAAAGAAATGAAGAAGAAGAAAGTAGATGATGTGGACAGACTGCCATTCAGCTTTTCACTGTGTCCAAATGTTTCTAAGAATTAAAAGAATGAAAGATGAAGCAGCTCAAATTGGTGTGAAGGCCCCCAAAGACACTAAATAGCTCTTAAATACCACGGGTATTAAAAATCCCTTTTTTCCTCTTCTTGTGGTCCATGGGCAAAAGGTGAAGCTCAGAATTTCAGTTGTCTTGTCAAAACTAAACAAGCAACACTTGTCATGTAAACAGTTCTCAAGATCTTCCCTGTTTGTTGGGTCCTTGCAGTAATGTACTTTTTAGTTTGTTTGTTTTTTTAACTTCAGAATAAAGAACCAACCCCTCCTCTTCTTCCCAACTTAAAATCTGCATTGTTTTGCAATAAAAATCACTTAAGTTTAGAAATAAAAATGAAGAAGTCTGAAATAGAATAGGAATAGGAATAGGAATAGGAATGGAAATTAGAAGGTCTGAAAAAGTGTTTCTGACATGCTGGTCCCTGCAAAGGAATCCCAAGTTGTTGAAAAAAAGCATTTCTCAATTTTTTTGAAAAGGCCACCAATGTAGCTTTTCCAAGGAAGGTTGTCATTGCTGTATCAACAGAAGCTTATTCCTTTTTTCCCTGACACATACATGCATATATATATATATATATATATATATATATATATATATATATGTATATAGTGTTTGGTATTGACAATGGCATTAGAAATGCTCTCTCTGTTTTCCTCAGCTGGTCACTTACTGGCAGTTCTTCCGGTTTTGCAGCAGCCTGATGAACGCCCTGTAAAATTTCTAATATTTTTTGACAGAGTCTGCAAGACACACACGCACACTCATGGATATCCATCTTTTATAATGAAGTTAGTTTGCCCACTTATTGATAAGTAAGTTACCTAAGTCAACATAATCTGAGGCACAAAGCAATAGTTATTGAGACACTCTCTTCTGCATCATCAAAGCCTCCTTTAACATGTAATTGATTTATTGTTTCTTTCCTGCCTGTTCTATGAATATATGTGAATATCAGGACATACTTGTATGCTTATATGTCCAACAGTACATACATCCCTTCTGGATTCATGCAAAAAGCATTTCGTACACAAAAAAGAAAGCAGACCATCATGCTTAGTATTATCACTTGAGATCCCAGAATATATCACTGATGGGAACAGAAGGTGGATTTTTAAAATGTATCAAAATATGAAAAAAAGAACCTGAAGGTGATCTAGAAATGTAGTTAGAAGAGTTAGGCTCCTAATTTCATTTGCTCTGCAAAAGTGGTTACATACTTTTGTAAATCTTATTAGGTGCCTCCCTGCACCTTTGGAACCTAAATGCAGTTGTAAATCTGACTGTCAAGCCCTGCTTCTAAAAGAAAGCTGGAAAACTGCCTTTTGTATTTTATAATTACTTCCATTCCAATCCATGAAACGAGAAACACAAGTCCCTAAATCTATCACTGATACAGATTAAACACATCCTGGCGTGTATGTCAGACTTGAGTGACACTTTAAGAGAAAATGAAGAAATGTCTTGGTAAGGGAAAAATAGGAAAAGAAGGAAAAAAAAAAAAAAAAAGGCAAAACAAAAAAAAACAACCAAAAAAACCCAACCAATAATAAAAAAACCCACAACAAAATGCATAAGCAAAAGTTGGACAGACATTTTACAAAATCTCCCTTCATGCCACCAACTGGGCAAGAGACTTTTCAAAGTGTTCTTGAATTAATTAACATTCAAGGAAGTGTATTGACGGCTATTAATCTATGCCTCTGAAATCTTTTGATTCGGAAATCATTATGGCTGTGAGACAGGGTAAACATGGCACCTAACTTTGTTCCCAGGTGGGTGAACTGTAAACCATGGCATATTAGGAATAGGTTTTGTTGTTACTGTTGTTCATTTCATATGCAGCTCAGTGTGCCTTTGAAGAACATCAATAGATTTCTTCATTTCTGTACCAGCACTGCTGAAATACTCAATAGATGATTGAATAGGATGGGTTGTAAGGAAAGTATTATCAGTGGAAGCCTCAAGCAAAATACAAAAATTATACCAGTAGATTTCAATAGATTTCCTCTATTTGCCTCTAAGACTCTCAACTTTGGGGGTCTTACATACAAGCATGAATTTGAGCCACCTCCTTATCTAAGGAATAGAACAAGAAAAATCAAGTACCACAGTATGACATTCTTTTCCAGTTTTAAAATATTTTATGTTCCACATGTTTTCTCATTCCTGCTTGACACTGTCAAATGAAAGGTTTTCATTTCAAGCCTGTTTAAATGTTCTTTATTATCAGACATTTTTAAATGCACACCCCAAAACCAATTCACACATGCACAAACACATAATAAGTACTTATCTTCATTTGCTGATCAGATTTTAGCTAAGGTTTTATCAAAGGAGAAACAACAAACCCATAAACTATTTTCTTTTCGCCTCTTCCTGTTTTATCATTCTGGGGACACAAAAGCATTTCTGACGTCAAAGGACTCTTCAATAGTCTTGAAAAGGATTTTTTTTTTCTTTTTCTTTTTTTTTTTTTCAGACTGTTCTACTTAAGCTTCTTTTTAGTTATTTGCAATTTCACAATCCCATTCACCAACTGTTGCCATGGTAAATAATTATATCACAGATGAATTGTGTATGTTCCCACTTCATGCCTGGAAGAGAAATTGTAAAAGAAGAGGTGAGAACGAGAGAGAGGGAGAGAGAGAGAGGGAGGAAAATAAATAATAATCCTTTTAAATTACAGGAGAGAGAGTTTAGAAATGATTGCCTCCTCGTTAACATAATTAACTCCATGAATTATAAATTGGTATTAGAACTTCTGACACAAGGAGTAATTATATTTACTCATGTAAATTTAAACAATTAAAAAAAAAATGGGATTCACCAGAAGCTCTGTTAATATTATCAAAAAATTTAGAGATCCAAATAATTCAGGTTCAGAAGTGATTTAAGCAGCATAAACTTAGGTCTTCTTATATTCGGATTGAGTGAATGTCTTTCCTCAGCAGTTAGTAATCAACTGTGGCAAAGAAAAACCAACAACAACTTTAAAACAACCCAGTCTTCAGACAAGGGAGTACTGATACACAGAGAGGGTTGCATTCTTCCTAAACAGGAACTGTTCACAGGTAACTTTGTTTTTGTAGAGAACTTGTACACAAGAACACAGAGAAAGCTATGTATACAGCTTTCAGTGTATACAGTATACAGCTACACAGATACCCCGCATGAGAAGAATAAATCCTGTAGCTGATCTCTCAACTCTGGGAAAACAAGGAGAATATAACAGCTGCAACTGTAAAGCAAGAGGTAATCTAAGCCACCGGTTTTCTTTTGATATTACCACTCCCATAAGTATCTATTTTGTTCTGTATAATGAACATTAACCTCATGAAAAGGATGCTTCTTGCTTAAATTCAGACTTACAAAACTCAGGGCTTAGTTTGACATGGTTTCTTTGTGCATCAATGTAGATAAGACAGCTCAAAACAGTGATTTGGTCCATTAAAAATGAGCTCTGTGTTTCATGTAGACATGTTTTTCTCTGAACTTAAAGAACAACTTTTTTATTTGCTTGTTTGTTTTTTTTTTTGTTTGCTTGTTTTTCATTTCCAAACTCCTGTCTAATTTTCCTGCTTTTCTTTGTCTTGTAAATATGCAGCAGCACTTCTTTTCCTCTTGATAACTCAAACTGTTGTCTATGCCCTGATACTTCAATGCTTCATATTTTCTATCTGGGTTTATCTATTCATGTATCTACCCTTTAAATTATTTATTTATTTGTTTGTTTGTTTATTTACTTATTTTTCACTATTGCCCTTACTGCTTTCCCAGCAGGAAGCAGTCACACAGTCTTACATGCGCTGTGATACGTCTTTCATGAGGTTTCAGCTCTAGGTCTATAAAGTAGTAATAGGATCTTTAGAGCTAAAGAAGCTTGTTCACTCAGTAATAGCCAGAGTGACTAGATTTGTCTGGGGGGGGAAACTAATAGATAATGTGCAATGTGCTAGTGTTAAGGCAGCTGCCCATTTTGCTTGTTCATGGGTTCAGTATTTACCCCTCTTTCAAAGTTACTTCCCTAAGTCTAACTCCAGCCCAGTGTCCATAGTCCCTTTAGCTCATTAACCCATGGAGATACTTTCAGCAATAGTTGAATGACCATATTTGAAATCTCCCTTCCCCTCCAAGATACTGCACTTGGGGACTGCATTTAACTTTAAACAGGTTTCTGTACCCTGCATGAATTTTTTGTTTACCATCCATTGTTTACCATTACCATTGGACACAAAGAAAAAAAGTAGTCATTTCACCCAAGGCTTGTCTGCATTCAGTATTTCACCTAGGGCATTAATTTCAATTTTCATGTTTCTACTATATTTTTTTCCCCTGCTCTCTCTTTCTCTCTTACAACTTTGTATATGCCAAAAGCCTTACCTGCCAACTGTTGGGGAGGAAAAAAAAAATAATAAAAAAAAATTATATCGAATGGTGCACTTTACAACAAAAGAAAACATTGTATAAATGAGGCTGAGGAACTCATTCACCTATGCCTATATTACTGTGAAATCAATTATGCAGGGCTCTTTCAAAAGTTACTGATTGTAGCAAATTGAATGGCCTCCATTTCAGCATAATTTGGAGAGGTTGATGTAATCAGAGACCTTACACCATGGTGAGATACAAGTTTTGTGGTATTCAGATGGGAAAAAAGCTACAATGGTTAAGCTTATTCTGTACTCTCTGCTTACTGGCTGTAATGCTTTCATAAGTACAAATGAAATTGTTTTGATGAAGGTGGAAATGGTTCTAAGCAACAGGAAAAGGGGAGAAAAAGAGACAGATAAGGGGAAAAAAAAAAACAACACCCAATGAACTTGTATGAAGTTGCTTGAAATCAAGGTACTGTACTGTTAAGTGAGGCAGCAGTGGAATCTGATTCTGAGCATAATTGGTTGCAAATGAAACACTTTAATATCAAATCTAGAGTTGTGCCCTGGAGCTGCAGTTCAGGTTTGTATGAGCTATATTTAAGTGCAGGTAAAATGTCTCTGCTGAAAATTTGTGAGGTAAAATAATTTATCTTCTCTTATATGAGAACATATTCTGCCCTGGGATGTTCTGTCCTTGTAAAAATATTAACAGATAAATAAATAATAAAATAAAAACCCACCTAAAGAAAAACAAAAATAAGGAAACTTCCAACAAAATGCATCTCATAATGTCATCCTGTGGCTCAGTGCTATGGAATGCTTGGCTATTTATTAAACCTATGGTGTGACTATTTAATGATATTTTATGTCTTTGACAGTCTTCTGGGTAAGTGCCACAAAAGAGACAGAAAGCAAAAGAAAATTATGTAATCTGGAAAAAAGAAGAAATATTATCACATTGTCTTCCTAATTCCTCCATGCACTCACAAACTGCATGTTCTAAACGTTGTCTGGAGATGAATTCCATAACTCAATTTTGTCTCTCTTAGTAACATGAAATCACACTAATTACATGCTCCAAGATATTTTTTGGAAAGCAAAAATGAAAGAGCTAGCGAGCTTTTGCAGTAAAATCTGGAGTGAATGGTACAAATCACTTCCTATAATGTTCAGGTCACCTAAAACTGGACTCCCCAGTACATCTTGTCACTTGAAAGGATGTGATCTCTGATTTTTCTCTCCCAGTCTGTAGGCTACAAATAATAAACACTTCCTTCATCAGGAGTAATTATCTACATTTTAAATTCTTTTGGAGGCATGAATTGGACGATACAATTTCCATATAAAACATTAAGCACATTGTGACATGTTCCTCTCCTTATTACTCAGACCACTTACAATGTTGTGAGAAATTAAACTTATCTCTAGATTTTCCCATTTACAGCACTAAGTTTTTTCAGACTTAATAAAATTTGAGTTTGAGTATAGACACGGTAAAATTGACAGAGAAACTATTGCAATACCACCTTAAGAATATTTTCCAGTTTAGATGATCTTAAATAAGGGTATGTATACATTTTTTTTTATTTTTCGGTGTTTAAAAAGATAAATAATTATTGTTTTGTTCCCTATGTTTAGGTTCATTCCTAAAGTAAAAAGAAAAAAAAAAAAAAAAAAAGGGAAGATATGAAGTTAACCATAAACATATAAAAAGAATAATTATATTTTTTTTAAGTTATCTGAAACTAGAAACCTGAATCTCACATGTCATGTGACTTTAGAAATTATCAATTCATGCAGAACAGAGAATCAAAGAATTATCAAAGTTCTATGTTGGAAAGGTTGGAAAAGACCTTCAAGATCATGAAGTCCAACCATCTGTCCAACAACCCCTAGCCCCTAAAACATCTCCTGAAACACTGTGTCCATTTTTTTTTTTTTGTACACCCCCAGGGACTGTGCCTCCAACACCTCCCAGTGCATCCTGGTCTAATGTCTCACCACTCTTTCTGTGAAGACATTTTTCCTAATATCTAATCTGAACCTACTCTGGTGCAACTTGACACCATGTCCTCTTGTCCTATCATTGGTCATTAGGGAGAAGAGGCCAAAACCCATCTCGCTACGACTTCCTTTCAGGCAACTACAAGCTCTTTTCAGAGTCTCCCTTCAGCCTTCTCTTCTCCAGGCTGAACAGCCCCAGCTCCCTCAGCCTCTCCTCATAAGACCTATTCTCCTGACCTCTCATCAGCCTAGTTTCTCTTCTCTGTACCTCTCCAGCATCTCAATGTCTTTCCTATACTCTAGTGCCCAAAACTGCACACAGTGCTGGAGGTGCAGCCTCATCAAGGCTGAGTATAGGTGCAGGATCACCTCCTTGGTCCTGCTGGTCACATTATTCCTGATGCACGCTAGCATGCTTGTAGAGGGCTTTTTAGCAAGCAATGGACATGTGAGCAATCCAGCCTTTACTGAAAACATCTGGGCCCCCAAGCAAGGACGTTTCCAAGGATACCAACTGAGAAAGTGAGCAGCTAAGCAAACAACTCCTGGATGTGCACAGCGGGAGGTGAAGGTGGAGAATCATGACTGTGCATTCGCATGCTATAAGGCTAGGAACCAATCACTGTTTAGGTCGTGGCAGGGCTTTATGACAATTAACCAATGACAAGAGTGGTTTGGACGCGTGTACATAGCAAGGGGCTGTAGAAGAAAGGTTGGTGCATTAAAAAAAAATGGCATTCACCTGATCATATTGATCCCTGTGTGTCTGTCCTTTATGATCTCCCACACATGCTGTTGGCCTCTGTCCAAGATTTCAACAATTGTAATCTTGGTATTCTGAGCAGTCTTGTTGTCTCCTTAGCTAAATTATTATTCAAACATCGCAAAATGCTCTCCGTTTTTTTCTTCTTTTCTACATTCTTCACTAAAAAGACAAAACCAGAAAGCTGTCAGTAACTTTCAAATGCAACTAGTTCTCCAGCTTCACTCTTAGTCTGTATTACATGTGAGAAAAAGCCAAAGTTCACAGCCTAACTTGTCAATTACATACAACAAATACAACTGAATGGTTACTGGACAATGAATTATTGACAATACAAAGCTCCTATTAACTTATTCAGCCGATAAACATGTACTAGTCCACATAGTTCTTAAATGGAGAAACAGCTAAACCATTCATCCCCACTGGCTGAAAAACTTCTTGGAAAACATTCCTCATTTGTCTGGATTTCACTTTGCTGTTAATGTGAAAGGAGATAGGAGTGGAGGGAGTAAAGGACAAAAAAAACGAAAAAACAAACAAAACCAAACAACAAACCTGCAGAGAAATATAAAAATTTTACAAGGGGGAAAATAATTGTAAAAAGGGGAATGTGTGTGGGGGGCACTGCTTGTGCAGGGGAAATGTAGTATTGCAGTATAACCTGAAAAGAAGCATGTATCTTGAAAATAAATATCTCCCAAGTTCATAAACAGTGAGGCCGATGGTCATGAATGTCGCAGATGTTTATTGCCTCATGGACCCTCTGTTATTTTGGGACAATCACTTAAATACCGCCAAATCCATTTTGAATTTAAATTAGATTCATATTTTCTTTCATGATTATTTCATTAAAAAATCATATGATTAGCCAATTAAACACAGAGGAAGAAGGGGAAAAAAACACAAAACAAAACAAAACAAAAACAACAGTAGGAGAGCAATAGCCTTTAATATTTTCAATTAAGATGCAGTGCCACCAATAAAAGAGGCTTACATTTTCATTTTATGGGCACCTATGGAGAGCATTATGACATAAATGACTCAGAGCAAGGCAATAATTTCAAAATATATTGTAGTGGAAGACTGTAAACAGTGCAGTGTATTAGCTTAGATGGCATGTGATGAAAATACCAAGTTTTCAGAAGCATATTCAGTATTGGTTTCAGTATTTCTTAGGGCATGCATTTGCAATGCATGTTTTCTTTTATGGGAACCAAAGCCATGTCCGTACAGAGAGCAGAGCCCACTGCCATGGAGAAGCCTGCTTCTGGGGCTGTGCTTGCATCTCACACTGGTTTTTGAACTCTATGCATCAGACTAAGGTACCAGGCTGTGGAAGGGGTTCCAAATGCTACATATCCCTATTAAATCATTTGAGGCTAATCTGAACAAGACATAGGCAAAAGGGGAAATATTATATTTATCAGTAAAATATCAGCTAGGAAACACTGCCCATACATAACTTGAAGAAAGCAAGATGAGTTTAGCAGAAATCCTTCCATGTCTGAAGCTGAGACAGAACTTCTGTTTTCTTTTTCATGGTGGCATCCAGGAAAGTATATCAATTCCAGAAGCACTAGGTTTGAGTTTTAGCAAGGGATAATCCCTCCATAAACCCCAGTGATTTGAAGTTTATTAAGGTATTTTCCCAATTTAAAAATATACACATGCCAAGCCTGTTACTTGTAAATTGTAATTTCACTTTGAGGTAGCTTCAGGTAGCATCAGTTTCAGCAGAGGTTTTAACTTGAATCTACCAGGCCACTTGTTTGATGTTGTCAGTCTCTTCTTTGTACTTAAAATGATGAAGTGGGTGTACAGTAATACGTAGGACGGCACCTCTGGGTGACTGCTTCCTGGTAGAGGAAAAAAAGGTGTCAAGTGAAGGAATGCAGAAAGCATTAGGAGTTTGGCTAAAGCAATAGCTGGGACTGAAGTCTGAAACAAAAGAATTGTTGGAGATGGATGAACTGGGGACTGAAGTGGATGAAGCAGTTCTGTTGTTATTTTGCACACATCTAATAACACTTACTCTTTCCTTCCTGTATCTGTAACCCTCTGCAGGGAAACTTTGAAGACTGACTTCCAACTACGAACTAGTCTCCACAACTTGCTTACTGAAATGTTGCTCTTCCTTTTAAAATGCAACCCAGAGGAAGTATATCTTGAACGTAAATGCAAGATGAAATTTAGAATTTGACCAATAAGACTCATCATACCTTTTTGCTATTTGGCCAAGAAGGTCACATTTATGGCCAGTATTTCTGAATCCCAAATATTTGAGTAAGAGATATGTTCGGGTTACTTAACTGAAAAGTAAAATGTCATCTTTTCAGTATAATGAGAAGACATTGTATGACTTTGGATAAAAAGGAAATTGTCATTATTAGGCTGGAACAACAGAGGAGAATTTCACAGTGTTCTGAATTATGCTGTCAGCTTGGCTGTTTTTTAACAAGTTATTCTTTAATGGGAGCAGTATTTTGCACTTCTTAGCAAAAGATTTTCCTGATTTCCTCTGATGATTTATTGCAGATTAGTTGTTCAGAGTGGCAACAGGTGAATGCAGGCATAAACAGTAGAGATATTGGCAAATGACACCAATGGAGCATAGGTGTTACTTTGCATGCTGTTAAATTGTCACTTCATTAAACTGCAGATGAGAGTTCATAATAAAATCTTTGGATGTTCTTTAATATTAAAATTTGCAGGAATAGATTAGTTTCAGTTTCAAATGAAAATGAAGTCCTTTCTGCCTTATATATGTATTTATTTATATGTAGCAAACAGGAATGCTGCTATGGGAAAGCTGACCTCGTATCTTGAAATTGGCAGCAGAACCATGTACAGAGACTCTGAGCAAATGAATTGGCTCTTTAGTCATCTTCAAAGTATGTTGAAAACTTCCACATCAACACTCCCGTCATTCAAACTGAAAGACATAGATTTTGGATATATTAAAATACAAGTCAATAGGCGTGCCTCTCAGATAGGTTATTTGAGGCAATAATGTAATGGTCAGGAAAATAATCAGAGCAAAGGACTTGCATGTAGCCAAGAATAAGGGGATTATTCACATTTTTTTAACCTGAGCTCAGGTAAACATGATCAGATGTTAACTTATTTGGTTTTGAGGGAAAGGGTTCAAGAAAGATGGTAAAACATGACTAGCAGTAGCAAAGACACATGCTTCTTAAGGGCATAATTCAGAAGTGGGCACTAGATATAATTAGGTAGTAACATGTTCACTGTTTCAGCACAGGGAATGAAAATAAAGAAGATACATTAATTAGAGTGATAATAAGTCAATGATGCAATAACAGTGATGTAGCTGTACTTAGTTAGAACACCTCAAGTTCAGGAAAATATCCAGGTAGTCACCATTTTAATACTCATTATATCATGAAAAATGAAGGTAATGATTCAGGTTTGGCAGCCACAGGGTTCTCCTGTGTGGAGAAACTAGTAAATGGACACTAAATCTTTATATACTTACCACACTGAGGCTGTCAGGAGTGCATAATCTTCTCCAAAAAAGTTTTCTTGATCATTCAGTGTACCAGAGTTTACTCTTCCCACTTCAGTAGCACTTTAACAGTACAAAAATACTTAGTACTACATAAACACTTTATTTTAATATTATTTTTCTGATACACTCAAATGGTACCTCGTTTCAGCAGCAGAGGGAACCTTAACTAAGAAGGGCCAGTGTCTAAACTGGGCAGTGTTACTTGCACTATAGGAATACACCGTAGTCTTTTATGAGTTCCTTGAATTTATATTTTGGCACAGGCATGCTGCTATTTGGATTGAATCTGGGTAGAATTTTTTATTCTCTCCATCTGCTCCACATACTGAGTGAGAAGAGGTACTATTTGCTGCTGCTGTAGAGTAGAATTAAACTACTTCACTACAAAGCAGAGTAGTTATTGCAGCTACAGAGAGTGCTTCCATTTTAGAAAGCTCACCTATGAGAAGCTAGAAGTACCTCAACTTTCCCTAAAAAAAATTGTTTTAATTTGAAAATATTTCTTTTCCCCAAACAGGAAATACAAAGCTGCAAATAAATGGTCATTCACAGGTGGTCATAAATGAAACAGTCATTTATAAGTTAGCCTATACATTTTTTTGAGAAAATACAGAAAATTTAAAGCTACCACCCCCCTAAGTAAAAGCCTAATATCTTTGGGTCATTTTTATGAGTCTGCTTTTCGTTACTTGGTTTTTGCTTTGGTTTGGGTTTAGTTGTTTGGTTGACTTTGTGGAACAGAAAGAGTATATGACAGGATGTCCCAAGTTTCTTGTTCATCCAGGAAAATAAAATTATCATATACCTCATCTATCACAACATCTAATATTCCGGATGTGTCCATTCTTATGCAGAGAGCCAGAGAAAAGTTCAGAGGCATTTTCTAGACTTTCCCTGCCTAAACTGTTCTGGAATGATAAAGCTAAGATTCTTGATTTAAGTAAGATTTGTGATGTTTCATATGACACTTTGAAACAACCTGGATCAAGAACTATTTCATTTTTCATTAAAAACCTGGATGAAAACAGAGAATTTTCCAATGCCAAGTTTCATGCTTTGCAACTAACCAGTCACAGGCATCAGAATGACTAGTCAGGAAGTAGTTCATGTTAAAGAGAAAAAAAAAAATAATGTTGAATCAGGAATATTTTCAAGGGGACACATGAAAATCATAAGGAATACTGAGTGTTAGTAAAGTATCTGGTAGATTTTTAGCTGGGTTGGTCTAGAAACTGTGAAGGAGTTTATCTATTTAAAGCTTTTTAAGGACATATTGTACATACACTTCCAGGACTTACTGTGTTATTTATATTAATACATGACCTGAGAAGGCATTAGGGGAAGGGAGGGAACTTTCAGGTTTATTTATTGTGATTTCTGATTTCTCTACCAATTCCAACCAGAAAGAATGCAATTGTATAAACAGTTGTCCCCACACACACCTGAAGTTATGTACCTCTGTACTGTACCTCTTAGATGTATATTAGATGTATTTTCCAGGTCACATCCATATGAATACTCCTGTACCATTACTTACTTACAGAATAATAAAATAATTCCATTGAAAAAGTCCCCAAGATCATCAAGTCCAACAGTTAACCCAGCACACTGCCAAATCCATCACTAAACCCTGTCCCTTATGGGCACCTATATACTTGGGTGAAATTAAACAAGTCCAGACATGCTCCTCTCTTCATGTGAATGCCATTGATGCATCCCACATCCACTCAGGACATGTATCACTGCTGTGAGGAAGCCATTGTCATCTACTTCTGTAAAGGTTTGTGCTTAATACACAGATTATATGTGTTTAATTATTTTCGTTTGGCAAACATTTCCAAATAGCACCAATTACATTGTGTAACATGAAAACTATTGCCTTTGAGTTGTATTTTCTTTCATTCTTTTCAGTTCCTACCTTAGAGCACCCGTTTTCCCTTTTTATAATCTCCATTTATCAACCGCTTAAATACCTTGTAAGAGAATGAAGGCAACTAATTTTCCATTTGATTTCTTGGTTCTCTCAGCTGCTTAAGGATGTCTTCTTTACATTGCATTTTTCATTATAGATGGAATATATTATTAACCACACACAAGTGTGGCATCTTCATCTCTGAAGCAATGGCACTTAAACCCACAAAATTTTAAAAGACTAGTCCACATTCAGCCTGTCACTTTTTTTTTTTTTTTAAAATATCTACTATGAATGAGCCTTCTCTTTCCTGCTGCTTAGAAACTGACAATAAAAAGGAATTCCACTTTGAGTAGTCCTGGGAACACATGGATGTTTCTGGGCTTGGAGGAGCCCAGATGTTGTCACCATTTGTTTTTATTTCTCACAATATAAAGGTTATTTTCTTTTGTGAAATCAATGTAAAATACAAAAAGAAAAAAATCTGGTAAAAATATATTGTTGATAATAATATAAGTTTAAAGAATGTTTAACCATGTGTTGCTAATCCAAACTTGAAACATTTACCATTCAGAAATTCAGTTCAACAAAGGGGCAAATTTGACTGCAGATGGATCTTGACAGAGTTCTTCAGATTTTCTCACATTACTTCTTCATTTTTCTACTACCATTTTATTCTCTTATTGAATTCCAGCAACTACTTCCTGTCTGCCCTTCCTGATGCAAAACCTATCAAAGTCAATGGAAGTGGTCATAATAACTTCACTGGGCTTTGGTCCAGGTCCTGAGCCATTTGGAGCTGGAACCAACCTTGACCTTAGAGGAGATGAAACAAGTCACCTCCTACATTGTATCAGTAGTTTTCTATAATCCATCAGTAAGATGTGTCGCATATGCAGCATGAGTGAATCCACCTGCTAAGAGTGATACTTTTGTGATACTGGCTGGTGGCCAGTTTGGTCAGTCATACTCTCCCTGTATAATACAAGAAGTTATGCATATTAGGCATTTTCTGCTCCTATTTGAAAATGATAGCCTAGGTCTTAACTTTGCATTAACTACTCATAAAGTTCGGTAAATTTCTCTCCTTCCTTTTGTGATTAGCACATTAATGATCTTCAGGTGGTTCAGAACAATGCTGCAGAAAGTTTGGATGACTAACAGACCTTTCTATTGTCACTACTGGGGAATTTTTTTTAAAAAGTGTTGCAATTAAGAAATATTCATGCAAATTATAAGAGGAAATGAATTGTGGTTTTGAGTTAAATGTCAAAGCATTAATATATTCCTCACAGTAGAATGTCCTTGCCTCTTTGGTACACTCAGGTCATAAGTATGCAGCTTAGGCTACCACTGAGCTGTGATTCACCTCAGTGGGTCAAGTGAATGGTGCCCTAAAACTGAGAAAGAACTTACTAATTGTGTATCACATGTGCAATGCAAAATGATCACAATCTTTTTATCATAATAATGAAAACTAGGAAATTTTGCCTAGCTTGTATCACCAAATAACCTGTTATTGAAGAGTTATTTTGTATTATTCATGAAATATAATAGTAGGCTTAGAGAAATTCAGGGTTGTTTTTTTTCTTCCCACAGGTATTTTCAGGGATTCATGATTTTTCCTTATTTGAAGTAACTCAGAAAATTTTTAAAAACCCCTCAAAATCTCAAAAATAATCCTGAAAATATCCTGCTCTTACAACAGCTACAGAAAAAATAGCAAGCTTAATCAGTTTGTGTCAGTTGAATGTTCTAAATACTTTCTCATCAGTATCAATATTTTTAACCCTAATTTATTTCACTTTCTTCTCTGGACAAAATGATTTGCTTAGGAGAAACAAAGTAAGTACACTTTTAAGCCTACTTCGAAGATTTTTAATGATCTTGCATAGGAAAACCTATACCCTTAACAAAGAAAAGTACTATTTTGAAAAGGGAAATTACAGGCCTGTGAGTTTGACTTAAGTGCTGGGAAAGCTGATGGAGCAGATCATCCTATTATACAACACATGCAGGATAGTTAGATTATCAGGTCTATTCAGCATGGATTTATGAAAGGCAAGTCCTGTTTGACAAACCTGATGTTTTGACAGGGTGACCCGCTTACTCAATGAGGGAAAGGCTCAACAAGAGAGATGTTGTCTCTTGATTTTGTAAGACATTTGACACCGTTTCCCATCACATTCTCCTAGAGAAATTGGCTGCTCGTGGCTTTGATGGGGCATACACTTTGCTGGGTTAAAAACTTGTTGGATAGCCAGACATAAAGAGTTGTGGTCAATGGAATTAAATACAGTTGGTTGTCAGTCACTGGTGTTCCCCAGGGCTCAGTATTGGGGCCACTGTTGTTTAACATCTTTATCAATGATCTAGACAAAGGGATAGAGTAAATTTACAGATGACACTAAGCTGGGTGGAAGTGTTGATCTGCCTGAAGGTAGGGAAGCTCTACAGAAGGACCTAGACAGGCTTGATTGAATATCCAAGGCCAATCATATGAGTTTCAACAAGGCCAAATGTCGGGTTCTGCACTTTGGCGACAACAACCCCGGCAGCGTTGCAGGCTCGGGGAGGAGTGGCTGGAGAGCTACCCAGCAGAGAGGGACCTGGGGTTCTTGATTGACAGCCAGCTGAACATTGACCAGCAGTGAGCAAAAAGGCCAATGACATCCTGGCCAGCATGAGGAATAGTGTGGTCAGCAGGGCCAGGAAGGTGATCTTATGATCTTACCCCTGTACTTGGCACTGGTGCGGTTGCACCTCAAGTACTGTGTTTAGCTTTGGGCCCTCACTACAAGAATGATGTTGAGATGCTGGAGTGGGTCCACAAAAAGGCAAAAGAGCTGGTGAAGGGTCTGGAGAACAAACCAGGAGCCTGGAGAAAGAGAGGCTGAGGGAGAACATATCACTACCTACAACAGTCTTAGAGGAGGCTGAAAAGAGGTGGGGATCAGTCTGTCCAATGAAATTACAAGTGATAAGATATGAGCTAATTGCCTCCGGTTGTTTCACAGGACATTTAGATTGGATATTAGGAAGAATTTCTGAAGGTATTTAAGAGTTGTATAGACAGAGTACTTAGGGATATGGTTTAGTTATGGACTTGCCAGTGTTAGGTTAATGGCTGGACTCAATGATCTCGTAGGTCTTTTCCAAGCAAGGTCATTCTGTGATTCTGTAAGCCAAGTGCATGTAAGTAAGGAAATTGAAGTAGAAGGCTGCAAAACCCAGGCTGTTGTACCAAAAGAACCCTAACTACATTTACTGAGCCATGCTGATGTTAGTTCCTGAGATGACATTTTTTCAAGAATAACTAGAATTTTCAGGTGCTGATTCTCTATTCAACAGACATTTTTGTTTGGATGTTTATTTTTAAATCAGTACTAAGCAGGTGTTACAGAATAGCAATAAATAAGTTCCATAATTTCAGTTTGTTTCTGCAGTTTCCTACAGCAAACAGAGACAACATCTTGTATCAGTGAGAGATTTTACATTAGCATCCAGGAGCTGCTGTTCTCATGCTTATTCTGTGCTGTTAATCTCTGAGATGATGCCTAATCAATCTTTAGTAGAGATACAGACCTTACAGTCCTTAGGAAACCCTTAGCATGGAATTACACCAATAATTATTACCTTGCTGGATTTCTCTACGTGCAATATTTTACAGTAAAACTGAGTGAAAGAGGTGTCTTGCAGATGAAAGGACATGAAAAAACTAACACCCCAGGGAGCCATTACTCACAGAGTATGGTGGACCTGTGGGCAGATTTCTACTCATTGGCAATAGGTCTTGAAACTCATAGTGTATATCTCCAATCTCAGAATTATTTCATGCTGACACAGTGCCCCATCTCTTTACTAATTATTATGCTTTTATCTCTGACTTTATTGGTTTATGTCAGACTGAATGTTACAGGCCTGTTAGCCGAATGATCCTGAAGAGCGTTGAAGAAGTATTGCTTTGGATCTCTGTGATACACACAGCACAGATGGTTATACTGATTTATTTATTTATTCCCCTTCAAAATATGAATTAGCCTTTTGCTCTAATTAAGTAGCCTGTGTTTGTACTCGCATCAGCCTATATTTTAGGTCACATCTAACAAATTGTTCACAATGCAGTAATTGTGCTTCATAGCCTCTATTTCCATCTTATTCTTATTGGTCATACAAGCATAGTTTCAACAAGGTTAATAGATGAGACCAAAATCAGAAATGAGGGAAGAGAAGCACAATAACTCTGTGAGATTTATGAACAACAGAAGATTATCATAAGCAGTTCTGAGATGGTGCATGAAAAACAGTATTTAATGTTTAGAGGGAGACTAGGGGCTAAATAATGAAAAACTTATAAACTCCATAGAAACACTTGGGATCTTGCAGCACTTACGTAAGTTCAGCGTGCAAGGGATGTGCTTATAAACAGGGATTGCACAGTCTGTGTTTGGGGGCTTCATCATAACAATAAGCTCACAAGAGAGAAATGTCTCCATTAAGTGAGCATCATTTAGATTTCTATGTTTTTGTCTTCCACTGTTTATTTTTTAGGAGCAAGGAGGGAGATTTTGTTGTGATATTCGGAAGGGGTCCCATATTTTCATCTGAGATTCATGCATCAACCAGAGACTATGTAAGAATTTTGAGGATTCCAACCTATTGCATGGATGCCATGATATTGTAATCTGATAAGCATGTGGGATATGCACATGATGAAGCTGACAACACAATGAGTGCACAAAGAATCAAGAGTTTCAGGACACATCATGTTCCTGGTGTATGTGCTGCACAGATGAAAGCTTTTGGACTTACAACACCTGTGCATTAAATCTTGTAGTGTTTGTGTGCCAAAGCTGGGTGCACCCGTATTGTGCAAGCTTCATAAAATTGATTACAGTGTCCACAGTGATGTTTTGGCCAGCACTCACTCCAGGTACCCAACAGTGTGTTCCAAGAATCACTCTGTCATAACAAAGTTTTTTTTGCTTGTTTTTTTTTTCCTTATTTGTTTCTTTCTCCCTCCTTGGAAATATGTCTGGGTAATTCAGTCAAATGGTAGCCTGACTTGAGGGGAATCTGGCACCAAAGGCTGAATTCACCATAGCTGTAAAGATCTTGTGTGACCTTGACTAAGTCACTTCTCTTTGTTCCTCAGCTTCTATCTGTAAAACGGAGATAAATGCATTTCCATACCTCATGGGGACCTGCTAAAATGCTTTCATTACCAAGAAGTACATTTTATCTCCAATTTACACATTTTTTCTCTTCTGTCCTTGTTAGAAATCTGATTGTCCAACCAGTCCCAATATAAACCCTCTTGCTTCTGAGTGAAAGCAAGGATCTACCTATTAAACTTTTTAGAGCTGCTTAATGCATATTTTTTCCTCTCTGAAACCACCAGTACTGCTCTTTTTATGTACAGAATTCTGGACAGAACAAGAAGCTTTTCTGACCCAGTCTAATGATTGTGGTATTGCTTGCTTTGTGTTGTGTATAGTTCAGGGAATAGTGTAAGTGTTTAAGAACAACTTCCTCTATGTAATGAAAATGTGGCTATTATTAAGGAGGAACTGGTGTTAAATCAAGAAGACATAGATTGGAGCACTTATGAAGATCACCTGGTCTTATATTTCCAGATTGCTAAAAGGAAGGGAAACAGATCCTGGACCAATATCCAATTGCATCAAAATAATATTTTTATGATATAATGAGTTCTGGGAAACACTATAACCTACTGTGTTCTTCTAGATGATAGACTTTATCTTGAATCTATGAAATCTAATCTAAAAGTACATACACACACACACACACCTGCATATATGCACATACATATGTACATATATAAAACAATACATATACACATATATATAGTTATAAATCTAGAGAAAGAAAGGCTGGTAAAACACTACTAATGAATTAGAAGTTGTCTGTTGAATAAAAATAAATGTTAAGATGTCAAACTGTCTTCAAATTCTACCCACAGTCGTTTTATTTTATTTTGGTTTTTTTCCCCCTAAAAAAAAAAACTTTTTCCCTTGCGCCTTTGTAGATTTTATAGCTGTGTTATATAGTACTAGTCAATCAGGTGTTACTTCAGCTTTGGTTAATGGAAGCTACCAGAAGAACACATGTTTATTTGAAACACATATTCTGGTAGATTCTGAAGAAAAGATTCAATTAATTGAGTGTTTCAAAGCAAAAAAAAAAAAAAAAAAAAAAAAAAAAAAAAAAAAAAAAAAGGATATAACTGAACAGGCCAAAAGCATTTGTATTTCTATGGTCCACTAGTCAGGACAAGAGTTTTTGATGCATTTTAGTAAGAGACCTCCTTTGCTTTCAGCAGTGAGGTCAGAAAGATCCGAGCAAAACAAGGAACAGAACAAAATAACTTTTTCCTAGATACCTGTTTGTGGCAAACATGAGCTGAGATCTTGTCTGCTACTGAGCACCTCCACCAAGATGATCAAAGGCCTGGAGCACCTCTGCTATGGAGACAGGCTAAGAGAATTCGGACTGTTCAGCCTAGAGAAGAGAAGGCTCCAGGGAGACCTTATAGCACCTTCCAGTACTTGAAAGGGGCTACAGGAAAGCTGGGGAGTGGCTTTTCATCAGAGAAGATAGTGATAGGACAAGGGGTAATGGATTTAAACTGAGAGAGGGGAGATTTAGGTTAGATATTGGGAAGAAATTCTTCACTATAAGGGTGATAAGGAGCTGGAATGGGTTGCCCAGGGAGGTTGTTGATGCCCCATCCCTGAAGGTTTTTAAGACCAGGTTGGACGGGGTTTTGTGCAACCTGATCTAGTGGCAGGGTTCCCTGCTCTTGGCAGGAGGGTTGGAACTTGATCATCTTGAAGATCATTTCCAACCTTAATGATTCTATGATTCTACAAAAAACGTGAAACACAGCAAATGTTGCTTTGAGCAGCGGTGAAGAGTTGAAGAGTGGCAGAGACACTAGCAAGAGAAGGAAGGAAATGGGGACAATGTGTCAAATACCACTAAGAACCTGGTTTACACAGACTTACTTAGCAAGCATAGGTCTGTAGGTAAGTTCACTACTACTAACACTTCTTTTGGTTATCCTTTAGTGTGAAGAAACTGACCTTTTCCAAAGATGAACTGCTTACAGTTTGGATAGAGAACTGTTACTACAGTATAAATAGCAAGGGAAACTAGATAGGGTAAATTTTCTCATCAATGACTAAAATCCAAAGCAGGACTGGATTTAAGACTGTGGCCCATGTATGAATAGAGAAAATACACTTCTAATTTTGTTATTGATCAGGTTTTCCTGAACTAGTTCTTTCACTTTATTTTCTTCCTTACTTACAATCAGGTAGCATTTTAGTTCATTATTAATATTCATACAATGCAAATTAGGTTTGCATTTTTAATATTTTTTAATACTACAGTTTTTCTCGTTTTACTTTCTTTCCAATAAGAAAATAAGAAACTACAAAACTTACCTTGTTTGTAACTGCCACACAGTACCCAGTAATAAGTAAATCCCATTAAGACCACATGACATATTTCTGCTATCTGCTTTAGTCATCTATGTACCATTTATGGTACAGAGTCTTTTAACAGCACTTATTC
The DNA here is from genome assembly GCF_020740795.1 of Apus apus. Lineage (NCBI taxonomy): Eukaryota > Metazoa > Chordata > Aves > Apodiformes > Apodidae > Apus > Apus apus. The sequence goes on along the minus strand of NC_067312.1, from coordinate 7,264,771 downwards.
AGTTAAAATGTGGGAATTTCAGTTGAGCAGAACCAACTGTATGAAAAATTATAACAATCCAACATATTAGCATGAACCAGTTGTTAGCCTTAAAACTCTACCACACATGGAATATTGTTTAGTCATTCAGTTGAATTTGTCTACTAGTTAATTTTGCTCTGGTAGTCAAAATCGTACCATTGGCAGAGTTCTGTGCCAATATATTGTGGCAAATTGAGTATTATTTTCATGTCCATGCCCATTGGATAGCAGTGTGCATGTCTGCTGGTTTCTGTTACGATTAAATATATGGATCTGCCTTACATGATCTCCATTACTGTTAATTATTATTATCATTCATCCTTAGTTTTGCAGGATCTTTAGTCTTGTGTTTAAGTGGCCTTTGTGGATGGCGGATGTTTTGAATACATCTCACACTAAACTGCAGAGCCGCCATGAGCTTTACATTGCACAGATGCTAAGCTTAAAAAACAGAAACAAACACTCTTCCATCAATACATTATAAAGGACTTAAGGTAGAAGGGGCAATTGCATATTACCCTTGTATGAATGCCTAGATAAATTCTACCTAACATTTTAATACACAACTCAGGCACTACAGCTTTCAGGTTTGTGGCTCTAGTCTCTATACTCTATATTCACCTTCAAGGAAAGATGCAGTCCATTTTGGACCTGAAAACCCTTCAGATACCACACATTCTACCAGTTTTCTGGAACAGTAGCACAGGGATAAAATTGACTGGACTTGACTATACTAGAATAAAGTAGAATAGAATAAAACAGAATACGTCAATTGGATGGAACCTACAGTTTCATTTTTCTGTTTGGATATCTGGGTGTGTTAAAATGTGATGAAGTGAGCCTGGGCTGGAAAGTTGCAGCTGTCACAGTGTCACCCTCTGATTCTGAGAGGCTTAAAATCTCCAGCTTCAACCATGTGTCCCTTGACATGTCTTACTGGCCAGCAGTTTGTCAGTGCTTTAATAGAGACATAGGATTTTATCAGCAATTTGCTCTACGGAAAATGGCTTTTTGCCAATACCACTTATCTCATGAACTCCCAGTCGTAAGAATCCTACACTTCCACTGTGGATATAGGATAGATAATCCTGCAGTGAAGTCACAAAACTTTTGTATGCAAGCTTGGAGTTTATTTTCCAAGGTCAAAACCTCTCTCTACTCTGTGGGGTTGTAGGGCCACCATTCAAATAATCAGATGGGCCTCTGTTTCAAGACATATCTCCAGCATATACCAGAAAGAAAGTAACTCTGAATTGACTTAGCTTTTATGAGAAAACACTTGTCTTCAGCTCTGCATCCTTCATATACCATGGGCTCCTCTGCATTGTAGGCTGGCCTTCAGCTTCAAACCCTGTCTCCACATGAGAAATCCACACTGCCACTTTTTTATGGCAGTCAGAGAAGTGAAACTGCACACTAGATGCATATTAAACCATCTGTTCTGGGGCAGGTTCTTTCAAACCATACAGGGCAGGAACATCAGGTTGCTATTTGCAAAGCTAAACAGCAGCAGTGTTTATTACATTTTACAATCCACCGTACTTGTAACCTGAGCAAGCCCTAGCATAAACTTGAAGACTTGAACCGTATTTCTTTTAAATACAAAGACAGACGAAACAGAGGGAGAAGAAGGCACCAAAGCTCAGAACACAGGACTGAGCTATTTGATGACATCTTCTGAGCAAGGGCAATTCATAGCTGTACCTCTGAGGGAATGTGGTTAGGATGAGGAAATAGGAGTTATTGGACTATACCAGCAAAAATTTCTTTTGATTGTATTTGGTCTTCTGGCTAGACCTTAGGTGCTCTCTCATTTTTCAGCCACTTCCTGCAATAGCTGTGGCCTCTTTTTTTTTTATTATAATAGTTAGTCTCATGGCTTTACTTGAAAGCTGAACTTGCTACATCAAGACAATTGTTAATATCTTCAAAAGTAGAGCATCATAGAAGATAATATTTTTGGCATAACTTCCTTACATAAAAGCTAAATGCAGTCTTTTTCACACTGAACGTGGCAGCATAAGGAAACAGTAAGAACAATGACCGAGATGATTCACACTGAGTAACAGAAATCATCTTGATATTGAAAGACTATATCCTATTAAAAACACTGATTTAATATATTATATTTTAATTAAGAAATAGTTGCCTGGGTGGTTGGCTGGCTTTGCTGGCAATGCCATTTATTTATTTATTTATTTAGTTATAATATGTATGTATTTATTTATTTTATTTTAATTGGAACACTTCAAAATGGCATACAGATTTTTATGGGGCAGAGGGTTTGTGCAAGCACATAAAAAAGAAAAAAATAATAATATTGAGAAAAATTAAGCATTTTTTCCCCCTTGTTTCCCTTTTTAGGAAAAAAATTCCCAACAATATGCTTCTCAAACTATTAATATAACTCCTTAAAATGTTAAAAGACACACCCCAAATAAGCTGGCAATTTAAGAAAGAAAAGAATAAAACCAAGATAGTTGTGTTCCCCGAGGAGAGTCACAATAACTCAGACATCTAGTGCATTAAAACCTAAGGAAAGACTATTCAGCTAATTATGTTAATCCTCAGCAGTTTATATTCTCTATAATCTCACCTGATTTTTAACCATTTAGTCTCCCATGAATGATAAACTTTGGGGGATACCTGATCTGTGATGGGTCAGAGAAAAAACAATGGGAAAGCATCTTGTTTATTGCACAGTATAATGTTTCCAGCTAGGCAACTGTTGCATCATTTTCCATTCAATGAACACTTGAGTGTTAGCAGATTGCCTCCAGGTTGAGTGCACAAAATGCTGTAGGTGGTTTTTGTGGCTCACTGAAGGGAATGTAACAGACACTGATGCTATCTGGAGCTCAGACGACATGAGTACAATGAGACAGAAACAGGGTCAGGCCACGGAAAAGAGTTTGGCTTGAACACTGCCTACAGATACCTTTTCTCTTTTTCTTTCAGGAGCTGCCCATGTTTTACCCTAGAGGTGACTGCATTGGAGCAATATGTTTATCCTCAGATCCAGCAGATTGAATTCTCTTCTCAAATATACCTACAGAACTTTACTCTAGGAGCAGTATTTTATTCCTGCTTGGTAAATGTCTTCAGAAGCATGAAGGGTGAAAAATATATGGTAGCATGAGGCACTTTTTAATCACATTGTAATAGTAAATCCACATTTTTATAAAGGATCCTGTAGGAATATCTGTACAAATAAATTAAACTTGCTTACTGCCAGGGAATACATCTGGGCACAGGACCATGATCATCTACAGCTTTATATACTTAGCCCTTCCTGTGACATATTTTTGACCTAAGACATTTAGAACTCTTTGAATCAATTCTCAGACATGGATAAGGAGTTAGCCTAATCCAGAGATGACTTCTAATGAGTCGTTCACATGCAATTACTTTGTTTCAGAGGATAAGCAAATTAAGCCAATACAGGTCAGGGTCATTCTGCTGCTTTCAGTGCCCAAGAAGAATCCCAGGTGCTTTTCATTTATGAGGATAGATGTAGCCACTAATGTCCCACAGACTTGCTGAAAAGGTCTCACTGCACTGTTGTAAGGAAGAGGGCTTGATCACATCTGATTAAAATTATCTGATTAAAAATATTTCTTTTCCTTGAATGAAAACACTAAACAGCACACACAAGATCATATCACTTTTTCCAACCTGCTTCTCCTGGATGAGGCTCCCATTTTAAAGTCCTTGTGGCAAGAGTAATTTGAAAATAATGAGCAACAGATCAAAGTCCTCACATGGTTCACCAGAACAAAAAATAGATACGGAAGCAGCAGACCTATCTCTGAATTCACAGAAATTCATGGGTATGCCATAGATTCAATACCTGAATTAAAGTAAGGAAATAGCTAAAGTGTTTAATTCACAGAGGCAGCCACCAAGTTCACCTCACCTGTCAAAAATGAGACAGAAGAAAACAATTTTTGCCAGTGATGCGGACTGCTTTTGAGAACATAAGATTATTCTTTGTGACAAGGAGGTGAATCAAAAGGCTTTTGCTCACAAAAAGAAAAAAAATAAAAGAAAAAAGACCCTTCACCAGCTTTGTTACTCTCCTCTGGACACGCTCCAGCCCCTTAATGTCCTTGTTCTAGTGAGGGCCCTAAAACTGTACACAGGATTTCAGGCAGGGCCTCACTAGACGTAAGCACAGATGGACAACCCCTGCCCTAGTTCTGCTGGCCACACTATTGCTGATACAAGCCAGGATGCTGTTGGTCTTCTTGGCCACCTGGGCACACACACTGGCTCATATTCAGCTACAGTCAACCTTTCCAGGTCCTTCTCCTCTGGGCAGCTTTCCAGCCACTCTTCTCCAAGCCTGTAGCATTGCCTGGAGTTGTTGTGATCCAAGTGCAGGGCCTGGCACTTGACCTTTCTGAATCTCAAACAAGTGGCCTCAGCTCACTGATTCAGCCTGTCCAGAAGCCTCTGCAGAGCCTTTCTACCCTCAACCAGACCAACACTCCTGCCCAACTTAGTGTCATCTGCCAACTGAGGGTGCACTCAATCCTCTCATCCAAATAATTGATAAAAATATTAGACAGAATTGGCCTGAATACTGAACCCTGGTGAACATCACTTGTGACCAGCTACCAAATGGATTTAACTCCATTCACCACAATTATTTGGGCCCAGCCATCCATTCAGTTTTTTACCTAGCAAAGTGTACCCTTTTCTAAACCATGGGCAGCCATTTCCTTTTGGTCTGGGCCCACACGATTCTTCCTGTTTCATGACCTACCATTCTCTCCAGGTGTTGCAGCTCTTAGTCTCACATAAACTTCTTTTTCTCAGGAGACATCCAGGTTGACAATTACTGTGAGCTGTTCTGATACTTCTGAAGTGAAAAACCAAGTTTAAAAGTTTTGTGAAGAATTAAAAAACAAACTGAAAGAAAAAGTCTCTTTTTTTCCAGTCAAATAATTAAGAAAGGAAACAAAGAAGATAAATAAAACTAACATTTCCAGAATTGGGATTCACAAATAGCCTGTGTGTGTTAATTTGCTTTGTAGTTACTTTGGGTTAAATTTAATTAAAAAAAAAAATTAAAAAAATTATGCCATTTAAAGCATTTACTTGTTTCTAAGAAAAAAAAAACAGCAAAACACACACCAAACCAAACCCTGATTTTCTGTTTAGAAAATGCTGTTTTTCTGGCTGCAATGGACTTCCAAGTTTTCAGATGCTCTCTCAGTTTGCAAGGACATATTAATTAATATACATCTGAAAACTGTATGTTCAGTAACTTTAAATTTCTAAATGGATACGGTACTGCAAGTATTTTTAGGAAACGTTTACATGTAAGTGAAGAGTATTATGTTACATTATCACAAGGTCAGATTTTTCTCTGTACTGTGCTCAATGTCTTCAACCTCATTTCACACCTATATATTTTATTTTTTGTGGCACTTCAGAGAAATAAAATGAAATAGCATCAAATAATTCAATGCTGAAAAGTGCTTCTCTTTTAATAGGAAGAATAATAATATCTTTAACAGGATTCAAGTAAGTAGTCAGGGTGGAAAAGTTAGAGTGAGAGAAGCTGAAATCGTAAAGCTCTGACTGTTAAATTGAAATGAAAATAAGGAGAAAAACCCTTCCTTTTTAAAGTTATTTGTTTCTAGCATTAGTGATTTGTTATCGCTAGAGTGTCCTGGTGGTGTATTTTGTTTCATCTATATCTATTTTAACTTCATTATAATAATGTATTTCCTTAAAACAATTAATATGGAAACCACTGTATATTCATTATCTTTCTACATATCTTTAACCTGTTATGTCCTGTGAATGATTATCCCAAATGTATACGTCTATATATCTCCATCTGTAAAAATAAAATATTTAAATGCAAAATTTATTAAAAAATAAGAATCAAGGTTATTTAAGCAACATGACCACACGTGGAAATCCATGCTTACAATGTATTTGAAGTCCCCACTAACTAAACTTGTGTGAGTCACCATAATATTTCAGAAGCTGCAGCTCCAGCTCTTTCATGATCTTTTATTGAGCCCTGACTTTAATTTGTCTGCACCATATATGGTGCATTGATTCCTCTGTGTGTAGCTTTGGAGCAGAACTCCTACAGTAAAATATTTCCAATCTTCTGTCATCTGCAAACCCTTGCCCCAGATCCTCCCCCCCTTTCTGGTTGTTCCTCCTGATAAGATGGTCTACACCATGCTGCAGGAGTGCACTAGTAAAGTGCCAGTGGAAGGTACGTAAGAGTTTGCACAATTGTTTTGCTAAATTCAGAACACTTATTGTTATCCTCAGCAAATGAGCTAGAACACGTAATTTTTAAATGAAGGTATTAATATCTTAAAGAGCAGAATGGCAAGCTTTGGTTTTCCTTTGAATGGATTAGAGTGTAATATCCTTAGGGACTTTAAGGTGTCTTTTTTGACAGGAAAAAGAAATATGACCAAGGTTCCTCTTTTTATTTTTATTTTTTATTTTTTATTTTTTATTTTTTATTTTTTATTTTCTTATTAAGTGCTGGGACTATTTTGAATCCATGGGAATCCTTAGAGTCTGTTTCCAGTGACAGAGAAATGAGTTTTCCATGCTAATACTATGGGGTCCCAGGATCACAGGCCAGTCAAGAATGATCAAGAAATGACCTTTGCAGACTACAGCTGTCTCTTTCATTAAAAAGGAAGCATCAGTGGAGATATTAACAACTTGAAATCTCTGGTGACATTCACTATTCATTTATAAAAATTAAGGTAAGAATGCCAACATTTAAATTCCTCAAATTTCATTTCTATTGGAAGGTTTGCCAAGATGAATCCTGAGCAAAATATATTATAAATTAAACAGATTATGTAATATTTTTTTAATCCAAAAGTGACAACGCTTTTTGTTTTGTTTTCTTTTGTTTTGTTTTAATTAAACCTTATTTAAGTGTTTTTATGAAGTTAAATACTCAGTGTTGAAGTCTTTGGTGGATAAAAATTTTATTAAATTACAGATTCAATACCTGACATTGGTTCTAATCTTTTCCAGTGGCTTTCCACCAATGTGAGAATGTGTGTGAGTGTGAAAGAACTGAAGGAACATTACCACCTTTTCCTCATTTCATTCTGGAAAAGTAGAATAATTTGAAAAGAGTATCTTGAAATGGGGAGCCGTGGGAAATATTAAGGTCTTCTAACTAGCTGCATTTTAAAAGAAGCCAAAAAAACCTAAGGAAAGCAGAATAATTTCACAAAGGAAACATTATTTCTGTTTTCTATGCAGAAGCTATGGACTCTTTTACTAATCAAAGAACATATAAAAATCAGTTTGAATGTTATTATGCCAAAGTAGAAGAGCAAATTCAATCTTTCAGCTGTAAAAAAGAGATTTTACTCCTATATTAAATGCAAATCTCCAGATATCTTTGCATAGTGTCTCCACACACCCCTTATAATGAATGGATTCTTCACTGCTGAAATCTTGAAGTCTTTATCAAAACTAAGTACCTTTCACCAATTTGTGTTCTAGTTCAATGTTAGGGTTTAGGATTAGGTACAGGAATAGTGAAAGCCTATGTTGTGACTCATACAGGTCAGATTACTTATCCGCAAGGCCCTTTGTGCTTATAAACTCAAAGAATCTAATAATCATATATGAAGGTGGAAAAGCACATGCATGAGAAGGGAGGCAAAGTAGAAGAGGTGTAATTCAACAATTTTCTAAATTATCAAAGGAAATATATATATAAAAATAAAATGTCTTGCAAGGGGAAATGCAAAAGGTATTCTGATTTTCTTACGTATATGCACACACACATATCACACCTTGGAGATTATCTTAATTCGGAAGTTCAGAGCTGTGTAAACTATTTTTGTAAGAAGTCACTGCATTAATGCTCTTTATGTATTACCTGCCATAGCAATTGATGATCTGATTTAACCCTACCAAAAACTTGTTTCCCAAAACAAAATCATTGGAGCAGTGTAACTACATACCAAGAATGACTGCTACCATCCTGGACACTCTGCGAGTGGAAAGTGATTAATGAACTGTTGAAGGAAAGAAATGTTAAATTGACAAGATACAAATCACAGAATCACACAGAATCACATAATATTAGGGGTTTGAAGGGACCTCTGAAGATCATAGAGTCCAATCCCCCTGCCAGATCAGGACCAAAAAAAAAAAATAAAATCCACAACCTAATGTTGCCTTTTGTTTTTTAAAGCAAGATTTCTCATCCCAGTGGGTTATATGGGGACAAAAACCAATGAACAAACAATTTACTATATCTCAAAAGTCACCACTCACCAGCTGAGCTATAGTAATGGAAGCTAGACATATTCTAGCCTGCTGCAAGTGAAAATGTTTCACTTGCACCATTATAGTTACTCATTATGGAGAGCCTAGAACACAGGGAGTCCAGGCTGTGTCACTAGATCTTCTTTCATATAATCAATCATTTTACATATAGAACAGACTTTTGGAAAAGCTGTAACACATTTATCATTGATGATCTTATATAGAAAGGTGTCTTAGGAAGATATTTGTGGAGCAGAGAAACAAATCTCCAGAGAAAGAGCTGACATTCATCCCTGAACAGATAATAATTTCAAGACTTAGATCAAGTAATGAAAAAAAGTAGGGCTTCATCCAACTTTCTGTCTAGGGGCAAAATTTTAGGCATCACTCTATAGTCATGCAGTATAAGAGGCAGGAAACGCTTCAGATTTAATGATTTTTTTGTTTGTGTGTTTGTAAGTGTTTGGGGAAAGAGTAATATTACAATTCTTCTTTCTTTTTCTCTCATTTACTATTATATGTGGGTGAGTAGGGGATAGTGAACAATAAATTACACTACTTAGAGAGTAGGTTAAGGCTTTTCTTGTCAGTTGTGTCAATAAAGTACACACATAACATCAGTTTCCCATTACACACATCATTCAGACTCATATATTACTCAGTATAATGGGAAAAAGGGCCACTGAAATCTAAAATGAAAAGAGAAATTGAAGTACAACCAGCAAGCAGCAGCTGAGCCAAAAAGCAGCTGTGGCAGTGAAACATTTAGTCACTGCTGCTAGAAAAAAAGAAGAGCTATCAGCTTTGAGGGTGTACAGTGCCACATGCTGGGAATCTTTGCAGCAGATGGGCTTCTGTAGGACTGGAAGGTACTAATTTCTTAATCTTTTTTTCTTTTTTTCTTTTTTTTTTTTTTCCTAATGCATTTGCATTTCATTTAAAATAATTGAATACAAGCACAAAACACAACCCAGGTCATACTATTGGCCAAATCTTGCCAGCTGCCTTTATTGCTTGTTTATACTAAAGGGCAGATGCCACAATTTGTTCCTAGGCTAAATTCTTGTCTTATCAGTTGCACTACTGGGTTACTTTGCAATACTACCGTAAAGCCTCATATCTGGATCACCTTATGTTCAGAGTTAGTATTAGATCATGTAGCGATACAGTTCCCTCATATGAATCATAGAATCAATCTTCCTTTTTCAAGCAAATTCTACTCTGTGTATCATAGTAGTCAAACCAGTACCTTTCCATGTAACACTGTTTGTAACAATACACTTAGAAATGTGTGATGAATGGCTGCAGGTTGTTGATAACCTGTGCAAAGCCTCTATTATGGACTATCAAAAAAAGAATGTGCATTTTCCATAGACGTATGTACAAGTAGTATTTTAACATACATATCAGTTACTTCATAACAGCTGGAACGCAGAGGGTGTGCTACACATAGTCTAAGATTAAAAATGAGTAATTCTTGTTTCATCCGAAGCTATGTAAGACTCACTGGGAGCTCCTGTAATGCTCATTATTACTGTTGCTTGCATTGTGTTCTGTTTTCATAGAACCGTAAATTAAACAACAGTTTTGATTGGAAAGGAACCTTAAGGATTACAGAGTCCATCCCCCTTGCCATGGGTAGGGACATCTTTCACTATATCAGGTTGCTCAAAGCCCTGTCCAGCCTGACCTTCTTACAATGATAGCACATTCACAACTTTTCTCAGAAACCTGTTCCAGTGTCTCACCATCTACTGTTTCATGGTAGGACAAAAACAGATGCTACCCCCAGGATCAGTTTCTCTATTTGGATAACAAGTTACCTCTTCTCCCTATTTAGGAAGTGTTATAGCTTGTTCTGAAAGATGTATACAATAGAAAGCCCCCAAAAAAGAAAGTTTAGGTGTTATCATCTCTTTATCATATAAATGGGAAAAGTAAGAAAGTAGAGCCTGAAGCTTGCGCTATTATCTTAATACCTAAGTTGTCTTTCCATAAAATCGATGAAGTGCATGGAAGACAGAAAAGCAGCCTTGGTTCTGACTTCAAAGCTGTGAAAAGCTAAACAACGTTGAAGCTCATTATTAATTATAAAACACTAGAAAGGGAGGGAGAGAGGTGGTGGAATTAAAGTCTATTTTCTGAACTAATAATTATAAAACATGGATGGCATAGTCTGTGATTTCATAAATGTTCTGGAAGAAAGAGTAGTGATTGCATAATAGCCCCATCAAAAGGGTGGTTGATTAGTTTAGTCAATTTAGCATACATTTCAGCTATTATTTTCATTTGTGAAGCAGAGGCTGAATGACACAGTTGCTTTTATCCTGCGCACTTTGCAAATGAGCACCCTAAAGTGAAGTGGTTCTTTCTTACTTCTCCACAACTTGGGATATAACTGAGACAATACCGTTGGAAGATCACAGAGTCAAAAAATATTCAATACTTCAGGTTTGAAAGGAATTATGAATGTCCTATTTTCAACAACCCACTCAAAACAGAGCCAAAAATCTACATAACTTACATTACCTCCCATAAATGTTCAAAGTTATATTTTCCATTACTAGAGCACTGCAGCATCTATAAGAAGTTCGTAAGTACCAGCATGCAGTTATTCCCTGTGGCATTTGCCAAACACCAGGACATTTCAATCACCTTTCCTTCTCTCTTATTCATGATGGAGTCTTTTGTTTGCAGCTGGGTGCTCTCTGAAAAGTTTGCCCACACTCAGAAGAATATAATTAGTTTCAGAAGGTGAGATTTGTAACTGACTCTGTGCTGGAGAGTATGTTAACTGGCAAAATTATTCATTTTGCATGAAATAATTATTTTCTAAAAACACAGATTTTTTATGACAACAAAATAAGTTTTTCGGAAGTTCTGTTTCTCTCCTGATAAACTCTTCAGTTATGTCCACAGTCAGCATTTTATCCAAAACTGATCCCATCAATTCCTTCCTTTTTTGGGGTGTGGGAGGATTCTGTTTGTTCTGAATAATACCTCAATGTCATACCCTTCCTCACTCATCTCATCACTTTTACAGAAGAATTTACTAGCTCAAATGTGCTGCTATGGTAGTGTGTCTCTGTGGAAAACACGTAGGTGTTCTGGGCAGCTTAAATGGTGAAAAAAAGGAGCTTAATTCTGTTTTTACACACCTGAGTAGGCCTGTCCTGGATGAGACTAGATGAGACATAGGAACTGAAGCTACACTCTCTATATTTGAGGACCTTGGAGTATTTGTGTTTTCAAGTCCAAAGAACTGGGCATGTCCTAGGCCCCTATCCTGTACATTTGTTTCCACAGAAAAAAAGCCCTACTGTGGAACGTAGGATCTTGGGGTGTGTTCTTCTGCATGCTGCAGGCCACTCGAGACATAGTCAGAGACCTAAGCTATTAAAAATTTGAAAATGTTATAATAAATTTTTATTATTGTCTTTGTTGCACATATCTTCTGTACCAATGTTTGCTGTTATTCCAGAGCATTCTTCACTCTAGATAAAATTTCTAGATTTTCAGGACAGTGTCCCAGAAGTCTATGAAAGGATCAAAACCCGTTTAACCATCCTTGCTCATAATTGCATATATGCTTACAGATATATTGAGGTAAATAAAATGTAGAGCCAAGGTATGCACCACATGTCTATAAGAATCCCCAATCCTTCTGGAAGGAAATCTTGTGTTTTCTATAAATCCAGATAGAGAGCACCAGATGGAAAGCAGGAGAACATTTTTTCCATCACACCTCACCAGAGGAGAAAAGGAAAGTGAATTCTTTCAGACTTTTTTTTTTTTTTTTAATCCATTCTTGTTATCTCTGCCAGAACTTCCTTTGTGTTCCTCTCTTTTTCAACCTCTTTCTCTTGTTTCTAGTATATTGTTTACTCTCCCACTTTTAGTCTTTTTTCCCTCTTCTTTCTTTCCTCCTATAGCACTCTCTGTCAGTTTGCATCCATCCCCATCTCTATAATATAGAGCTTTTAAAGTTTATGTAGTTAGTGCATATTGCTTGCTCTGCGAGAACGAGGGACATAGAAAGTGGAGACTAATATCAGAATCATGAGTGAAGATATGTTTTATTCATAAACCCTGCATCTCCAGTGAAATTAAAAGCAAAGCAAGGGGTCGAAGCTCTGAACCCTCTTTCCTGGAGCCTGTAAACCAATAAAGGCTTTATATTAGCTATCGATATCTATCTCTGACTTGGCTTAATAACATCTTATTCCCTGTTTTCAGCAGCCATCAATAATATTTCTGCCTGCCCGCTCAGGTCCCCATCTCTGCGTGCAATTGCATTATAAGGGTCTATAAGCCCAATTTGCTTCACATTCTTATTTTTGGAAAAGGCTGGCTGGCTTTTGTAATGAGAGCAGCTGCCAAGAAGGCTTGACAGAATTTGTGGCCCATCTGGCTTATAATCTTCATTCAATATCGCAGGAGCCTAAACTCCCAGACCAACTGATAAGTCAGAGCACACAGGCAAGCGGTGGCAGTAATCTTCCTTGTGATTTCTCATTATGGGCAGGGACATCTCAGTGAATCTCTCATATCCTGGATATCATACAGTATTTTCTCTCTCCTTCTCTCTCTCTTTTTTTTTTTTTTTTTTTTTCTTCTTTTTCCCTAGCAAGACCAGTGTTGTTCTGTTTTAAAAGATTATGACAAAAAACCTTTAAAAGTATTTAGGTTTCCTTGTACCATGTTTAAGAAACTAGGAAACCAATGATCTGATTGTGTTTTTAAAAGCAACAGCATTTTGCCCTTGTTCACACCTAAAATGTGTGCTGTTGTCCTTTCTGAATCACAAAAAGTCAGGCAAAATACAATCCTGAGAAATCACCTAGAAAATTTCCCTTCCACAAAATGGGATCAGTTATACCTCCAGGATCCTCAGGCCTCAGTAATCTTTGTAGCATCCCCAAACTTTTTCTTTAGTGCTTTAAATTCTAACTCTTCAATTTTTTTTCCTGTTATCTCAAGTAGTCTACAACTTAGAGTTTCAACTCTGAACACAGAAACGAGTTGATTGTCTGTCATGCAGCAGTGTCTTGCACATACCTCATTTATTGAAAGTAAGGTATCTCCCTTCATTTACCCGGTCAGTCATGCCATCATAGAAGGCTATCAAATTGGTCGAGAATTACTTCTGTCTGGTGAACCCATGTAGACTACTCCTGATAACCTTATTATTCTCAACATGCTTAGAGATAGCAACCAGAATGAGTTGTTCCATCACTTTACTGGAGGTAGGGCTGACTGTCTTGTAGTTTCCTGGGTCATGCTTCTTGCCCTTTTTGAAGACAGGAGTGACAGTGGCTTTCCTCGAGTTCTCAGGCACCTCTCCTATTCACCCTCAATTTTCAAAGATGACAGACATATTAACCACCCTCGTGGTAAAAACTGAGCTCATGCAGTGGTTAAAGCTAATATGTTAGGGTTTTTCTAATATACATACTTTTTACAAGAGCCTCTGAGATCTCCTAGCCCTCTGCCACAGCTGATCAGAAATAACCCAGGAAATATTAAAGGAAGGAACATCAGGTGAACTGGAGAAACCTGGGAAGAAACATGCTTTCATACTTTTTTTAACACATTCTTATGACACATTTCTGTAATGTCGAAAACTTCTCTCAAAGCATAAATAAATAATAAAATTTAAAAAATAAACTAAATAAAATAAAATGAAACATTAAGGAATCTAGCTTTCCTGAGAAGACAATTTCATAACTATGAGGATAAAGAACATTCAAAAGGCGTATGACCAGACACTGGAAAAGGGAGCTAATAGTTCAGAAAATTTAGGAAATTATTTATCCATTCAGCTTTTTTCTTGGTCAGATATAATTACAAACATGTTAAATGGACACTTTGCTTATAACCCTTTCAACAGTGTGGTCATCTTCTGTTTCATAGCATGAGGTTCTATGGGGAAGAAGATAGTAAAAGGCTGTTATGAAACGCTATACAGCACAGCAAATTATTTACTTCACAGGGGGGGGTCTACTGATTTATTTTAGGGCTCACTGAAATTTGGATAAGGATCTTGTTTAAGCTCTGGCACCACTTACTGCACTGCAATCATGTATGAGAATTGGAGAACAAGAAAAATAGTTCAGGTGACCAAGTTTTCATTTTTTTTTGGCTAAACTGTGCTCTAACCTAGTATATTCCCATGGTCTCTGTTACACTGGATGGATATGGGGAAGATTCTCATACTAGTTTTCACATAGATGACAAGAACTCCATCATATTTGAGAGGTCATGGCAGTCTGGTGAGGTTCCTGCTGAATGGAAAGAAGGGAACATATTCCCTATTTTTAAAAAGGGGAAAAAAGAAGACCCAGGGAATAAAGGCCAGTCAGTCTCACCTCTGTGCCTGGCAAGGTCATGGAGCAGATCCTCCTGGAAAGTCTGCTAAGGCACATGGAAAATAACGAGGTGATTGGTGACAGCCAACACGGCTTCACTAAGGGCAAGTCATGCCTGACCAATCTGGTGGCCTTCTACAACAAGGCTACAGGGATGGAGGATGGTGGCAGAGCAATTGATGCCATCTACCTGGGTTTCTGCAAGGCATTTGACACTGTCCCACATGACATCCTGGTCTCCAAACTGACAAGGCATGGATTTGACAGATGGACCACTTGGTGGATAAGAGACTGGCTGGATGGCTGCACCCAGAGTGTTGTGATCAATGGCTCAATGTCCAACTGGAGGCAGATGACAAGTGGCGTCCCTCAGGGGTCATTACTGGGACCAGTGCTGTCTCAAATCTTTTAGAGACATGGACAGTGAGATGGAGTGTATCCTCAGCAAGTCTGCTGATGATACCAAGCTGTGTGGTGTGGTTGACACCCAAGAGGGAAGGGATGCCACCCAGAGAGACCTTAATAGGCTGGAGAGGTGGGCCAGTGCCAACCTCATCAAGTTCAACAAGGCCAAGTGCAGGGTCCTGCACCTGGTTTCGCACAACCCCAGGCACAAACACAGGCTGGGGGAAGAATGGCTGGAGGGCAGTCCTGCGGAGAAGGACCTGGGGTGGTAGTTGATGAGAAGCTCAACATGAGCTGCCAGTGTTTGCTGGAGCCCAGAGAGCCAATTGTGTCCTGGGCTGCATCAAAAGAAGTGTGGCCAGCTGAGCCAGGGAGGTGATTCTGCCCCTCTGCTCTGCTCTGGTGAGACCCCACCTGGAATACTGAGTACAGTTCTGGTGCCCTCAGCACAAGAAAGATGTAGACCTGCCGAAGAGGGTCCAGAGAAGGGCCACCAAGACGATCAAAGGCCTGGAGCACCTCTGCTATGAAAACAGGATGAGAGTTGGGGCTGTTCAGCCTAGAGAAGAGAAGGCTCCAAGGAGACCTTATAGCACCTTCCAGTACTTGAAAGGGGCTATAGGAAAGCTGGGGAGAGGCTTTTCATCAGACAAGATAATGATAGGACAAGGGGTAATGGATTTAAACTGAGAGAGGGGAGATTTAGGTTAGATATTAGGAAGAAATTCTTCACTCTAAGGGTGGTGAGAAGCTGGAATGGGTTGCCCAGGGAGGTTGTTGATGCCCCATCCCTGGAGGTTTTTAAGGCCAGGTTGGATGAGGTTTTGGGCAGCTTGATGTAGTGGTAGGGTTCCCTGCTCATGGCAGGGGGTTATAACTTGATGGTCTTTAAGATCCCTTCCAGCCTTAAAGATTCTATGATTCTATGATTCTATGATTTAATTAGCACAATTTGGGAAAAATGTTGCTAATGTTAGAAACCAGTAGGTGAAGATAAGCTACAACCTGGAAACTATATATTACTTGCTTGTAGCAGAGAACCTCAGCTCATTGGACTGCTAACTCAAAAACTCATTAGCTCTGCTCATTAAGTACTTAGCTCCATTTAGTTCGTTGCTCAGTCTTCTATTCAACTCTCATATATTATTTGCTCCATGTGCCATATCTGACTCAGAGTTGGTATAAAGCAGATTATTTCAGTAAAACTCAATGAGGTTTACCTGTGAAACTTGCCCCTCACTTTTTTTTTTTTTTTTTAATTGATATTGTTTAGAATTTATATGATGAGGACAATAAAATGAAAGCAAACAAAAACAGCAGTCAACAACCGTTAGCTTACTTGGAAAAAATAATACAGCAGAACAGACTTCTTTCCAAATTTAGGCTTTGTGTTTCTGTTCATCAAACTAGAAACCATATTTTCCTGAAATCTTTAAAACTGCAAATTAGCTAGTGTGTGAAGAGTTGATGCTTGGTCAGTTCCGGGATGCATGCTTCTCATTTGTAAAAGAACTTCAGCTCTTACTTACAATAAAAATGTGAGTATAGTCTTTGCAGTCAAAATGATTAGTCATGCACTAAAAGTAAAACAGAGCATGATGCAAAAAACATAAAATTGAAAGAAAAATCACAAGGTCTCAAAAGCTAAAATGAATTTGTTGAACTTGAATCTGAAGCACCAAAAATACAGACTTGTGGCAAATTGTGGCCTGGAAAACTAGCATGTGCTTCTGTATCTTCACCAAAGTGAGACAATCTGAAATGCATTATATTTCTTGAGACTCCAAGTAGAAAATGAGATCAATGTCCCACCATTTCTTGAAGGTCTTACTACTCTGAAGGACTGAAATTATTAAAAGTCAGGAAGGTAAATCAGAGGAAGGACAGATTTCCCTATCTCAGCAGACTCCCATTTGGAGTATGCATTTCAGAGTTCTGGGATGGAAACTTGCATGGACAATTTAAGACAGAGCAACCATTCACCAATCTTCAAGTTTCATTATCATGATTTCTTACAAAACAAGCCTTTTCTGTCCATCCTTTTCTGAAAAATAAATGTACTGAGTCCCTTTTCAATTTTTATTTGTTTGGTTGGTTTGTTTTGTTTATTTTTGCTTAGTGGTATCAAAGGATAAGAAAAAACTCTATTTGTCTGTAGTTATGTGTTTGATAATTAATTTTAGGTACAATTGTTTGCTAGAACAGCTATAGCTCCTTCTTCAAGGGGAAGGTACCATATTGATACTAATGCAACTCTAAACAGAATTAGGTTCAAAACACTTTTTTTCCTGAGCCCCAGTGAAGGACATTGTTATAACTTAGAGAAGAATCATGTTTCCACATTGTGGGGTGATGAGACTTCAGAAATTTCAGTATTCTGATTGTCTTTTCTAGAGCTGATTCTGCTGTTTATACTTGTCAGACAAGCAGAAAGGTAGAAAATAGTGGCAATGGTGAGAAAGAAATAAAAATAATACCAAATTAAGAATATATAAAATTATTCCCAAATCCTCCTCCCAGGGTCAGTAGTAGCTTATCTGTCTAACAATGCAAGAAGCAGAAAGAAACTGGGGGATGTGAGACGGGAAAAAAAAAAAAAAAAAAAAAAAGTCAGCTTCATTAATGGGAGATTGTGCAAGAGGGGAGTTCAGGGATTCATTATCTCAAAAATAGCAGTCCAAAATGACAGGAGAGGGTGAAAACTTCCTGACCCCATGGACTAGTGAATTTCATAGTTCCCTGTATAAGTCTTTTTAAAAGTTAGGAGGTGGGGGAAAGAAAAAGAAAAGGAATAGTCTATTCTCTGAAGCCTTGGGGCTTTTCTGCTACTGTGAAAAGGAAGTAAAGGGAAAAAGAAGCATAAACAAACCAGAGCTCCTGCCCGCAAATAACCAATAGAGACTAAAAATACTATTACAACTGTACATCAGTTTAAGGTCAATGTATTCTCTCTCCTAATCCTGTGAAAACCTGACCAACATAAGGTATTAGCAGTCATAACACAAGAAAATTAGGAACTCCTGGAAGCAGTTTCTCTGTAAGTACAAATTTTCACTGCCTATATCTAGCATTTAAAGGAAACCATCCAGATAATTAAAATGCCTATAAAGGAAATGTCAAAGTTAAATGTTTTTCTTCTTTTCTTTTTATTTTAAAAAAAAAAAAAAAAAAAAAGGTTCCAATGCTTCGGGAAAGTGAAGCCTTTATTCTAAAATAATATGTCTTAAATACCAGTATCTTTGTAAAAGAACAAAATAATTAAGGTTTGACAAGAAAAATGGGTCTATAGGTCTAACCATTTCACTGCTCAGTATGTAACCTTTATAAAGGAGGGGAGGTTTATAATAAGTGTATATATTGTTTTAAATACTACCATCATTTCATTATTTCAAACATGAGTCAGAGTCCATGTAGCTGTCAGTTCAGTGTTCTAGGAAGAAATTAATCATACACACAGAAAAAAGTAAATAATAAAAAGTCTGTATTTGGCAGCCTTCAGATTCTTTTTTCATAACATTCATTTTTCTCTGATAGATGGAGCTGATGAAACAAGGAAATAAATCATGCACAATTAAGATGAATAAAAGCTGAAAAGACTGTATCAGTGATTATGTTAAAGAAAATGGGAGGTGGAAGGAAGCTGTACCATTAAGAGAATTCAAACATGGATTGGATCCCCTCATTTGTCATTCATTGACACTGATATCAGAATTTTAATTGAAACCGCCCATGTAGTTGGCATCTGTCAAGATGAAGTAGCTCTTCATCAGGAAGAGGGGCAACCTTTGTCGTGAACTGGATTTCAAGAGTGTCAGGAAGCAGTAGGAGCCTGTCGTAACAGTTGCCGTCACAGCAACCTGGGAATGATTCTGGAGGTTTAGGTGGTTTATCTCCCCTTTTCATCATGAATGAAACTCAAGTAACACACAGCATTTTGTGTCTCCTTACTTTGTCAGTTAAATGGATACATATCCAGAGACCTGAAATCCATTCACAGAACCACAGCCATGATGAGGAATGGCAATGCAAGTCACCACGCAAACAATCTGTGAGTTGTCTTGTTACCATTTTAACAAAACAAACAAACAAAAAACAAAACAAAAACCACCACCACCACCAAAACACAACAACAACAACAACAACAAAACAACAACAACAACAAACCTGTATTTTTTTATTAGTATTTAAATACTGGGGAGTAAGGTGGGCAAATAAAAATGCTGCTAAAGCGTTTTTAACCACAGACCAGTTCCTTCTGCATTGATATTTCGGCTTATATACATAGTAATTTAATTGCTATTCATAAAGGATTATGTGCAAAGGAAAAAAGGGTTGGTGTTTAAAGGAGAATTCTTCTTGTTGCTAGTTAAAATAGAGACAGCAGTAGATTTATCAATGCTATGGTCGTCCACAAGGAAAACAAACAAACAAATTAAAACAAAATAAAACACAAAATAAACCACTGCAAGCATTTCTAAAGAACTAGGCAATCAAACAGACTGGTTTTTTTCTGTGGGTGAAGAATGATACTGATTGACCTCTTTTAATCCCTATAATTTTTCTCATAAGGAAATTTAATACCAAGAAATGACTTTGCTGGATTGATGAGCAATAAGAAGAGGACACACTATTTTCTTTGAGCTCTGAAACCCATCCATAGAGGAAGCTGCCCTAGAAGGCTACACTGGCAATAACGTGATAATATAAAAATATTGCAAAAATTATCAGAATTAGACATTTCTGATCAGCATCCCAGTATTTCCTGCTGTTCTTTTACCAGATAAAGGGACTAAGAACCAGAAAAATGAAGCCTTTATGAATAAAAGGTGAGAAGGAGCAGCCAGTTTGGCATCAACAGAGGAGTTGATGTGTCATGTCATATGTAGGACTTGGTCTTCACAGATTTGGCAAGGTCCTGCATATTGAATCATATATATTAGCATGGAGTAAAATAGTTTCTGCCTGTAAATCTCCACATTTTCAGGCTTTAGGATGCTTACCAGCTGTGAAGGACCAAACCTTTCCTCACATGAATATAATATGCCCTTTAGGTCAGCAGTCATAGATGACTTCAAGATGTCTACTCCATGTGGCACTTTAAACCCTCTCCTGCCTGCCTCCTCTGCCATAAAACAACAACTCAGATGCCATGAGAAGGTAGCTAGCTGCTAGCTGCTAGCTAGACAGGAGCAGTGGTGGGAAAACGGCAACAATATTGCAAACCGCAAGTCAGCCTGGTAACAGCAGTGGTGGAGAAAAAGTCCCTGCCTGATTGGCTGAGAAGCCCCAGAAACAAGAGACTGGCCAATTGGGAGGAAAGGAGACCCATAAAAGAGACAGCGTGTGTGGTGCTTTGGGGGGCGCTTTTGGACGGACAGTGAAGCTGCTGGTGCTTGCTCTTGGGGGGTGACCTGCGCCTTGGGGGTGCCTGCCAGCCTGAGGTCCCCGCTCCTGTTTCTGCTCCTGTTTACCTGCTAGTCCCAGCTCGTCCCTGCTACTCCCGGCTAGTTCTGCAGCCCGGCTCTCCTGGCTAGTCCCGGCTCCCACTTCACCTGCAGTCCTGGCTAATCCCTGCAGACCCGGCTCATCCCGTCTCACCCGTGGCTTTTGCAGTCCTGGCTCCGGCTTGTCTGCAGTCCTGCCAGCCTGCCTGCGGTCCTTGCTTGAAGGAACCCAGTTGCCTGCGGTACCTGCCTGCTGCTACCCACCTGCGGTACCTGCCTGCTGCTGAGCACATGTGGTGAGACTTCTTCCTGCCACCCGTGGTTCTAAGACCGGGTTGCAGGGGAAGTCATCCGCAGCTACTATATGAGTACCTAGACCATCTCAGGAACAAAGCAAGGGATTGTATTCTGGGTATAATTCTCTCCCTGAGGTGTTCCTGTCTCACTTACCTGCACACAAACCATGACCCTATACGGGACAAGCGTCGGGCATATCCCTCCTTCCTCTTCCCCTCTGTGTGATGATAATAATTAATCCGGGTGTGTAAATAAGGCCTATCTATATATAAGTATTAGAGCATATGTAAGTTCTTGATACTTGGTGTTTTAAAGATATTTTACAGATCTTGTGTCTTTTAATTGCTCTGAGTCTCCTGCCCCAAATTGTGGGGTTTTTTTCCCCTCAATAAACAGTGTATTCATAAATTCTTATTGGGGATTGGCTGCTGTTATTGGAAACACTAGTGAGCATTGAACAAGTGTCTCACCCGCAAGGTCAGTGCTGAAGTTCACTGCTCCTCTGTGAGAGGTGAGCGCTGTGTGCGGACCTTCGGCAGATCCCGATAAGTTAAATTCACTCCAAAAAGGAGATATAATAGGTCGCAGATTGCGACACCAGCACCTGAGAGTACGTTGCTTATGAATTACAACTTATTCTATTGGGTGCGTGGTATCTTACATCTGGACTTTGCACAATAGACATGGTTTGTATAGTCTGAGCATCATAATTAATTTAAATTCAGATTCCTGTGGATAGATTCACAGAGTAAGAAGTTGCTACAGGACTTTAAATTAAAGGTGATGATAAATGATGGAGTATTAAGTTACGGGAAAGAGTCTAATGATGTGCCTTAAGGACTAGTGCTGGGTCCAGCTTTATCTTCACTAATGATCTGTAAATGAGAGTCAACAGCACAGGTACTAAATTAATGGATGCAACCAAATTGGGAATTGTTGCAAAGTCAGGTAAGATGAGAGGAATAATACAAAAGGATATATGAGGCATGGTGATAAAAGAATATTCCACAATTAAAAGCTGTAGTGTATGCTGAAAATCAGCTGGAGAGTATAAATTGGAAGAGAAAGAGAAAAACACTTGGAAGGTAAATATTATTTCAGGAACAGGAAACTGCAGGCCAGTCAGTCTCATCTCTGTGCCCATCAAGATCATGGAGCAGATCCTTCTGTAGGCTCTGCTAACCTGTGTAAAAAACAAAGGGGTGGCTGATGACAGCCAACACAGCTTCACTAAGGAGATACCTTGCCTGACTCATTTGGTGGTCTTCTACATTGGGGTAACTGCATTGACAGACAAAGGAAGAGCAACTTACATCTTCTGCCTGGACCTGTGCAAAGCCTTTGACACTGCCCACATGACATCCTGGTATTGAAACCGGAATTATACAGATTTGATGGGTGAACCACTCATTGGGTAAAGAACTGGCTGGATGGTTGCACTTACAAGAGTTGTGATCAGCGACTCAATGTCCAGATGGAGATCTGTGAAGAGTGGTGTTCCCCAAGGGTCAGTACTTGGTCCAGTGTTATTTAACATCTTTGTTGGCGACATGGACAGTAGCATTGATCTCACCCTTAGCAAGTTTGCTGATGACACCAAAGTGTGTGGTGAGGTCAACGTGATGGAGGGGAGAGATGTCATCCAGAGGGATCTTGACTTGAAAGGTGGGCTTGTGAATTTCAACAAGGCCAAGTGCAAGGTTCTGCACCCAAACACAAATACAGTTTGAGTGAAGAACTGATTGAAAAAAACCCTGTGGAGAAGGACTTGGGAGTGTTGATGAACAAGAAGCTCAACATGAGCCAACAATGTTCTCTGGCAGCCCAGAAATCCAACTGCCTCCTGGGCTGCATCAAAAGAGGTGTGACCAGCAGGACAAGGGAAATTCTTCTCCCTTCTGCTTGGCTTTTGTGAGACCGTGCCTGCAGTACTGTGCCCAGTTCCAGGGACTCTAACACAAGAAGTACATGGGGCTCTTGGAGTGAGTCCAGGGGAGGGACATGATAATGATTAGAAGGCTGGAGCACCTCTCCCATGAAGACAGGTTGAGAGACTTTGGGTTGTTCAGCCTGGAGAAAAGAAGGCTTCAGGAGGACCTTATAAAAGCCTTCCAGTACCTGAACGGAGCCTTCAAGAAAGCTGGGGTGGGACTTTTTACAAGGGCTTGTAGTGAGAGTACAAGGGGTAATGGATTAAATATTGAATAAAGGAGATTTAGATTAGACATTAGGAGGAAATTCTTTAGTGTGAGGGTAGTGAGACACTTGAACATGTTGCCCAGGGAAGTTTTGGAAGTCCCATCCCTGGAAGTATTCAAGAGCAGGTTAGATGAGCAACTTGATCTAGTGAGAGGTGTCCTTGCCCATGCAGGGACACTGAATCTAGATTATTGCTAAGATCCCTTCCAACCCTAGACACTCTTATGATTTTATGACAAATTGTCTTTCTGTTGCATTGTAAAGACATTTTTTTTTACCTGTGTAAGTAAGAAAAATATATACCCAGGTGCCTAGTAAAATTTTTTTAACCATCTATGCACAGATTTTTATGGGAATTAGGCATATGTGAACAACTGGAATATTCATTTGATGTTTGTTTGCCTCTTTACACACGTTAGTAGCTATATAAGTGTTTAACCTATTTCTGAAAATGGATCTTAGCTATTTAAATTAATTGGGTCTTACCATGCTTAGGTTGAAAAAGATCTAATATTCTACGCATTAAAACCTGATTTCTGGTACTTCACTTAGAGACAAATGTACGAGTCAACTCCCATAACACTGGTTGTGTAAAATTTTGGCCTCCTGTCTAAACTAGATATCCAGACTTTTTATAAACAATGAAGGGAGTTAGATACCTCCAGAGGGAGATTTATCCTAAAATGGTGCCTAGGAGAGGTGACCCATTTCCATCTCCCTCCATTAACTACAGAGACAAGCTAGATAATTATCTTTTCCTAGAATTCAGACTGAACAACCCCAGCTCTGTCAGCCTGTCTGCATAGCAGATGTCCTCCAGCCCTCTGATCACCTTTGTGGCCCTTCTCTGGACATACTCCAGGAGCTCCGTATTCTTCTCACTTTGGGGACTCCAGAACTGGACACAGCACTGCAGGTAGGGTCTCACAAGAGTGGAGTAGAGGGGGAGAATAATGTCTTTCGACCTGTTGGCCATGCTTCTTTCAAAGGAAGCCAGCATACGGTTGGCTGTCCAGCTGTGAGTGCAACTTACTGGCTCATGTTCAGCTTTTCATCCACCAGTACCCTCAAGTCCTTCTCCACAGGGCTGCTCAATCCCTTCAGCTCCCAGCCTGTATTGATACCAGGTGTTGTACCAACCCATGTGTAGAACCTAGCACTTGGCCTTGTTGAACCTCATGAGGTTCACACAGGCCCACTTCTTGAGCTTGTTTATTGAGCTTGTCCAGAACCCTCTTGATGGCATCTTGTCCCTCAGGTATGTTAACCACACCACTCATCTTGGTGCAAACTGCAAACTTGCTGAGGGTGCACTCAATCTCACTGTCCCTGTCAATCATGGTTATTCTGTGTCATTGACAAACATAAGAAAACATAAACAAGCGAGTTTCAATCCTACTGCTATCATCCTCAAAGGTAAACTCTCAAAACATTGATTTCTTGTTAATGTTACCTATTAAAAAAAAAAAAAAAAAAAAAAGTTTTTATTTCAGCAGAGAGAGGGAGTATGCTAGTTAATAAGAGAAAAATTAGGAGGTTTTATGTGTCGTAGGTAGTTAAGAATACCGCTTATTTTAGATACTTATCTTTTGGCTGACACACCAGAAGGCTGTGCTGCCATTCAGCAAGACCTAGACAGGCTGGAGAGTCGGGCAGGGAGAAACTTAATGAAATTCAACAAGGACAAGTGTAGAGTCTTGCATCTGGGGAAGAATAACCCCATACACCAGTATAGGTTGGAGGCTGACCTGCTGGAGAACAGTGTAGGAGAAAGGGATCTGGGGATCCTAGTAGACAGGAGGATGACCATGAGACAGCAATGTGCCCTTGTGGCCAAGAAGGCCAATGGCATCCTGGAGTGCATTAGAAAGGGTGTGGTTAGTAGGTCAATGGAGGTTCTCCTCCCCCTCTATTCTGCCTTGGTGAGGCCACATCTGCAATATTGTGTCCAGTTCTGGGCCCCTCAGTTCAAGAAGGACAAGGATCTGCTTGAGAGAGTCCAGCACAGAGCCACAAAGATGATTAAGAGAGTGGAACATCTCCCTTGTGAGGAAAGGCTGAGGGAGCTGGGTCTCTTTAGCTTGTAGAAGAGGAGACTGAGGGGCGACCTCATCAATATTTATAAGTACATTAAGAGTGAGTGTCAGGAGGACAGAGCCAGGCTTTTTTCAGTGCTATCTAGTGACAGGACAAGGGGCAGTGGGTGCAAATAGAACATAAGAGGTTTCATGTAAACATCAGAAAAAACTTCTTTACTGTGAGGTTGACAGAGCACTGGAACAGGCTGTTCAGAGAGGTTGTGGAGTCTTCTTCGCTGGAGACATTCAAAACCTGCCTGGACATGTTCCTGTGTGATGTGCTCTAGGTGATCCTGCTCTGGCAGGGGGGTTGGACTGGATAATCTTTCGAGGTCCCTTCCAACCCCTAAGATTCTGTGATTCTGTGATCTTTTATATTTATTAAATTTACTTTTAAGTATTCAACTCCATATTTAATCTTCTTGGCAAGTACTAGATTCTGTTCTAAATTTTTGCTGAACTCAAGGTGCACTACATCTTTTCTTCATAATGAATTTCAGAATAACCTACGCGAATTATTTGCAAGCTATGTCTCTCTTTATCATATGAAGCAAAGAATACCCAGGGTTGTTCCGGATATTTGTTATTCAGCTTTCAGAAGATAATCCAGAGAAAGGAGGATCTTGTTTTTGGATAAAATAAGTTCCACAGGCAGATTTTGGAAAGGGGAGAGAAATGCATGTGACTGAAAGATGGTGCTGCCATGGTATTGTATGTTACCAGCCTACCAAGAATAACAGCAACAGTTTTCATTTTCTTTTTGAAGGAGCTGGTTATGAAGAACCTTTTATGTTTACTCAAGAAAAAAAAAAATCTATACTGAATTTTTTTTAACTTTGCAGCTTTGCTGTGTTTCTATAAGTTTATGTCCACAGGGAGATGCAGTGCCTGTGGTTTATGGAAGACGGCAATGGTAAGACTAAATTGTCTCCAATTTCAACAACATAAAAAAAAGTTGTCATAGTACAGTCAGGTCTTCCAATAGAATGTGATGGCAGATTTTTTTGCTTTTGTTGTTGTTGGTTTTTTTTGTTTTTATTTGTTTGTTTTTTTTAAAAATCATTATTCATTAACAATATTAATGCTTTCATACCAAAGAAGCATTTGGACAAAGAGCTCAAACTCTTTCATAAAGATACCAATGGCACCACTGTTTTATTTTCTGGATATGAATATTGAGGCATAAAAAAGACTGAGTTATCCAAGTTCCCAGAACTTTGCACAGAAATTCAGAGAAGAGGAAAGGCTTGGAAGTGACATATATGCACACTGACTTCAAGGAAGAAGGAAAGGCAGCAAAACCTAGTTTTTGGGAAACCAAAGTACATACTAAAACTCAGGCTTCATAGCAGCACAATGAAGACTTTTGCATGGACTCTTTCTATCTATCTATCTATCTATCTATCTATCTATCTATCTATCTATCTATCTATCTATCTGTCTGTCTGTCTGTCTGTCTGTCTGTCTGTCTGTCTGTCTATCTATCTATCTATCTATCTATCTGTCCACCCGTCCATCCATCCATTTATTTAGTTTTAATCCTGTGCATAGATTTTATTGCTGCTTTTTAAGAGGACTGTTTTGTTTTATTTTGGTTTGTTTTTCATGTAGCCATGCACTTTGATTTTTCTTTGCAAAGAAGAAATCTCATCATACCCTTCACTACTGCTACTCTTAAGAGCTAACATCTAGATGAGCAAGTAAGCCACAGAGCACTTTAAAAAGTAGCTGCAAACCTATATGAGGATTGAGGAGGTGCAAAGTCAAATCTATGCAGCATGAACCTTTGGAATTTTGAACACTGGACTTATGGTACTAATCTGCATTAAAATATAAAGTGACAATGGTTTATAAACAAACAAATTATTGAATAGTTCTTAAATGTTTTCATGTCTGATGTAACATCTAACTAGGCTTATCCATGGCCTAGATGTGGAAACTTCATGTGTTCACTAGCCCTTCTCTGATCCCTGGGAACAAACAGTCCTCTGAAGGTGTATGTCTATTTATATCTATATCAGGAACATTAATCTGAAGATTATACTGTTAGGCCATCTAAATTATTTGTTGCTCAAAGAGATGATACTGTCAGATACATGCACAATTACCCAATCAGTCTATGGAAATTCAGGTTCTAAATAATTATCTTGAGTAACTGAACCCCTATGGGTTAGTCTGGTCAGATTTAACAAACAAAAATAGTTTCTATAGTTTGAACAGCCTTACCTTTTTTTGTTCAATCTATCAATGGGAAATTAATTGTCTCTTAAATTTGGAGAGACTTCTCAAGTGTCTGTCTGGCTAGAAGAAAAAATTATTCCATCACACCCTTTCTTTATGTAATCCACAAGCAACCTTTGCATTTGATTAGTTTCTTACAATGGAAAGAAACCTGCATTTTGAGAAATGAAAGCCCAAAACATGCAAACATTTTTTGAAACGGGCAGTTCAATTCAGATATGAAAAACTATTGCCATTCCCTTAAGACATTAAAGGGCACTCAATTATTATTCTACTTGGCATAAATGTGCTTATTTGTAGTAAAACCAAATGAATTTATTATTATTTATATTAAACTTTATTTCTTCTGTCTGTACATGTGGTTTTATGAGGATATTATGTACTCTTTGTTAATGTATATGCAGCTTCCTTAGTTGTTTGAGTCTTTCATGTTCTCACAACTGAAAGAAGAAAAATGGAATCAAACAGTGAGAGCAAAGAGTGAGAAGGTAAAAACTGGAATTGAATTGTTATGTTCAGTTCTGAAATGGCTGTAGCCTGTTGTTGTTATTGCTGCTGCTGTGGTTGCTGTTATTAACTAGATTAAAAGTATCTCTCTTTAGATGACATACCTTTCCTTCATTATTGTATGTACAGAATAATTGTAGCAAAGAACATGTGTCCTTGGTTGTTAGACACTCTCATGGATTTCAGTTGCAGTTTAAGGCAGTCTATCTTCTGAAATCTAGACAGAATATTTGGACCAAAATAAGCACCCTAAGAAGATGAAAAAGCATGTATCAGATACTATTCTTGACAGGAAAGATGCAACACTTGAGATGACACTTCAAATGACAACTTTTATTAGGATCAAAAGATTTAATTGCTTTCACTGGATCTCTGTCTTTGAATTTTGGAGGTTTTGGAATAAGTGACTCAATTATATAGGTTACATATTCTTGTAAAATTTAAAACTAATTGAAGGAGGAAGAGGGAACACGTATTTGACCTACGCTTACTGTAGCTTCACTCAGAGAGTTAGAGTGAAATAATAGGAGTGAACAAGTAGAGGGGAATATCCATCAACCTCAGCATAGTACAGGATCTCTTACAGCCTGGTAGTGAGATTATTACTCTGCAGTACACTATACTACAAAGTATTGACAATTGTTATCACCTGATTCAGCTAGACAGAAGCTCATACAGGTATTTGATTCCATTTTTAAGTTAATGCTATTTTCAAAAAGCATCACTTAAAATGCTTTTGAAAATCTCAATCTGTATCATTAGGTAATAATCAAATCCAGTGCACACTTGAGTTAAGTTTAATAGATATTGGATTATTCCCTACAATACAATGCTGCACCCTCTACTTAGTTCATTAAGAGCATGATCCAATGCCCGGTGACATCAGTAATAGCTTTTGTATTGACTTCACTGTTTTTTTGATCAGATCGTAAATCCCTGATCCAAGCAAAGCTGTTAAGCATGCACTTATATTAATTGATGAATGAAGTCCTTGTTTGTCACAGAGTGTGGAGATTCCTCAAGGTGTGATACTGTGACCAGTGCTGTTTAACAGCTTTGTTGGTGTCATGGACAGTGGCATTGAGTGCACTCTCAGCAAGTTTGCTTATGACACTAGACTGTGCAGTGAAGTTGACACACAGGAGGGAAAGGGATGCCATCCAGAGGAACTTGACAGGCTTGACAGGTGGGCTTGTGCAAAGTTCATGGAGTTCAACAAGGCCAAGTGCAAGATCTGCACCTGGGTCAGGGCAATCCCAAGCACAGGTACAGACTGGGTGGAGAATGGATTGAAAGCTGCTCTGAAGAGAAGGACCTGGCAGTGTTGTTTGATGAGAAGCTCAGTATGAGCCAGCAGTGTGTGCCTACAGCTCAGAAAGCCTTAAGGGGAGTCTAGCGCAGAGCCACAAGGATGATTAAGGGAGTGGAACATCTCCCTTATGAGGAAAGGCTGAGGGAGCTGGGTCTCTTTAGTTTGGAGAAAAGGAGACTGAGGGGGGACCTCATCAATGTTTACAAATATGTAAAGGGTGAGTGTCAAGACGATGGAGTTAAGCTTTTTTCAGTGAAGACCAGTGATAGGACAAGGAGTAATGGATACAAGTTGGAGCATAGGAGGTTTAAGATGAATATCAGGAAAAATTTTTTTACTGTAAGAGTGACAGAGCACTGGAACAGGCTGCCCAGAGAGGTTGTGGAGTCTCCTTCACTGGAGACATTCAAAACCCGCCTGGACGCCTTCCTGTGTGATGTACTCTAGGTGACCCTGCTCTGGCAGGGGGTTGGACTAGATGATCTTTCGAGGTCCCTTCCAACCCCTAGGATTCTATGATTCTATGATTCTATGAGAAGGCTGGGGAGCAAATTTTTACAAGGGCATGTAGAGACAGGACAAGGGGTAATGCCTTTAAACTAGTAGAGGGGAGATTTAGATTAGATATTAGGAAGAAACTATTTCATCTGCTGCTGGGAAGACACTCGGACATGTTGTCCAGGGAAGCTGTAGACACCCCTCCCTGGTAGTGTTCAAGGCCAGATTGCATGGGGCTTGACGCAGCCTGGTTTAGTGGAAGGTGTTCTTACCCATGCAGAGGGGTCAGAATTAGTTGATCTTTAAGGTTGCTTCCAACCCAAATCACTCTCTGATTCCATTATTTTAAACTAAGCCCTGTTATCCTCTAAGTTATTTGTGCAGTTTCTCTTTAATTGCTGTGATTTAAATGGTGAATGTGTAAAATATTTTCACAAATTCTCTGATTTGTGATGAAAGTTACTTTCCTGACTGTTTTAATGCAGGAAAGAGCACAAGATAAATCATGGCAGATCTATGGACTCTCTAAGGTCACAGAAAAGTATCACTAAATATTTCATTATATCTGAATCTTATTTCATTGGTTTGTTTTCAGACCCCTAAAACGTTAAAAGAATTGTGGACTACCTATCCCTGAGTGAAAAAAAAAAAACACAACAAAACAACAACAACAGCAACAACAACAACCCAACCAACCAACAACAACAACAAAAAACCCACAAAAAACCTCCAAACAAAAACAAAACAAACAAACAAAACCAACAAAAAACCCTCATCACTAACCCACAAGTTGTAAGAGAGATTAGTCCAGGAAGAAAAAGCATTGGATCCAGGTTACAATAGAGCTGCAAATATCGACAGATGACAAAGCATGGACTCTGAGCAGAGTTAGACTCTTCTAATGTTATAGATGTTAACATAATTATCAATCCTTTCCTTTCAGCTATTATGCCATTTTAATTGCATGCAGCTTATTTCTACAGTTTACAGAGCTATATTTGCAACAAGAAAATGAAAGCAGCAAAATTAAAATGGAAGAATTATGCTAAAAAATCTTCTGAGTTTGAATCAGTGCTTTCTACTTTATATGTTTCTTTTTTTTTCTTTTTTTTTTTTGCCTTCATACTGACTGTTATTATAGGTCAATGATTCTCTAGGTGTTTTTTTTCTGTTAAAGAAGTCACTTTGTAAAATTGTCAAGCTCCAACCACTTGCCAAACTTACATTTTCCATTTCTTTGTTCTCTTAATTCCCCTAAATGGTCAGTAAAACTTTTCCATTGTCTTCTGTGTCCCTTTCATTAATATTGTGGTTTCTTTCCTGCTTTCAACTCCAGACACGTGTTCAACAAATAATCAGTTAACACAGACATGTCTCAAGTCCTGTAGGAAGAGCCTCATCCAATGCATTTATCTCTATTACTCCTCCACTCAATGGTGTTAGTCCATTCCTTTATACTCCATGGGCATACATTTCAAAAACAACTATGTCTCTATGCATTTTAAACTTGAGCTCATCATCTCTTTGGTTCTACTGATGCTGGGGCCTAAAGAGGACCTTACCTCCTTTTCTCTTGCCTTAACACCTTAGCAGCCTGGGAGTTTCATCATGATTAAAATTATTACAAAAATGGCCAAAGGAATTAATCATGATTAGATGCTTATTGCCAAGCTTTGTGGGGTGAAACCATCATTAGCAATGTGTGTACAAAGACTCCAGCTCAAGAAGAGCTGACCTTTGTCTGGAGTCTTTCCAGCACTGCAAGGCCGGGAAGTGATATTATCTAGCCATGACGTGTTCAAGAATTTCGACTGCCTCTGCTCCAAGCCATGCAGTTGCTGTTGATTTCTGTATGAAAAATAATAAGCTCTGGTGGGAGATTGAATTGTCTTGGGCTGAACGCCACAGTAACTCTGTCACAGCTTTTAAATTGGAGCTGGCTTGCATCTCACACCATGGTCAGAACTATCACATATCTGCCCTGATTCAGCTAAGTAGATTGATCCTAACACATACATAACTGTTAACAATAATGGTATTTTTCAATGCATTTATTACAACAACATTGTATTTACCCTCCAGGAACTGATATCAGAATCTTGTCCCTGCTTATACGTACATATATAAATATACTAACTGCCAGCAGGTGTACTGAAGAAAAATAAGAGGGTTAGGAAATGTCTTGCAGATAAGAATTTCTTTTTAAATGTTAATTTTTTAGTCTCCCCCTTCCTCCCCTTCCTGCTCCAGTACATCGGACTGTAAACTTCATCTTTAAACTTTTTATTATTATTATTATTATTGTTATTATCACTGTCATAGCTAGAGCACATACAGGCAGAACACCGGTTTAGTGTGACCTTTCTGAAATCATAAGCAATCCTTTCTCTTTGTCATAGCAATAATAGAATGGATCAGATACTTCCTGAAGACATTATAATAGAGTTCAACTGTCTACGCAGTACACTAATGAAAAATGTAAAATCCATCTCTTCTCTACAGTGGTCTCTAGTAAAACAGAAAAAACTGTCTTGCAGAGAGCTTTCCATATGGTATATTGGGACCTCTGATATTCCTTGTACTTTATGCTAGACGTCAGCATGGGCAAGACATCTTTTTTCTTATCCTTCTGTGTGTTATGTCTATAAAGACATTAATGTATTCACTAATAAGCTTTTATCTACTTTTACTCAGACTTTCCTAACTTCCCTTGCAAAAGCAAACGGGAGTGTAATGTATTTTCCATTTCAAAAAGATGAGATAATGAAGGAATGTGATAAATGCTTGACTCCTTTGACTTTTTATACTGAATCTAATCCTACAGCAGGTGTAAATCAGTGTAGCTCCACTTACTTCACCACACTTTTTCAGCCACAGTAGTTAAGCATCCATTGCAAACTGCTTAAGGAAATTACTGGTTTGGTTTTCTCATTATGTGAAACAAAAAGGGAAGTGTTTAAATATTTTAGGTGTAATTTGGGGGCACAAATAATAAAGGAAAAGACAGACTTTTTTAAACAGGATATTTGTGTCCATTTTTAAAACAAATATTATATTGCTGGTACAACAAAAACAAACCTAAAAAGAAACCAACATAAAAAATTAAAAAAAAAAACCCAGACAAACCAAACAACAACCAAAAAAACCCAAAACTAAACAAACAACAAAATCCAAACAAACAAACAAAAAAATCCAACAACAAAACCAAACCGCAGCCCCTTCTTTTTAACTTTTCAATTTTTTTTTTTTTAGCAGAGATGTTATCAGTATCACTTCCTCCTCCTTCTTCCCCTTTTAACCTCTTTATTTTCTTAGAAGATGGTGAAATGCAACATTCTGCTTGAATTGACAATTTTATGAAGACAAAATAATAAATGAGATGCTGCAGTTGGATTGAAAATACTGAATTTTGTGTTGTGACCTTTCCAAACAGATAGATTGTGGAAGTTTTTCTCTTGTAAAATTTTCATTAGTTTGACTTTTCTTTCTGCTTCAGAACAGAAATATATCCTGAAATACCAGAGATTTTACTGGACAGGCACTCTATTTTCAGGACAGTTCTAATTTTAGTTTCTGGCCTCTTCGGTAAGACAGACAATAAGACTGCTAATTAGTAACCATTTTGATAGTGACATTTTTTATCTATATCTTTATATATGAACTTTTAAAAAGGAGAGGACACTGTGTTCCTAGTTCACTTGTATACGTCTCTCATCTCTGGTTTATCAGTTGAGAAATTCTTTTGTACAGCACTTCGTAGGACATTCTCTGTAACTATGTAAGGTGCAGGTTCAGTCAGGAATTTTCACCTGCATTATTTTTTGATATTTCAGTTGGCTTACATTCCTTCTCATCAGGATATAAAAAAGAAATTACATCAGGTGTGATGATAGTGAAATTTAAACTTTTGTTTCAACAGTCTGAGGTAAACTACTAGGATTTTTTTTTTTTCCTTTGGTTTTAGAAAGCAGAACAACAGACAAGTAACAGTCCACTATGATCTGTATTTTGTGTGTTGTTTCCTCTGAAGGCTCAGCTCTGGTTGAGCAGCATTTCTATAATTTTAGCCAGATATGATGAGAAGGGAATATGGTGGAGTTCTGGTTATATAACTATGCATGAGATAAAAACAATCCATCTGTTACATTGCTTTGCATGGCTTTTCAGGAAAGAAACCATTGTCTTGCAAGGCTAAGGAACTAAAATTATGGAGGCTGAAAGACAAGATCTTGTTTTGTGAAAAATGACAACATATATATGGTCAATGCAAAGGTAAGGTAAAACCTACTTTCCACGAAACACAATGCTCTCTACAACTACCTGACTGGAGATCATATAGAGGTAGGACCTTTCCCTTATATATGCAAAGTGTGTTTCTTCATTTTCTTGCTGTAATAAACAAATTTTTTTTTTTTTTCTTGTTATGTTTTCTAGCCATCTAACATTTTAATTAACTCTTCTCTACACTTATGCAAGCTGATCTATGTATTTCCTCAAATGTGACACCTCAAACCAGCTCTACTACTTAGTTGAAAAAGGGCCAGTAGCAAGAAAAAAAGAAAGACCATGCTTGTGTCTTGCATGTGATAGTTTTGTGTATACATGCCAGTATTTTTGTGGAGGTTTTTGCTTTTTCTTTAAGTCTGAAACTATTGAGTCATGTTAGGAATGTGACTCACAAAAAGCTTCTTACTTTATTCAGAAATTTTCCCTGATCACTAGTTCCTCATCTTGTATTTGTGCAGTTAGTTATTTTTAAATGCATATGTCCTTTTTAAATGGCATCTTATTTTTCCAGACCATTTCTCCAATTTGTCAAGATCATTTTACATTCTAATCCTGTCCTCTAAAGTGCTTGCAGATCCTCCCTGCTTGGTATCCTCTGCGTATTTAATAACCATAATCTCTCTTCCATTATTCAACTGTTTAATGCGTCTTAAAAGACCAAGTACAGAAATTACCCTAAAGTATGTCTCAAAACTACATTATCTTCAGAACATCGCTTTTTTGTTTGTTTGTTTTTTTGAACATACATAGAGCAACAACTTTTCAGTAACCCTGTGGCAGTTTAGAGAAACAGTGAACACAAATCAGACTGCCAAAACTCGTTTGTCTAAAACAAACAGAGAAGTGTGATTACTAATATTAACTACTGATGCAATTATTAAATGGGCTGAAGGAAAAATTCTTAAGCCTAAAGAATCTGAGTGGCGGAACAAAACCAGGCCATATTTTCACTCAATGGCAAAAATCACATGAATGGCTAATAATTTTGTGGCAAGGAATGACAGGCAGTTCGCCAATAGGCTCTGAAAAGTGCCCAGAAAGCATAGAAGTAACTTTTTTAATTGTTATTATTTTATTTATTTTAAGACTGGTGTCTTCATTTTGAAACTAGTGAGTACCAAAATAATGCTTCAGAAATGCAGCTAACAGGACTATTATGTATATAGTGCAGCTCTTCCACATTTGCCAAGTTCCCTTTGTGTACTTGCAGTAATGACCTTCAGTTACCTTTACAGCTCAGATACCTTTCACTTGGCTTTAGATACTGAGCAGCTAACTAACCCTAACCCTACAGTACAGTAGCTCTGGCACTGGTGCTTTCTGGTTGATATTTTTTTAACCTTGAAACTCTCTCAGTGTATTTTTTTGCTAAAGACAGAAAAAGTTCATGGAGTATGAGGCTGTATTAATTTTATTTATTTCTTCAGGGTTTTTTCCCCAGGTGGTATTTTTTCCCTCTTAAAATATAAGAAAAGAAAACCATAGCAAGCAATCTTTCACACTTAAAAAATAAATAAACTAATCTATACTTCTTTGTGTAGGAAAGAAAAATAAACTCAATGTCCACAAGCAGTGTGAAATTCTCTTGCCCTTAGAAAAGGATGTTTCTTAGCTTTTTTAGCGTCCTTTATATTTCATAAACAAAACCCCATCTTTTTTTTTTTAATGCAGCAGTTATGATTTCAAGAAGAATAAACAATGAATAGGTTTAGTGATTTTTATAGTGGAGCTGGGAAAAAAGGAAAAGAAAAAAAAATCCACTGTCTGAAAGGGTAAACTACTAGGACACGACAACTGAGATTATCTGTTATAAATTCTCAATTAGAAATGCCACAGAAAATAAACTAATAAATACTTTATCAACCATTGCTGAAAGCTCTAACATTAGATTTCACCATGTTTGTTTCAGACTGACAGGCAGCACACAACAAGCACTAGTTGAAGGCCACCCAAGTAGAAAGGAGTTTGGCAGCAACGTTTGCAAGTCCTTGGTGGTTAACAAGTTGACATGGGTCACTAATGTGTTTTTGCAGCAAAGGAGTCAGACATATCCTAGGCTGCATGAGCAACAACATGGACAGAAACTCTTGTGAAGTGTTCATTCTCCTCTATTTGGCCCACCTGAGACTGCATCAAGAGCCTCACTGTGTCCAGCTTTGAGGTTTCCGAATATGGAAAGCACTGAGAGACTGGAGCAAGTCCAGAGTAGACTGCCAAGGCAGGCAAGGGGCTAAAGCACACCATGGACAATCAGCAGAATTATTTTTGTTTGTTTTTACATTGTGATTGTGCTGCAGTAAGATCCTCACAGTGTCTCATTCATGGTGGGGAAAAAAAATGCCCCTTATGAGTTGTGGCTCCCTAGTGCATCTCTACTTAGTAAGCACTTTAGTCTGAAAACCTTGGCCTCTGAGTAAGGTTTTCGAGACTATATATTTGACCTTGATGTCAGTGCATGCATTGCAATATATGCTATCACAGTTGTAATTTACATATTATGCCAATAAGATGCATGCATCTGCCTTTATAATTCTAAAAAAACCCAACAACAAAAAAAGGGAGCTTGGAATCCTAAATCAATAAATGTTACTCAAAGAGCTCCAAACTCCTGCAGACTGTAATGATCAAAAGTATTTAGGCACCATGCAGGGAGGCTCCTTTGGACTTGGCCTGAGGCACTTCAACAAATGATATTCAATTCCATGGCACATTTTATACTAGGGCCCCACCTATAAACAGTTTACAAACATGATTGCTAGAAGCTACAGATGTAAGAAAACTGTCTTACAGATGGCAGGAAGGACACGAGTGAAATGTGATCTAGTTTGTTATAAGTCAACTATTGACCTTTTAATCTCCAAAACCTCTATTTATCATTTATCAAAATGTCTATTAATCATATATTAACCATTTAGAAGCTGTACTTTAAACTATAATATAAAATGTGGCTTCTCTGTTTCTGCATCTCCTGCCAGGAGCAGCACAGTGTCAACAAGATGGATTGAATATGGCAAGGGTTCCTGTTTCCTGAAAAATCAAGAGGTATTAAGTCAGAGAGTTGTAGTCAATGGGGCAGAATCTAGTTGGAGGCCTGTGACTAGTGGAGTCCCTCAGGGGTTGGTACTGGGACCGGTGTTGTTCAACATCTTCATCAACCACCTGGATGAGGGTACAGAATGTACCCTCAGCAAGTTTGCTGATGACTCCAAGCTGGGACGTGTGGCTGACACACCAGAAGGCTGTGCTGCCATTCAGAGAGACCTAGACAGGCTGGAGACTTGGGCGGGGAAAAACCTGATGAAGTTCAACAAGGGCAAGTGTAGAGTTTCGCATTTGGGGAAGAAAAACGCCATGTACCAGTACAGGTTGGGGGCTGACCTGCTGGAGAGCAGTGTGGGTGAAAGGGACCTGGGGGTCCTGGTAGACAGGAGGATGATCATGAGCCAGCAATGTGCCCTTGTGGCCAAGAAGGCCAATGGCATCCTGGGGTGCATTAGAAAGGGTGTGGTTATTCGGTCAAGAGAAGTTCTCCTCCCCCTCTATTCTGCATCGGTGAGGCCGCATCTGGAGTATTGTGTTCAGTTCTGGGCCCCTCAGTTCAAGAAGGACAAGGATCTGCTTGAGAGAGTCCAGCACAGAGCCACAAAGATGATTAAGGGAGTGGAACATCTCCCTTATGAGGAAAGGCTGAGGGAGCTGGGTCTCTTTAGTTTGGAGAAAAGGAGACTGAGGGGTGACCTCATCAATGTTTACAAATACATAAAGGGTGAGTGTCAAGAAGATGGAGTTAAGCTTTTTTCAGTGATGACCAGTGATAGGACAAGGAGTAATGGATACAAACTGGAGCACAGGAGGTTTAAGGTGAATATCAGAAATTTTTTTTTTTACTGTGAGAGTGACAGAGCACTGGAACAGGCTGCCCAGAGAGGTTGTGGAGTCATCTTCACTGGAGACATTCAAAACCCGCCTGGACGCCTTCCTGTGTGATGTACTCTGGGTGACCCTGCTCTGGCAGGGGGGTTGGACTAGATGATCTTTTGAGGTCCC
Organism: Apus apus; assembly: GCF_020740795.1. Taxonomy (NCBI): domain Eukaryota; kingdom Metazoa; phylum Chordata; class Aves; order Apodiformes; family Apodidae; genus Apus; species Apus apus. The sequence continues at coordinate 7,226,778 of NC_067312.1, read as the reverse complement.
TTCCAACCCCTATGATTCTATGATTCTATGATTCTATGATTCCGAGCTCTTAGCTGAGATTTAGCTGTGAAAATAGGTATGTCTTCCTCTTGCTCCTTTTTAGCAATTGCAATTTGAAACTCAATGTGGGACAATTTTCCATATCTGAAGGTGGGAGAAGGAGACTTGAAGTAAAATCTCATTAAAATTAAAACCAGAAGAATATACCGAATTTTCACACAAGATGCTCAGAGAACAGCACTTCTGCAGTGCTTTCTAAATCCAGCCAGAAACTGAAGCCACAGTGGTTTTGCGGTTATTTTGCTCTTGCTGGTTGAAAAGGCCGTCTGTTTTCATGGTTGCAATAAGGATGTTGGGTGCCAGTAATCTGGGGAGGGTTGTCACAAGCGTGTGACACTGATGTACCCAAGAGTAATCAGATGGGATACCACAGAGCCAACAACCCAACTAAAGTGCAGTCTGTAATCTCACAGTAATTGAGTATCTCATAAATGTTAGCTTATTTAAGCTGAGAATGTTCCTGCCAGGTAAAGAAATGTTCATATCGCTCTATTTCAGATTTGGAAGCTGATATGAAAAATAATAAGAGCAAGAAAAATCAAAGCCACGTGCAAGGCATCTGTAACAGATCTGTGTAACAACTATGAAACCTAAAGATTTTGCCCAATGTCACACTGTCAATGGGTATGGTATGCATGACAAAGCCAGGTATCTTAGCTGAGTTAAAGCATATTTGTTTAAGTTTATATGGTTAAGTCTAATTCTGCATCACTTTTCTTTTGAACTTAGGCAATACATAGCTACAGCAGTAGATACACAAATCCATCACAAATAGTCTGATTTAAAAGCTGGATTATGTGTAACTGATGGACATAAGCAGTTTAATATAACAATTTTCCCAGTTTCCAGGTTAGCTATCAGCTCATCCTTCCTTCATGTTACACATAGAAGGAGTGAGAAAACTGTGCTATATAAAAAAATATTGGGATATGTTCATCTCTAAGAGGCTTTCTCAGTCACAGCTGCTTACATCTGGAGTAGATCTTTTGCAATCAGAATAAATTAGTGCCACTGTGGTTGCTGACACAGAAGGGGACAGAGGAAAAAAAAAAGGTCAAGGATTTTGAGAAAAGAGTGACACAAATACCTTAAAAATGCAACATCTCTAAATTTGAAATCCAGAATATTTTCATCTTTTCATGACTCTTTATGAGCTGAACACATGAGAGCTACCCATTTCAAATATAATCACTCCTTCTACTACATGTGTTTGTAAGACTGGAAGGCTCTTCCTGGACCATTAAAATCAAGCTGCCTCCTCCTGTAGGCAGCCATGGTGTATAATCTCATTTATAAATTTATCAGGCTCCATTTTTGAACTAGTTATGTTGTTTGATCTCGCTACTTCCACTGAAGGACTGTTCTAGAATTCCACTCCTCTGATGGTAAAAACCTCCTTCTAATTTCAGGGCTAAATTTATTCATAGGCTGTTTTTACGCATTTGTTCTTGTGCCAATGTTGGCCTTTAGTTTAAAAAGCTCTTCTCTCTCCCTGATGTACATTGAACTGTTAAAATATCTGTTAAGCTGGAAATACATTAGACATTGGGTGAAAATCCACCCCTTCAAAGATTAATAAATGTCAAAGACAAAGAAATTGCAATTCATAGTTGTGTTTTTAGCCTATAAGCTCTTTTACTGTGGGGACCAATGAAGCTTGTTTATTTATCCATCTCTTCTGAACCAAACCTATATAGTGTATACTGCTGTGCCCTTGTAGAACCGTATTAATAATAAATACTTCAGGTTTTGTCATGAAAATAAAGAGATCCTGCTAGTAATTCCTTTCTTTAGCCCTGTGAATCAAGATTTAAAATTTGGATCTTACAGTTGTGTTTTAATAAAAATATAAAAATGAATTATTCCCTGATGTGCAGATACCTATTGTCTTCAGTGGGAATTGGCTAAGGCCCTTATTCAGTTTTAATCAACATGATTTTTTTCTTCCCACTGACTTTTGTAACTCAAAGTCATTAACTGATATGGAAAATAAGTTTTCTTTTTGATTTTTTTTTCCTCCTTTTTTTTTTTTTTTTTTTTGGTAGTAGGAGCTATTGCATTGTATTCCCTTAATTACACCATGTCATGTCCCGTCGCAATGTAAAATGACACGGTGTAACACTTTGTGACATGTGATAACTATGATGAATTACATTCAGAACAAAGACCTGCTTTGAAAGGATATATCTGATCTGGGGAAAAGCAGGTATTTCAAGCAGTCCATGGATATTTTGGATTAACGGATAATTCGCCATCACATATAACAAATGTTTAATAATAAGATTATGAACATGCAGGCAGAGGATTTTTCCTGAGTTTTATCCTACATATCAATTTTTTATTTACTGTAGCAAATGAATAACTCCTATGCTTACAATGTGTTTGTATATATATATATAAACTAACTACTTTCAAAGACATAAGCCTCCTTTTTTATTTATTTGAATAATCATATTAAGCAATGAAATTACCATCAAGGAGGATAGAGGTATTCACCATAGCAGCAGTTTTCCCTTAATATTAAACAAACAAACAAACAAAAAAATTGCACTAGTATATCAAAAGGAAAATACTAAATAATAATAATAATAATAATTAAAAAAAAACCCAAACCCATCACTGGTAAAAGTTTAAGCATGAATTCTTTTATACTGTAGTTCTAAACTAAAAAAAAATAATAAAAAAAAATCTGAAAAGTGTCTAGAAAATGCCATTTTTAGACTTTCACAGTGATTTTCAGATCAAATGTGCCCGATTCATGTCAAAACATTATTTATTTATTTTTTTCCCCTGACTGCCAGCAGTACAGCTGCAACTTGGGATATGAAAATCAAACCGTGTTCTTCTGTCATTGCACCATCACCAGCAATGAGGATCTTGCAAAGAGAGCTTAGCTCCTGACAATTTTGTTGGTGATGCATGAGGCAGAGAAGAATCCAGCATTCTTGTCCAGACTTGTATTGATTCTGCAAAAGGAAGTTTATAAAAAAAACCTTTTTTTTTTTCTTCTTCTTTTTTTTTTTTTTCTGAGTAAAGTTGGCAGATATAACTGGAAAACAGGGAGCTGGGCTACAGAACCAGTAGCTATGTTTCATGTACATAATACAGAGGTATTTCTAGTTCTTGTTTGAAAAACCATTAAATAAAGAGTGGGTTGTAATCTTTTACTTTGCTTACTGAATTTACTATGTCTTAAAGGTAAATTATTTTAAAATCTCTCTTGATTTCTTAGAATTTGCTCTATTCAATCTGAAATAAACTTCGCAGCACCCTGCAATGCACTAGGAGTTTCAGATAAGAACAAGGTATGACTATCAAAACCTTTTACAAGGGTGTGTAATGATAGAACAAGGGTGATGGATTAAAACTGGAAGAGGAGAAATTTAGGTTAAACATTAAGAAGAAATTCTTCGGTGTGGTGGTGGTGGGACACTGGAACAGGTTTCCCAGGAAAGCTGAGAATGCTCCATCCCTGGAATTGTTCAAGGCCAGGATGGATGGGGCTTGGAGTAACCTCGTCTAGTAGGAAGTGTCCCTGCCCATGACAGAGGGGTTGCAAAGACTTGACCTATAACATTGCCTCCCAGCCCAGACAATTCTGTGATTCTATGATTCTATTAAAATGAGCTAAAAAATGTCCTTATATAAACTGATGAAAACAAATGGTGTAATAAAATTATAACACTGAATACAAAAATAATAAAACTAAGAGGAAATTAGTCTCATTTTTTTAAAGCCAGCTCAAATCTCCTGTGATTGTGCCTGAAACACACTCTCTTTTTAAAAGCACCATGGAAAACACGTGGCTGAACAACCCCTCTCCTCCTCAGTTCTTTCTTCCTCCTGGCATTTCTACCAGACTTTGTATCTATATAAAATCCATATGCTTTGTCAGACTGAAATTCGCTGTGCCTCTGGGGAAGCATTTCAGTACTCTGATATTTAGGATTTTAGAGTGGAAGTGCAGCCCTAGCATTTTATATCATCTGCTTCTTAGAAGGATTTTTTGAGATTGGGTTGGTTTGTGTTTTTCTCTGACATGTTTGAAACTCAAAATGATGGCTCCATTTCTGATTACTTTTCCATTTATCTCATCAAGAGTATAGGTCCTCCTATGAAGAAAAAAATATTGGGAAAATTATCATCTCTCTGTGTTCAGCTCTCTGTAAAAGTACATGCTGAATTTGCAAGACTAAGCATCAAGTTTGCTGACAGTTTGTGGTGACGACCATTTGGTGATTCCATAAGGCAGCTGATGTAATTGAAATCAAATCATATTCACACCCTGTTAGAAGAAACACAGCAGAGAAACCGTATTTTTTTCTACTACTGCCTTGCAGCTTACTGTCCAGAGGAAACCTCTGCTTTGCTTAAACCCCAGGGTTATCATACACACACTAAAAGTTTGAACCCTTTCTTTGGTAAAAATCTAAGAATCACCCATAGGCATGTTAAAATACGACTGAAAAGGAGCACATGAATTAATTAGGGCCATAATTCTTCACAAGGCAATATATTCTCTACTCAAGTTATTTCTTACTGCTGTTTCTCTTAAATGCTCTTAAGGTGCTCTTAGAGACCTCTAAAGATAGACATCTTACCTCCATGATCATGTCTGTCTCACAGAGGCTGCTTTTTTTTTCTCTTTTTTTTTTTTTTTTTAAAGGAGGAAAAAAGAAAAAGAAAAAAGGAAAAAAAAAATGAAAGAAGAAAAAAATGAGAACAACGGCAAAAAAAAACCCAAAACAACAAAACACTTTTGAAAGGTATTTTGCTAATTTTGTACAACTAATTTAGAAGAAGCTCTAACCATTCCTGAAATAAAGAAATTACACATTCTCAAGGCAGATATGTGAGAAAGGCTGCTGGACATGTTGCTCCTTTTCCACATGGGGAATTATTATAACAGAGAGCCAGCTCTGATTAACTAGAGGGGAAGATGAAAGACAGTAAGGATAATGTAATCATATTTGCTGAACATTGGACCCAAATGTGCTTAAGGTCAAGCATTGCTAATATGCAGTTCCTTGATAGGGAAAACACAACATTTTTGAACAGAATAACATTGGTTTTATATGAGTTATGAAGAAGAATATACTGGAATAAGGGTGGTTGGATAATTAAAGGTAGGCAGAAATACACTGTAAAATTAGAGGATGAAGACACTAGGGAGACAGTTACTAGAAGAGGAGGAGGAGTCAGGCCAAAAGCAATGAAAGGCAGTTGCAGTTCCTGGGTGCTGATAACAGACCGTGGGAATTATCTGTTTTCCAGATAAATTCAGTAAAGCTGTATTAAGTGGAGGAGAGATTAACCAGAGAAGCAAAGCAGATTTGCTTTTGTAGTCTGGGGATCTGTGAGTCCCACATTTTCCTACACCCCATGAGTATGTTAAATCCATACTTGAACGGATGTGGTCTGCTGAGTCATGACAGTAAAAAAAAATCCAAATGTTTCCTTCCTGCAGAGTAAGTCAGTAGTTAAAGACGCAACAGGATCCATGCACAGGTTTCATGAGGGTCATATAGAGACACCATGTCAAAAACAAGAACAAAGAGGAGATACTAAAGTATCTTGGGGGGCTGTGCAACTTTGGGTGGAGAAAGTAGAGAAAACTTGTTTTCAGTTCTTATACAGAAGTGTTACATTTTCTTAGCAGAAGGGTTTCATATCCCATCCTCCCCTTGCACACCCCGTTCCCTGATAGTTCTGCACTATCCAAAAAGGCAGAGAGTAAGTCTGTGCGTTATGAGTGTATTGGGTCATCGCTCAAGGAGGGAAGAATTAAGGTCAGATTGGCGTGTACCTTAACGCTTCATTACTTGGTTTTCAGAAGATTAATTTTAGGCACTCTTTACATTCTGGAAGGCCATTAGGTACCACTGGGCCACCTTAGCTCTTTAAATAATGAAGTCTAGGCAATTTTTATTTTTTTTAATTTTTTAGTGCAGAAACAGAAAACGCAGAAAAAAATTTCTCACAGTTTTAACTTCCATGGTGTTCCTTTGGATTTACAGTGATGTAATAGAGAGCTGATGAGGATCCAGTACAAATAATAGGCACAAACACACCACCATTGAATAGTCACAGTTTAAATTTGTTCAGAATTTAATTCAGTGAGTCTTATCCTATGGGATGACCAATTATTGGTGCCTAATGAAGTATCTTTAAATATAAAGGGATTTTTTTTGTTGTCTTTTAAGAGAGTTGGTTGAATAAATCCAGTGTTGAACATTTCCAGCTGCCATTGATATTGAAAAAGACTGACCCTACTGAAAGCCAAATTCTTTCTCACTGAAACTTGCCTTTAAAATAATTCAGATTGGTAGGAGTTATAGGCCTAAGACAGATATGTGACATTCCTCACATCTGCAGATTTACTTACTGCAGAAAATACAGAGTTGAATGCTGCTCCTGAATTCAAAATATCTATCTCTTTCACACAGTAATTCTATCGTTACAGATATAAATTATTTGCCTCTTTATATGAGAATGTCCTGTGTCCATTTTCTTAATGGCATAAATAGAAAGCATATCTGTAATTCACATTGCACAAAATTATCTACCTCACAACTCTAACAATTTGTGGCAGGTGTATATATTAACATGCAACTACAAACACAAGTGCAGGAAAAAAAAAAAAAAAAAAAAATCTGGAAGATAAGAAATAGGAGAGAACCAAAGACTCTGACTAAAATAAGAGGAAAAATGCCAATTAGAAAGGTAAAAATCATTGTGCTGATACTGGAATATACCAAAGATCTTGAAAAACATGAAGGTTTAGGGGTTTTTTCCTGTTTTTTTTTTTGTGTGTTTTTTTTTTGTATTTTCTTCTTTTTTTAAAATGTCTTCAGTTTAAGGAATATGTGTAGCTATTCCTTTAACATTTTATAATTACAAGAGAGGCAGAAAGTGTTGGAAGAAGGAAGTGTGTGTGAATGGGGATTAGCATGCTGAGACATTGTATTTCAGCTGTGAAAATCAATACATGCTCCAGAGATAGGGCACTTGATCAGAAAGGATATTGCAAGATACAAAAGAGCAGATATGAAATACCATTGCCTTGAAGTTCATTTCTTGCTCTTATTACATCAGTTGAGCAGAAAACACGGTGTGCATGAAACTATGGCAATGCCAGCAATTTCTTACTGCTCTTCCAAGATTTTAGAAGATTTGCATGAGATTTTAGGAGAATTGTGCTTGGTACTTCTTCTTTACCAATAATTCAAAATGTGGAGATTGAGATTATTTACTTGTGAAGAGCTTCTTGCGTACTAGCCTCTTTTTCTCTTGTTCCCAATTAATGCAAATGCATTTCTGTATGACTCTGCCTGACAAAAAAGGCCATTTTTTCATCAAAGGGGAAAAAAATACTAGGGTTTTTTTCTTTTCTTTCTAATTTTGCGAAGACCATTTTTTTTGTTTTGGGGTTTTGTTTGGTTGGTTTGGGTTGGATTTTTTGTTGCTTGTTTTTCATTGTTGTTGTGTGTTTGTTTGTTTGTTTGCTTGTTTTTAAGAAATTGATAAAAAAGAAAGAGATGTAGTGAAGAAAATTGACCCTGGGAATATGTAAGCTTGGGAGACTGTTTTCACATTGTGTTATTACAAATGGATGTTTGCCCTTTGTCTTTTTTACATGTTGTTTCTAGCCAGAAAATAGTATCCTGGGCCTGACAAAATTTCTCAAAATCACAAATATACAAACACTTATTTAAAGAATAAAAAAATAAAAAAAAGAACTGAAATACTGTTTTTTTTTTTTCCAGCTAAAGATGCTTGCTGTAGAAAAATCATGGCCTCTTATTACGCAGACTCTGCAATACAGAAAAACATTTCTTTGTTCCTGATATTGTTTCTTTGAATACTCATTCAAGCAAATTCGCATTTCTTTCTTCACAATTCTGTTGTCCTCTGTGATTTTTCAAATTGATAAAAAACTTAGCAAGCTATGCAGAATTATAAGAGGAATGCAACTCTGTGTGTATATACAAGTTCTGCTATTTATTCGTTGTCTAATTTATTAAAAAAATAAATAAATGTGGAAGTCGCTCAGCTTAACTCCATTTTGAAACTCCTAAAAAACCAAAAGTGTCTTAAGTGTTCTGTCAGTAAAAGGTAAATTTAAGACTGGTTGTTGTGGGGTTTTTTTCCTCTCTTTTGTGTTGTGTTTTTTCTGATTTTAGAGTGCTTTTTTGTTTGGATTTTTGTAGTGGTTTTCACCAGAATCTTCTTCAGACACCTGAAGTTAAAATAGAGCTCCTAAGAACATAATTAAATTAAGGTTTGGTGAAGGTCCAATTCAGTCAGGGCCTTTGTAGACCCACCCAGAGACACTTGTAACATGAATGCACCAGGGACTTACATACCATCTTGGTCTTTTCTGGCAAAGAATAAATCACTGCCAGCTTCGCCACAGGAGTGGAGCAAACTTTGAGAAGCATCAAAAACCCCTGTTTCAATTTGTGACTTTCAGTCTGTGCCTCAGCTGGGGAGTTTTCCTTTCATAGTGTTTGACTCTCCAAGTTCAGATGGAGCCCTACACCTGAAACCGGTTCGTGCAGCAATGCAAGTGGATGAAGCCCCAGGGGTGAAACACCTTACACTTCTAAAAGTGCATTTTCCTTCCTTTCCCCTTTTCTCAGTAAAATGGCTTCTCTGATACTCCTTCACTTACAGAGCTGTGCTGGCAGAAGGCTGTGTCATCGGCAGCTTTCAAATTGCAGCTGGTTGCTAGCCCACTCTTGCAGAAGAGCTGCGACACTGCTACTTCCATGCAGCTCAGAACGAAGGATATATTTAACTTAGAATAATATCCTGGTGCGAAGGTGGAAAAGACAAGTGAAATGGCCTGTTATGGCAATCATTCCAAAGCTGGTGTTAATGTTTTTGGACTGCAAAGTGGAGAAAAATAAATAGCTGAAGTGCTTTGCCGATTAATGCAAAGCAAATAACTCTCAACAGCCAGGGTCAATGACTGTCACTGCTGCAGCTGCGATCATCACGCAAACTGTCCTCACTTCATTCGTGTAATGTCCTACACCTGCATGCTGGCTGTAAAGAGTCCCCAAAGTGCCTGATGAGTCACAACAAATGGCACTGGAATGGGAGGAGACGTATCAGTTTAACTGCCCAGATAGCAATGCTTGTTGGGGCACATTTGGTTCTCATCCAGAAGGCACTAACAAAAGTTTTTCACAACCAATGCCATCCTGACAGCTTCTCCCTTCTCACCCATCCCAGGTTTCTGTAAGAGGGAAAAGAAATAGCTGACTAAATTAAATATAGCAAATGGGACATTTACTTTTAAAAAATGCTTATCAGTAACAATGTGTTTATTTCATGTTTCTGCTTGAACACAATTGTAGCGATCAGCAATTAGGAGGAAATAATAGGACCTGATCTTATGTGATAGAAAAAGCATTATTCCCTCCATATAGATGGTGAGAAAAGGAAAGGGTTCAGACAAAGAGTTAAAAGGATGTCATGCCTACTAAACATGGTTTATAAGCAACTCTATCTACCTAGATTATTAAAGAGAATTCTAAGAGGGGATTTGATTGTTGTTGATACATACAGAACATTTCTCACAGAGTCTGCTGTAAGCTAGAAATCATCTCACAATAAATTTCAGGGACTAGAAGACCTCCCTACTATAAAGCACATTTGTGTAAGCAAAACTAGAATAACTTTGAGTCATAATGGACTCACAATTACCTAATATCATTTCATCAAGATTTCATTTCCCTACACCCTAAAATGGACATGCTATAATTCATCTGGCAGATAAGTACAAGCTAATGAGTGAAATTCATTGGTTAAACTAGATCTTGATAATACCTGAATAATTCTGTTCTTATAAATCCATCAGCATCTCACAAATGAGTTACCCTCTTTTTGCTTCCACACCATGTAGAGGTTCCTATTTATTTTTTTTTTAATTTTATTTTATTTTTTCCAGAATATACTGCTATTCAAGATTTTTAAATTCCTAATTTTCATAGCAGCCACCTTCAAAGATTTCCATGAGTGTCTGGCCACCATATAGGGAGAACGGGGAAATACTTTGTCACATACAGCCATTAAGAACATTAACACGGATCTTCTGAAGTGGGAAGTTCTGAAGTATTTTCTGCCATACAGTCTGATATTTTTAGGTGATACAGAAGTTAAAATGCTTGTGAAATCCAGATTAAACACAGATAAACCTGAACTTCTTGGCATTTAATTTTAAAGGTGTGTGCCATTCAGCAATGTGTTACAAGGCACAATATAGAATAATAAAAAATAGTGTGTTTTGTTTGTTTGTATTTTATTTGGTTGGTTGGTTTGGGTTTTTGTTTTGGTTTTTTTTTTGTTTTGTTTTGTTTTTCTTATGCTACAACATCTTGTGCTTTTATTGGGAATTGGAAGTTCCTAGTTCAGAACTCAGTGTCTTGGCCAAGATAGCATCTATCACATTTAGATACAGAGGCTTAATTCAGTGCATGGTCAGTCAACCATGAAGTTCATATTTGGTTCTGGATATTAAGTTCCCAGGCATTCAAGAAGGCTTGTATCTGTGGAGCTGCTTTAGGTCCATGTCTAGAACAGGCTAAAAGAAAACACACTATACAAGTGCACAGGTAGGTATTTTTGATCTATAGGTCTGGCCCTCGCTGTACATAAATGGGTAGTATAAACCATAAAGACCAAAAGAGAATGGCAGCAAGAAATGTGGCTAGCACACAAATATTGTGAATTTTCACAGCAAACCAACATCAGTTTATTTAGCCTGGGTTTTCTGTAATTGTGATACAGTGGGAATCACAGTGTTCATCAGGTCTCTACCTTCTACCTTTGTGATGGGGTCATCTTCCACTTGATACATAGGGTGCAGGGGGCCATAATTCAAAACATGTAGAAATAACCACAGAATTGTAGAATCACATAATGACTTAGGTTGGAAAATACTTTTAAGATTATCGAGTGCAACCATTGACTCGACTCTACCAAGTCCAGCACTAAGCCATGTTCCCAAGTGTCACATCTAGATGACTTTTAAACATAAACATTAAAAAATAATGGTTCACTCTTGATCTGTTAAAGACAATTTTTGTTTCCAACACTGTAAGTGCTTCAGTTGTTTGTCTGTGGTTTTGCCTCAGTGTTTATAGAAAGGTTCACAGTTCTTTTACCACTCCTGCTGTGTTATTATCAACCATTAACTTTCCTTTGAAATCTCTGAAACATAGGAATGTACCTGGTTCATTCAGCACTGCAGGAGGTTGCAATGCACTGGGGCATTTTCAGACCAGTCAGAAGACAATCATATGCTGGTTGCCTAGGCAAATCATTAAAACTTTATTAAATGTCTAAATTATTTTGCATTAGTTTCAGCCATACTTGAATAGACAAGAATAAGATTGATAGATGTTAATTGGAAAAAGAAAAATACTATGGTTTCCAATAAGTGATTTGCACTTGTTAAGATTGTGAAAATTTAGGTCAAAGTGAGCTATGAAAATGGGAGAAAAGTTCTAGGCAACCCACTTTACTGGCAAGAAGAAATAAGGTTACAAAATACTGAATGAAAACTAGACAATGTCAGTAGAATGAACACAATAGCTGAAGAGTCCAGAGACCCAAGAAGTTTAAGGCAGCCTGGGCTGCAATGATCATGTACTAGTGCAGTTCACTATCCTAAGGAGGTAAGAGGCAGATGAAAAGCTTAGTCAGGTCTCTGAATTTTAGGAAAGTTTTAGGAAAGCAAAATTCCAGTTCTTCAAGGAGTTAGCAAGTAGGACCTCATGGAAACAGCCCTCAGGGACAAGGGAGCAGAAGAGAGCTGACAGTTCTTTAAAGATACTTTCCATAGGGACCAAGAGGTCTCAGTCCCCTGGAATAGGAAATCAGGCAAGGAAGGCAAGAGACCAGAATGGCTGAGCTGAGACCTGCTGGTCAAATTAAAAGGCAAGATGGACCTACACAGACAGTGGAAATGGGGACAGGTATCCTGGGTAGAGCATAGGGACACAGCGCGGTTATGCAGGGATGAGGCCAGAAAGGCAAAGGCGTAGCTAGAACTGAGCTTGGCAAGAGATTTTAAGAAAAACACGAAGGGCTTCTACAGGTAGTTCAACCAGAAAAGGAAGGTTAAAGAAAACGAACCCCCCTGATGAGCCACAATGGTGAAATGGTAACAACAGACAAGGAGAAGACTGAGGTTCTCAACAACTTTTTTTGCCTCAGTCTTCACTAGCAAACCGTCTTCTTGCAACTCTCAGGACTGCCCACAAGATGGAGACCAGAGAGACAAAGCCCACCCCCCCGGTAAGTGAAGATGAGGTTCGTGACCATCTAAGGAACCTGGAGATACACAAGTCCATGGGACCTGATGAGATACATCCCAGAGTCCTGAAGAAACTGGCAGATGTAGTTGCCAAGGCACTCTCCAAGATATTTCAAAAATCATGGCAGAAGTCCCTGGCTACTGGAAGAAAGGACATGTTACACCCATATTTAAAAAGGGCAGAAAGGAGAACCCTGGCAATTACCAACCTATCTGCCTCACCTCTGTGCCTGGGAAGATCATGGAATAGATCCTCCTAGAAGACATTCTAAGGTGTGCAGAGGACAAGAAGGTGATCCAAGACAGCCAGCACAGCTTTATCAGGGGCAAATCCTTCCTGACCAATCTCGTGGCTTTCTACAACAAAGTTACTACATCAGTTGACCAGGGAAAAGCAGTGGTTATCATCTACCTGGACTTTGACAAGGCCTTTGATACGGTCCCACACAACATCCTTCACTCGAAATTGGAGAGATATGGGTTTGATGGGTGGACTGTTCAGTGGATAAGGAATTGGCTGGATACATAAACAAGAAAAGATCATCAACTCTATACAGGACAGATTCATTGTAAGGGAGTTCATTTGCATTTAAGCTACCCCTGAGACCTCATTCCCTAAACAGAGAGACTCTGAAACCAGCACAAATTCAGACTTCCAGAAAAACCTTTAGCATCTTCCTTGTGTTGCCCAGAATGCTGGAAAGGCCAGTGTCATTCCAGTCTTAAAAAAGGGCAAGAAGGAGGACCCAAGGAGCTACAGGCCAGTTAGTCTTGCCTCCGACCATGGGAAGGTGGTGGAGTGGCTCGTTCTGGATGTCAACTCTAAACACATTGAAGAAAAAGAAGTTACTGGGAGTGGTCAACATGGATTTACCAATGGCAAATCATGGTTGACCAATCTGCTAGCCTTCTATAATTACATAACTGGTTGGCTGAATGAGCAGAGAGCAGCAGATGTCATCTACCTTGACTTCAGCAAGGCTTTCGACACTGTCTCCCATACATCCTCATTAGGAAACTGAGGGAGTCTGGGCTAGATGAGTGGACAGTGTGATGGACTGAGAGCTGGCTGTGTGACATAACTCAATAGGTTGTGCTTAATGGAGCAGGGTCAAGTTGGAGGTCTGCAGCCAGCAGTGTCTGTCACGCAGGGCTCAATACTCAGTCCAGTCTTGTTCAACATTTTCATCAATGACCTGGACAGGGGACAGAGTGTATCCTCAGCAAATTTCTTGATGTATCCAAACTGGGGGTGTGGCTGACACTCCAGAGGGCTGTGCTGCCATCCAGCATGACCTGGACAAGCTGGAGAGCTGGGCAGAGAAGAACCTAATAAGGTTCAACAAGGAGGTGAGGCCCTGGTGAGGTCACATCTGGAATACTGCCTCCAGTTCTGGGGTCCTCAGTTCAAGAGAGACAGAAAACTACTTGAGAGAGTGCAGCAGAGGCAAAAAGAGGTGACTGGAGGATTGGAGCATCCCCCTCATGGGGAAAGGTTGAGAGAGCTGGCACTGTTTAGCCTGGAGAAGGGAAGGCTGAGGGGAGACCTTATTAATGCCTACAAGTATCTAAAGGGTGGGTGCAAGGAGGATGGAGCCAGACTCTTTTCAGTAATTCCCAGTGACAGGATAAGGGGCACCGGGTATAATTTAAATATGAGGAAAAACTTCTTTACAGTGAGGGTGAGAAAGAACTGGAACAGGCTGCCCATGGATGTTGTGCAGTTCCTTTCTCTGGAGACTTTAAAGACATGCCTGTATGCAGCCTGAGTAATGCGTTCTAGGGGATCCTGCTTTGGGAGGGGAGTTTGACTAGATGATCTTTAGAGGTCCCTTCCAACTCTGACAATTCCGTGGTATGATTCCATGAAAGGTTTGCACTAGGAATATACAGAGGTGCTTCTAGAATGAATTATATTATTCTTGACTATTTACATCTGATACAAGTTGTATAGCTATGTGATTTCTCCATCTATCACTGTCACTGAATTTGAAACAACAGTGCCAGTCATCATTCTTGTCTGTGAGATGCCTTTTTCCAGCTTTGATCTTACCCAAGTTGTGTGCGATCCACTGTCCTGTTCTTTCCACAGAAGTCTGCAAAACTATCTGAATTATTTTAGTGAGTCAGAGTGGCTTTGCTTCTTTAGAGCATAGTGAGGGGTGTACACAGAATATTTCAAGGCCACACAACTAAATTTTGTTCTGACTGAAAAGTGATTAAAGACTGCCACACTGAAACTACACTAGGCATCTTAGAGAATTCAGTTCTCAGTTCCAAAACACAGCACTTTGATGAACAGGTAGAGATTACAGATATGTATCCACTTGAGGGCATTGTTATGGCCTAGTTAAACTGAAATAAATTGCATGCTTTTAGACTTGTAAGTTTTCTATAGGGAATACTTCTATGTAGAAACATGTTCTAAATATTGGCCTAAATGGTAGGGTAGGGCCCAAGTGAAAATTGTTGACCAGCTTTGGAATGAAACATTGTTCTTTAAATTTGAATGGGTTTACAAATGAGAATTCTACAATATGTAGCACAATATTTTTTAATTTATTTTTTTAATTGTTATTATCATCATAAGTAAACAAACGAAAAATACTAACTGAGCATGGTAATTGGAGTACACTTATTCCAGATCTGGAAATTAATCAGAATAAGGTAGAAGACACTGAATGAAGAAATACAGTTTTCATTTAAAGAGACATCTACAAATGTTTTGTCAATCTTATACTCAAGTACTACAGTCTGGAACAAGTAAGAGAAAGACAGCATGCATGGATGTGCATATACAGCTACAGGATATGCAGGCATATCTATCAGTATATTAGCTAATAATATGTTTTCTGTGATGAAAAAATATTAATTTTTAATGTATATTTCTTTTTTTTCCAGAACTGCAAAGGAGAGAGCAAAGGTGAAATTTTCATTTTGAAATTTAAATACTTGGGTTAAGATGCATTTTCCATTCCCCTCTAGCACTTTTCAGCTGAATGTCGAGTGCAGGGAGAAGTAGTTAAATTTTTATTTTAATTCTCAGTATTTTCTACCAAAAATATTTATACAAATCTATTACAATCTATATCAAACATGATATCTCTTCTCTTTCTTTCATAGTTAATCTTTTACTTGCACACTGATTTGAACCATAAGCATTATATATGTAAATTGTATATGACCAGTACTTTTACTATTCACCCCGTCTAGAAGTTGTGGTCTAAAACAGAGATTTGCTGGTAGTTTAATCACTTCCACTTAAAGGCTTTATATAGGGTGATAAATACTGACCTTTCAGTGTTGAACACTGGAAAACAGAATAACAGAAGTCATAGACATTAATTCAGCCATGTGTATCTGCTTATAAAGAGGGAAGTAATATCCTACCCCTTACACTTGGGCATATGAATGAACAGAAGTAAAGCACTGGAACATAAAGAAATAGAAAATAAAAAAATCACTAGAAATATTTAATATCTATTAACTTCCTTCCATTTTATTCTTTATTGAATTGTGTGATTTATTTCCTTGCTTTTGGAGAAAACCAGCTGCTAACAGGTTAATCCCTGGATACAGTCTCACACCTGCAATTGCTTTGCTCTAAGTTCCCAGCAGACAGCCTGCAGCTCCCCTGATGTAATGTTGTTTGGTTACACTTTAACTTTCCTCTTTGTGCTGTGTGTATATACCCACTTTATTACAAGGGAGAAAGAGAACCCATTTCCAATCCATCTATTCCTATACCATAAGAAGTTAAGGCAATAACAATTATCTCTGTCCTTACATTTTCTCTCTTCTCTGGCTAGTCCTTGCACAGTAATGAATTGTAACAGCTCCTTCACACCCATTTCTCTCACAATGTAATTAATGTCCTAAGATATTATATTTACTGGTGTAGCAGTTTGAATCAAGAAGTTATTACTTTTGAAGTAAACAGAACCACTAACTACATTCCATGAAGACAACAGCAGTTTCTCTTAAAAAAAAGAAAAAAAAAAAAAGAGAGAAAAAAAAAGGGCAAGAAAACAACAACAACAAAAAACAAATCTCAGAGAAATTTAAAAAAAAAAAAAAAAGAGGAAAAAAAGAAATCTTTGCAAAACCAGGCTCTTTGCCTTGCAATATTCTCCTTTCATGAGCACCCCATCATCACTCAACCATCACCACTTTTTTCTTTCCTTTTTTTTTTGTTCTGTAACTAGGCCAGGGAGTTTCTTAATCAGCAGACTATTTTTGAGCTCTGGATGTTCACAGGTTGAATTAGAATATGTTACTTTTCTGCATTAAATTAAAAATATAGTCAGATCCACAAACCAGCAGAAAGTGCTCTTTCTCTGAAAGACAACTTTCCAAGGCAACTTCAGAGTGAAATATTTTCAGTCTTGAATATGTGTAATGATATACTTAGTATTCTTATGGAATAATAGATACAAAATGAGCATGCACACAAAGTGAGATAAGCAGTGCTAACTGGAACGGGATTGATAGCCTGGAAGATCCCTTATAACTTAGCCCCTACAGCCTGAGCAAGTTCAAGGGAGACTTCTCATTACTGAGCAGAAGAGTTGCTTCTGGAAACATTGCTTAATTTCCCACCCAACCTGCTTCCTATCTCATGTTTTTGAGTCTTCTAGAAAGGGAATTTAATGTGTGTGAAAGAAAATGTTAAGCAAGAGATGTCCCACCTGTTTTAAACCAAACACAAAAGCCTTCTATTTAATTCCATGAATTTACAGCACAATGTAACTATGCTGCTTTGTTCTTTAGACACATGAAGTCCTAATCAGCTCTTTGAGAAGTTAAGAATGATGTTTATTCCCAAACTCTACCTGTGTTAAAGATATTTTCCTGGAAAATGGGAGCTGATTGTCTGTGATTCTCCCCATTGCCTGTCAGGAATTGAGGTATTTCACATTTTAGGATAAGCCGTAGCCACTAGGCTGTTGCAGTGTAAGTCATAACCACTCTGCCATTCACCTGAACAATTGCATCTGATCTGAATCCTAAAATTATTGCTGTGAAACTCTGAACAAGTAATCTTTTTCCCTGTCCTTATGCCTATGTTCCTCCTAGCAACTAGTTTGGCAGCTCAGATTAGGAAAACTCAGTGAGCAACCAAGAATGCTAAGGCTCCTACCCAGACAATGAAAAGAGAAGCATTTCACTAGTTATGCTATGCATCGCTCTTGAGAGGCACTGAACACTCCTCTGTTCTTTGTACCAAGAGCCTGTGCATCTAAATTACACTCCCAGAGGCACTCTTTTGGTGCCAGGCCTGGGCATTTCAGATGCTGGCAAATCTAAATTAGACCTCTCAAATAAACCATTGATGTGTGGTCTGAGTGTACTACCATGGTTAGTGCTTGCTTTCTTAGACATTATAGACACCACAACAGGCACCTAAATTAGCCTTCACAAACAAAAAGTGAGGTCAAAAGGAATTGAATCTGAGTTATCTATATTGCTATTAATTTTATTTGGTCTTTGTTTTGAACTCTTTAAATTTTCTAGGTCATATTCCATCATCTACAACTCATCAATGGATCTCTTTAGTAAGGACATGCCTGTGCTTGTAACAGAGGACATAATTTCACGTTCATGAGAAACAAAGCACCTAGTAAGTCTTGTAACATCAATAAGAGCTTGCAGTGCTGTGACTCCCTAATCTCCTTCCCACTCCATACCCTTCACTGCCTTTCCCTGCTTTGTTTGCCTTTGAGATGTTTGGAAATCCTTGGCACTCATATTTTAATATTAATCTCCATAGCTTAGTGGAAGATCTTCTTATTCGAGTAGGTGATTCATTAGGGAAGGACAACCAAGAGGAATAACTAATTAAATAGATGTTCCCATAGCGAAAAAGAGACTGTCTTCCAGCAATATTTTTGGTAAAGCTTTGCTAACAGCAAGTAGGTTACTTTTAGAAGAATCCTATGCAGCAGAATTACTCGTACCCAATGATGTGAAAATCTGCTCTTGATCTCCAGCTGAGAAGCCTCCACAAATGAAAAGTAGAACAAGCCTTCACAGGTGTCCAGTTTTCAGACTAATGGAAGGATAAAACCTCACAGTTTCTTAAAACCATTTCTCCTTTACAAAAACTTGGTCTAAACATTATCTAGTCTATAGAAATGCTCATAAATGCAGAACTGTCATATTTGGCATCTGTAACAGGACTCTCAAAATTAATGTTATGAACTGGTGCAGCCTAAGCCAAATACAGTGCAATTTCCACAGATGGTAGTGGTAGAAGACCCGTGTGTTTCCTTGCTTGCACATAAATGGAGTGTGTAATAGACACTGAATAGCTGAAGATCTTGTGTGAATGCTTGCACAGTTCCAGTAGCAAAAGCAATAGTGGTAAGGTGAATCTAGCCTTCATCAAAGAATAAAAACTAATCATGTCCCCACCCTAACAGGAAAAGCAACTCTTTTTTTATAACACCAATTATCTACCCATCCAAGGGTGCTGAGGGAGCTGCCGGAGGTCATTGCTAGTCCACGCTCCATCATCTTCAGTAAGTCATGGGTAACAGGAGAGGTGCCTGAGGACTGGAGGATAGCAAATGTCACTCCAGTCTACAGGAAGGGCAAGACCGGTCAGCCTCACCTCCATCCCTAGAAAGGTGATGGAACAACTTGTCCTTGGCACTATCTCTAGACATATCAAGGAGATGGGGGTCATCAAGAGCAGTCAACATGGTTTTACCAAGGGTAAGTCATGTTTGACTAACCTCATAGCCTTCTATGAGGAAATTACTAGGTGGATAGATGATGGTAGAGTGGTAGATGTGGTTTATCTTGATTTCAGTAGAGCATTTGACACCGTCTCCCACAGCATCCTTGTAGATAAGTTGATCAAGTATGGGTTTGATGATCAGGCAGTGAGGTGGATCAAGAACTGGTTGAAAGGAAGAAGTCAGAGAGTTGCAGTCAATGGGGCAAAATCTAGTTGGAGGCCTGTGACTAGTGGAGTCCCTCAGGGGTCGGTACTGGGACCGGTGTTGTTCAACATCTTCATCAACGACCTGGATGAGGGCACAGAATGTACCCTCAGCAAGTTTGCTGATGACACTAAGCTGGCAGGAGTGGCTGACACACCAGAAGGCTGTGCTGCCATTCAGAGAGACTTAGACAGGCTGGAGACTTGGGCGGGGAAAAACCTGATGAAGTTTAACAAGGGCAAGTGTAGAGTTTTGCATTTGGGGAAGAAAAATGTCATGCACCAGTACAGGTTGAGGGCTGACCTGCTGGAGAGCAGTGTAGGTGAAAGGGACCTGGGGGTCCTGGTAGACAGGAGGATGACCATGAGCAGCAATGTGCCCTTGTGGCTAAGAAGGCCAATGGCATCCTGGGGTATATTAGAAAGGGTGTGGTCCTCCCCCTCTATTCTGCATTGGTGAGGCCACATCTGGAGTATTGTGTCCAGTTCTGGGCCCCTCAGTTCAAGAAGGACAGGGAAGTGCTTGAAAGAGTCCAGCACAGAGCCACAAAGATGATTAAGGGAGTGGAACATCTCCCTTATGAGGAAAGGCTGAGGGAGCTGGGTCTCTTTAGTTTGAAGAAAAGGAGACTGAGGGGTGACTTCATCAATGTTTACAAATACGTAAAGGGTGAGTGTCAAGAAGATGGAGTTAAGCTTTTTTCAGTGATGACCAGTGATAGGACAAGGAGTAATGGATACAAACTGGAGCACAGGAGGTTTAAGGTGAATATCAGAAAAAAATTTTTTACTGTGAGAGTGACAGAGCACTGGAACAGGCTGCCCAGAGAGGTTGTGGAGTCTCCTTCTCTGGAGACATTCAAAACCCGCCTGGACGCCTTCCTGTGTGATGTACTCTAGGTGACCCTGCTCTGGCAGGGGGGTTGGACTAGATGATCTTTTGAGGTCCCTTCCAACCCCTATGATTCTATGATTCTATGATTCTATGATCCTGTATCCAATCAGTCTCAATAAAACGTGTCTTATTTTCTAAGGAGAAATGCCCTCTTCCTAATGTATAGCTAAATCTTCAATATAACTAAGTTTCTGCTAAGTTATATTTCACATTGAATTCTTCCTCATTGATAAGATTCAGTAATAGGATAAAGAAACCCTCTCATTAGTTGACATCAGTATTATCTATTTATACTTTTAAAGTACAGTGTACACCTACATATTTGCTTAATCATTTGTAATTGTAATTATTTTGGAAATAATTCTATTTCCCCCTAAAATATATTCTTAACTGTTTTTTTTCCAGCATATGTCCATAAGAAATCTGGAATCTTTTAAAATTATGTTCTGTGCAAGGTGCTATAAAGCCATATTTTGTCTGTGATTATCCCTGTGTACTGACTGCCTGAGTAGTGCTCTTACTACCTCTGATATTCATGAACCACTACATAGAATGGTTGACCATTTATTCCAATTGCCTCTAAATAGTTTGGTACATCATATGTAATCTTGGGTTTTAAGAAAAATAAAATTCTTTTGAACGGATTTAAAAAATTCAGTTCATATGTCTTATTGTTAATTTCAAAGCGTAGGGAGTTGTTTTTTGGGTTTGTTTGTTTTTTTCTACTTTAATAACATGGAGATGTAGATTGTCTTGCTAGATGGAATACACTATTCTGTCCTGTAAAGTAGTGGAGAATTGTCTTCTCGGTAGTTACGACATACAAAAAAAGATGTGGAATGTCTAAAGCCCTTTGAATTCAAGCAGAAGGTTAGATTTTTGTTTAGCAGCTGACTGATCGTATTACTTTTTCCTTTTCAGATGACAAAGCACTCCATTTTGTATTTAATTTGATTGTTAATAAATGCATGTGCCATGTTCAGAATTACTATTCTGTGCTGTTATTTGCTTGTTTCCATTTGAAAAACATTTGAGTTCAAAGATGAGACAAGAGGTGAGAAAGAAGCGTATCTGTGTGCTTTTCTTTACTTCAAAATTCGATTCTTCCTTTTTTTTTTTTTTTTAACACAATCTTATATTAATCATGAGCAAATAAGTATTGAAAAAAATAGAGCAATGTAAGTGATTCTTAACGCTTGAGGTCTTTGCTCAACTATGTGTAGAAAATTTCCTATCAAAAAAAGTAACATTTTTAATAATATAATTTTCCCAGTTTATCAAAAATGTTGTATTAGTTAAGTGTCCACAGAACAGAAGTGTTTTCAGACCTTTGTGCTGTAAAAACTCAATGGAGAGTTTTGATGAAATATTTGGTAGATGTAAAATACTGATTTCTGTAACACCTGTGTGAAGAATGCAGACTTTTTTGTACAACGAAGTTGATGAGAAGAAAAACCTTCCTCACTCCCTATCCTTATGAGAAGCCTCCCGGGCTTCACAACAGAAGCCTTTCACTATTGGACCTTTAGCTTCCTACTTGCAAGTAAACCATAGTATTCTTTCATTTTTCCGTCTTCCATTACACAGAGATATCTTTCAAACACTGCTTAGATAAATGTTTATATGGTGCTGAAGAATTGGGACTATGGTATTCCTTGGACAGTTATTTCACCTGCAAAACAAATAATTAACAGCGAAACCTACTTGGTAACTTGGCGTGCCTAGGGAAACATGCTCTGCAGACTTAGCAATATAGAAGGGATCCCTAAGTTCTCTATTAGCCTGTTCAAACCTCCCCCACATAAGACTATATAAAATGCCTTTTGAGCCGGCAGGTGCTATAGGCAAAATGGCTGCTGCCCCCTGCCTTCTTGCTGATTGTTCAAGGACATACACAACGGTGAACATGCCTATTTGATTGACAGATCCAAAGGTGAGGGAAAAAAGATACAAAGTTGGAAACTACACCTGGCAGTCTCTGCCCTGGCTCTGGACTCATGGATACAGAACTCTAATTGGCTAAGGCCTATATATTTAACAAGAAAACAAAATGCAGCACCAATACGGATAGTGGGCCTCAGACTACAAAAGATAGTGGCTCTTACTGGTTCTTTGGTCTCTTGCTGATGGTCTCTTGCTGAGGAGCCGCTTGCTGAGGACCACCTGCTGGCAACCGTCTGCTGGGAACCAGCTGCTGAGAACTGCCTACTAGGTGCCACCTGATAGGAGCCACATGGAAGATTTGCAGTCACCAGAGAGACGTTGCTTGCCATCAGCTACCTGTCTGATGGAGGTTTGCTTGCTTTGGCTTATTGCTGTTGGGGATTTCATTGATTGGACTCCAACGTGCTTGCTGGGAGTCGTGCTGCCCACGAATGCCAGACAAGCTACATGAGGACCCCAAGGAGATCATCGTGGCGAGGAACAAAACTACTTCTGCAAATGAACTAAGGCACAGCACAGCCCTCTGCCTCAGCATGTGAGGCTGGTAGCCATGATGAAGGAGTGATTGCCTGGATAAACCTCCTCATGCTGGACGGTCTCAGAACTAGAGTAAGGCTTGAGAGCAACCCTGTGGAAAGGTACCTGGGAGGTCTCAGTGGACAACAAGCTCCATATGAGAGAACAGTGTACTGAAGCGGCAGAGAAAGCCAACAGGATGATGGGCTGCATCAACAAGAGTGTCACCAGCAGAGATAAAGAAGTCATCATCCTGCTCTATTCAGCAGTTGTCAGATGACAGCTGGAGTATTGCATTCAGTTTTGGTCCCTGCTCTACAAAAAGGATGTGGCCAGGCTGAAGAGGGTTCAGAGGACTACAAAAATGATCAGAGGACTGGAGAACCTGCCATATGAGTAAGGGCTGAGAAAACTGGGTTTGTTCAACCTTGAGAAAAGAAGGTTGACAAAGGGTAGACATTACCATGTTCCAGTACTTAAAGGGTGGCTACCAAGAAGATGAAGAGTCCCTATTTACAAGGAGTGACATGGAAAAGACAAGGGGTAATGGGCACACGTTGACCCTGGGGAGATTCTGATTGGACACAAGTAGTAAATTTTTCACCATGAGGACAAACATTGGAATAGTCTCCTGATGTGCGGAATGACTTTACAACCAGTAAGGTTATAAAGAAGGTATGTTTATTCAGCTCTGAGTGCATGGGGGATCACTCCTCCACAAGCCTGCACACCCTAGAGCTGTTGGCAAGCTCATTATATGACACAAAGTAATACATATTCATCCATGTTGTTGCATATACATTAGGTGTCTGAGGATAGGGAGGGGTTATTACAATTAGTTCCCAGAAATCATTATCATAGTTGCCCATCCCCCACCCCGAGCTCCTCCTTGTTGCACCTGTGCAGTGTCTTCTGGTGGTCGTGGGCAGGGGTCTCTGGGATGAAGGCTGTATGTCTTCCTCGCTGTGCACTTTTCACCTCTTGGCATTCCTTTCTGGGGTCTGCACCACATGCTTGCTTTCTCAGCAAGTTTCTGGGGGAACATCCTCTTACACAACAGCCTCCCTCACAATCCAAACCTTATCTATACATTCTAAGCCTTATCTATACATTCCAAGCCTTATCAATGCTAAACAATGCTATCCTGTTTACTCCTTATGTGTTAGTCCTTTTTACCAAGGGAGGCCATTTGGATTCCTCAGATCAGTTCCCCCCTTTTCTATATAATTATAAATTCTTTTACTTTACACGAATACATAGATTCTTTGTCAAGCATCTTTTGAAAATATTTGTAAGATTCCAACTTTTGACACAAGTGATGCTTTTTCCAATTACTATAAGTATCTCCAGTGCTCTGAGAGCACAGAGAAAACATTTTAACAGTACACAGGTTAGAGTTCCTAAAATTAATAGCCCTGCTAATGCCATAAACAGTTGTCTTAGCCAAGCAAAGTCAGGAAGCCATGAAGTAAGTTTCTCCCATAATTCTGTAAATCCCCAAGAAGTATTGTCCTGGGCCACCAGGTGTAATACATGAGCCTTTTCCCATCTTTTGTATGTCTGTCTGTACCTGTTGCTTTTCATCAACATATGCATAGTAGGACTGATTGATGACTGTGCATACCCCCCCTTCTTTGGCCAACAACAGATCCAAGGCTATTCTATTCTGCACGACTACTTCTTGGAGGGAGGTTACTTCCTTCTGTAATCTTAAAAGAGCATCTGCTGTGAGGTTTAATGCATCCTCCATGGTGGCTGAAATATTTATTATAGCCTTTTACAATTCGCTCACTCCTAGCCAGGGAAGGAACCACCGGACAAAGCTATGAAAACCCGTTCCCCTTTCCACTAGTGGATTCATTACTCTTTTTACTATTCTCCAAGGTGTACATAAGATTCCCTGTAAGGCTGAATGGTTAAATATATTCCCTTGTGGGATGAGGTATCCTACTCCACATTCCCCCTTCCATTTCAAAGGCAATGCCTTTCTGGTGACTCTGTCTCCACAAAGCCACCACACTCCCTGGGGTAGACAATCAAAAAGTATTTCCAATAACAATGCCTATAGTAATGTCCTTACAGGGATCCCGCTTCCCTATACCCGTGCGCTTTGATGGTTTACATATTGTCCAGTTCCAGCTTGTGACATTTAGTTGGAATTTACCCACATCAAGTGCAGAGGGCATTTGTAAACCTTGGCCCCTTAACCTCTGTATCATCGTGGCTGTTACAGTGGTACCCTACACCATATCCTGTGTCATTAAAGGGCCACTTCCACTTAGACCGGCTTGCCATGTATCCATAGTACGGCATCTCATGCTGCCTTGAGGCAGCACAGTACATATACAACAATCACTAATATTCAATGTCCTTGCCACCCTATTGATTACTGTAATATATTGATTGTGATCCCAAGCCTCTATGAGGATCAGCAGCATGTAAAATACAGTTTTCCAGGCTGCACCTGAGTAACCTTCCATGGGGTTTTGTGTGCCCTTTTTACCCTAGAGTGATGGATCCAGGCACTCTGTTCCTTGATCTTGATGGCTGTGAAGGAGGTCAGCTGCACTTGGAATGGTCCTTCCCACTGCGGTTCCAGAGTCTTGTCTGCAAGAGACTACATATACAAAATCGCCAGGAGTTATCTTATGTACTGGTCCATCAAGTCCCCTGCCCCTTGTGCTGTATACATATTTTTCAATCTTTCTAAGTTCTTTGCTCAGCTCTATGAGGTACCCATTCAATTGCTCTTCCCATGTTTGTGATGATGTTCCCATCCTTACAGAATATGGCCTTCCATACAGAATTTCAAAAGAACTCACTCCCTCCTTGGCTCTAGGCCTTGTTCTGATTCACAAAAGAGCCAGAGGCAGGGATTGTGGCCAAGGCAAGCTTGTTTTCTGCCCCAGTTTTACAATCTGTTGTTTGATCAAGTGATTCATTTTCTCTACCTGGCCACTCGATTGAGGCTGGTAGGGAGTATGCAGTTGCCAGTCAATCCCCAGTTATAAGCTCACTTGTTGAACTATTTTTTATATAAAGTGTGGTCCCCTATCCGAGGACATTGCTGAGGGTACACCAAACCTTGGAATGATTTCTTGTAACAAGACTGTGGTAACCTCCCGAGCTTTTGCCGTCCTGCAAGGAAATGCTTCTGGCCATCCTGAAAAAGTATCAGTTAATACCAACAAATACCAGTACCCCCCTTTTCTTGGGAGTTCCGAGAAATCAATTTGCCATTGTTGTCCAGGCAGCTTACCTATCTGGCCCATTTCCAGTTTTGTGCCTCCTTTGGGGGTAGTCTGAAGGCAAAGATCACACTGTTGTGTCATCTGTCGCACTGTTGTGTACAGGTTTCTGGCAATGATTTTCCCAATCAAATATTTGTACAGTGCTTCTGCTCCCCAATGACCTTTCCTATGTTCCTCTTGAACTACTAACCATATCATGTGTGAGGGGACTATCATTTTCTGCTGTGGAGTAACTGCCCATCCATCCTGGTTATATTCCTCATCTAAATCCACTATAAGTTTAAGGTCTTCCTTATTATAGTGAGGTTTTCCCTCCAGTATGACCTTACCATCTGGGATTAGCGCTCCCTTGGTTACCTGTTCCACCCGCGCCACTTGTTTTGCCTCTCTGTCTGTGAACTCATCGCCTTTTTCTGTGGCCAACCGTACTTTCTGGTGTGCCTTTACAGACATGATAGCCACTTTTTCTGGTAATTGGACATGTTTCAGGAGTTTCAAAATTTCTGTGGCATGCTTAATTGTTTTTCCCTGAGCGTTCAAGAGTCCTCGCTCTTTCCAAATGGCTCCGTGAGCATGCACCACTCCAAATGCATATTTAGAATCAGTCCATATGTTGACTTGCAGTTCTTTAGCTTTCTCAAGGGCCTTTGTCAAGACAATTATTTCTGCTTTCTGAGCCGAGGTTGAAGCAGGTAGCGGTCCAGAGTCCAGGACCCTGTTAGTTGTTGTAACAGCATATCCTGAGTATCGGGTGCCGCTCACCATATAACTGCTTCCATCTGTGAACCAGTCTTCGGCTCCCTCCAATGGAGTGTCCTTTAGGTCTGGACGGCTGGAGTATACTGCTTCAATAGTCTCTAAGAAGTCATGTTCCACAATCTCCCCTTGGTTGCCATCTAAGAAAGAAGCTGGGTTGACAATATTAGTCACCACTATCTCTATGTCATCTTGTTCTGCCATGATAGCCTGGTATTTCAGGAACCTCTGTAGTGATAACCAATGACCGCCTTTAGCTTCCAAGACTGCCAACAATGTGTGAGAGACAAGCACAGTCATTTTCTGGCCCAAGGTGAACTTACGAGCTTCCTGGATATTCAAGATAGTAGCTGCCACTGCTCTGAGGCACCCTAACCACCCTTTTGCAGTCTCATCCAATTGTTTGGAGAAATAGGCCACAGCCCTTCGATAGGGCCCGAGGTCCTGGGCTAGGATTCCCAAGGCGATTCCCTGTTTCTCATGCGAGAATAAAAGGAAAGGTTTACTCATGTCCGGAAGTCCGAGCGCGGGTGCTGACATTAAGGCTCTTTTTAAACCTGTGTAGGCCCTGATTGCTTCTGGGGTCCACTTCAGTTCGCTCTCGCATACCTTGATAAGGTCATACAAAGGTTTCATCAGGAGCCCATAGTTGTAAATCCAGAGCCTGCACCATCCAGTCATGCCCAAAAAGGTGCATAGTTCTTTCACAGTTCTGGGCCGTGGTGTCTGGCAAATTGCCTCCTTTCGGCTTTGTCCTAGGGTACAGACCCCTGCACTGATTTCATAGCCCAAATAAACAACCTGCTGTTGAACTACTTGTGCCTTCTTCTGGGAGACCTGGTACTCCTGTAAGCCCAAAAAGTTTAAGAGACTCACAGTCCAGGCTGTACAATCTTCTCTAGTTTCTGTGGCTACAAGCAAGTCATCCTTGAGCCAACACTGTCCAGGTTAATTGGGTTTTACGGCCACTTGTAGGGTTTTCCCATTCAAAGGCAAATAGCCTGTGGCTAGACCGTGGAGACAGAGGCAAAGAAGGCATCCTTTAAATCTAGAACAGTAAACCAAGTTAGTTCATGGGTCAGGGTATTAAGCAAGGTATAGGGGTTAGCTACTAAGGGCAGTTATTTTGTTAATTGCCCTCACGTCTTGTACAATTCAGTAAGATCCATCTGGTTTCTTTACTGGAAGGACAGGAGTATTTAAGTCAGATTCACATTCCTTTAATAATCCCTGGTTTAAAAAATTGTCAATAATGGGCTGAATACCTTCCCAAGCCTCCTGCTTTAGAGGATACTGTTTTATTTTTACCCATCTTTGTCCCTCTTTCAATTTCACAGTGACTGGTATGGCATTTTTAGCTCAGCCTGGTATGCTTGTTGCCAATACTCCTGGGTATACCTGGTTGCTAATTTCCTCACTCATCTTTCCTTCTCTTGGAAGATCTGCTAAAAGTAGACTCATTATTTGTACATATTGTTGATCATCTACTTCCAGAGTAACTGCCCCATTCTTAAATTTAATAATGGCTCCCAATTGTTCCAGGAGGTCCCTCCCCAAAAGAGATTTAGGGGAGTCAGGCAAATATAGAAATTTGTGGACCCCCATCTGTTTTCCCAATTTATATTTTAATGGTTTACAAAAATATGCTTTTTCACTTTGGCCAGTAGCTCCTTTTACAATAACATATTCTTCTCCCAAAGGCATCAGAGCTTGATTCAGAACTGAGTAAGTTGCTCCCATATCCACGAGAAATTCTCCTTCCCTTTGTTCTCTCCCTAGCTCTGTTATAACCAGTGGATCCGCCAGGGTAGATTCCCCAAGTCTCTGTCAGTCCTCATCTGCAAATGCCACTACCTTCTCCTTTTGACCACTTTGTTTACGCCTCAGGCAATCAGCCTTCCAATGTCCCCTTTCTCTACAAAACATACACTGATTCTTAGCTAGAGGTGGTCTCTTTTCTCAAATTTCTTTTCTCGTTCTTCAGTCACAACTGCCACCACTTTCCTTTGTCCCTTCCTAGGAACAATATTAATTGTAGAAGGGTATTATAGTCTAAGGTCCCATTTAGTGGCCATTTTGCCTCATTTTCTAGTCTATAAAGTGGCCACCACTGATTGCAGTACTTAATAAGGGCCTTTATATTTTTGGTGCCCTTGGACCCAGCAATATCTTTCCAATGTGCTAATATGCATCCTAAACGCCTTCTCCTTAGGATTTCTTTTTCCTGGGTATTTCCCATTTTTGTTTCTTCATTTTAGTTCCTCACTTCTCTGCGTTTGGAACCCTCCCCAGTTGTATCCCAAAGTTCAACAACTTATTCCAATTGCAACAACTGCCAATAACAGTATCACTCACAAAACAGTAATTCCACAACAATAGTATTCATAATTCATACTATACATGGTGTTGATATGTTACTGCTAAGACAGTCCAAACTTTGTTTTGGGGTTTTTTCTTCTTTTTTTTTTTTTTAAACAGAGATCTCTTTTCTTTAACAACCCACGTTACACACTCACACAGAGATCTCTTAACGCTTTTCACTTCATTCGTCTCCAGCCACGCCCTTTGCGGAGCTACGAAACCGCGAATCAGAACTCCACACTCGCTCCGTGCTTAATTGCACGTCTCAGCCATGCTTCACTCACACATATGCACACCGAGATCTCTCATTCACTCCGGGCCATCTTAGAGTATGAGTGCCCCTGCAGGAGGCATTTGCCAGCAGCAACCCTAATGCAAACCCCCCTTATACAGTCATCAGAAGTATGCATGTCTTGTCCTTTACTCGTGTCACACTCTTAACTACGCGGTAGAGCAGTGGTGCTCAGGCAGGAAGCATTGCAGACAGCAACCCTACCACAAAACCCCCTCTTATACAGTTATTGGAAGTGTGCACGTCCTCCGTCACACCTCGTTTGTCCCTCTACCCGCATACGGCGGCCCGTACCTGGGTACCCCACCTAGGACTACGATGTGCACCAGATGTCTCTGCATGTCTTACCAGCAGCCCATGCTGCAGCTACTTACTCAGTAAACATAAATTTGTACGCAATGTAGATGGTCCTTGTCTGCTCCCGTAGTGAATGGCTGGGAGCGGAGCCCCGACCGAGAAGATCCCAGGGTGCACCTAGGGTGTCTGTTCCTCAGTCGTTCCCACAGCCGAGCAGAGAGGGTCCCATGTGGGTTGCCAAAATGATGTGCGGAATAATGACTTTACAACCAGTAAGGTTATAAAGAAGGTATGTTTATTCAGCGCTGAGTGCACGGGGGATCACTCCTCCACAAGCCTGCACACCCTAGAGCTGTTGGCAAGCTCATTATATGACACAAAGTAATACATATTCATCCATGTTGTTGCATATACATTAGGTGTCTGAGGATAGGGAGGGGTTATTACAATTAGTTCCCAGAAATCATTATCATAGTTGCCCCCCCCCACCCCGAGCTCCTTCTTGTTGCACCTGTGCAGTGTCTTCTGGTGGTCGTGGGCAGGGGTCTCTGGGATGAAGGCTGTATGTCTTCCTTGCTGTGCACTTTTCACCTCTTGGCATTCCTTTCTGGGGTCTGCACCACGTGCTTGCTGTCTCAGCAAGTTTCTGGGGGAATATCCTCTTACACAACAGCCTCCCTCAGAATCCAAACCTTATCTATACATTCTAAGCCTTATCTATACATTCCAAGCCTTATCAATGCTAAGCAATGCCATCCTGTTTACTCCTTATGTTAGTCCTTTTTACCAAGGGAGGCCATCTGGTTTCTTCAGATCACTCCCAAGGGCAGTGGTAGATTCCCCCATACTGGACAGTTTTAAGTCTCAGCTAGTCAGTGTGCTGAGTCATCTCATTTAAACAGTAGTACCTAGAAAGGCTGGACCAGATGATCCTTGAGTTCCCTTCCAACCTTGCATTCTATGATTTTATGATTCTATGATTCTATGATCACCTAAGCAACAAGAAAACAAACAATCTTCATCATGATACTCTGTGGTTCTTCACTCAGATTATGCTGAGCTCATATGGTTAGATATGGTAGACTTTTAAAGGTCTCAAAGTTGTTTTCTAAGGAAGAAAATGTAGAAAAGAGAGGACAATCCTGATTTTTTCATAGTAGCCAGTGGAGCTAGTGTAGAGAAAGTGCTGTGCAGTTTTCTCTGCTAGTCAGACTTTCTTGCAAGCAGACAAGTCCATGTCTACAGGTATTTTTTTTTTTTTTAATAGAATCATAGAATCATAAAAACATAGAACTACTCAGGTCGGAAAAGACCCTTGAGATCACTGAGTCCAACCATCATCCCTACTCTACAAAGTTCTCCCCTAAATAATGTCCACCAACACCACATCCAAACAACCCCTAAACACATCGAGGGATGGTGACTCAACCACCTCCCTGGGCAGCCTATTCCAGTGTCTAACCACTCTTTCTGTGATTTTTTTTTTCCTAATGTCCAGTCTAAACCAATCCTGTTGCAGCTTGAAGCCATTCCTCTTGTTCTGTCGCTAAATACCTATGAGAAGAGACCAGCACCAACCTCTCTACAATGACCACTCAGGTAGTTGTAGAGACTGATGTTGTCTCCCCTCAGCCTCCTCTTCCTCAGACTAAATATTCCCAGCTCCTTCAAGCCTCCGTCATAAGATTTATTCTCTGGGCCCATCGCCAGCTTTGTTGCCCTCCTCTGTACTTGCTCCAGCACCTCCATATCTCTCTTGTATTGAAGTGCCCAAAACTGGACTGGAGACAGCAGTTCTTTGAAGTGGTGCTAAATCTATCAATTATGAAGTTTTTTAGCCAACTATCAGCTCAGCTACTCAAATTTACTGATATACATGAGCCATGAGCTCCACCATGAAATGGAACTGAGCAGCAGTTTTAGATCCATTTAACCAGTAAGTGCTGCATAAATGCCTGCTAAAAATCTGCAGGTGAGACTGGGATACAAGATCTTACTTGCAGATTTTGTAGACTATCTTTGTTACAGCTATTTCCTGAGAAAGACCAGCGTCAATTTTCCAAAAGGAGCTTCTGCCATGCTCCCTAAACACGGCTCGTGTCACATTAAAACAGGCTCTATTCCTGCACAGGAAAGGAGCAGCACCAATGTCATGTTAGAAACACTGCACATAATCTAGAGTTATAATGTATTTTGACTGTTGTAATTTAATGTGCCATATCAAGTTTCATCAAGCAAATTGGCACATAGACACTGGAGCATATCCATTGAATTATTTGAATGCTGTGTCTGATAATGTCCTAGCCCAGTTCAGTCACTGGGACAGGTAAATGTCAATGCAATAGGAGCTTCATCCAAAACCATAGACATACATGTATGTATCTATAGGCAGATTTCTGCACATCACTAGAGACAAACATTCATTGCAGATTCCTATCTTTCCAAAGGGCTCTTCAAGCCCTGCCAAATGGGACCTTTCTTGTGGCTGTGCCAGTAAGCACCATGCTGAGACTGTCTCAGCTGGAAGCCACCCTCAGCATCCATTACAACACTGCAGCTGTGTTAATAATATTTGGTGACTCCTTTGTTTCCAATTTGAAGCTGAAATGTGCAATCTGTACAGGATATGAGCTTATTTCTAAATCCCGATGGATAAATGTTCTGTATCTTAATAAATTATTTGTGGAATATAAAAGTGAGTTGTAAATTAAGGCGTCTGTTCTGATGTGAGTTTATCTTGGATAATGCTGACACTTGCTGGAGGGCTCAGATAGTTTGTAAGCTGTATTCGATTTGTCCCTTCCCTCCTCCAAACAGAACAGTCAAAAACTGTCAAGTTTGATTTTGGGTAATCTGAAAGAATCATTAAAATCTTGATATCAGGATAGAGAAGAAAAAAAAAAAGTAATCTTCTAAAATATATTTTCTAAATATTTTCTGAAGTACCTGTGTTGCAAAGAAGCAGAGATTCTTTTTTTTATTGTGAAATAGGGCAGCAAAAAGGACAGTTCAAATGACTGTAATTTCCTTTTTTATTGTTCAATAAGTATAGGAACTGTAGAAAGAATCAGCCCAGCACTTACAGTGTGATTAAAAACTTACAGAAGTTCAAAGAAGCTTTACTTATCACTTGAAAATATTCTGGATCGAACTAGGTTTAGACAAAAAGATCTGTCTGCATACCACAAGAAGAAAATAAGTTCATAGGATTAGTTTCTTTTAGAGGAAGAGGCAAAAACATCATCACAATGGTCACTGAAGAAAGACAAAAGAAATAATTGAAAAGGAACTGTAGTATTCACTGTAGTATTTTGTTGTTTGTTTTTTTTAAGAAAAAAGAAAATGCCTTCTATTATCTCATTATCTAATAATACCGTTATTGTTAATAGCAGTTCCAATGTTCAGAATTCTGTTTCTCACAGGATTTGGGAATTTCCCATTCTGTCCTGCTTGAGATCTTAAAGTGCAAA
This sequence comes from Apus apus, assembly GCF_020740795.1. Classification (NCBI taxonomy): domain Eukaryota; kingdom Metazoa; phylum Chordata; class Aves; order Apodiformes; family Apodidae; genus Apus; species Apus apus. Next base: position 7,193,662 of record NC_067312.1, on the reverse strand, counting down.
TGTACTCTATAAAATGGGCATGAAGTAATAAAACACCCATTACAGCAGGCTTTTTAGCCTACTCAAATGAGATATTGATAGTACAGTTTATATTCAAATGTCCTTATTGGCATCTGAAATACAACATCTGACCAGACTCTGCAACCTATATTTAGGCTTCAAATCTTCCCACCTTCTGGTGTTTACAAGTGCAACTGGAAACTTAGCTATAAATATTGAACAGCATCTAAATGTTCAGAAAAATAAAAGGCTCAGGGGAGAGCTTTAACTATTCTCACTTCATGGGAAAGATGATTTTATCAATAGAATTAGAGGTTACTGTAAGAGTTAGATGTAGGATATCCTCAAAGCTTACTTTAATATTATTCAAGTGGCAATATCTAGGGATGAATTTTCAAGTGGTGAATCTCAAAGGGCTGGGAATCATCCCATGCAGCTTTTGCTGCTCAATACAGAGACAGTTGACTATGCCATCTCTACAGATAAAAAAGAAAATTAGACACCTCTGGGGAAACAATTCATCCGATCTTACAACTGATTTAGAGTACACAGATGGCTGAAGTTAGGGAAAATGTGTATCTTTTCAAAGGGTAAATACGCTTACAAATAAAGGAATACAGAAGTTTTACTTCATAAGTAAATATATGGGAGGACAGTTAAATTCAACAGAAAAGTCTCTGACAAGTTAATATCCTGCTCCCTTGTTATGTTTAGGAGCTATATTTAATAAAATGCTATTAAGTTTCTGGGCTCCAAAAACCTTGCTTCCCATCTCTGCAGAGTGGAGGCACCCATAGTTCAATGTTTTCAGGGTCTCACTGAAGTTCTTCCCTGACCTGCAAGGAGAGAACAGCCAGGCCCCTCCACTATGACTGCCTTTGGCACAGTCCCCTGACCAATTTTTCCTCTTTCAGGTGACCAGAGATGCATGCCAGGTGATGCTGTTGCCAGGGCAACCACTTCCATGACAACCCACATGTTCTCATCAGGAGAAAACTTATTCTATGTTTCTATTTGAATGGAGGGCCATCTCCACTGAATGTTCCACAGCTATTAAGTCCATTGTTCCTCCTCTCCCATTCTCAGTCCAAAATGGAAAAGAGGGAGTGGGGAAATGACAGAAGTAGAAGGCTTTGCATCCACATGGTGCTATCATTTTAAGATCCATATAAGAACTCATAGCCATCAGGCAGCATTCATAGATTATACAGATGGGTAACACAAATTATGACTTCTCTCTTACCAAAAGTAGCACAACAAAATTTTTCAAAAGGATTTACACAGTGCACAATTAGTCTGCATACCTACTACCCAAAAAATATCTTTGGGACCATGAGTTCAACAGCATTCAACTCAAGGTGTAATATTACATATCAGACATTATACTTTAAATATTGCAAAATACATATAATGAAGGAAATTAGAGAAGAAACATACATAAAACTGGCTGCGTGCAACTGAGAAGTTATTAGGAAGTAAATTTCCCTGTGGGAAGTCTGCCTCTCTTTGGCCTCTTAATACTTTTCAGGTATCTTTGTCTGAAGCCTCTAGTATTTGTCATTTTTAGATTAAAAATTGTGGACAAGGAAGACTCTGAAAGACATAATGTTGGTCCTTATGTTTGTATAACAAGCAAATGCAAGAATTTCTCATTTCCTTCAAATAAATTTCATCCCAGTGGAAAAGAAACACTGAATCAGTGAAGAAGGAAGTATGTGACGCAATCCTATTTTCTCATTTACTGAAGATACATATGTTCATTTTCTATCCAGTTTCTTTATGTTTATTGGTACTTATAATGTTCCTGTTTGCCTCTTGCAGGAGGCAGAAAAATGTGTCATACTTTCTTTTCTGCACTCACCTGAAGAAATAAAATTAGGTTTAAATGCAAAGTCTTTTATAGGCAAAATAAGTTACAAGCAAAGTGTTGTGGATAGTGCCAAGGTAAATAGATTCCTGTGTACAAAATGTCCTTTTTGTGATTTGCTGTAAAAATGTTAATGTTATACATGTTAGAACTTTTACACACATTATCAGGATGTGGAAGATTTATTCCTTTAACTGTTTCATCCTTTTATCACTTTGTGTTTAAAAACAATTTCTCGTATAATATTAGAAATAGTATCCTTAGCCATTATTAAAAGTACATTACAGCACAGTGCAAACTTTCATATCTCAGCTATTGCATGCTTGGAAATCTGGTTATCTTACAATCGGGATGAAGAAGAATAGAAGTAAAAATTAGTACTAAAGCTGGGAGAAAAAAGCAAACAGCAAACAACAGGAAAAAAAAAACAAAAAAAAAACAAAACACGTTCAAAACAAGACACGTTCATTTAAGTATTTTTTGAAATAGCAGAGTAAAAACCAAATTAACTCTTAAATTTAGAATTTAAGAAGTCCCAACAGATGGAGCGTATTCAAATCTGCAGACCGATATGCACAAAGGTAGAGTAGAAGGGAATGCTGTGTCACCATATGGAATGGACAGCTTCCAGGAAAGATTAGTCGAAGTTTTGCAGAAAGTAGCAGAAAGAGAGACCAATTCCACATCAGAGACTACTTGTGAGAATAAGAAATACTCAAAATAATAGATATACACACATTGTAAGTAATTTCAGAGATAAGCCACTGAGTGCTTGAAAAAAAGGAAGGCTCTTGTGCTTATTTTCTACAATAATACCACACAGTCTGAAAAATATTTAAGATCCAATACAGAAACATTGTACATGGACTTTTTTTTTTTTTTTTTTTTTATTCTGCATTTTGTGAAATCAAAGCAGTTGAAGCATGGAAGAAAATAACTTTAAAAAGTTCCTGCATAAAACAGAAATGCAGGGTTAATCATCTTGTTTAAATTATAGAAGTCTTAACAGGTTTAGTCAGGATGATAATCACAACAAAATTATTTTAACTTTTTGAAAGCAATTTTGTCAAAACTTTGAGTCAAATCTAAGAGTTCCTTCCCTCCTTCCTTACTTCTTCCTCTATCTCTCTTTCTTTCTTTCTTTCTTTCTTTCTTTCTTTCTTTCTTTCTTTCTTTCTTTCTTTCTTTCTTTCTTTCTTTCTTTCTTTCTTTCTTTCTTTCTTTCTTTCTTTCTTTCTTTCTTTCTTTCTTTCTTTCTTTCTTTCTTTCTTTCTTTCTTTCTTTCTTTCTTTCTTTCTTTCTTTCTTTCTTTCTTTTCTTTTCTTTTCTTTTCTTTTCTTTTCTTTTCTTTTCTTTCTTTCCCTCTTTCCTTCTTTCTCTCTTTCTATCCAGAGATAGGCTGAAGAGTATTGTTCTAAAGCAAGTGAAGTCAACAAGGAACTTTTCAACATATCCTAAATTTCAAAAAAGTGGATTTTAAGAAGGAACAGTTCATATAACAAGAGCAGTAGGTAGTGAATAACTGAAACAGAAAGTAGAGAAAATACTTTTGAGAAAGAAGGGCAAGAATTTTTAACATCTTCTGGAGACATACAGGATTCACTTTGTGTCTAGTGATAAATCCCTAATGCTTTGTAGAATCTTATTTTAAATTACTCAAGCAACTGGACTTACACTTTTTCCCTCATTCAGCTTCATCCCATTGTTTTTAATTGTAGTCCCTTGAACCACCCTAAAGGATTTCTGTCTCTTTTTTTTCCACCTTTGAAATGTCCTTGTTATATAGCTTGTTCTCCCATTCCTAGGTCCTTGTTTACCCCGGCTAAATAAATTCCACTCCTTACATCTGATAACTTCTGAATGTGAAAGAGGGGAATGGTGACTCTAGAATTGTTTCATTCAGAGAACAAGGTTAAAAATATATTTCTGGCTGAGTATCCTGTTTTATTAATAGTGCTCAATTGATCATGGTGGAAAGGCTGTTATAGTCAAGTGGAGGAGGGTGTTACCTTCCAAAGCATTTTCCAGCAAATTTACTTAATTGTTTCTGTTTACTGCATACCCATTAGTGCTCTATCATGCATTAAAAGCAATGGGCAAGATTAATAACAGCCTGCTCACCCCCAAAATATCAGACCCACTCTATGTATTGATGGCAAGTGACTCATTAAGTTTAAATGGGTGTAAGCGATAATTTTCATCACATTCCTGTCTTTTTTTTTTTTCTTTCGTCTTGAAACTCAACATAACTCTAGTGATTTAATACTTTATAGAAATATGAAAATCAGAAGATTTGCCAACTCAAATAATGAGAAAGGATAAATAGTTGGTAATATCAATGTGAAACACAGCAACAGTTAATTAACATATTTAGCATGTTTGCTGCATTTTTTATTTACAGATTACAGGGCACTTTTTGAAAGGGATAAAGCCATGTCTAACACAAACAGTAAGAAAAACATTCTCTGTGCTGCTTTGAAGGCCTCACAGAGCACAGAAAATTACTTCTGCTCTGTAAAATGTACCCGCTGCTTTAGACTTTTAGGTAAAAGGTTTTCTACAAATCTATGACAGAAATAAAGGACATGGGCTCAAAGAGGTCTGTAACAATCTTTGCATATCTTCTACATATTATAATAACACACATTCCCCATGTCTGTCCAGCTATTCTTTTTCTTTAACAAGGTAAGTGACATATGGCAAAGCTAGTTTATGCTTCCACATTCCTGGTCCTCTCTGGTCATACACCTGTAAAAGTTTAACTGAGCTAGCAAATGAATGAAAGATGTTCTCTATTAACCACTCTCCCAGTAATTCACATCACCACTGAGGTCAAGCCCCAGGTTAAGTCCCAGTCTGGACTCCTATAGTCACCAGCAGATAGGAGCTGGATTCAGGAACACATGGATCCAGGAACACATGGACTAGGACCAGTGACAGGAGAATGGATGGAGTCCTCCCAGGACACCGGCCATGGACAAAGAGAGCTTAACCTTCATGATCCCTCAGATTTACAGTGAGTATAACACAAATAGGATGGAATACTTTTTGAATGGGATGGCCAGTTTTGGATCACCTGTCCCACACACACAGTTGCACGTGTGACCCTTTTCCCTCCCTTTCATTTTTGGCACACGAAGCTTAGCAGAACCAAGCAGTGACCTTAGTTATCTATAGGAATAAATACAGACCAGAGCTGTGTTGTTACAAAACAGTGTTCTACTTTTTTTTTTTTTTTTTTTTTTTTTTTTTTTTTTTTTTTTTTTGGACACATAATAATAATGATTGCCTGCATCTGCCCTAAAAGTGCAAAATTCCCAGATATTTCTCAGGAAATAAAATGTTATTTTTTCCTGTTTACAAATCTTGGAATCAGATTCATGCTAGTACTCAGCTACATTGAAAATAACTGGGGACTTGTTGCAAGCTCCTTCCAGCACTGCAGGATTCTCTGCAGGCAATATGGAGCACTTCCAAAGTAAGACTTTAGAAAATCAGAGTCTTTTTATACACATAAATCTAGTCACCAGTTCAGCACTGTTTTTTTAAGAATCACCAATATTACTTACTTTAAAAGTGTAAAATGTAGAAAAAAAAAATAAACAAAACCCCAAATGGTTTATATGCACCTGTGATCTGCGCAGTAACAAAGTGAGCTTTGTTTTTTTTTTCATCTCTCACTGTTCAAGGGAGGAAAGAAGCCATAAGACGTTCTTCCCTGTTTGTTCTCCATTTACTGGTAGCTCTGCATATCTCTATTTCTGCTTATAAGGCTGACTTTCTTACACACAGCATTGAAATTTCTATGTCCAGTGTTTATTTTTTCTTATAAACTCAGCAGTTTTACTGACTTAAATGGGGTTAATCCTAATGTAATTTCATGTTACAAAAGAGAATGCAGTACATATTAATACAGCTATGCACTGGGTTGCCCTCAGCAACGTGTTTCAATACTTATAGTGTAAAAACACCACTGAAAATCCTGCTTCGTTTTTTTATTCTTCTGCTATTCTTCCTGCACTGTGGATTTGTCCCTAACGCAAGACTGCAAAATGTATTTGCACAGAGTGAAAGCAGCAGATTTCTATTTATCATCTGTTTAAGTCAGATAAGATCCTCATTGTGTACATATTTTCTCTTTATCTGAAGACTCCTTGTGCCTCTCATTTTTTCTTTCATTTTCATGACTTTATTTTCAGCTTTGATTTCATTCTCAGTATCTTTCTTAGTTACAGGATCGTTTGGGACTGTTTACCCCTTGGAAAGCCAGCTGATTAATTTTAAGACACACAGAGACAGATTATCAAATTATTTTTGTTATGATCACCATTATTCAAGTTTATTTTTTAACAATACGTTAACAGAATAAGTATCAACTGTATCACAATTACATTTAATGCAATACCCAGTGAAGCTCCTGAAACTCTTCCCAGTGATTTGAAGATAAGTCCTTTTGCAAAAAAATAAACCTTCCTTTGTTGTTGTTGTTGATACACCTTTTGTTTTTGATGGTGTATTACAGGTCTAATTATAGGACATCGCACTGCAAATAATTTTATCAAAATCTTCCTTAAAGAGGTTGAACTAATTGGAGTGTTGAACTTCATGCTTAGTAACATCTGTACAAGATAGCTTTATCCCTTGAATTGTTTTTCCTAAGTTACTGTCAATTCACAGGAAAGGCTATGTCCTTCACATATGTCCCTCAGGGTTCATAACCATACATTTGTACTTGCAGACTGAGTAGATACGCTGCTTGATAGCATTTAAAAAATTGCCCTTTGCAAGAAGCAGATTCATGTGTGAACACAGCTGGTTGAACTGTTGATCCAGATTTTTTTTCATTTTCAAATAATCCTCTCCATTGCAAAAAATCTCTTATTTTGAATGCCTAATAAAATATGGCATACATCCCTGAATGCTGGAGAAATTTTAACAAAAACTAAGGATGAAATTTAAAGAAACTTATCTAAGAAAACAGACAACACATCAGTATTTCACTGTAATTAGTACAGCTTGAGTTTTGAGTGGTCTGAATGTGTTAAGTAAGAAAAAACAACAAAACAAAACAGAAATGCAGCCAGCTATGGGAAGGTTTGTGAACCATCAGATCCTTTTGGATAATAAACCTCCTTTTATATACTTACAGGCTTGTTTCTGGAGCCGTGAAGACCACTTGGATAACCTGCCAATTTTTGCAACTGGTGACTCCTGCAGCTTCTTTTCTAGGCAGACAGTATTTAATAGTTTTGTGAATGTCCTACAACACCCATTCAGCATAACACAAGCTGCAATTTATATCCCTTACCTATTCCTATCTAGCTACCTTCCCCGTGCAATGTCTTATGTTGAAATGCTCTCTGTCTGAATAGCATGGTTGGCATCACCTATCTTGCAGTTAAGCTGCTTTCTTTCACTTCCTAAATAAATCTTCCATTTACCTTAGCACTGGACAGCAGTTGTTGGCAGCCCACGCTGCTACACTGACACCTCCCTGGAGTTTGTGCAACAGGAGCTAACTGGGACACATTGATGTCAGAGGTTTAAATTATCTACCTCCCTATTTCATCAAGTCCTAAATAAAGGCTATGAGACATTTCACCCAAAGCTTTTTAGCATCAGCTATTTGCTGTCCATACTACAGCTTTTCCCTGATATGTTTGCCAAATTATCCTTTAATGAAAGAAATAATGTGAGAGACAGACATTTATGGAGATTATCACACAACTAAAAGTTTCTGCAGCTATGCTGTACTGATTAGCTGTGAATGATTTCTTTATATATTGACTAATCTAAATATTCAGAAAGAAATTGTGATGTTGTTGTGTAGCATTGCTAACTGCATGCTGCTAAAAACAATGAGTTAATATTTTCCAAAATCATGAAGTTTTCAATAAAAATCTGTCCATGTATGATGTGCAGATATTATTATAGGTATTTTCCTCTGCTTTCTTCATGTACTAAGGTCTTTAATACTGTTATCCAGAAATATGGGCTAAAACCAATTTAATAAAAATTAAAACTTTTTTTTTTTTTTTTTTTAATTAGCAATATCTGAGAGTGGGTGCCTTAATAACATGTTAAGTACTATTAAAAAATGTGGGTCGGTGGAAAGAATTGACAAGTGCAAAGAAGGCTAGAGAACAGAAGAATTTTTTTGGGATGCTGCCCTTAAACATGATAATGTGACCTGTCTTCAGTCACAACATTGCTCATTACTGCCATTTCTTCCTTTCCTCATTAAGTTCTGAAACTTGCCTTACAAATACTGTTACAATTAATAACGAAAGACATTTTTCAGAAAAAAAAAAAATATAAAAAAACCCTGTAAGATCTTCTTAAAAAAGGATGAAATAATTAAATTTTGATTCATATAAATTAAGTGTCCTTGCTATAGTAATCTATGAAACATGAAATTATATTTATCTAACCTATGTTAATCTTCCTACATAAAATTATGAAGGTTCTTTTCTGACTGAATACATAATTAAAAATCAAAATAATAAGAATTGTGTTATTTTGTTTATTAATTTTGTAAATCTATAGGCCTTTTTGCTAGCAAATTCTGGAGTAGAAAGATCCAAGATATATTGATTTTTTTTCTTCTTCATGACTATTTAATTGGTTAAAATGTGCACCATTCTCACGAGCCAGCAAGTTGATGCTGGTTACATTTTAATAAATGTACTCCTCACCTAATCAATACATCCCTGTGAAAAGAGTGCTGCTCTATCATATTTTAATGGGAAGAAAATCTTTTTACTATAGTCAGTCATCATGACAAACAAGAATATGAAAACTGTTAATGAAATGACCAGCTGTCTATAAAATGAAAGACTCAGAAGACAGCTTCCTTTCTTCTTTTAATTCAATGAAACAAAGTGGAAAATTACACTGGAGCTTGTTGAACAGGAGGTAATGTTCACAGTCAGAAATAAAATGCCATAAAGACAGTCAGAATTAAACTTAGTATGTTTATAAGCCAAAGACTGGGATCCACTATAGCTGTGTCAACATAGAATTATGTTTGAGCACCCATAATGGAGCAATTCAGGCCCACTCCCAAAGATGGATTTGTAGTTCTGACTCCTATTTGGGTTTCAAGATGCCTATTGATTTAATTGATTTAAGGAAATCAATCTGAGGTTAGGACAGTTATAAGCAGTATCTGAGAGCCTAAATGTGTTGATAGATGTTATACGTAGAACCGTTTATTGGTTGTTTTTTTTTTCCCCTTCATCTCTCTTATCTCATTAATATTTCCAATGAGGCAGTGGGACTACCTGAACCATGTCATCTCTTGCCTGTATAACTCATGAGTCTAACCTCAACAGATCAGATGTCATCTCCTGGATTTCATAGCTTTAAAGTGTTTAACATCAGCAGAACCATTAGATTATCCAGTCTGATATCACAGTGTCCTGGTATTTGTCAGTTGATCCTGCTGAGTTACATTTGCCTAATAAAAACTTCAGTGGCTGCAAAAATAGGGTGTTTAATTTAGTTATGCATTTACATTACATTATAACCTTGTTTTGATTACGAAATAGAGCATGTTTGTGCAAAACATTATCACTGTCTGATTTAAGATCCAAAAAGAGTATTTAGGTAACTCATAACTTTGAATAAGTTGGCCAGTGGAAGACAACTGTTACGTAACTGAGCAGGTTAAGGCTAACGCTACCTATATACCAGCCAAAAAAAAGAAGCATAAGATAATAGCAGAAACTCCTTCTCTTAAGATCTTCAAGAACCTTCTTTCAGACTTCTATTGTAAACCACTGAAAATTTCACACGTAAAATAGTTTAGTCCCTATATTCAAGGATAATTACAAAGGCAATAGCTCCTCTTCTTTTGATCCCACACTCCTGCAAAAATCCGTTGTTAATCATGGGTTCACATCAAACTGTTGTTCTTTTCTTTTCCTAGAGTTGTATCAGAAACTTCCTTCCAACTCAAATAAAAGCACCTTTCTTCAAACACCATAATTCTGTGCTCAAACTAGAATGTATTTCAGAATCACTTACATTTCCCAACACAAGCATCTCCTCCACATTTTTTAACAGAACAATGTTATTGCTTTACAGCAGTAATTTGAAGTTTCCTGCTTTATTATTCAAACCGAGTGGGAAAAAATAAGTTCATTTTTAAAAGTTGTGGGTTTTTTTACTTTCTTACTGCTCTTCTTACACTGACTTTCTTCCAACCCTTCTCCAGTAATGTACTTATGTTAGCTATTTAAATAGGAAAGAAACATGAAATACACTTTATCAGTAATTTCGATTAATAAATTAAATTGGCCAGGTACTTTTCCACCAGTGTGAATAACTTCAGCTATCTGAAAAGTTTTGCATCTAGCTATCCTAGTTAAATAGCACAGAAAAAAACTTCAGGTGAAAATCTGTTAGGGATACTGGAAGTGCCTGCCTCTAGGTTTTGACTGAAGTCTGTCCAAAGTGCAGTTGAAATACAGACTTATTCTTTTCAAGTAAATTACTATTGTAGCCTTTATCAGAATATGTATTTATGTTAATGTTAAAATGTTTTGGTTTACTTAGAACCAACCAAGCCAAAACCCCATGTAGTCAGGTTTGTCTCCTCTTACTTCTATGATCCTAACAGATGAATGCACCAGTAGCTCATTTTGGTCCTAACTCAGCTCTGACTGGTTTACTGCAATAAATTTTGCAGATACAGTTTTGCATCTGGAACCTAACTTCAGTGAATGCTTTAAACATGTCTAAGGTCTAGATCCCATTCTCACTGAAGACACTCACTGAATGTGAATCTTCCCGCTCATCAGGCCGTAACTGATAAGTTACATCAAGACATTCGGTAAATTTAGGTCCAAATTCATAGTGTCCGTTAATTTACAATTCATAAAAAAAGAACTTGGGTAAGAAGGGAGAAAGAGCAGTCTAAACAAGGGATTATTTGCAAAACATAATGAGCCAAGTTGTTTAAAGCTGACCTGGCGAAAGACCTTAAGAAGTTGAGGTAATGGAGAAAAATTTGTGGGAACTCTCAAGGAAGATATTTTATTGAGAAGTGTTGTGTTTTGTTTTGTTTTGTTTTTAATTATACTTTAAATTCTGTCTATATTAGGAGCATTATACCCTATATTATGTATTTTGAGAAGATGCTCCTGGCTTGGATGTGCATAAAGTTTGCTGGATAAAAAAACTGGTTGGACAGCTGGGTCACAGAATCACAGAATCCTAAGGGTTGGAAGGGACCCCGAAAGATCATCTAGTCCAACCCCCCTGCCAGAGCAGGATCACACAGAGCACATCACACAGGAATGCATCCAGGCGGGTTTTGAATGTCTCCAGTAAAGGAGACTCCACAACTTCTCTGGGCAGCCTGTTCCAGTGCTCTGTCACTCTCACAGTAAAGAAGTTCTTCCTGATATTCACATGGAACCTCCTATGCTCCAGTTTGCATCCATTGCCCCTTGTCCTATTACTGGTCATCACTGAAAAAAGCTTGGCTCCATCATCCTGACACTCACTCTTTACGTATTTGTAAACATGAATGAGGTCACCCCTCAGTCTCCTCTTCTACAAGTTAAAGAGACCCAGCCACCTCAGCCTTTCCTCGTAAGGGAGATGTTCCACTCCCTTAATCATCTTTGTGGCTCTGTGCTGGACTCTTTCAAGCAGTTCCCTATCCTTCTTGAACTGTGGGGCCCAGAACTGGACACAATACTCCAGATGTGGCCTCACCAATGCAGAATAGAGGGGTAGGAGAACTTCTCTTGACCTACTAACCACACCCTTTCTAATGTACCCCAGGATGCCACTGGCTTTGTTGGCCACAAGGGCACATTGCTGGCTCATGGTCATTCTCCTGTCCACCAGGACCCCCAGGTCCCTTTCTCCTGCACTGCTCTCCAGCAGGTCAGCCCCCAACCTGTACTGGTACATGGTGTTGTTCTTTCCCAAATGCAAAACTCTACATTTGTCCTTGTTGAATTTCATTAAGTTTCTCCCTGCCCAACTCTCCAGCCTGTCAAGGTCTCACTGAATAGCAGCACAGCCTTCTGGCGTGTCAGTCTGTCCTGCCAGCTTAGTGTCATCAGCAAACTTGCTGAGGGTACATTTTATACCCTCATCCAGGTCGTTGACAAAGATATTGAACAACACCGGTGCCAGTCCCGACCCCTGAGGGACTCCACTAGTCACAGACCTCCAGCTAGATTCTGTCCCATTGATTACAACTCTCTGACTTCTTCCCTTCAACCAGTTTATGATCCATCTCACTACCTGATCACCAAGCCCATACTTTATCAGCTTATTTACAAGGATGCTGTGGGAGACAGTGTCAAATGCTTTACTGAAATCAAGATAAACCACATCTACTGCACTACTATCATCTATCCACCTAGTTATTTCCTCATAAAAGGCAATAAGGTTGGTCAAACATGACTTACCCTTGGTAAAACCATGTTGACTGCTCTTAATGACCCCCTGATCCTTGATATGCCTAGAGATAGTGCCAAGAACAAGTTTTTCCATCGCCTTTCCAGGAATGGAGGTGAGGCTGACCGGTCTATAGTTATTTGGGTCCTCCTTCTTGCCCTTCTTGTAGACTGGAGTGACATTTGCTATCCTCCAGTCCTCAGGCACCTCTCCTGTTACCCATGACTTACCGAGATGATGGAGAGTGGCCTAGCAACAACCTCCAGCAGTTCCTTCAGCACCCTTGGGTACATTCCATCGGGACTCATCGATTTATGGATGTCCTGATTGCTCAACTGATCCCTAACCCAATCATCTACCAAGGCAAACTCCTCCTTTATCCTGACTTCTTCTGTGGCTATAGGGATCTGGGGCTCCTAGGGAAAGCCTGCAGGAGTAAAGACAGAGGCAAAGAAGGCATTCAGTACCTCTGCCTTCTTTATATCCTCTGTCTCTAGGGCACCCACCTCATTCAGCAGTGGGCCTATATTGCCTCTAATGTTAGTCCTATCTGCAAGGTATTTGAAGAAGCCCTTTCTATTGTCTTTGACCTCACTGGCAAGGTTATGTTCCAAGGAGTCCTCAGCTTTCCGTATTGCCTCCCTACATCCTCTAACAGCAGTCCTATATTACTCCCAAGTGGCCAGCCCCTCCTTCCATGATCCACAGATTCTCTTTTCCACTTGAGTTTGCCCAGCAGTTCCTTGTTTAAGCATGCTGCCCTCCTAGCTCCCTTACTTGATTTCCTGCCCATTGGGATGCTCTGAACCTGAGCTTGAAGGAAGTGGTCCTTGAATGTTGACCAACTATCTTGAGCCCCTTTACCATCTAGTACCCTGGCCCATGGGACTTCTCTTAATATTTGATTGAAGAGGCCAAAATTGGCCCTGCAGAAGTCCGGGGTTGTAGTCCTGCTAGGTGTTCTGTTCCTCCCACACAGGATCCTGAACTCCACCATCTCCTGATCACTGCAGCCAAGGTAGCCATTGACTGTCACCGCTTCAACCAGACCCTCCTTGTTGGTGAGTACAAGATCCAGCAGCGCTCCTCTCCTAGTTGGTTTGTCCAACATTTGTATCAAGAAGTTACCATCGATGCATTGGAGGAACCTCGTAGACTGTGAATGGCTGGCTGTGTGGGCCTTCCAGCAAATACCTGGCTAGTTAAAATCCCCCATGAAGACCAAGGCCTGTATTTGCGAGGCTACTTTCAGCTGCCTGTAGAAAGCCTCATCAACTCCTTCGTCCTGATCAGGAGGTCTGTAATAGACCCCCACAACTGTATCACACATGCCAGCCTGCCCCTTAATTCTCACCCACAGAGTTTTACTTGTTCCTCATCAGCCCCTGGACAGAACTCAAGACATTCTAGTTGCTTGCTCACATAAAGGGCAACTCCACTGCTTCACTTTGCTGACCTGTATTTCCTAAAAAGCACATAGCCATCCATGACCACATTCCAGTCATGTGAGCTGTCCCACCATGTCTCTGTAATTGCCACCAGATCATAACCTTTAGACCGCACACAGACCTCTAACTCCTCCTGTTTACTCTCCATGCTGCATGCATTGGTGTACAGGCATTTCAGGAAGCAAGCAGAGCACACTGGTGGGGCCCCTGGGAGGCAGGAGGCCTTGTGGCCAGGGCCTAAACATCTATCCCTTCTCTTCAATGACTGAAAATCCTCCCTAGACCACCTTCCTTCAGGCCTTAGCATATTGCTCTTGGGCTTGTCCCTAAGAGACCCAATTGTCTCCCCTTCTCCCTTCACATCTAGTTTAAAGGCCTCTGAATGAGCCCTGCTAACTCCTGCCCCAAAAGCCTTTTCCCCCTCTGGGACAAATGCATTCCACCTGCCACCATCAGGCCAGGTGTCTCATATAGCAGCCCATGATCAAAGAATCCAAAGCCCTGCCTTTGGCACCAGTCACGTAGCCATTCATTGATCTGTAAACTTTTCCTGTTTACCTCTTCACCCATTCTTGCAGGAGGTATGGAGGCAAACACTACTTGTGCTCCAGACCCTCTAACCAGCTATCCCAGGGCCCTGAAGTCACTCTTCATTGCCTTTGCACTTCTTGTAATAATTTTGCCACTGCCAACCTGAAAAATCAGCAGTGCGTAGTAATCAGTGGTCTTTACAAGATCAGAAAGTTTCCTTTTAATATCTCTAATCTGAGCCCCAGGGAGGCAGCAGACTTCCCTGTGGGATGGGTCCGGTCGACAGATGGGCCCTTCTGTTCCCCGCAGAAGAGAGTCACCCACCACAATTACTTTCCTTTTCTTCTTAATTGAAGAAGTCCTAAGGCATCGGGGTGACTGACAAGCTCTAGGTGATTCACTAGATAGATCTACCCCTCCAGCTTCATTTACCTGTCCCTGAAGTTCCAAGGCCTCATATCTATTCTTCAAGGGCAATTCGGAGGGTGAAGGGGGTTGGGAGGGTTTTCGCTTGCATCTCCAAGGACGGACCTCCCTCCATTCCTCCCTATCTCTTGAGTCCTCTCCTTCTGTCTGATGACAGGAGGGGAGGGGATCCATCACTTGCTCAACCTCTTCCATCTGCCCTTGCCTCAGGGTGTAGCTCCACCAATCTATTTCACTTTCGTATTCTCTAATAGTTCTTAGCCTTTCTACCTCCTCTGTCAGTTTAACCACCTGCCTGAGGAGATAATTTATTTGCTCCCACTGCACACACACGGTGTCACTGGCTCCCTCTGGTACCAGTTCCAGGCTCAGGCATTCGCTGCAGCCAGAGACCTGCACGGCTGCATGTCTGCTCAAAAGCTCCGTCTGACTTCCCACATTCTTTTTCACTACGGTTTTTGGCGCGTTGTGACCATGATCTATCTGGCTAATCTGTCCGTCTTGCTAGAGAAAGCAACCAGTGTTCTCTGCTCCTTGCCTCGCCTCGCGCCGCTCTCCGCGTGCCCTCTCTCCTCTCCCTGCGATGGCTGCTGCCGTTCTCCGCTCCGCGCTGCCGCGTGCTCTGAGGGAGCTGCCGAGATGGCCACTTTTAAACTTTGCCTCCATTCTCAGCCATGCCCCCCACCACGTCAGCCTTCCTGTTCCTCGCAGGATTCCCGCTCAGACTCGGGTCTCCTCGCTCTGCTGTGGCTTCACAGTCTCCAGGAAGCCCAGCCCCTTCTCTAATCCTCAGGAATTAAAGGAGCAGCTCTCACTGCTGCCAGTGCCGCTGCCACTCTCCGCTCCGTGCTGCCACATATTCAATGGAGTTAAATCCAGTTGGTGGCTGGTCATGAGTGGTGATCCCCAGAGCTCAGTGCTGGGGCTGCTCCTGTTTCACATCTTTATTGATGACTTGGATGAAGTGACAGAGTGCACCCTCCATAAGTTTGCAGATGATACTAAGCTAGGTGGAACTGTTGATCTGCTTGAGGGCAGGGAGGCTCTGCAGAGGGACCTAGACAGGCGTGACTGTTGGGCCAAGGCAAATGGCATGAATTTCAATAGGCCAAAAGTCACGTCCTACACTTTGACCGCAACAACCTGCAGCAGAACTACAGGCTTGGGGAGGAGTGGCTGGAGAGCTGCCCAGCAGAGAGGGACCTGGAGGTGCTGGCTGACAAGCAGCTGAACATGAGCTGGCAGTGTGCCCAGGTGGCCAAAGAGGCCAATACCATCCTGGCCTGCATCAGGAATAGTGCGACCAGCAGGATCAGGGAGGTGATCCTCACCCTTGGTGAGACTGCACCTTGAGCAGTGTCTGCAGTTTTGGGCACCACAGTATAAAAAGGACATTGAGGTGCTAGAGAGGGTGCAGAGAAGGGCAAGTAGGTTGATCATGAGTCTGAAGAACAGGTCTTGTGAGGAGAGGCTGAGGGAGCTGGGGCTGTTCAGCCTGGAAGAGGAGGCTGAGGGGAGACCTCATTGCACTCTACAACTACCTGAGAGGAGATTGTAGTGAGGTGGGTGTTGGCCTCTTCTTCCTAGTGAGTAGTGATGTGTATTGGGTCAGCCTGCTGGACCTGAATGTTGGTCAGCACTCTCTTCCCATGGACACTTCAGTAATTAGTAAATTTGAGAAAATTTATTATTTCAATTTTAAAAATGAAATAACACATATTTCTGCAGAATATGCTCATACCCAGAGAGCCGAAGCATTGCAGAGAGATAAACTTTAGTCTTTATTAAAAGAATGAAGTAGCAAAAGGGAATATAAGAATTTTTGGTGGGTTTTTTGTTGTGTTTTTTTTTTTGAGATGTAGATTTTGGCATGAGGTGGTTTTCTTTTATTATTTTTTGGTGGTGGTGGTGTTTTTTTTAAAATTCTGTTTTGTTTCCTTAAACAAGAAACCAAGTATCAAACCAACTATGAATTTTGAGCAAGAACAAAGAAAAAAAATAGCCTACATTTTTTTCCTTTTGTAGAAGAGAAAAGCAAATGACAAAAATAAAGTTTCAATTAATACTGGACATTCTGTAACATAATGACAAAAGTCATGCTTTTATTTTTATTGCAGTTTCTTTGCAATTACACCATAGTAACCAAAATATCCCAAGTCTAGTGAAAGAGAGCTGATAGCATGCATGAGGTAGAATATTCTAAGAGATGTGAAAAATATTATTACTTTAACAAATAGCCAACACTATGGAAGAAATAATCTGTTCTGTAATTGGAGTATTATACACACACACCCTGTTGTCTACTTGTCAGCTGATAGAGTATCAAACCTGTCTTTCAGTCTTTATACATCTTGTAGTAAGTATTTTATCTGAATTAATGTTTATATTGTAGTCTAAATAAATAAAGTCAACTGTATAAATACGTTAAATCCTATTTTTGAAAGATATGTTTATTTATGTCTATTCTTTTACAGTACATGACTGGAAAGTATTTGATTTGAGAAGGAGAGAGCAGACTGCAAAAAACTAGAATTAACTCAAAATATCATTTTAATAAAATGTTTTTGTTTTTTTTTTTTTTTTTTTTTTTGCAAACACTTGTGCATTTGTGTGAGTGCTCTGTGCAGCCAGGAAATGTCACTGCAGATGAATTTTAAGTAAAGTGTTCATATTTCTTTGGGGACTTTCAGATCAGAAAAGGAAATAGAATATTTACAATTTGGTGCATAATTCATTTTCTGTGGGTAACTACCAGTTTTATTTCTACCCCTAGCCTGAATGCATTGAAATCTTGTTTAAAAATAAAAATAATATTCAGCTATAAACATGGATGCTGGGAGGTAGCAACAGTAATAACAGAAACAATTATTATTAGTTTAATTATTTTTTCCTTAGCTATCTCCATAAACCAAAAGAAAGCAATACAAATTTCTGTGAGATTTTTTGCATTATTCTTTGAGGAAGATTTATGGTTAAGTAAAATGCTACCACTCGGACACTGTTCAAGTAGTTCTGTACATGTGTAGATTGTGCATCTGTCTCTCTTCCTATCACAAATTTTACTTTATCTTAGTACCACTGACTTCAGCAGAGCTGGCTCAGACTTACATCTGTGTAACTGCATCATAATTAGGCCAAGCAATTATTCTACCACAGCATTGGCACTGCACTGCACAGAAACAGTCCTGTTTTGTGAGTGGTTGGTAACATGCCCAGTGGAGCAGAGCCTTAATTTCTGTTCTGTATGCCACCTCAACAGTGATAATGTAGTAAGAATTAATTACTTTTATATTTACACATTTCTTTAAGATGAAAGATGAAAAGTGTGGCATGTCTGCAAAGTGCTCTTTTTTTTTTTTTTTTTTTTTTTGGGGGGGGGGGTAAAAAAAATCTATCAGAGGTCATCGCATCTCACTTCTAACTTGATATACAGCAGATAAAAAGTTTCAGTCTGATTTCATGCCTGTCATAGCCGCTATATCACTCTGCATTTATGGAATATTTCAAAGTTGCATTCATTTCTATCTCAGTCAGATCTCAGAGAGGGCTTTGCACTTGTAACAGAATGAGGCTGCCAAGTTCCTTACAAAGAAGGAAATGGCAAGAGTAAATTTAACCAATTTTGAACAAATTGCCTTGGCTGACAGTCAAATATCATATTGATTTTAACACTGCTCATGTTATAATTTGCTACATGTTTCTAGTGCAGCATCTCTCGCTGACCTTATACCCCTATGTTAGATACGGCTTCAAGTTTACTGAGGTAAATTTCTAACTTGTTTTAATGACGGAATACACAATGCTGTGGCTTCTGGTTCTGCTGTTTGTTTTTTTTCCACAGAGACCTTCCTTTATTTAAACTGTGTTGGCACCAGTATTGGACATATTCATGATTCTGGAGCCTAAACTTTTGATGTAGGTGGCTCAGTTTTCTGTTTTAGGACTGTGAGTAATTTAAACAGTTAAGTTTTTGTCCATTCAAAAGTCTGATTGGATGCTTCTGGTTTGTAACTCCAGTATCAAACAAATCTTGTACCCAGCATTTAGGTTCACTGAGCAATCACACTGTTAGCAGAATTTAAAATACTTTTTCAGGTAATAAACAGTGGATTGGAACAGTGCATTTGAAGAAATTAATCTTGCCTAGCTTCAGGCATCTAAAATTTAGCTGTGTAGTCTAAGCTACCAAAACAGATACTTTCTACTTTAGTCCATGGAGGGATATCAAGACTCAAGAAGGCAATTCGTACCTTCTCAGAAATTTAAGATGAGAGAAACAGTGGTCTCTGCCTGCCTCTCCCTCATTCTTCAGGTCTGTTTCAGACTATGTGGTTGAACTTAAGAGACATGATTCTCCTCTTTCAAACACACAAGCATCCAACGGCAAACCATTCTATCTCTTTAAAATTAAACTCATTGCAGTTCTTTTTTTCTTATTTGTACAGATCTCATATTTTTAAGGATGCATTTCTTCAAAAGCTATTCTTATTTATTGAATTAAGAGTAAGCCAATACGTAAAAGGTCAGCATGTCTTTGTAATTTTATAAAAGCAAAACAAAACAAAAACAAACAAAATAATAAACCTTTCATGGTTTGGGCCTAACAACAAAGAACCACATGACTGCTTGACTGACAACCAAGAACCAGGCATCCATTCACTCCTCACCACAGCATGGGATGGGGAGGACAAAAAACAACCAGAAGCTTCTGGGTGAAGGCACAGAAAGGGAGAGTTCACTCACCAGTTAAGGTCATAGGCAAAACAGGCTCAACTTGCAGTAATGAAGTGCAAACAGGACAGAGACAAAACAAAAAATAGAGGTTAAATACTTTACCCCACCCCACCCTTCTTCACTGGCTCAAGTTACTGTGTTTCAAATATCTCTACCTCCTTCCTCTCAGTGACACAGCTGGACAGTGAATGGGGTTTAGAGTCAGTTTGTCATATGTTGTTTTCAGCTGCTTCTTCATCCTCAGGGGGATGACTTCTCACAGCCTTTCTCCACTGCAACACAGAGTCCCTCCCATGGGAGAGAGTCCTTTACGAACCACTCCAACATGAGTCCCTCTCATGAGGTGCAGTCTCTCAGGAACAGACTGCTCCAACACTTATGGCACACAGAATTACAGCCCACTTCAGGCACATTCACTTCCCCTGGCTCGGAATCCTCCACAGTTGCAAGTCTACATCTGCTCCACCATGGTCCTTCACGGGCTGCTATACTGTGCTCCTCTATGGCTTGCAGGGGGACAGCTGTTATCTCACTGTGGGCTGTAGAAGAACCCCTGCTCAGGCACTTCCTCCCCTTCTTTTTTTGCTAACCTTTGTACCTCTATTCTGGCACTGCTCTCATACCTGTTCTCCCCCTACCCCTCCTCTCAGCTCTCAGTACTTGTATCAGTTATTTTCCCCTTCTTTCATATATTAATTGCAGAAGTGCATCCATTGTGTGTGATGGACTCCACCTTAGCCAGAGGTGTGACCACATTTTGGAGCTGAGGGAACTTTCAGTAGCTTCTTACAGGAGCCACTCCTGGGACCCCATGATTAAAACCACACCAAAGGCAAACCAGCACACCTGAAACAAGAAACCACAGTCCTGTCTGCAAAACTACACGTGCTACAGCTCTTTCCCTTCTCCTCTCACAGCTGGCAGCATACAAGTTTAACACAGGGAGCTTTACTTTTCCTATGTGTGGTCAGAAACTGTATGCTTTTCACTGTATCCTTGGTCTTTTTTAAACTTACTGTACAGAACAACTCTTTGCATTACTAGGAGAACTGGCAGATTGACCTCCTAGGCCTTTGATAGCTCTAATTTCCTGCCTTCCAATATGTCAGGTTGCCTGGAGGCTCTTGGAAACTTGCTAACCTGGAGCATTAACTCTTATTAGTCAATGACTATGTTACAACTCAAGGAAGATGCTGAGGGCTCATGTAACAGTATGTCACATGCCTTCACTGATGACTGTGTCATTTGGCTCATTCCTCTTGGACAGAGGTTTTTTTAGTAGGCTATATATTATTAGGCTACTTGATATGAACAAGGCCATTTTCCCTGTTGTATTTCTTTGTGAACTTAAATGATTAAATATGAAAACTAACTCACCCATTTCAGATTAATTAATTTATTTATTTTGCATGTGTCCTCCAAGGGAAAAAGCTATGGGTAGTTCCAGAGATTAATTACTGAATTGCCCTTCTATGAGGGCACATATTTTTTAAAAAAGAATCCTGCTACTTGCTATTCATCTCTTCATTCCTAAACACTTGCTTTTCATTTGAATATAATGATACTTTCTATTTGCAGAAATCACTACAGGCCACTAAAGAGACATGTTTCTGATATGCAGAAAGCCTTGTGTCATAAGGTCACCTGTGTTTTATCTTGGTTGTGGGGTCTGTTTTTTTGGGAGGGGAGGGTTGTGTTTTGTTTTATGTTACCATTTCTGTCTGAACATAATTGTTTTTTTGATTGGTTGGTTTGCTTTGTTTGTTTTTGTTTCATTGTGTGTGGTTTTTTCCACCTTTCTTTATGTTATATGTTATTTGATTTAGATCATACCTTGCCTTTTGATCTTTTTTCAAACATCACAATGATATTCTGATACATAAGAGCTGTTCTTAAATATTGCCATAACTGTTACTGAGAAGGCATCATGACCATATTAATTTCTTAAACAACTAATCAAAATACTTGCCATGGAAATTATTATCTTAGACTCCCTCTCCAGTCATTCAAAGAGTACATGTCTTGTGTGTCTTCTTTACTGGTGGAATGTCTACTGAATCTAAGACATTAATGTTCCCCAAATAGGTGTTTTGTTTAGATGTCCTGAGGTTAGACCTTTGTTTTCTCCCTAAGATATTTTACTGCAGTTTCTCTTCAATAGGTAGTACCTGTAAATGGGTATTAAAATAACACTATTGATTGAAGAGGCTTTTTAATGAAAACAGGAAGATTCTGTAGTGCTTTTTTACATTTACTTATACCCTATGTTATTTGCTTTGTGAATGTGCCTCCGTTCCTTTATGTGCTGAGAAAGGTTTCTTGTGCTAATAAACATAGAATAAGGAGGAACACAGAGCAGAATATTTTAGCTTAAAATTGTAATTAACAGAAATTTTATGCTGATCAAATATAGGATCCACCTGATGTGGAAACACTTGGTTAACTCTAGAAGATGTATTGTCTTAATAACAGGCAGATTGGGAAAATTAGCCTTATTGTTGACATAGGTAAATTAAATTAATAACAATTTTATTTATTTATTTATTAAGTATTTGCACTGAGGAAAGTATTTTGTTTCATGTCTTCTTCAGTATACTTTAAAGTCTCAGGTCTAAATGTTTCTTCTTAGAGTGGCCTTAGGAATTCTGAAAATAATTCTGTAATCAGACAAAGCACTTTTGTTGATTTTTTAAAGGGAAGGACTGATTTCAAATCACTAAATTTGATTATTCACAAAACTAATTTTTTTCCCATTATTTATTGGATGAGGGCAGGGGTAAATCTTTCATGGACTCAAACAGAAGTTTTGAGGAACAAAAATAATCAAAGAAACCAAAACATGAAAAGTATTTTGGGACTTCAAACCCTCTTTTTTGGTTGTGTTTGAGAATAGTCCTTTTCTTCATTTGCGACTGAAGGACCTGAAGGAGCACAAGTCCATGGAATCTGATAGAATTCATCCATAGCTTCTAAATGAACTGGCTGTAGAAGTTGCAAAGCCATTGTCTATCATATCTAAAAATTCTTGGAAGTGTGGCAAAATTCCCAGTGACTGGAAAAGGGGAAACATAACACCCATTTTCAAATAGGAAAAAAAAAGGAAGACACAGAAATGCAGGCTGTCAATCTCACCCCTGTGCCCAGCAAGATCATGGAGCAGATCCTCCTGAAAGCTCTCCTAAGGCATGTGGAAAACGAAGGGGTGATTTGTGACAGCCAACATAGCTTCACTAAGGACAAATCCTGCCTGACTAATTTGGTGGTCTTTTACAATGGGGTTACAGCCTCAGTAGACAAAGACAGAGCAACAGACGTCATCTACCTGTACCTGTGCAAATCATGCCACACTGTCCCACATGGCATTCTGGTAGCAAAACTGGAACAGTACAGATTAGATGAATGAATCATTCATTGGGTAAAGAACTGGCTGGATGGTAACACACAAAGAGTTGTGATTAATATCTTGATGTCCAGATGGAGACCTGTGACAGGTAGGCTGTCGCCCTGCAAACCATGGAGGATCAGATTGGAGTAGCCCATGGAGGACCATGGGGAAGCAGATGTGGACCTACAGCTGTGGAGGACCCAGCACCATGGGAAATGAATGTGCCTGAAGAAGGCTGTGACTCTGTGGGCAGTGCATGCTGGATGGAGCAATCTGTTCCTGAGGGACTGCACCTCATGGGAGGGACTCATGTTGGAGACATTTGTGAAGAACTCTCTCCCATGGGAGGGACCATGTGGGGAAACATGGAAGACTGTGAGGAATCTTTATCCCTGAGGATGAAGAAGCAGCTGACAACATGTGACAAACTGACTCTAAACCCTGTTCTATGTCCCCCTGTGTTACTGGGGGGAAGAGGTAGAGCAATTGGAAAGAAAATAATTGGGCTTGGGAAGAAGGAAGGGGTGGAGTAAAGTATTTAAGCTCTGCTTCTTGTTTTGTCTCTGTCCTATTTGTATCTGATTACTGATAAATTAAATTAATTCTTTTTTTTTTTTTTTTTTTTTTTTTTTGCAATTTGAGTCTGTTTTGCCCATGACCACAATTGGTGAGTGAACCCTTCTTGTCTTTGTCTTGACCCACAAGCTTCTAGTTGCTTTTTGTCCTGCCCATCCCACAATGGGGAGTGAGATGGGGGTTAGTGAGAGACTGCCTCGTTCTTTATTGTGAGTTAGGTTCAGAACACAACTATAATGGATCAATAACAGCCCTGAGGAGAAGAACTTGGGGGTGATGATGTACAAGAAGATCATCGTGTGCTGGCAATATGTGCTGGCAACCCAGAAAGCCAACCAAATCCTGAGCTGCATCAAAAGAAGTGTGGCCAGGAGGCCAAGAGAAGGGATTATTCCCCTCTACTCTGCTCTTGTGAGACTTCCCTGCCAAGCTGTGTCCAGTTGTGGACCCGCCAATACAAGGAGGACATGGAACTCCTGGAATGAATCCAGAGGAGGGCCACAAAGATGATCGGGGGCTGGAGCACCTCTCCTGTGAAGACAGACTGAGAGTTGGTGTTGCTCGGTCTGAAGAAGAAAAGGTTTTGGAGAGACCTTAGAGTACTCTCCAGTGTCTGAAGACTCTACAGGAAAGCTGAAGAGGACTTAATACTAGGGCATGTAGCAAGAGCATAAGGGGTAATGGATTGAAACTTGAATAGGGAAGACTTAGGTTAGACATTAAGAGGAAATTCTTCACTGTGAGTGGAGAGTCACTGAACAGGTTGTCCACTGAAATTGTGGAAACACCATCCCTGGAAATGTTCAAGACCAGGTTGGATGGGTCTTGGCTGGGAGGTGTCCCTGCCAATGCAGGAGGGTTGGATCTAGATGATTTTTAAAGTCCTTTCCAACTAAATCCATATTATGATTCTATGATTCTTCAATTCAAATAGAAAAGGCTTTAAAATTAAATACATAAATACAACATATTTTCAACACTCTGCCAAGGCACTGAGTTTGAGTTACTGTTACATTAGTCTGACAATCAGAAAAAAAAAAATAAAATATATATATATAAGGAATTAAATCACACTTACTAGCTATAGTAGGGGTATTTTAAAATAATCAGAATAATCAGTATCTGCCACTTAAATCATAGAAAAAAAAATAAAATTAAATGTGATTAGCATATTTGCAGAGTCAGGGAGCACTACTGACTCCTTTAAGTTTTGTTATTGCAGAACCCTTAAGTATATGTTTAATTGCTTCCCTGAACCAGGGCCTGAATCATGCCTGGCCACCTATTCTTTCTCTACCTGCATCAGCACTAAAACATCAACTCAATTTCTAGTTACAATTTGTTTGTGACACAGCCGACACAGCAACAAGATCTTTGCACGTATTTTTTCCCCTTGCCTGCAAATAGTTTTCATCAAAAAGACTGAATCAAATAACTACCTAAAATAATGCAGATATTTATTTTACCCTATGAGCTAAAACACACACACACGCTGAGATACACACAGTTGTGTTAAGGGGACGAAGTGTTGCCTTCATTGCAAATAACAAAGAAACCAAATGGATCGCTAAAAGCAACAAAGCCTTTTCTCCCCCTGCAAGGGGGAATGACTGCTGCTTCTTTGTGTTAGCTGTTTAGAAAAAAAAACAACAAACACTTTATTATGCTTTCTCTGTCTTGCTCTTTCCCCTTCTCTCTCTCCCCCTTTTTTTACCACTTTATCAGTTCATCATATAGCAAATGTGACATCTCCTCAGTATATCTCCCTTTCAGTTTTCATTGACCTATGACCTATAATGTCCCAATTACCTTCAAGTACTTTTATTTGTGCCATTCCTAGGACCTACACATTTTAATCTAAGAAACACTATTCTTTCCTCAGTGCCTATGGAGCACACTTTGCAGGTACCATCAGTTCAGAAAAAGCAGTCACCCAGTATATGAGATTGTGACAAGGTATAATGTAATGGTAGTTATGTGAACCTCCAATAAACTAGTGGTACTTCACAGATTACTTGGAGAGAAAGTCTTTTAGCGTGCTTGAAGAAGTATGAAATGAATTTCATTTCCTTCTCATTTGCCTTGCTTTTGAAGGGTTTCATGCAAGATATGTGACCAACTATTATAGTACTAATCCATCCATGACAGAGCTCAATTTTCCCTGAGAATTTACTTCTGAATGGGCTGCAGAAAAACTTGAAAGCTCAAAATTAAAGTACACTGAACAGAGCAACCACTGAGCTGTTGGCAGCAGCCTGTCAAGAAAACCAGTTGGAAAAAAAAATGTAAATTAGATTTTATTTTTATTTATGTTTTAAAGCAATCTGCAGAGATAAAGTTTTACAGCCCTGTGTGTAAACATGAGCAATGAGATGGAAGTGATAACAAGCTGCTGTTGTTCTGTTTTATTGTGATTAAAGTAAATATATATAGAGAGAGAAAAAAAAAGGACTAAGGGTTACTGACAATTTTAAAACCAAGCACAGTAGTCACCTATTATGAGCAGAAACTCTGTGGTAATTCAGGCACTGATTTTTTTTTTTTTTTTTCCATGTTACTAGCCAGATAACTTTGGTATTTTATACCCACAATACTTGAATAATATACTGAGACTGGCTAAAATGGATTTTAAAATTCATAGTGCAGTTTAAGATAATACTATATAAATATGATGCTCAAAAGAGTGAAGTAAGCCTGTTATTGATAAGGCACAGACACGGCTGTGATGATGCAGTGATGTGGTACTCACCTGCCCCATGATGGAGAACGAGTACGTCACACTGTGTGGTACAGGCAGGAAGCATGTGGTCCTTCCCACTATTGCATCTTGTCAGAGGAATAGGGGTGAGAAGGGACATGGATGGGGAAGGTGGCATGTTATATGAATAGGAGGCTGATTTTTACACACCTTCTTCATCCAGGAACAACTCATAGTGGCCTTCCAGTATCTGAAGGGCGCTAAAGGAAACCTAGGGAGGGACATTTTACAAAGGCAAGTAGTGATAGGACAACGGTAATGGCTTAAAACTGGAGGAGGGCAGATTTAGATTACATATTAGAGGAAATTCTTTACTATGAGGATGATAAGGCACTGAAATTAGGTTGCTCAGGGAAGTTGTGGTTGCCCAGTCCCTGGAAGTGTTCAGAGCCAGGCTGGATGGGGCTTAGAGCAGCCTGGTCTAGTGGGAGGTGTCCCTGCCAAAGCAGGCGATTTGGATCTAGATGATCTTTAAGGTCCCTTCCAACCCAAACTTTTCTTTGATTCTGTGATCTACACAGACACTCAGGGTAAGATTTTGAGATGGTGGATGCTGGAACATAGATTGTTTCTATATGAGGTAGTCACCATGGACTGCCCAAGGTGGAAAATCAGAAGTTTTCAGAGGATACTTCTTTTGACTCTGTAAGAGACTGAACTGTTGTTACCACAAGACTTGCAGGACATGGAGCAAACTGCAAGACTTGAGCAAAGAGACTGAGCTGTTGTTATGTTTTAACATTGTTCTGAAGCAAACTAGAAGACTTAAGGATATGGAGCAAACTGCAAGGCCTGAGAAAACTCTGTATGCAGGCTTGCTGCTATAGCTTAACAATAACACATCTTGGAGGATGTACTGGGCCTGTTAGCCACAATATCTGCCAGGTGTGGCTCCTCTCAGAGCGTGCTCTCTGAGTAAGAGGAAACGGCTTGTCATGTCCCACAAAGTGGGCAGAGCTATGGCTCCCCAGAGGTGGGAGTCCACCCAGGGAGATTCAGATTCAGTCCTCCTCTCTTAATTAATCTCTTTTAGCAACCCATTCATTGAGATTAAGCTCAGGAATTCTCTGTTCATTACTCTAAGAGTAAGACCATTACCCAGGATGCTTTCACAAAACACACCTATACTTATAATCGAGTAAGACTATGAAGCTTGTCAAAAGGAAATACACAACAATATCACTCTCAAAGCAACAGATTATAATAAGCAGAATTTAGCAAAATGGTATTCTCAAAACAAAAGGTTACAACTGGAAAAACTTAGTGAATCAGAAATGACGTTACCCCTATGTGCCGAGAATAAAGTTAGAAACAGAGAGAGAGAGACAGAGATGAAAGAGTGGATAAGAAAGATATCTTGACCCTTGGATACAGCGATGATCTCAGCATGACACTGTGGTCCTTGGATGGTGGGCAAGCACCCCAAACATTTTGAGTCTGCCTCTTTTATGGCACCTGGCCCTGCCTCTCCTGATGAGGCTTGGCCTACTTTGTGCAGACTTTGTGTTGGACTCGAGAATGTTCTGGAAATGGGTCGGTG
The DNA here is from genome assembly GCF_020740795.1 of Apus apus. NCBI lineage: Eukaryota > Metazoa > Chordata > Aves > Apodiformes > Apodidae > Apus > Apus apus. The sequence goes on along the minus strand of NC_067312.1, from coordinate 7,165,975 downwards.
GGGCATAGAGGTCCCCCCCAATGCTGGTTGACCGAGCAGTTACCTTTATTTTCACATATGCGCTCTGTCCTTAAACAGGAAACTGTTCTTTCGCAAGATGGCACTGTGCCTCCGTGGGGCTTCTCTTGCCAGCCACTGCTTCTTATCAAGTCAGGACAGTGCCCCATTTATCAGGGTGATTGCCAAAAGGGGGGCCTCCCCTTGCAAAAACAGTGTCCAGTTTATCAGGGTGGTTACCAAATGAGGGGCTCTCCTTGCAAGACCAGGGTCCAGGTGGTTATGGCATGAGGTCCCCACCCGAGCATAAGGATATGTATATCCTTCCATTAACAGTAAAGTGGTTCTCACTTTACAACTGACTTTACAAGTAAATTAATTTCTTCACAAATATTGCCAAATTCATCCTTGGCCTAAAAAAGCTCTCTTGTTTGACTGTGAAAATAACTATTTTTGTGGCACATACGATTACATTCTACCTCTGCCCTGCAGCAAAACTGCAAACATTTGTGAATTTGCCAGAGGCAAAAAGTCACTGTTTCCCAAATTACATGTTGTCTCCAACATCTGATAATCACTGCCCTGGAGACTGGAAGGTGAAAGAGAAGGATACTTGGTGAAGCCAGAAAAACATGAGATTCCTTCCTCTCAAAAGGAATTAAAAGTAATAGGAAGGAAGAGTAATATTGAAGAAATTTATGCCAGTTGACAATATGAACAAAAGCTCATTTCTTTTTTTCTTTTTTTCTTCCCCCCAGTAAATGTTACAGCTAGTATGAGCTAGAATAGGAAAATATGTCCATACCATTGCTATTGTATGGCATTGAAGAAATATTCCTGAAAATATTTTTAAATGCTTTGACATGTACATTGTTCTCGGATTCCTACAGAAAATTTTCAAGGTGTTGGCCACGGGGAAGCTCACAGCATCTATTAATATCTGTCCATAAAGATGGCCAGAAATGCAAGATCTTTATTAGGAGTGGAATTATTGTCAAGATGATCTATACATCAAAAGACATTTGGTTTGCACTGGTCATATTGAACTTTTTCACACTCATTTGAAATAATAACTGCCAGCCCCAAAATATCTAGATTTCTAGAAAACACTGTGTTTTTTATTTATTTATTTTTTTCCCCCACAAGTGATTTACATGCTGTCCAGTACATGGTTTCACTTTTCTGTGTTTACTTCTAGACACTTTTCTGTACCTAAATTCATTCCATCACAGTTTCACCCCCATACATACAGGCATCATGTTGTATGTGAGAAAAACTTTCTTTTTTTTACTGATTAAGTATTTTTATGAAGATATTTTAAAAATACATATTTCTATTTGAATTTGAAAAGTTTTCCTGAAATATTTTAATATTGTATTGGAAAAGCATCTGCATTAAACAGAAGACAAAAATCCCATTTTTTTTAAAGACACTGATGTCCTGGAAAATATATACTATCTCTTTTTGCTTGCAGATACGTTAAAACATTGTCAATAAAGAGTTTTTTCATTATGTGGTGAGGTATGATATTATTAAAAGGAAGTATAGTTTGCCTGAATAAAACCCTTCAAAGCTCAAAATGTTTGCTCTCCTTGAAGGGAAGATACTTCCTGCTACTTCCCCTTTCAGGATTTACATTTAACATGTGTTGCAGGATATGAGCTACCAGCATGTATCAAATTTATCATTGTTTTTGATGAAAAGGAGGAGAACTGGCCAGTTATCTAGCAGCAACTATGTTTTAAGGTTTTACTGGCAAATGACAGTTTTAGGAGCTGCCGTGCTGGATCTGTGTTAGTTACTCCAGCCCAGTATCTTGCCTTCATGAGGGACTAGTGCCCAAAACTAAAAACGTGGTAGAAGATACCTTGCTCCTGGAGGGGTCTCTGTACGAAAAGTGCTTCTGACTTCTCAGATTCTCTACCTGCAGTTCAGGGAATGACAGGCTTGAATATAGTCTCTCTTTTTCTATTCGTAATACAGGCTGTGGAATTTCATCCAGGAATTTCTGTTTTTGGTGAATTTAAGTACCTGAAAACAGAGGAAGCCAGAAAAGAAAGCAGCTCTGTTAAAAAACAAACAATCAATCAAACAAACAAACCCAAAACACACCACAAAACAAACAAACAAAACCCACCACCACAAAAAACCACCAACACCAAAAAAAACCAAAACCCAACAACCCAACCAAACACCAACAAACAAGCAAAAACAACAACTAAGCATAAGAAGGAAAATATTACTGTCTAAAATTCCATTAATTTTAATACAGAACTAAAACTACACTGTTTCCTCACAGAAGCAAACAAACAAGAATTCTAACACTTGGCTTTCTGTCATTTAATGTTACTGACACGTACAAGTTTCTTGGGTGATAGGTCATAGAGTGTTGGAATTTATGCCAATTCTAAGAGACAACACATGCTTTGCAGAGTTCAAACTCCAGCTGTTTTGAAAATATTTCTTCTACCTTCTGCCACACCTGTTTTTGTTACATGCTTTTCATGCAGTGAAAGAAGATTTTTGGCAACAGCATTTTGCACTTCTTTAGATTATTGTTTTTTCCAATTGCTGGTCTAAACTAGACATTTGCAGCCACTTAGGGGCAAGAAGGATAATTAAAATCATAGGAGACAGACAGTATATGTGCTGAATAGGTAGATCATATGATAAAGTCTTGATCCTCCTTAGTATCAAGTGCCTATTGCAAGTCCTTGAGCTATTCCAGCTCTTTTTTAACATTTGCCAACACTAATTTTCTTAACTTTATCCTGTCGATTCAGATTCTTCCAGTATCATGAATCAGTGTTTGACATAGTCACAATGAAATACACTTTCGTTTTCTTCTGAGGTGGTTTCTCATGTTGGATTATAATTTTTCTAATTTTGCATTAACTTTTTTTTTTTTTTAAGGGATTTTTAATTAAAATTTAAGACCTTCCCTTTGCAGGTTTTGTTCTAATTTCTGTATTTCTCCCTGCTTCTTCACAGAAAAGGAGTTGTTCATTTCACTGGAAAATAATTATCAATTTCAAATTCATCTAAATTTCATGGGGAATCATTCATATCATTAGCCCTTTCTTTTATTCCATGACTAAGGAAAACTCAGTCCTTCTTAGACTGCAAAACAGAGTGCTTACCAGTGCTGGATAGTGATTAATTAGCTACCAATGGTAAAGCATTTTTTAGTGCATCAGTTAATGGAGCATCTACAACAGCAGTGTGGTGCATTTTCCCTTTTCCAAAAGAGTGGTTCCATGTTTACCTACACACAAACATAAGGGGTAAATGGATGAAACATGATGTGTTGAGATTTTGAGGAATCTCATCATAAACTAGAAGAGAGTAGATTTAGATTAGACATTAGGAAGAAATTCTTCACTTTGAGGATAGTGAGACATTGCCATAGGTTGTCCAGAGAAGCTGTGCATTCTCCATCCCTGGAAGTGTTCAAGACCAGGTTGGATAGGGCTTGGAGTCAACCTGATCTACTGGAAGGTGTCCCTGCCTATGGCAGGAGAGTTGGAATGAGACCGTCCTTAAGGTCTCTTCCAATCCAAACCATTCTATGACTCTATAATAAATTACTCAAGGTCCAACAACAGACAACCCATTATATTGTAGGCACCAAAAGTGATAAAATTTTAAAAGTCTCCCTTTAGAGCATAAAAAAGCTTCATTTGAAGCTGAATCACTGAGCCAGGATATGACAGAAGTGTATTAATTTCCAACTCTGCCATAAAATTTAGTGTCAGCAGAACTGGAAGAAAATACAAATAGGTGAAGATTCAGTTAAGATGCTTAATAGGATTTCCATTTTACCTGCACAATGCACAAAGATGGTCAAGTTTTACCATGGATGATCAGTATGGTTTTCTTCATAATGGCTCTTCAGAGTTAGTGACAGTGTATGTATCATAATGCCTTAGCTCCAAACACAAGTTTGTCACTAATTTTGAAACAAACTGCTTTCAAACCATGTATTGTAAGACTCATGATTTGGAAACTTCCATAGGAAACAACTTCTATACTACACCCAATAAATGAGCTCTGGGAGAAAAAAAAAAAAAATTCTGAGGGTTTATGCCATTTAATTAAATCTCACATTTCTTATTACGAAGAACAAACACAATTTTATATGTTGCTTTTTTTTTTTTTTTTTTTTTTTTTTTTTTTTTGTGTGTGTGTGTGAAATACATTCCCATAAGGAAAGAGAAAGTGTCAGCACATTATTTTTCACGTAAAATTAAAAAATGTAATTGAGGGGAAAAACAACAACAACAACAAAAAGCTAGGAAATGCAATGTGAATTTTGTCTGACATTATACTAGTTGATAATTATTTTGATATGGCTGGAAACTGAGGCGGAAAGTAATGACATACAGAACACCCAGGTATGTGTATTTCTAAGATTTTTAAGGCAAACAAACACAGAAACCAAGCCAAATAATAGTTATTTCACTTGTGTGTGTGAGCGCCTTTGAAAATTTATTTTTTAAATCTCTTTATATATTGTTTCGTTGTGTCCTGTGAAATGGTAATGTTGTCTCTCTCAGCTTTGTTTTCTAGTAGAATACTTTCTGTGTTTAAGGAACACTTAGAACCTGTGACTCTGAATTTAAGACCTTGAGCTACTACTATGATGAAAATAATTTGTAAGTAAATCCAGGTGGGAATCTGCAATATCCATTGTCTGTCTCCCTACCTTTGATTTGAATGGAGAAGCAGGATTATTTATCTTCCAGTAGAAACTTTGAAAGATTTTTAATTTTTTTTTCAATATATTTGCATATTTTTGCTCATATGTCAAAGCTAAGACCAGAATATTTGTATTAATTGTAAGAATTCATTGAAGTCTTCCAATACCAGATGTACTACAGAAAGAAAAGCTATTTAATTTTCTTCGATGTAACTATTCTTTGGTGGAAGTTTGATGCAAGTGGTTAAACTTTCCCAGCATGGAAAAAAGAGATATTTACAGAAACGTATTTTCAGAATCTTTTAAAAGTATAGTTCCTGCCTCCTTGCAGTTTTGAAGCCCATATTGGTGCTATATCCAGAAATCTATTGATAATAATCTATTGAAATTACCTTAAAAATACAAGGAAGAGCCTAAACCCCAAATATGATAGAAGCAGGGAAGCAGGAAGAGGACTACAAAATATTAACATAGAAAACAGCAATAAAGAGAAAGGACCAGGGGAAACAGGCAGCTTGTATGAACTCATGCTGGGGCTTTTGTTGCTGAAGGAAGAGACTGGAAAACAAACAGAAACATAAACTGTGTGCTCAGTGTGTGCCTGTAAGCCATTGGCATTAATTAAGATTCTATGGCTCACAAACAATTATGACATAATTAAAGTGAGATTCTTCCTACAGTAAAACAATAAGAAATGACTTTTAGAAACTGTGGGAACTATTAAAACGGCACATCAGTACCAAAATGAGCAATATTTACTAGTATTAGCACTATTAAAATGCCTTTTGAAGACAAATTGGGCAATTATTACTCAGAAGAAACTCATACTTTGAGATATAGAACACTGATAATTAAATGCCGTTCTCTATATATCTCTGGTTTAGGTGTTTGACAGAATTGAGTCTTTAAGAGAATCTATTTTAATGGTCTTGAATTAGAGCAAGATTTTCAAACAAAGAGAATGCACTTAGCAGGAGGTTGATATCTACTGAAAGCTTTATTCTTGATATTATTGTATAGGTTAGGAAGCTGTTTTAAGGGCCCATGCTACAGGCAGACACCCATGATGTCTCAGAACTGTAATATCTTGCAAAGTTTCAGAGGCTGGATATCGTGCATTTAGGCTATGTCCCCACTTACTGCAGTTAGTTTGGACCACAGTATGATTTCATCTTATATTGATTAAGATTACAGGGGGAAAATGTTTTACCTCTACCTTAAAATAAAGTCTTATGTTACTTAACATTGTAGATGGCAAATGAAGAAAACAAACCAGTGCAGCATGAGCTAAAGAAAATTTTAGGAAATCAAATAAACAATAACAGCAACAACAAAACCCCACATTAAAAAAAAAAAAAAATCAGATAAAGGAAGCAGCAAAGACTGAAACAGTGATTTGACTTGGAATGAATGGACTGCTGAAGCCAGTGTTCAGGACCAGAAAAGATCATGTGTCTTGGTCAATATCCTTTGCATTTTTCTTTATACCATAATGCTCACCTTTGGAATATACTTGTATTAGAAGAGAGAAAGTACTATTCATTCCTATGTAATATATATATATATATATTTAAGATTTTTGAAATGGCATGGCATTTAAAAAAAAAAAAAAAAAATCAGTCCCTGATGCTGTTTATTCATTCTGCATCAATTTAATTAAAGAGATGTGTAATAATATTTAAGTAGATAATGCAAATATGGGTTATATAGAAAAGAAAAGGTCAAAGTTTGGTATGAATAGTAATTTTTTTTATCATGCTTAAGCATAAATGAGAATGCAAACTGTAGATAAGAATAATTATAATAACAATTATAATACAAAAATATGCTTCAGAAATTAAACTTGATGGAATTTCTCTACCAAAAATATTTTTATTAATAAGCATGATTTATGGAAAATAATAATAAAAAATGGTCATGGACAATTATTTGGGTCTCACTAATTTAAATATTCCTGTTTCTCCAAACAAAGATGAAATTATTCATTTCATCTCAGTGCAAAGTCAGAAACTGTTTGTGTGAGCTGCCCTGGAAGCAGTTATAAAGTTCTTTTAATCTTGGTTTGGATGAGTTGGCTTCTTCTGCTGAATTTTAATTCCCATTATACATTTTGAACCTGTACTCCCAGTTGTGGGAGATTTACTCCAGATGCAGACCTTATTCATCCCTTTTGAAAATCTCATTAGAAATTACCTGGGCTCAAGTGGATTCTGGTCAGTTTTGAACAAATTGACAATTTGAGAGGTTACATACCATTTTAGTAGTTTGACTGTTTCAACACAGGAACAGATATGAACATGATAAACAAGTATTCCAAATCTCAGTCATGTATATGCTACAGTATTTCAGGAACAGTGTCTTTGTCAAGAGAACCCCACTCAGCTCAGATCAGTATAGTACAAGGTAATACTCTCAAGCTGTTAGAGCTTTACTGTCTAATCCTGAGAGCACATTCTCCTGCAAAATCAGCTGTCTGAAACAGACTGAATTTAATCAAAAGATCCTTCTTCATCAAAAAAGGATAGATCTGCTGTGCAAATACCCCAGATGAGATTGCTGGCCCCATCAGCCTAGCATTTCAGCTGAGCAAGGCTGAGTAAAGCCCTCTTTGAAATTCATGGCTAGATAACCTCAATATTAGTTAGATACATGCTATTTCATAGAAGCTAAGTCAAGCACTTATTGACTTGGCTGGATCCTTTTGTTTTGATCATCCAGGCAATAACATATCACACCTGGACTATTTTTTTAGGTCAGCCCTATTCTTGTTCAGAGACCAGTTTCCTGAGAGGTATTCCAGTACCAGCAATTATGTGTTTGGCTTCACAGATATGATGAGTTTTAATTTCAGCTCTGTCCCATATCTGTGATACATGGAACTTCCTTAACCCATCAAGGAACTTGATTTACTAAAATATTATTATTTAGCACTAGGTCTTACTTATCCATTGTAATTCCTTCTTGACTAAAGAGTTAATCTGGAAAAAGTAGTGGACATAGTATTTGTAAAATTTTAGAGTTAGGAAATTTGAGAAGTTAGCAAAAATACAATTGCTTACATATAAATTGATCTAAAGACTAAAAGTTGGTCTTATCTTCTTATGAGCAGACTAGAAAATGTATTAAGCTTAAATTATTTATTTTTTTTAGTCTTTACCCCACTTCCCCAGCTGAAATAAGAAAGTCTTGAAACATTCCTTAGATAGCTGGATAATTTCACTGATAGTGTCCTTTCTTATTGTAGAAGGGGAAAAAAGGGCATCTTGCACAGAGTTCTTTATGAAATAAGGCATTTCTGGAAAAAATCCATATTAGCGAAGACAGTAATTTTGGCTTGTGAGAGTGCATAGTGTCTGGATATAAAATAAATTAATTTACAAATTCAGATAGGTGGTAATTTTTAAAGCAATGGCTATTGTTAGTAGATTAAGCATAGAGCCTTTTCTGAAATACAGACTGCATTAGTGGGCTACCGTTAATTTTGCATACCATAAATACATGTCTAACATCACACATACTCCTTAGATTTACTAAACTTGAGGTCTGCTGTCTCCTCCTTCTTCACAGCGAGGCTGTTCATTCTTTCCTCTGACCTAATGCAAGGAGTTTTTTTCAGGAATTGTCTTAAAAACACATGTAATCACCAAAGAAATCAAATTATGTCCCAAGGCAGCTGATCTTGGGACTAGAATAGGATGTCACAGCCATAGAAAGGATTGAGATGATTCCAATGCACTAAGAAAAATACAATTCAAAGATGACATCTTTCCCACCTCTGCAACAGCATAGGAGCTAGGACTTTGACATTTACAATATTACGCAGAGTCACATCTGGGTACAAAATTTCCCTGTTCTTTTCCTGATCACATTTTCTATCTGAACTCCACTTGCCAAGAGGATGAATTTTCCTGAGAAGTGTCCATTTGGTCTCACAGCCAAATAATAGTGTAAACAATTCATGCTGAAACTCTTCTTACATCTCTCCCTTTATTTGGTGCCTAGAAAATAATCTGCCAGGGAATTTCTGCCCTTGGCTTCTGAACTTCATTCAGTACCTGGCCCATCATTCCTGTAAAAGAGTATACACATACAGGAGTACATTAGCATTCATAATTTCTTTCAGGTACTAATGGCAGTTCATTCTGTTGGTGCAAAAAGCCACAGGTGTTAGGTAGGTGGTATAGAAGCTTGAAGAGGAACCCATAAATAATTAAAAAATAATAATTAGGCATAGCTACATGGTTTAGAAGTAATTTCCATAAATGGACACACTGTATACTGGGTTGGCTGATGTGAGTTTTTTTCTTATGATAAACCATAAAACCTCAGATTCAACCATTTTCATAGCTAATGTTGTGCATATCCTGTAGTATAATGTATTTTTAAAAAAAATCACTACATATGGGGAAATGCAATGGCTCATGACATTGATGAGGGAATCGAAGGACTTTGGATCAAATCTGCTCTTACACAAGTACGAATCTGTAGCTATTAGACTTCTAAATCCAGTCCTCTGGAACAAGGCAAACCTTAAACCTTAAAGCTTAAATCTTGCACAAAGGTCAACAGGAAAAATAAAAGAGAAATACACTTTCTGCTGACCCTTTCTGCTCCAGTAAGCAGCAGAGCCTCGGCCATTTCCTGCACAATCAGTATCCAGGTGAGAACTCTCTTTAGGTTCCCTGTCAGAGCTCTCTGAGATGCAGCACTGACAGAGGTTTCTTGCACATGGTTGACTTCTTTCTTGCCTGTTCTACTTATGGTGGGAGTAAGGTTTGGACAGATAAGAGTTACATGTCAGCTTGGCACAGCCTGTGTTTATAGTCTCAGCTTTAGGTTGAATTGAGTTACCTTCACTCTGCCTTTGAAGTACCAAATGTACTTACTGCAGACCAGGATCTGGCTCAAACACTAGAAGCAGATTTTTTAATGCTGGTTTGTATCTCAATACAGATGTGTCTGCTGGCACCAAAAGGATTTTTTTATTATTATTATTTTTTTATTATTTTTTTTTTTTAAGGAAAAGAGGTGACATTGGACACCATGTATTTTTTCCAAAACTTATATCACACTGGAGTACTTCTGATATCTTGTTTTTCCCCATGAGAGCTAACAGAGCTTAAGGCCTATAAGAATTCCTTCATTAGCAGAATTAAAATCTACATATAAAGGGCAAATATTAATTGTTACCATTATTTTGCTTTACTTATGTAATATTATCTTTTGAAAGCATTTCTAGACATTAGAGAAAGTAGTTTAGTAACTTAACAGTGGCAACTGAGTGCCTTTATGAAATCCTTTTCACAGTCCTTTGGCTTGCAGGCATATATTCATGTTAAGAAAAAAACATGTTGCTTTAATTAGGTCTAATTGGAGTCCTCTAACATTATGGGACTGACTGAGTTCCTTTGAAGTCAAAGGGAGTCAGCTGAATGAGAGATTTCAGGTCATGTTGAAACTCAACAGATAATTTGGTCTGCAAGCCTTCCCATGCATTGGTTTGCAAGCCTTTAATTCCCCATTAATGGGAAAATCTCCACCAGCTCTGAGGAATGAAGAAAACAAATCAGTAAATAAGAAAGAATTGTGAAAATAGAGTGAGAGAAGGGAGATGGAGGTGATTATGTCAAAGATTAATGCACTGCTTCTTACCCATTTAAAAATACAGTCTGAAAACCTTCTCAGGTTGTCCTAGACGAAATAAAAGCTGCAGCATTCCTACCACATTTTTGCATAAAGCAGTTTAGCATCGTGCAGCTATCTGTAATGCACTGTTTATAATGTTCCATTTGGAGAAGGAAAAAAAAATTAAAGAGTGGGAAATGTAGTGGTATACAACTGCATCTGTCATCCCAAAACAAACAGGTCTTTCTAGAGGAGGAGACAGAAATTTGTAGTTGGAGGAAAGCCACAGGTCACTTCCTTCAGATGTACAGATCAACATGAACCTTGCTACTGCAGGAGCAGGCATTCATCATCTGTTTAAAAAAGTGAACAAGGGGAAAATACAAAAAGAATATCTGAAAAGTGAAACAAACCAGAGTCTGGAAAATGTTGGTAATGTCACCGACTTGATTAACTTAAAAGGAAAATCACAGAATCACAGAATCTTAAGGGTTGGAAGGGACCTTGAAAGATCATCTAGTCCAACCCCCCTGCCAGAGCAGGATCACCTAGAGCACATCACACAGGAATGTGTCCAGGCGGGTTTTGCATGTTTCCAGTGAAGAAGACTCCACAACCTCTCTGGGCAGCCTGTTAAAGTGCTCTGTCACTCTCACAGTAAAGAAGTTTTTTCTGATGTTTACATGGAACCTCCTATGTTCCAGTTTGCACCCACTGCTCCTTGTCCTTTCACTAGATAGCATTGAAAAAAGCCTGGCTTCATCCTCCTGACACTCACTCTTAACGTGTTTGTAAACATTGATGAGGTCACACCTCAGTGTCCTCTTCTCCAAGCTAAAAAGACCCAGCTCCCTCAGCCTTTCCTCATAAGTGAAATATTCCACTCCCTTAATCATCTTTGTGGCTCTATGTTGGACTCTTTCAAGCAGCTTTCTGTCCTTGAACTGAGGGGCCCAGAACTGGACATAATATTCCAGATGTGGCCTCACCAAGGCAGAACAGAGGGGGAGGAGAACCTCTCTTGACTTACTAACCACACCCTTTCTAATACACCCCAGGATGCCATTGGCCTTCTTGGCCGCAAGGTCACATTGCTGGCTCATGGTCATCCTCCTGTCCACCAGGACCCCCAGGTCCCTTTCTCGTACACTGCTCTCCAGCAGGTCAGCCACAACCTGTACTGGTACATGGTGTTGTTCTTCCCCAAATGCAAAACTCTACATTTGTCCTTGTTGAATTTCATTAAGTTTCTCCCTGCCCAACTCTCCAGCCTGTCCAGGTCTCACTGAATGGCAGCACAGCCTTCTGGTGTGTCAGTCTGTCATGCCAGCTTGGTGTCATCAGCAAACTTGCTGAGGGCACACTCTATTCCCTCATCCAGGTTGTTGATGAAAATATTGAATATTATGGGTCCCAGTCCCTGAGGGACTCCACTAGTCACAGACCTCCAACTAGATTCTGTCCCATTGACCACAACTCTCTGACTTCTTCCCTTCAACCAGTTTATGATCCATCTCACTACCTGATCACCAAGCCCATACTTTATCAGCTTATTTACAAGGATGCTGTGGGAGACAGTGTCAAATGCTTTACTGAAATCAAGATAAACCATATCTACCAGCCTACCATCATCTACCCACCTAGTTACTTCCTCATGGAAGGCTATAAGGTTGGTCAAACATGACTTTCCCTTAGTAAAACCATGTTGACTGCTCTTAATGACCCCCTGATCCTTGATATGCCTAGAGATAGTGCCAAGAACAAGTTTTTCCATCACCTTTCCAGGGATGGAGGTGAGGCTGACTGATCTGTGTTACCTGGGTGGGTCCTCCTTCTTGCCCTTCTTGTAGACTGGAGTGACATTTGCTATCCTCCAGCCCTTAGGCACCCTCCTGTTGCCCATGACTTACCAAAGATGATGGAGAGTGGCCTAGCAATGACCTCCAGCAGTTCCTTTAGCACCCGCGGGTGTATTCCATCTGGACCCATCAATTTATGGATGTCCTGATTGCTTAACTGATCCCTAACCCAATCCTCATCTACCAAAGCAAACTCCTCCTTCATCCTAACTTCTGGGGTTTTAGGGAACTGGGTCTGCTGGGGAGAGTCTGCAGCAATAAAGACAGAGGCAAAGAAGGCATTCAGTACCTCTGCCTTCTTTATATCCTCTGTCTCTAGGGCACCCACCTCATTCAGCAGTGGGCCTATATTACCTCTAATGTTAGTCCTATCTGCAAGGTATTTGAAGAAGCCCTTTCTATTGTCTTTGACCTCACTGGCAAGGTTATGTTCCAAGGAGTCCTCAGCTTTCCGTATTACCTCCCTACATCCTCTAACAGCAGTCCTATATTACTCCCAAGTGGCCAGCCCCTCCTTCCATGATCCACAGATTCTCTTTTCCACTTGAGTTTGCCCAGCAGTTCCTTGTTTACCCATGCTGCCCTCCTAGCTCCCTTACTTGATTTCCTCCCATTGGGATGCTCTGATCCTGAGCTTGAAGGAAGTGGTCCTTGAATGTTGACCAACTATCTTGAGCCCCTTTACCATCTAGCACCCTGGCCCATGGGACTTCTCTTAATATTTGATTGAAAAGGCCAAAATTGGCCCTGCAGAAGTCCAGGGTTCTGGTCCTGCTAGGTGTTCTGTTCCTCCCACACAGGATCCTGAACTCCACCATCTCATGATCATTGCAGCCAAGGCAGCCATTGACTGTCACCGCTTCAACCAGACCCTCCTTGTTGGTGAGTACAAGATCCAGCAGCGCTCCTCTCCTAGTTGGTTTGTCCAACATTTGTATCAAGAAGTTATAATTGATGCATTGGAGGAACCTCCTGGACTGTGAATGGCTGGCTGTGTGGGCCTTTCAGGAAATATCTGGGTAGTTAAAATCTCCCATGAGAAATCAGGCCTGTAGTTGCAAGGCTGCTTCCAGCTGCCTGTAGAAAGCCTCATCAACTCCCTCATCCTGATCAGGAGGTCTGTAATAGACCCCCACAACTGTATCACACATGCCAGCCTGCCCCTTAATTCGTACCCACAGACTTTCCACTTGCTCCTCATCAGCCCCGGGACAGAACTCAGTACATTCTAGTTGCTCTCTCACATAAAGAGCAACTCCACCACCTCACTTTGCTGACCTGTCTTTCCTAAAAAGGACATAGCCATCCATGACCACATTCCAGTCATGTGAGCTGTCCCACCATGTCTCTGTAATTGCCACCAGATCACCCTTAGAGCACACACAGACTTCAAACTCTTCCTGTTTATTCCCCATGCTGCCTGCATGGGTGTGCAGGCCTTTCAGGGAGCGAACTGAGCACGCTGGTCGCACCCTTGGGAGGTGGGAGGCCTTATGGTCTTCATTAATGCTAGAACAATGCCCCACTAGTTCAAGTCCAGTTAAACCCCCCTCCCACTTCCAGTCTAGTTTAAAGCTCTATGAATAAGCCCTGCTAACTCCTGCCCTAGGAGCCTTTGTCGCCTTGCGGGACAGGGTCTTCCCATCCAATGCCAGCAGGCCTGGTGTCCTGGAAATCAAACCATTCAAGAGTTTTGTACCTACCCCCTTCAAGTCTAATTTAGAGCCCTCTCAATGAGCCCTGCTAACTCCTGGCCAAGAATACTTTTCCCTCTTGTTGATAGCTCTATGCCATTATTTGCTAGCACACCTGGTGCCCTGTAAACATCCCTATGATCCAAAAACCCCAAGGTTCATACGACAGCACCAGCCTCTAAGCCATTCATTAATCAGTTGTGTTTTCCTAGTCCTTTCAGCTTTTCATGCCACTGAAGGAACTGAGAAAAAGATCACCTATGCTCGTGATCTCACAAACCTAGAACCCCGGTATTCTGCTCTGACTGGCTAGGAAGAAGCTGGAGGATCATTCTTGAGTTTCCACTTGAAATAATGAGGTACAGCAATAAAAAACAAAACACCAAATTGGGAGAGGGGGGAGAGAAGAAAAAGGAAAAAGCTTTCTTTATCTTGGTTTTAGCACAATAAAAAGTTATTCTATGAGACTACCATGCAGTCCATGCTGTAGTCCTAAAAGATGGCAGAGATTGTTTCCACCCATCTTCAGGTTACTGGAGGGTGCCTGAATACTAATACTAGATTTCTAGTTCCCATTTCTCTGAACTCTTGTTAGACTGAACCAGTTGCTCAAATCTATGATATAACCAATGTTTTTTACAGAAATATGAGGTATTAGTTCAGATGCTGCAAGCTGTGTGTGTACCCCAGCACTAAACCATGGAAGATCTTATGTCCGCTTTGTGTCTGAATACACACAAAAAAGTAGCCCGCATTTAAATTTCAGCTTCTGTGAGCGCTATTGCAGTCATTTCTGGAATGTGTTGATTTAAAGCTAATATATGCTTGAAACAGGATTATGGCTGATAAAGGAATATCTACTGGAAAAGTGTAGCTTCACCAGGACTATTCCTAACTGTTTTGTCCAAGTACAGCTGGTGGAAGAGTGAAAAGTTTGCTCTGGAATCATGCAGAATCACATGCATCTTCAGGCTGCACAGTGAGCTGAAAGAAAACTGTGAGCTTCATAACAGTGTCCACAGTACAACCTACCGTTACCAACCTCCACTGTGCACAGAGTCACCCTCATCTACCCCCTGAGGAATACAGAGACCATAAACTTCACCAGTGTAATTTCATTCTGCTTGTTTGTCAGAAAATTAATCCAACCAGGCTACTGCACGTACTTGAAATCCAAAGTCCTACTTAGCATCACACGAGGATATTCAAATAAGAGGTATTTTAAGGTGCTGAAATATAAGGTTTGCCCACGTCTTTCTATGAATGGGTGTACTTTATGTGTATGTATATATATATATATATATATATGCACATATACACACACATATAAATTCCATAAATATGTGTGGCATGCACATGCATATTGACATAGAGACAAATAAAAAATTATAGATACAGATATAAAATGTGAAGAGGAAAGAAGGACATATTTACAAGAGGGGGAAGATCCAGCCTTGACTGCTCAAACAGAAGCTCTTACTGAAGACATGCTGGTGTGAAAGGTTTCTACGATTCCTGGGCATGCACTCAGGAGTATGTTGTAACCACCACTAGTGAGGCTTGTCCTGGAATTTTTCACTCTGTTGCAGTACCAAATCTTGTCAGACAGTGGAAAGCGATGTAAGAAATGTAAGGTGGAAAAAATTATACGTATTGCTACTCCAAAGACTCAGATTGTTAAACTTATAAGTGGATCAAGATGGGTCTTACTTGCAATGTATAAATACTGCCATGAGAAGGTATGTGAAGAACTAAGTGCTCTAAGAGGAAAGAAGCTGGATCAGTGCAGGGTGAACAGGCCTGGAACAGTACAGCCCATATTTTTTTCCTAAACCTAAGAAAGAATCCTAGAAAATTGGACTCAAAAATTTATATCAAGCCAATCAATACCGGTGGAATGTGATAGAAAATATGCATCCTCCACTTCTTAGTGAAATGCAGATGACAGCTTGTTTCTGCTACCCCTTAGTTATTTTCCTCAGTAGCAGAGCTATGAGGAAAACGAACGTAACTTCTCAGCTTAACCTGATATTTCCATCTTTGCCAAAGAGCTAACTGGCTGTCAGTATGAGAACATGGGATGACTATCACCTTTTAAATGTTTTCTTAACATATAGAAATACATGCACACCTGCCCCTTCACCCTTCCTCTTCTGTCTCTCCCTCATACACAAGTAGAAAAACATACCCTATGTTAAAATAACATCATTAAGGTTGCAAAGTCAAGCCTGCAGAAATTAGAGGATGTGAAAATTAAGTTTTCTTGTGAACCTTAATTAGCTGGAGGTGGCAGGTGCCCTGTGGAAAAAATAGCATGTGATCATGTAATTACAGACTGTGCCATAATGCCCCCACACAAGGGTGCCAAATTAATGTTGCGCGGGCAAACTTAATTCAAGCATTCCTAACTTGTATTGAGTGCTTGACTTTGCAGCTTTAATAATGTTCCTTTAATGCAGTTTTGTATAATTTTAGAGAGAACTATCTTAAAGAAGCTTTTTGTCTTAAATATTAGTGTCACTGAATCATATGTAGTCTCAGATTGTCATGATTTCTTGGCATTTTATTTTATATTGTATTATTGGACTGTTAACTTACTTCCACTACTCAATTAAGCCGGCAATATTGTTTCACTTCTAATAATGCTTTTCTTGCTTTTCAACTTATTGCAATTATTAGAAGACTATTTATATTTACCTAATGCCAGATAAACAATATTCTGTTGAGTGTCACCATGTTAGCTACAGACCTTGAAAGGAAGGAAATTATCTTCATAAAGTCATATGAATATGTTTATAAACTTCTCAAACTTATATTCAGAACATAATAGTACAAATAAAAATAATGAAAAGGAAGGAAGTGTAAGACTGTGTTTAAAATAAATAGAATCTGACGTCGATTATATCTTTGATTATTTGACGGCATACACTTGGGAATATTGCATGCATGCTTTTATTGGTATCTCTTATAATGTCTCATAATGCCATGACCATTTAATACATTTTTGTATATTGAATACTCTGTATAATACATGTTCTTATAATTACACTTTTAACTAATATCTCCTTATTGTTTGAAGTAACAACTCTAAATCTAGAAGGCCAGAAAAATCTGAACTCACTGATACATAAACCCAGAAAGCTGCATTTGCGTTAGTGCTGTGCTTACTTTGAGATGTTGTGAGCTGGAGATACCTAAAACAACCTTCACTAACATTTTGGTCTTGAAATGCCTGTTTCTCTCTAATGATTACATATGATACCAATACGATAAGTTAGCTAGTAATAACTGATGCTATCCAATCTAATCAGTCATCTTCTGAAGATTGATTCCTAATGGACATCATATAGTAAAAGAAAATACTGAGGATGGCACCTTCCCATTTAAACTTTACTCAATGTTTTAGATAGTGAGCAGTCCTGTCACTAGCATTTTTTCAGTTTGGGTAAGGATTACAAGTAATGGACTATTTTACACACACACAAAACAAAAACAAAAACGAAAACCAAAACAACAACAATAAAATCCCACAACAACAACAAACACAACCAGAAAAAAAAAGATGAAACAACAAAAATGCTTTGTCCATCTTGGATGGCTCTCTTATGAAGGTGGACAGTTTTCCAGAGCAACTTATCTTAAAGCTCCATATTTAATACAAGTTAAATAGTTGGAAAATACACTACTGTCAGGGCAACACCAGCAATTTCGTCTAGGCCCTGCTTATGTGCAATTAACTTTATGCAGGCACAAAATTTTGGAGCGGATGGTCCAAACTTTCTGCACCATGTTGCAACATTTAATTCTGTCATTTTTAATATTACCTTTAGTAATGCCTTCAGGAACAAACAAGTTATTCAGTCCCTCTCTGGAGTTTAAAACATACTCTGCACATATAAGTAATATCAGATGGTCTCCTCAGTAATCAGTTAGCAAAGCTGTACCTATGTGTGGATGTGTCTGAGAGGCAGCTTAACTCACCTAATTTTGCAGTAGAAGTTAATAGCTTTCTTCCTCTAATTAATTTTGCTGCAAGTCTGAACTCACTGTAATTGGTATATTCAAAAGCAAGGATTAGCAGAGTGGACCAGACCATAGGGTTATTCTTTTCAGCAGCTTTCTTTTGATAGCGGATAATTCTAAGAATTCAGGAAGATGGTGCATGAAACCCTGTAATGAACAGCTGTCATATAATTTCCTTTAAAGCTCAAGTTTTTTGTGTTTGTTTGTATAATGTTTTGGAGGCAAAAGAGAGCTTGGACTTGTAGTAGTCTATATATAACCAGTTCCTCATCTGAATCCCAATAAACAGGTTTTTTGCAAGCTTATGCATCTTGAATGTACATCTGTGCTGAACATGGCTACACAACAGATCTATCAAACCTGGGTAATTTAAAGAGACTAATTTAAATTTTAGGCATTTGTTCTTATGTTTCTTCTACAATATTGGCACATGGTACTTATGGATTGCCTATTACCTGACAATGGTAACCATTATTTCCCCTCCTCCACCAGTATTTACATTGAGAACACTACTACAGTGTCTTCTCAACCCCTATTTGAGGCAAAGCCTACTGTACCTTCTGGCACCACTGTTTGATACCAGTTTGACAATAAAGTCTTAATACCATGTTTTAAGAAGTCTTGAAAAGCCTAAAGAGCTGGCCTGAACTCCACACAGAGAAGAAAGAGAGTAGAAGAAAGATCCACAGCTCCTGATTTGATTTCCGCCCCCCCCCCCCCCAGCTTTATTGCGTTCCTCCTTCTCAATCCCATCCCATGATGGCAATAGAGGAAGTCTTCCATTCTTTCCTACTAATCATCTTTGACAAGTGCTTAGCCATTTTGTCTATGAGAATATGCCTGTAATATTCTAGGCCACTCTCAAGGGGAAAAAGCCCAGACAGAGACCTTTAAATAGTAAGATCTAAAAGAGTTTTTCCAAATTGTTGTGCAATGTTCTAAACACGGACAGAATGAAGGTCAAAATCATGGGATAAGAAAGATTCTTTGGTGTGAGGCAGGGCACATTGATCTGTAATAAGGAAAAAATAAATTAAAAATCCTCTGTTATTTCTTAACAGTAGGAGGGAGTCTCAGCTTAAAGCTATGTGCTTCCTTTTATGACAGGGCTCTCATCAGCACTCTGTAAACTGCTGGACCAAATTCTCCAGTGTGATTTCAGTGAGGTTGTGAGAAAGGAGAATTTAGCTCCCTGTTGATAGATGGCCGGCTGTGCATGTGGGAGGGGGCTGAGGGGAAAGCTGTTAATTAAATTTGAAGGCAAGATTCTGCTCTTTGCAGCTGAATTAAAAATAAAATACCAATTGAAGTTTAATTACTGTCTTTGCTTACTTGTGCATTCAAACTTGAAAGATGACTTCACACTCCATTTTTAACCTCCTGTGGCTCAGAGATGATTATGGAGTTTGAGTGCTGTGTGACACACAGTCTTATCAAATACCCCATGCTACCACTAAGGCATTTATGCAGCTGATAAGGTAGGCAGCAAGTGAAGTCTCTGGGCCAAACTGAGAGGGATGTTACTGTGCAGCATGCAAATAGGAAGCGGGACTTCTTTAGGAAACCCCAGGCACCCATTGGCTTCTGTTGTGTTAATGATTACTCATTAACCAGTAGCAGTTATTCATTACTGGTTAACTATAACTGTTGCTGTCCTGCAGCAGAAAGAAAGATTTAATTAAGGCTAAATAAGAGGAAGAAAACCTGAAAGGACTTCAGAAATCGTGCTTTCTGTACTTTCTGTCTGTGAAACAAGGATATTTTACACAGTGAGGACTGCAAGACTAAAGAGTGGATTGGTATTGTTTCTATTCAGAAAGGGAGAATGTACAACTATACTTTTTAGAATAACATTTGCCAACTAGTAACGTTTCTGGTGGTGTACTTTTGTGTTCCCTCTTCTTTTTCCCAAAACATAGGACTTCTGTTATTTTTAACATCCCTGACCATTATTCTGGAAGTATCTTACACAGACTCTATCTCGAATAAAGCATAGGAGTTTTTAGGAGTCTGAAAGAGTTTTAAGCACTCAAGTAAGGAAAATAAATAAATAAATACATAAAAGCAAGTGCTAAACCCTTCTGAGTCTTATTTATGAAAATCTTATCCGAGGATACTGCGATTTTTGAGTAAGGGTGTCAGTTCTGGTTTCACATACTTCTTTACTTACCCAACTGCTTTTGGCTTTCTGCCTTTCTTTTTTAGTAATGCATTGGAAGCCTAGGTGGAGTTGGTGGCCTATAGCTATAGTAAATCAAACTAATTACACTTGCACTAAAACTGAAGATGTCTGCAGTGGATTTATTTATTTATTTATTTTAATTTAAAGTACAGGCTGTTTATGTGTCTTTACTTAATCTGAATTATTCCTTTGATGTAAAACTAAGCTGAAACAACTGCAGTTGTTCAGCTGCAACAACAGCAAATTCCAAATGCCATTTACAATGCTGAATTGCTAGGATACCTCTTCATCATGGAAACACAGAATTGTCAAGTTGGAAGGCACCTCTAAAGATCATCTGGTCCAACTTGCCATGTAAAGCAGGATCCCCTAGAGCACATTACTCAGGCTGCATCCAGGCAGGTCTTGAAAGTCTCCAGAGAAGGAGACTCCACAACTCACCTGAGCAGCCTGCTCCATTTCTTTCTCACCCTCACTGTAAGGAAGTTTTTCCTCATATTTAAATGCAACTTCCCATGTTCTGGCTTGTGCCCGTTGCCCCTTGTCCTGCCACTGGGAACTACTGAAAAGAGTCTGGCTTCATCCTCCTTGCACACCCCCTTTAGATACCTACAGGTATTAATAAGGTCACCCCTCAGCTTTCTCTTCTCAATGCTGAAGAGTTCCAGTTCTCAGCCTTTCTTCATAAGAGGTGCACCAGTACCTCAATCATCTTTGTCGCCCTCCACTGGACTGTCTCTAGTAGTTCCCTGTCTCTCTTGAACTGAGGAGCCCAGAACTGGAGGCAGTATTCCAGATGTCACTTCACCAGTGCAGAGGAGAGGGGGAGAATGACCTCTCTCCACCTATGGCCACACACTTCATTATACACCCCAGGATTCCATTGGTATTTTGGGCAACAAGGGCACCTCTGTAAAAACAGAGGTTGATGTCAAGGAAGATAAGCATATGATGCTGAAAAACATGATGCGGAAGATCCATAACCTTCTAGAAAGTCAGCTAGAAGCAAGGCAAGATCCATTGGGTTGTCTAACATAACAACAGATATCTATGTTTATCCATATAAATCAGGCCCATGAGGACTATTCAGTTTATCCTAAAGTTCACACATATTTAGCAAGCAGAACAGATTTCCAGCATCCATTGACTCTGTTGCCCTTGGTTCAGCTGCACACAGGCTGATGTTTTGTACCATTTTAGATGTGGCGGAGTGTTTTTTTCTGTTCACAGCTGCCATTCCAGGAAATCACAGCTGCTATATTGTAGTTGTCACAGGAGCTGCACATCATCTGTCAGCCACTTGGTCAGCCCTTAATACCTGGGATGCTCCTAGCAATGCCAGGCATCTATTCATGGACAAAAGACTTGAATTCGTTATTGACTTCTGCAAAAAACATAGACACAGAACCTTACACTGTCGAGCATTTTAAGATATTTAAGACTCAGCCACTGGCTGCCTCTGTGGTAACAGCGTGTTCTTGCAGCTGGATTTCTCATCTTTAAGAGAACTGGGTTCCCCTTTTCAGGGCAAAAACACGCTCTGTATATCCAAAGTTCATCTCCAAGAATCATCTCTACTGAGAGATGTAGCATCCTGCTACACAAACAACTTCTAATGTTGTACAAGTAGTGGTAGTAAGGGTCAGATAAAGGAAAAGATAATGTAGTTTTTCAATATTTTCATTTTAAATGGCATTGTTTCATTGGCAAAATATACAGGTCACTCAGGGGTAGACACAGGCCTTTTAGTGTGTCAGATTACTCAAACCCAAACATTTATTTCTGTGAAATAGTTAACATTTGAAGCAGGGAAGATAATGCAAATAAAAACTATTATGCAGAGTTAGTTTAACAATAAGCAATTTAAAACTGTAGCAATTGTTTTTGGTCAGTTTCTTGCAATCTGCAAGGTAATTTTTTTCAATTTATTTGGAATTAGTCAAGTGCAGTCTTGAAAAGGCGGAATGAATTGATGTTAAATAGTTTTTGGAAGATGTAATTGTCTGATGATTTGTAAATAGCCAAGCTTATAAAAAAGTAATTTAAATGTTATGCTGACAACTTTGTCCAGTGTGGTGTACTCCGTAAATTTGTGAAACCAATGTTTAGCCCTCATTAACATCAGAATTCTGTTTACACTGCTAATTTATTTCAGGTATTTCATGTGTGCGCAGAGCAACTGGTGCTGAACTTTTCCTGATCCTTAACCAGCACAGCAAGCATATAGTCTAGTTGTAATCAAATATATGCCTGTTTTCTAGTCACCATAAACTAGATACTCTGTTAGCAGAGAGAATGTAACCAGTACTCATCATTTATAGTCATACATCTTAAGCCACTGTGATGAGTTGAATTAAAAAACGAATGCAGTTTTTTTAATGGTTCCTTTCATTCAGATATAATTGCCTAGCACTTTTTTTTTTCACAGTTTTCTCTGAACTGTAGGATTTGAAAATGTCCCTGCCTTCTGTTTCCCTTCCCTGTAACAGTAAAAGAAAAATTATTTTAAAAAGTAAAAAAATGCACAGTTCTACACAAAACTCATAAGCAAAAATATGTTGACACTCCAGTTATAATAGAGTCTCATGAAACCACGAGTAATGGAGATTTCTTCCTTAAAATTATCCAGACTAAGTGCTAACAACCATTTAATTTTGTCTGATACATTTGTATTTACACATTCCTGCATGCATTCCAGTGATTTATTATATCCAGCAGTACGTCTTAAAACAACACCTTATATTGTTTATTTTACTATATCTCTCTATTACTATGAAGATACCTTAAGTCTCATACTCTTCAGTTTTTTTGGTGGATGTGTTTGTATGCTAAAGCTTTAAAGTAAAAAGAATGTCTGTACCCTTACCAAATTAAAGAATAATTTTAAACTGATAACCATTTAGATAAGCTTAGCATATGAAAAAGGAAAGAGGGACAGAGGGAGAGAGACATTGGGGTAGTTTCATTGCAATCCATGCATACCTTGACATGAAAAATATTAACTAGTAAAGTGCACTTTCTTTTAGCAGAAAAAGCCCTAAAAAAGGGAGTGAAAGACTGAACAAGGAGTTGCACTTGGATTTCTAGTTTCTCCGTTACAGGTGTCTCCACATTAGGAGTGCAAACCTTCTTGGAAAAATGCTAAACTTATACAAATGGTTAAAAACAGGAACAACTGTGTTGTACAAGAGTCCAGAGAGTCTGATTTGGCAATTTCTCATAATTTAGAAAAAAAAAATTATCTATTTCTTACCCTTTTTCTGCACATTATTTCCTTTTATAATATACTAAGTTGGTGTGCAACTGTTCATTGTTACACATACACAACAGAGGTCTGAAAGTCCCTACAGATATGTATTGAGGACACATATCCAAACACAGGAGGAAAAAAAAAAAAAAAGGTCTTTCCCTCACCAGGCCTGAACCTGGTACACTGTCTCTTAAGCTCACACTGTGTCTATCCAAACAGATGCCACTGCTTCTGGACAGCACTAAGAACACAAAGAAAATCAGTTTATTTTAGTGTTTAGGCCTGTATTTTATTACAGTTGGATAAGTCTTCCATTCTACCCCTTCTTTCTGTTTGTCCCTGTTTCTCCACTTCCTCCTCCTGATGTACCAGAAAGAGAGCATGTGAACCACATGTGTATATATATATATGTATACATATACACTGCAGGCACCACTGCTAAGCTGTTATGTTCTACTGCATTGAAGAAAATGAATCTTTTCAACCAGGTCAATTATCCAACAGAAATGGACCAAATAGATTCAGTTCATTGAATAGAAAATGTAATGGTGATCTAAACCTATTACCTTCAATGGAGTCTGTGACATTTTCTTCAAGCATATTGATCTGCTGGAGAGAGAGGTGGGAGACCGAGGGAGAAAAGGAACTTTATTTTTTTACTTACTGTGTTGCATCAGTCATTGTAATGCTAGTCACAATATATAAAAGACTCATAGAATCAACAGGGCTAATCCTTTTGTAGAAGCTGTAATAAACTGTTCTAAGAGGCAGAATTAAAAAGCTGCTTTAGAATCAACTCTCTCTATATATTTAAATGGCTAAGAATAAACCTCATTTTCCTCTGATCCTGTTCAAAATTTTCACTTGCACAATAGCCAAACTGATTTCAGCTAAACACACCCAGTGCCTGTCCAATGGTCCATTCTTCTTTTGTAATTTGTAATAACTTTCAGCTAGTTAATCACATTTCTCCCCATGCATATCTCTTTCTACTAGGCTGTTAATAGAGACCAAACTAATTTCAAATCTTATTTAACCTAATTTGAATTGGCAACATGTCCTTTAGGAAGGAAAAAAGAAAAACACCACAACTGTTTCTTGTATAATTTCTAGATGTTTTGTTCAGTTTGGAGTTTTTTTCGTTGTTGTTTGTTGTTGGTTTTGTTTGTTTGTTTTAATATATGTATAATTTTTGTTGTTGTAAAATCATGTCTCTAGAGATTAGCAAAGCAACAGAGATTTCTGCCTCACTGCAGAAATGATAGTCGTGGTGTTGTAGTCAGGGATATGTCAGTGTTTCTATCATATAATTCTGCAGCTTTACTGAATAAAATAGTCTTCTATTGGGATTTTTTTACTTACCAACGTGAATTCAGGTTTTGTTTCTATGCTTGTGACAACAGATATACCATCTTCCCATTGTGTAGATTTGCTTTTAAATATGCTGCAAATATTTTTATATTTAGAGAATATTAGTAAGAACTTCAAGCTAGTACTTTTCAGCCAACATCACTAGTAGAGACAGAAGACATATTCAAAATTCCTTGGCAGGAACAAAATGCTAGTAAAGTTCTTTAATATTAACATAATATTGAGTCCGTTTATTTGGGCATTATCTTAATTTGATCCATTTTGCACCTTGTCCATGGTATATATATATTTTAATTTGTGCCAGCTCATGAAGTTATTGCATTTTGTTGTAATCTGAATTTTATAATCTTGCCTATTACTTACAAGCAATCTGCTGCTACAGTTGTTCCTAGGTGTTTTTATAAACTAATTTAACATCTGTTTGTACTATGTAATGGTATCAACTTACAAATGGGCAATAGAACTTAGCATTGTTGAGAATTACCATACAGATAGATGGAGTTACATTAGTAAAAGTAAAAAAAACACTCAGTATTTCATTGTAAATTCCTAAATAAATTTTGTTATCAAGATTGTTTTATTTTCAGTAGAGCTTCTGCATTGAATGACTAGGCTATTTACAATAAAGTATCAGCCAATGTTTTATTTATAAATAAATAACTATTTTAAATCATAGTTAAATTGAATTTTAAAGATCCAAACCGCTCTTTATCCATAATGTCATTTTGGGATCTGAAGGCTATAAGCTAGTTGTGAACAACTGTAAAGTGGGAGTTAAAAAATTGTTCTGAATCGTTAGAGAGATTTAATTAAGATACAAAGCCTGTAAACTTGTCTGGGCTGAACTGAGAGTAGAATTTATCCCCCAAAAAGTAGCAGCCCAGAGCACTGACCATACATGCTACAAACACCTCCATTGCAGTCTGTTTACTTACCTCAGGATATTTAACAGGAAAAAATATTGTCTAGAGCTGCTTATTTCCTTTGGGTCCCTACCATAAAGTGCTACTCTTTAAATATTTGCCAAAGCTTCTCCTGCTACATAAGTTAAGAATTGTATCATTAGTGGAAGCTTTATAGGAGCTCCTACTTATCTACTAAGATTGAGGTCTTGTTTACCAATGTGTTGCATGTCTCAAAAGAATAAGGGTCTGGCCAAAGAGATGAGAGAGGAAATTATTCCTGGTTTTTTTTTGTATGTAGGATTTGATGCACAAAGACAGGTAGGTCTACAGGGCAAGTGTAATCCCTAAAATCAGGGGTACTCAAAGTCTACAGACCATGACATGAAGCCTCCAGAAAGCTAAGCTCAGCATACCACATTTCCATGATCCTATATCCTGGCTAGTGAGGATTGCCTGACATCAGGAGTTAACAGTGCAAGATGACAGAATCATAGAGTCATAGAATCATCAGTGTTGGAAATGACCTTCAAGATCATCAAGTCCAACCCCTAACCACTAAACCATCTCCTGAAACACCATGTCTATCCAGTTCTTGCACACCTCCAGGGACTTGAACACCTCCACCACCTCCCCGGGCATCCTATTCCAATGCCTCACCACTCTTTCTGTGAGTAAGTTTTTCCTAATATCCAATCTGAACCTCTTCATGACCCCGTTTGCTCTTACCTTGTCACTAGTCAGTAAAGAGAAGAAGTCAACACCTGCCTCACTAAAACCTCCTCTTAGGTACTTGTAGAAAGAAATGAGGCCTTCCCTCAGCCTCCTCTTCTCCAGGCTGAACAGCCCCAGCTCCCTCAGCCTCTCCTAGTAAGGCTTGTTCTCCAGACCCCTAATTAGCTTAGTTGCCCTTGTCTGCACACTCTCCAGCATGCCGATGTCCTTATTATACTGTGGTGATCAAAACTGCACACAGGGCTAAAGATGTAGCCTGACCAAGGCCAAGTAGAAGAGCAGGATCACTTCCCTGGTCCTGCTGGTCACTCTATTCCTGATGCAGGCCAGGATGGTGTTGGCCTTTTTGGCCACCTGGGCACACTGCTGGATCATGCTCAACTGTCTGTCAGTCAGCAACCTCACAACAAAGATGCTAAAGGCATCAAGGCTAGAATGCTTCTGGAGCCAAGAAGGGGCAGTTAGCTGGATTAGCTCACAGACCTACCACAGAGACAAAAAAAACATATGTTGTCCTCAGGTTCATCTCTAACAGTCAGTGTGAAAACCTACTATAAGTTCTTAGCAGAAAATGCCTAGGCTGTGGTATTTTCTCAGATAAATGTATTTTCTATGTTGAAGCACTTTATCATCATTGACCAAGTACAGACATTTTGGGGGGTATAAAAAAAGAACACACCCAAGACGTAGAGAAGCCTGAGGTACTAAATGACTACTTTGCCTCAGTCTTGAATAGCAAGAAGTCTTGTCCCACACACCAAGTTAAAGAAGCTAAAGGCAGGGACAGGGAAAAGGAAGATCTCCTACTGTAGATGAAGAGGGTCATGACCATCTGAAGGACCTGAAGGTGAACAAGTCCATGGGACCTGATCTGATTCACCTACAGCTCATGAAAGAACTGGCAGATGAAGTAGCAAACCCACTTTCCATCATATTTCAAAAGTCTTGGTGAAGTTCTTGCTGATTGGAAAAGAAGAAATATAACCCCCATTTAAAAAAATAAAATAAAAATTCCAAAAGAAGACCCAGGGAACTACAGGCATAGTCTCGCCTCTGTACCTGGCAAGATCAAGGAGCAGATCCTCCTGAAGGCTCTTCTAAGGTAAGAAGATAACCAAGGGGTGACTGGTGACAACCAGCACAGCTTCACTAAGGGCAAGTCCTGCATGACTAATTTGGTGGCCTTTTCCGATGGGGTCACAGCATTGGTGGACAAAGCCAGAGCAACAGACGTCATCTACCTGGACCTGTGAAAAGCATTCAAGGCTGTTTCACACAACATTCTGGTTTCAAAATTGGAAAGTTACTGTTTTGATGGATGGACCACTCATTAGATAAGGAACTGGCTGGATGGTCACACCCAAAATGTTATGGCTCAATATCCAAATGGAGACATGTGACAAGCGGTATTCCTCAAGGGTCAGTACTTGGACCAGTGCTGTTTAACTTCTTTGTTGCCGACATGGACAGTGGCATTGAGTGCACCCTCAGCAAGTTTGCTGATGACGCCGAACTGTGTGGTGAAGTCAACACACTGGAGGGAAGGAATGAAGTCCAGAGGGACCTTGACAGGCTCTAGAAGTGGGCTTATGCTAGCTACATGAAGTTCAACAAGGCCAAGTGCAAGTTTCTACACCTGGGTCAAGGCAATCCCAGGCACAAATACTTGTTGGGAGGAAAAAGGATTCAGAGTAGCCCTGTGGAGAAGGACTATGGGGTGATGGTGGATGAGAAGCTTAACATGAGCTGGCAATGTGAACTGGCAGCCCAGAAAGCCAACTGTATCCTGGGCTGCACCAAAAGTTTGGCCAGCCACTCAAGGGAGGTGATTCTCCCCCTCTAATCTGCTCCTGTGAAATCCCGCCTGGAATACTGTGTCCAGCCCCCAACACAAAAAGGACACAGAGCTCCTTGAGCAAGTCCAGAGGAGGGCAACAAAAATGATCAGAGGACTGTAGCAGTTCCCCTGTAAAGATAGGTTAAGAAAGTTGGGGTTATTCAGCCTGGAGAAGAGGAGGCTCCAAGGTGACCTTATAGTGGCTTACCAATACCAGAAGAGGGCTTACAAGAATGCTGTGACAGGACTTTTTGCACAGGCATGTAGCGAAAGGACAAGGGATGATGGTTTAAAGGGAGATTTATATTAGATATTCAGAGAAAATCCTTGACTATGAGGGTGGTGAGGTACTGGAACAAGTTGCTCAGGGAAGTCGTGGAAGCCATATCCCTGGCAATATTCAAGGCCAGGTTGGATGGGGCTCTAAGCAACCTGATCTAGTGCTAGGAGTTCCTGCCCATGCAGGGGGGTTGGATCTAGATGATCTTTAAAGTTCCTTCCAACCCTAAACTTTCTATGATATGATATGGTTATTTTCCTGAATTTTGCCTTTGACATTTCATTGTTGACTACTGCCAGAATGACAATGGAATTGTAGCTCAGCATTTGTTTTAATGTTGTGGTTGAAGTTTAAGAAATAGAAAGGAAGGTTGTTGTTGTTGTTTTTGGTTTGTTTGTTTGTTTGTTTGTTTTTCACTCCTTGCAACTGAAGAGAGATAACATAGAGGAACTGGAAAGGAACAATGTGGCAGATTTGACACACACACACACAAAATGGGGTTTTGAGGGGTGTTGATCCTTTGCTTTCTGTTTGTAAGGATGGGTACACACATCTTTTTATTTTATGGGGAGATACATGTATACATGTATTCAAGTAATCTGTGTGATAAAGATAAAAATAGCTGTTGTAGAATGGGAAAGATGTCTAATGCTATTACTCATGTAAAATGCATGAACTTCCTGAAAGTACACTTAAATAAATCGTAAATTAAATGCCTTGAGACAATAGAAAATATTCTTAATATCTTCAGCAGAGGGAATACCCCCCTTCGGAGAACTAAACATGAGATGAATACCACCAGAATCACTTTAGAAGGATCATCAAAGAAATAATACTCAAGAAGTGGGAAAAACAGGAACAATAGCTAAAAATTTGTACAGATACCCAACCATTTCATACAAAGGTGTTTCCTTCCCCCCCGCTCCTCTTTGTCCTGACATATTCTCAAGCTATGAGAGAAGTATAACGCCACATTATGAGAGAAGCACATCTACAAAGGAGTACAGGGAAATACAGGATTAGAAAGAACAACAAAGTAAATGATTGCTAGTAACTGTCACAATTTTAATACATCACAACTCTTCTTTGCTTCTCCATCTAGAGATGTGACTGTAAAGCATGAGCCCTGTACAACCTCATCTAACAGTAGTCCTGCTATTGACAGGGGTTGGATGGCCTCCTGAGGCTTTTTCCATCACAATTTTTTCCATGAGACTAGAAGTGCCTGATACTCTCAGTTGTCTCCAGGATGGGTAGTAATGCCAGTGAAGATGATGTGACAGACTTTAGCAAGAACTATCAGTCTAAATACTGACATTAAGGTCAAGGGGACTTGACTGGTGTATACAGCCTTGTCTGATGTCTGTGCTGCTTCAAAGACACTAATTAGAATAAAGACAGCATGTGTTTGCTACATGTTATTTTCATGTAGACATATGATTTTTCTTCTGCTTTCTCAATGTTTTTTTTCAGTTCAGAGAGTAATGTTAATAACGAAAACCAGTAAAAAAAAACATAACAAAAAAACAAAACGGTAAACTAAATAGTTTCTTAGAGAAGGATGTGGTCTGATATTTTACTATAATTGCCCAGGCTGACATACACCTGTAAAACACACTGTGAGATGGCTCACTCTACAGTTCTAGAGAGTAAAGGCTTCATTTGTCACTTTGCTCTCTATTACTCATAGTGCAATAGCTTGTGCGACTCCTAATCATGGACCTGAGCCCAGCTGTAGTAGATGTCTCATATTTCTGTAGACATTATTTAACTGTTTTTACATGGGAACTCACAAATAAAGTATTTGTCATTGTTAATGAAATACTAAAAATCTGACTGATACATGAATAATGTTATTAAAAATACCACCTAAATAATGACTGCTTATAGAAGGTATTTGCAAATTTGAAAAACATTGAAGCCTCTGTTAAAACATTGTTGGATTAAATTGTCCATTTTTAAAATATAGAATATTTTATTTGGAATGGATTCTAATTTGATGGTATTTACTCAGGGAATGTTAAAGCAAATGATTTTGACTTTTCCATTTTGTTCTAATAGTTTAGAAACATTCAGTTTTCCTAAAGGAGAAATATTTTCATAAATGTTAACAAATAAATATGTGTTCATACTGAGCTTTTTTATGGTGTTTTTTGTTTCTGTTGAAATATTCATGCTAATGCCACATGATACAGATTTTATTTGATAACAGCAGGTATGTAAATATAATTACTATGTGAGTATACACATAAAAATAATCTAAGCAGGGGAAACAAAAAACTAAATACATTAACATTAAAAAGTAGAAATAATATTCTTCAACCAGCTGAAACATAAGTATTTGACTATATGGAAACAAAATGTTTCCACATTATAAAACAACGACAACAACAAGAAAAGACACTTCCCCTACGCTGAGGAAACCCAACTTTTTGTTCTAAACAGATTGCTTTACACATTTTTCTGTCTTATTTCCACTTTACAGGAAAATAGCTGCATTCATCTCAGTAAATTCCTAAAAGATCTTGGGATATTCTATAAATGTCCCCATGATTAAATAACTGCTTACCAGATTATGTAAAAAAGAGATAGATGCTCACATTATGATACTCTAATTAATCTACTGTGTGAGAGAACTTGTTGCCACAGAGCCCTCAGCTGCCAGCATCTTTTACTACACTGTAAGTATGGTGCCATGTCCAATGTCTTTTGCAGGACAGTCATATTTAGATGTCCATGCAGTGAAGTTGGTAAAAACCTAAAAATATTATAGCAAGATGGCACTGCATGGTGTTGTCACGGATCATGCCCCATTACCCATAACATAGGGTTGTAACTTAGTGAGGACCTGTACATGTAAACTTTGGCTCCATCAACACTCCTTTTACATTTAGAAAGCCTGCTTAAACTCCCATGAGACTACTGAGCTGGAACTGCAACAACATCTCCTCCAGTTTCTTATCTATGTGGAATTACAGTGAAGTCAAATGAACAAAGAAAGAATCAGTCACAGGAACAGTGTACATGAGTGAAATAGCATTGAACTTTTTTCAGACGATCTTGATTCATTGAATTAACATCCAATTTAAAAATATTTGGATGGATGTGCGCCAGGATTTTTATTTGCCTGCATTATACATAAGGAAAGCTCTGAAATAAGGCCAGAAACTTTAATATAAATGATCATAAGCAAGGTTCAAATGAAGAAATATGGGAGGAAGCTTCATTGTTTCAGAGATGTGCACTTCTATTGTGAAAGAAAAAGAAATGGTTCTGAAAGCTTGTGGGAATTAGAAGGAAAGAATAACAGAACACACGCTGGCTTTACGCAACGTATTCAGAGTAATAAACAACAGTGTTATTAGCAAATATAAAACCTGTGACAAACAATGCCATGATGTTTCATTTACTCTAATTGTCAGGAACAGATAATTGGGACAAATAAAGTATTGAAAACTATCTCTAACACCTTTCTGAGCTGCTCTTAAACAAGTGAATCAGGTCCTGGCATGCTATAGAACTCAGCAGTAGCTTTGGAAACCAGCTTTTGTATTTCAGTAAAAGGGTATGTTCCCATTGCTAATAGAAAACAACAGAAGCTAAAGATGATAGCTTGAATTGTCAGATATTCTTTTTTTTTTTCTTCTTTTTTTCTTTTTTTCCTAGTGGTAACAAGAAGACAAGGAGACAATTCCATACACTCATCAAAGAGCTTGCAGAACTCTTTGGAATTTCTTTCCCATTGAAGTCCCAAACATTTCTAACTATGGATATTTTTAAAACTAAAATAAAATTATTTGGTTCATCTTGCAAGACTCCTTTCCCTCGGTCCCCACTTAGCAGTTAGTGTATGGAATAGGTAATATTGTTTTACTTTCATCCCGTCTGTCCTTATTTTTCTTCTTCCTTATTCCAGTCCTTTTTCCATCATTGCTTGAGAACCAGCTAGAGATTTATCTGGTACTAAGGGTGCTAAGGGAAATGCTGGAGTTGTTCTAACGCATTTGTGTCTGGGCTATCCTCAGACAGCAGGGGGGCTTTGTCATGTCAGCCATATTTTAAAGTTATGACAACATTAATCCTGACATTGAATCATAATTACTCCTCACCTGGGGTTTGATGTACCCAGAATTGCCACTTGCTGCTGCGAGCAAGTGTTTCACATTAGTGATATAAGCCTAGGTGATGCTTAAAGTGGGAGGACAGGGGAAATAGGTCTTGGCAATTTGCTAAAGCTTTTTACTTAGTCTTAATAATGTAAAATGCCAGCCTAGATTTCAGCAAACGGCACACACTGAAATGCTACTGTCACACATACAGGGGCCTGGCAGAAACAGCTGACTTTCAGATAGAATAAATAGCGATACTTTGCAACTTTTAAATGAAAGAAAATCTTTTTTGGCTGTACTGTCAACTCAGATCAAGTGATAAAAGCTGTACTGTGAACAGCGTTTTTGCATGTGTGTGGAATATGTTTTGTCACTCTTCATTCACACACTATCCTATCATTCAAGAGTTGTGCTAGTTTTACTTTACTAACAAAAACTCTGAGTATTCCTGTTGTATAAGCACAGCTATGAATAATGTAAATTGAGGGTGGGACATACTGAAAAAGTGCTTGTGTGTATAGGGATAGGTTAAAGCACTGGGCTTTAAACTCTGTGAGCTGACTTTGAGTTCCTGTTCATCATAAAGTTCCTCTGTGACTGTCAACACTAAGTTACTGATGCTTTGGCACATTCCATCTAACTTTTAAGTATAAAATCATGCCTAAGGAACACCTACATCTGAAAGCTTGATCTCCCTGGGTTTCTCCTGTAGTCAATTGACAAAAATGGAGAACTCAAAGGAGTGATTCAGATTATAGGTGGCCTGACTCTCCCTATCAGGAGCTTAAACTGACAAAGCATGTCAGCTAAATGCTTCAGCTTAGCACGATACATCAGAGACTTAGGACCCAATGGGATATAAGGACTTGAGTATCTAATCTAGGACTTACACAAAATGTACAATAAGCACTTAAACTGACATCCTTAGCTGACCCCTAATGTCTGAGAACCTTAAAATCCTTTGCCACCTGACTTCTATAGTTTAAAGTTCTCCAGTTAGCTATAACTGCATTAAGGTTTGGCAGGGATGAGCAGCCTAACTCATACCTATTACTGATTGCAATGCAAAAACTAGGTTTTCATCTACTCAAGTCTCCTTGGGCATCTAATTCTGGAAGACTATCTTAAAAAAGCCTGATAAGCATATATAGTAATAGGGATACCTATGTGCTGCAGTGGTTCCCACCTCTCTTTCCAAGCAGATTAATGGTTGTCATATTTTCTTTAAGTTAACATCTTAGTAGTTTAAGCACTTTACAAAGTGCACTTCCACACTTTAACAAGGCCTAAACCTTTCCCTATCAAGCATTTACCAAATAACAGGATACATGTGAATCCATCTGAAGACAAAAGATACAGAACAGGATTTCAATCTATCTGCCCAAGTTACAGTATTTAATACTCTGAATTGGGGGGGTGGAGGAAGGAGGAGGATGAACACAGGTGGAGAGAGGTGGAGAGAAAAAGAGGCAGAAGGAACACTGTAACAGGAAAATTAAGGCACTCAGTGGAAAAAGGAATAAACTGCTTTGCTCTTCCTATGCAGGCACAGTATATATTCAAAAAATGTCTAGGAGTTAATATATAAATATGTGTTTTAATTCTATTTTATTCTGCAGTACTTTTTTGTGTGCTTTGTTTTGTTTTCCAAAGGATCTGAAAAGTTAACCATAGATCCTATAAGAGAAGTGCCTATATACTATGTGTTCTGTTCAGAATCTTGAGTTATGTTCTTAGGCTTATTTATTTGACACTTAAATAAGATGCTTGAGAACATACTCAGTTTTGTATCTTATTGTAAGTCAGCACTGTGTCCAAGCCCTGAATCTCCAGCTGTACCCAAATGGTGTTAGCATTTTCACACCTCAGAGAATAAAGGATGCATTAAAAGATGTATCTTGCTCAGATACGAAGAGTAAGTATTAAAATGCCTAGAAGAATAGCTGCACAACATCATGATTACATTCATAAGCCTTAATGACAGCTAAATCTGCAGAGATGCTCTCTTAACCTTACAGGTCTTTGTATCTGCCATATTTTTAAAGGGGAAGCTCTACTCAGTGTCTGTTAATCTAAACCAATCAATAGTTTGGGTCCACTTGCTACTGAATGCATGCTCACACTGCATCTGGCAGTATCAGCTAAGGGGTGAGTGAGCATTAACTCTAGGTTTATTTCCATGATGACAAACAGCCTACCTGTATTACTCTTAAGAAACATTGATGAGATGTGCAGAAAGGTCTTACTACAACCGATGGAAATCCAAGTCAATGTAGTCAATGTTAATATAGACCAGTAGTAAAACCATATATATATATACACAATTAGGTTTCATGCATGTGTGCGCTTGTGTGTATGTATAGACGCACATACACATGTACACAGTTGCTGCTCTCTTAAACTGCCCCCTGCATTTCTTTTTATGCCAGTAATACATAGATGTAAAATAACATTCTGCTTAGGAAACCAGATAAATCAGAGTACAAACACTGAGGAAAGCTGTTGATAGTTGGGATGAATTATAAACCATATTAGCTTCTTGAAACATTAGTACCTATGTCTTGCAGAGAAGGATAAATTCACTAAAAGCTTTGAAGTAATATATCTAATGAGTATCATTATAAACATAATAATAAAAGAAATCTCTGAGAAATTTGGTTTGATATTTAAAGATTTCTGTGATCTCTATGTTTACTTTATTAACCAATCTTACTCTGTTTCTTATGAGAAAACCCTTTATTTACATGTCAAGTTTTCAATGAAAGACACATTTCACATATAGCCACTTTTGAGAAAAATGAGTGCAAATTGTCTGAAAAGGTTGCCTTATACAGGGGACTTCCTGAGGGGAGACAAGTTACAAATCAGAAAAGGTGGCAAAGAATTGGACTCATGGATTTTTCTGTGCTTACGTGAAAGGTGCCGGTCTGGAAAAAGGCAGGTGAGTTTTTTGCTGGGAAGTAACTTTACCCTTCTCAGATTCACACTGGTACTCATTAGCTTATTGGCTGCAAAGTTTTGTTTGTTTGTTTTGTTTTGTAAATATCACACTTAAAAAGAAAAGAAACATTGCAGAACATCTCCATGGAGTACAAAGTTTTTTTTCTCTTCAAAACAATATGTTTGTATTTTAAAAAGTATCATAAAGCTTTCAAATCCCATAAGATACCTAAAGAAAACAAGCTTGCAGGTGTACTATGACACATAGACAAGATCTCCCTCATCATTATCTCAGATCTGCACCACTACAATGCATCACATGAACCATCACCTTATCTTCGCAAAATTTACCATAAATTCCTGCAGGCGATGAACAAGATGGATATCAGCAAACCTTTGTATTTTAAACTATGCACCATTGTATTACTTTAACCAGATATTTCTATTCTGTTTCTGTTATATTAAAACTTCAAAAGCACAGTTACATTTCTTCACAAATTGGATGAGATGTGGAATTATTGTGATGGCAGCTGAGACATCAGAGCTTGTTATACTTGTCTCAGTCAATATAAAATGCCACTCTCTCGCACACATACTTTCAATGTACAATCTGCAGGAGAATGAAAGTACTAAAAACAATAGCCACATACGTATCTGATGAATGTTTATTTATGAAAAATCCCCAAGGTTATTCAGCAGAAACACAAACATTTGACATTTTCTATATAGTTAACAATAAGTTGACAGTTATTTCATATGTTAACTGCAGAGGTGCATCTATTGTCTCTCTAATGGCTTGGCCTTGGTCACCTGAGCCTGGGGAGTTTTTAGTATTTTCTTAGAGGAGCCACCCCTGGACCCCTCCCCCACTACCAAAATCACACCAGAACCAGACAGGTTCTGAAATACTTAAGTCACTTAAAACACTAAATCCCTATGACTTTAAATTAAACAGTAATTGGATAAAAAATGTTAAACACCTATGAAGAAAGGCTGGAAATCTGACCTTACTCAGGCAAGAGTTCCAATCACTACTCTAGGTAATCATATTCATAATCTCAGTGGCCAAAGAAAATTAATTTAAGGGAATAGAAAGTTGTCAGAAAGTTGTGCCTGGAGTTATTTGCAATGGCCAGAGTGACAAGGTTATTATTTCCCTAACAAAAGTGGATTTTAATTATTTTTTTTTTTCTATATTTGATTGCAATTTTGAGAAGATAACATAGTTCAGTCATCTCTGGTTTTCTTTAATCACTAAACTTAAAGCTTCTGCTTTCAGAACTTGTATGTTGCTGTTTTTCATGTGTATTAAATTAACTTAAATAGAACATCATATATAGGTTGGTGATGATTCTTCCTTAGTAAAAAAAAACATGAAAAAATCTCAAGATCAGTGAACCTAAATAGTTTTCAGAACAGAGAAGCCACAATTTCTCTTCTCTTGATTTTTTTGACAAATTGAGAATTTTTCAAAAACACACATTTTGTTCTGATGCCCTCATTTTTTGGGTGCTTAATATGAGGCAAAATAGAAACTGTGATCTGCTCTAAAAAAATGAGACACGGCTTTTATCTCAGACATCTGTTCACTTAGTTTTGACCAGATAACTGTAAGTACCCCCATGGGCGTTATGCATAGATGACCTCAAATCTGACACCTACATCTTAGAAGATGAGTACCTCTCCAGTCTCAATTATCCATATTGGCTGGTTTGCCATAGACCATAATAGAAGCTTCAGCACATGCTTCACACAAGTACTAAAATTTAGCTATCTAAAGTCTCCAGATGCTTTGGAATCTAATAGCAATATTCAGCTGTCCAAGAAACACAGACTAGCTCTGGCTGGAAGGAACCAGCAGAGATCACATGCTGTAAACCCCTGCTTCAAACCCGGCTCAAAGCCTGTTTCAATCTTCTGCTATGACAGGTTACTCAGGGTTGTGATCATTGAGTTTTCAGCACAAAGTAATAAACTTGAAGAATCTCAGTAGAAGTTCAGAAGATTTTTTGTTTTTCTGACATGTCAATCATATAGAAAATGTAGAGGTAGTGACTCATCCAATTCGGAGCTGGCTTGGGAGCCCATCACAGTAAGCAGGGCATAGGGAACTGCTGAGCAGATAATTTTGCCTAAAGTAAATTATGGGTTTAAATAGTAAGAAATATGGGGAAATGTGACTTTACAATGTATTGAATGATATAATAAGCAGACTAATACAAACCCTTCAGCCTTTGGAAAAGGGTGACAGCATCTTCCTTCTAGGCAAACTACTAGTTCACTAAGTGATCCTCTCTTCACAGATGCAGAAAACAGTTTTCTCGGTTTCTACATGGTCTGCTTATGATTAAAGAGCAGTGACATTAACAACACCTTACCATCAGTTGTCAGAATACCTACACAAAGGAAAAGGCTTCCTATACATTCTTTATTAGTGCTGGACCAACCAAGCACCAGCACCAGTCAGAAAATGACTGAGGTCTGCAATACTATACTACATCTCAGGAAGTCTCAACACAGTGAGGAAATAAGTCTTGACAGGGCATTGTAGATTGAAGAAGGATCTGAGGCCCACAGTTGGATTTTGGTATTTTATTTGTCATTGAAACTCTATTGTCTACTTTATGAATACATATAATTTATTGTGCACTGTTTTTTATGTTTTGTTTGTTTATTTGTTTTAAGGTAGAATCCATGTCACTTTAATAATAAACAGCCTAATTTTTTTTTCTTTCTATCTTAAGATAAGAAAGTGCAAAAGGTGATGAGAGCCAAAATCAGTGCTAAAATACGTGCCTTCTTTGGAGATGAAAATTGTTCCGGTTTCTACTGAGGGAGAGTAGACACCTGGTTTAGAAAAGATACTAAAGTTTTAGAAAATTAAAACTAGAGTAGATTGATCCAGTCACTCATGTTTGCTATTATTAATTTATGATGTATGATAGGAAAATAAATCACACATTATTGATTCTGGATTATGAGTAGGTTGTGTTTAATTACTTCTACAGCATCCTTTATATCTTTTCCAACCCTGGAGAACAACAATTGTAATTACATGTTGCCTTCTCATTGTCAGGAATCCAATGATGCTTAGGTTTCAAGTATAAGGATTCTCCTGACCAGAGAGTAAAACAGGTACTTGAAATTCTTTTAAAAGTTTAAAATAACCCAGGTTTATCTATCTCTGATACAGGTCTTTTTCTTCATAATTGTGTTAATAATACTTCTCTGCTGGTTCAAAATAAAAATAATCTACCTTTTGAATAAACATCTCAGTATTTTTTTCCCTATGAATGAATATAGCCTCTTCTGACAAACTTATTTTCCATTACAGTCATCACTTAACTTACTGCTTTTCACAACACCACACAGGAAAATCATACAACAACCTTCACAATTCCTACAAAGCTGCAGCAAAGTTCCTAATAAGTGAAGTCTAGTTCTGCAAAACAGTTAGACTTTATTATCCTGCAGAATTTGTTTCAAACTATAGTATGAAAAGTAAAGGTGAAAAAAATAGTGATTACAAATGAGGTCTCCAAAGAAAAAGGTCAAAATATTTAATGTAGATAATTATGCGGACAAGATTTTAATATCCTAATTTTTAACAAATTAGATTTAACAAAGCTCTCCAAGGAGGTGGCCCCTAGGAGTTTATCAAGATGAGCATTCTTAACTGAAAAAAAAAAAAAGAAAAAAAAAAAAAAGTGCTTAAGGCTAAATTGAATTAAAGGTGAAGAACTAAAAAAAATATCACTGATGTACTGGACAAGAGTTATGTACAACTTCAGCCTTTTTTAGAATAATATTTCTATAGTGTAGAATACAGAAAAAGAATTAGAGAAAAAAGGGGACAGAATAAAATTAGTCTTCTTGGCCATTTCTAAGTATGTTTCCACCATAGTGGAACTGGGACAACTTAAAAGTGAAATCAGATACACTGAATTGGTCAAAGTTAAATTAAATTAAATTTTTCAAAAGTGAAATCTTAAGGGACTTTTGCTCCCATATACTTATGTTCCATTTTAAATTGACATTTTGTATCTTAAGCTGTCTAGATGCTTGTGAAAACATTGCTGTGGGTGAGTCTAATTAATAATTAGGTTTTAAACTACTGGCTGTACTGGGAAGATCAGACAAAATTCAAATTTGCTCCAACTCTGCTAGAAACCCTCAAGGACTGTTATTAAAAATAAAATAAAATAAAATAAAATAAAATAAAATAAAATAAAATAAAATAAAATAAAATAAAATAAAATAAAATAAAAATAATAAAAATTATATATATATATATATATTACAAGGTACAGTAACTATCCTGTTTAATGTCAAGTGGAATCAGCGAAATCAAGGGTTGTGCACCTTTTGACTCCTGCCCATCTTCCCATTGCTCTTCAAGATAGTCCGTGTTCACCTCACAGAGAGCCTGAACTGCTTGCTAAGTTTTGCTGGCTTTCAAGCAATAGCAAAACTAGTAAGAGTCCCTTGTTTTTCTGTCTTGTGTCTCTTTCATAGTTAAACCACACCAATAACAGCATTAATAATAATTACATAAACACACAGGATCAGGTAATGTAGCATTCAACCTCCCAAGTAAATAATATTTTTATTCCTCAGTTACCCTCTTGTTGTTTAGTCTTTTGACTAGATATAATTTTATCTGTGTGTGGGTATATGCCTCTTTCTCCATTATGTCACTGTTTCCAAAGCTGCTCTCTACAGTGCACGGATATGTAAAGCACTGCCATTCAAATCCAGCTGCATATTGCTTGGTCTAGCTGTCAAGAGAAAATCTAGTCCTACTTGATAGTTTAATGTGAAACCCACCTTAGCTGCAGAGTGATGGCTGACAGATAGAACAGCATAAAATCTACACCTGGTGATATGCATAAGATACACTGCTCTGCTCTTTATTATGAAAGGATCATACAGATTCTTTTTAGTCTTAAAACCTATGACCTTAAAATGGCTTAAAATATTTTAGATTTGATAGATCTTCCTGGTCTGGAGTAGATTTTACTACAGTATATGGTTTTATGTGTTCATATTTCTATAAATATTTCTTATCAAATGCAATTTTCTATTATATATACTAAAATATATTATATGGCCCTGCATTTTATAATCCTACAGCATGAACTTCATGGTTTCTTTGTGTCTGATCTCTTTGATGCAATTACCAATAGGGAGTTGCTGTTAAAATGCCATTTCTTTCCTGCCTAAACATAATCAATACAAAGAAAAAGAAATAAAGGAAGAAATTATATTTCCCCCATGTAGAATGATATCATTTTTGTCCAGAGGGACAACTTTGATTATGTTATCTTAATTCCTGGATGACATGTAGGACAGAATTTCACCCAGTTCTTTTCTGCTTAGAGATTTTATCTTCTAGTTGTTCTAAAATATGCAAGTGTACATCAGAAAGAGGAAAGAGAGACTTGATCTGAATGATGGAGAAATTCCAGAGAAAAATATGAAAGAACATACAATAAATCAAGCACATTCTGAATATATCATACATACTGCACATGCACACATTGAGTCAGTGGCGCATGGATGTGGCACAGAGATCATAAGTCTTCTCTGATGAGGCTTCTGTGTGTTCATAAATCCTGGACAAACTACACTTCAGTGAGTGGAGCTAATGGAGTAGGGAGGTAAATTCCCTTAAGCCAACCTAGTCAATCTGTGCTTTCACTCAGATATAACTCATTCACTTCTGTATTGCTGTTTTACAATGTAACTTGTGACAGAAATGTTGAAAAGGCCTTTAGCCCCTGACGTGGTTGGCTGTGGGATATAAGGTGGCTTTTTCCAATGTTGGCTAGTTCCAATGTTCTCTCCAGAAGATTATGTGCAACCTGATACAGAAAGGGTCTGAAAAAAAATATCTTCCACTCAAGTCTTGAACAAAGCTGTTGAATTAACCTTAACCAACTATAAGGACCTTAAACATTTATAATTCTAGATGCAACTCAACAACTAAGGAAATGCAGTTCTCAGGCAGAATCCTACCTAAAGATTTATGACTGGCCATGAGCAGATACCATTCAAAACAAGGAAGTTCCTCCTTTTGACCCAGCAAAAGCTACATTTTCTTACACCACCTTGCTTTTATTTCATCTAGATATTTGTTCATACCTATATACATTTTCCCTTCTGAAAAAAAAAAAATACAGTATTGTCCCACCACACAAAGGTGTTCATACTGTGAAGTACTTAAAAAAAGTGTTACTGTAAACCAATCTTGAATTGTTTTCACATAAAGTTGTCATAGGTACATTTTACATGGAAATCACATAACTACCCCAGAGATGAGAATAATGTACAACTTTAACAGATGGGAATCAAATACTTTGATACTGATGTTACAGGTGGCCTTGAGACTTAGAAATGAATAATTTCTGTGGATTGCAAGGAAGTTCAGTTTTAAATCTCTTGCACTCAGTTTGCCCCTGGAATGTTAGGTTCATATCAGACCAACTCTTAAAAGAAACATTATTCTCTATATTGTTTAAAGTTTCAGGAATCTGTGAACTGATCAGTTAATACCTGCAGCTCCACAAGAAATGCTCACAAGACATGAATTAACCACACCACCCCAACACTTATTTCACCTTGAGTCACTTGAAAAATGGAGCTGGCAAAAACCAAGAGCTGGATTTGGTGTTGTGTTTGCTACAGATGCCTTATTAGGCATCATGAAAGTTACACTGGGCACAGTTCAGAAGGTTAACTTGGTAGTGACTACTGGACTTGATTGTTAATGCAGGAAACCAGGGTCTGCCATGCACAGATATCCTGAATCATAGATTTGGATGAAACTCTAACTTAGATGAGTCACAGTGACTAATTTAGTCATCTGTACTGGAGAGCCAGAATATTTTTATTAATCTTGTAAAATTTCCATTTCCCAAATGAAAAGTGGAATGATAGTATCTTCCCTAACTAACAGGCCTAGTACAAAATTTACTATATTAAACTTGCTGAGTGGTTGAGAAATGCAATAATCATTAACAATTTCTAAAATTCTGAAAGACTTAACTAGAGTCTTATTGTGAAACCTCTTATGTAAAAAGTTTCTTGTTTAAGCAATGAATATTAGTAATTTATTCTTACCTCCTTGTTATTTTCTTGGCATTAAACAGAGAGGAGGAGAGAGGAGAAGAGAGGGGAGGAGAGGAGAATGGCAGCACATTTGTCTTTGTTTTTTATTGTAGCTTGTTTTCAAGCAGGAATATTTTATTTTTATTATTGGATACTGTTCTATTTTTACACATTTTAATGCCTCCATTGTATGAAATTATCTATTCTAGGCTCAGAAGCAATGTTAGGTTTTTATATTTGCAGATGGAGCTGGCTTGCCAAAAGGGTATTTTCTTAATGGATTTCCTTACAAAGGCAACCAGAGATCTTTGTAGAAGATAGGTGTATATCATTTGGGGGAGCTGGAAGGGAATAGCTCATGACAAAGCCACTGGCAAATTCAATTCTTACCCATTATGGGAAGCA
This sequence comes from Apus apus, assembly GCF_020740795.1. Taxonomy (NCBI): domain Eukaryota; kingdom Metazoa; phylum Chordata; class Aves; order Apodiformes; family Apodidae; genus Apus; species Apus apus. The sequence continues at coordinate 7,122,957 of NC_067312.1, read as the reverse complement.
GTGGGCAAAGAAAGCAGAATATGTTATACAAGTAGTTATGATTGCATTGTGGAAAACATTTTCTTCAAATAGATGCAAGGGGCGGGATTCATTTACAATGCACACATCTATATCTGAATTAGTCACACAACTCCTGAGTGAGGAGAAATAAACAAATTTAGGATTTAATTCATCTGGCCTCTTATGGATATTATATTGAAGATAAGACTTTGCACAAAAAATATCTATTTTTCTCACTTCATTTTCTGAATTGTTATTACTAGGTGGGAACTGAGGTGATTAGTTAGTCAGATGAAACTTTCTCCAACGGTCAGAAAAGTACTAACATTAAATGAAAAAATAAGAGGAGAAAAAGAGTTTTTCGGAGAGCGTATTTGGAGCCTAGTGACCTCGGTATATCTTTTCAGATTGTGTATATGCGTGCTTGTCATAACAGGTGGTCTTTCTTGACATTCTATGACTTTGTGTACCTAAGGAGCTATTTCTTTACTGTGGGATTATAATGAGTATGGCAGCTGTATCTTGCAAATGTACTTTGGAATTCACATTTGGTCTTGTTTCCATTGTTTTTATGCTTATTTATATTTTAGGCTCTTTGATAGTCCTAAGAGAAATTTATACAACTAAAATAATAAAACATTTAGTCCTTTTGCTGATTTTTGATACCCTGCAAGACAGAAAACCCTCAAAAACCCAGCCTCCTTGTTATCTCAGCTGCAGAAATTACCACTTGAGGCAAAGAGAAAAGCCTGTGAAAAAATGGGAAAACAGATACAAATGATAAGATCTTGAGGTTTGTTTGGGTTCCTGGGGAATGAAGACACTCAGCCAGATAGTAAAGAAATAAAAGGAATAATAATAAAAACAATTTAAACCTTCACCATCTTACAGACAGAAACTCTTTTCCCTGTTCACAATAACTGATATTTAGTATTGTGCATTTAAGTCACTTTTTGTTTCATTTTAATCTGGTAATTAGTTTTTCCATGAATCAAATACTTTTTAAGGAGATCAAACTGAAATAGCATTTAGCTTAATTCTGATGAGGCTGAAGCTATGCTTCATTTGACCAAGGGTGTTTAAGAGTTGAACAATAATGTGTAATATAGAAAGTCTTTAGCAGCAACCTTTTCCATTCTAACTAGTACATAATATTGGTTTTGCAATCATTTAGTAATTATATAAGGAGGACATATTTATTACGAATTATTGATTTTATAATTACTGCTGCTGGTGTTCACATTATTACACAATGAAAATCTTTTAATATACAATGTTCTTCACCCTCAGTGGGCAAGCAGATAGTGCAATGCAATTTACTGAGTAGCCAAGAGTAGATTTTTATCGGCACTTTTTTTGCCAACTACCTAAGTGTCTCAGTTTCTGAAAAAAAAATATATTGCTAATGACACTTAAACCTAGAAGAAAGCCCAATCTCTCAAGGTCATTCCTGGATGATTATTATAGTCATTCAATGAAGGAAGAGATAGTGAGAGAGAGGGAGAAAGAGAGAAATTTGTTTAATTGTTAAGTTATTTTACTGCTAATATCACCAGGAATTAAAAGTTATAGCTTTAAATTTGCTGTAAGCTAAATAGACGTAAAAGGCCACTATCATACACTGGATCATGACACATGAAGATATATCTCTTATGAAATTGATTTTTCTATGTGTGCAGGCTGACTACTCAGTGCAGCTAACCTGCCTGTAGAACTGCAAGGAAAAGTTATATTTGGGGCTAGTGTATAATTGTCAATATGTTTTGTATTCTTGAGCAAGGGATTTTTCTTCAAGACATGTACAAAAGAGATTGTCCAAGATCACTATTTGATTGGGTCTGCAGCTGCTCACTAATAGCTGTTGCTAAGAAACTGTCACCCCAAACAAAGAGGAGTTCTGCACCATCAGAAATCTTTGAAAATAGGGGTCTCCATTACTGGCTTCAGAATTTAATATCCTGGTTACACAATTTAGACCTGGCAGGTACAGCAAAGAGGATGCAAGTGCCTTTCTCAACTTCTGCACTTGGCAGGACTGAAACTTTGAGAGGAATTGTGCAAGACTGGATCTCTATTACCTCCAGACACAAGCACACACACACACACACGCATGCACACACACTTATATATAGGCAGATTTGACAATGGGCCCAAGGTTGGATGTGAGTCTGAATTTCCGTGTTTTGTTTTTTTTGGTTTGGTTTGGGTTTTTTTGTAGTTGTTTGGTTTTTTTTTCCCAAAAAGAAAAAATACTACTAAAATGCATCACAATCAGATCAGTCTGTTCAATGAGAAGTATTCTCGTTTTATTGTCATTTCATTTCAGTTTAGGCTCCAGATCATCACATTTCCCTGACATCCTGCTCAATGTCTCAACACTTACATATGCACACACACACAAACATGTAAAAGAAGAGTAAAAAAAAATAATTTGAAATGATACAAACAAGTTGCTGCTATATGGCACACCTAATACAGTCTGGGAAGGAGAAGACTTGCGGTTTTACTCCAAAATGAACATGCGTGCAAGAAACCTAAATAGAGGAAGCAGAAATGCACATAAGTTCTTCATAGGCTTTTGACTCCTCAAGATGGGAAGAAATGTTTATTTTATTTTTCTAAAGAAAGAAACCTGAAATAATATCATGCCTCTGGTAATTCATGGAAAACAACATACACACAAATATAGAGAACACAGAGAATAGGAATAGAATAATTAACTTCTGTTTTTATATGGGATACATTGTGAAAAAATTATAAATTAGTTGCTTCTCTGAGCATATCTCTGAGGTTCATGAAATATAAAGGGATTATTGCTAAAGTACTATTTTTGTCATTTAGTATATGGGATTTGGGCTCAAAATTTTAAGTTGGAGTATTTTAAGCTTTGTCTGGTATATCCCCAGGTTGACACAACATTTTTCTAACACCTTTCAGGTAATTGTGTCTATAGTTAAAATGGAAGAGTCAGGAGTATGTCAGGACAATGTGATTCCATAGCAATATGGCATCAACACACAGCACTTCACCTTGTTCCCTCTTACTCTACATTTTAGTTTCCAAAAGAATAAAGCAAGCTATGGACTTTGTAACTCTGGTCAGAAACACTCTGGGATTGTTTTGCTTTTACCAAGTAAAAATCTGGTGTTATAAACAATCACAGGAGTATATGCAATGTATCATAATGATTGTGATATTCTGGCCATGGCAAGTTTCACAACTGGGTGTGCTTCATCATGACAAATGCCTGAGCATTGTAATGTAAGGATCAATCAATCTTGACACAGTGTTAAGACAAACTGGATGGTCTAATGAGTCTTTTCTGTCTACTATGGTAAGAGAAGATCAATCAATGCAGAAGATCAGATCAGTGATTTAAAAATAATGGTTTTTTTCAGTGTTTATACCCAGAAGATTTAAACTTAGAAAAGTCTGTGATCTATAAGAGCAATAACAATAAGTATAAATCTGCTACTCTCTTATATTTTTTTTTTCCCAACAAAATAAGCAGTAGGCAAACAAACACTAGGACTTTCTCACTGTGTTATATTCCACAGAAGTTTTTGAAACATCTGAAATCTTAAAAGTGTATTAACCAGAAATTTAACACAACTTTTGTTAAAATATCTCTGATAAATTTTTTCATGTAAGAGCCAATCTCTGAAGTGTGTCTTTTTCTCTTTCTTGCGTTTTTGTCACTCCCTTGATAATAGAATAAGCAGAGGAGGGTAAGTTTTAAAATACAACCATTTAAAACCTAAAGATGGGTACGTCTGAGTTGTGGATGTTCTGTGATGTGCGGGCGCGATCACAACAACTTGTGAATTAGTGCAGTAACTTGAGCATTTAAAAATTATTTTATCAATATTGAGCAACAAAAAACATTCCTGCATCAAAATATTTTCTATTTCAGCTGAATAATATTACATAATTTTCAGAAACTAGTAGCCAAGAACAAACTATTTAAAGGTAAAGTTTAAAAGGAAATTAAATTTCCCTAAGTCTAGACTACCAAAACTAAAAATGTAGTCTATGCATATAATGTCAGCTGTAGTCAACAGAGATGAAGTGTCTGATTCAGAGTGTGATTTGCTGATGATACTGAAGTGGGAGGGATGGTTGACACTCCAGAGGGCTGTGCTGCCACCCAGAGTGACCTGGACAGGCTGAGGAGCTGATCAGAGAGGAGCCTAAAGAGGTTGAACAAAGGCAAGTACAGGGTCCTGCATCTGGGGAGGAAGAACTCTATCCACCAATTTTGGCTAGGAGTGAACCTGCTGGAAATAAATTCTGAGGAGAAGAAGCTGGGAGTCCTGGTACTTAGTAAATTATCCATGTGTCAGAGATGTGCCCTTGTTGCCAAAAAGGCCAATGGAATCCCAGGGTGCATTAGGAAGAGTGTGGCAAGTAGATGGAGGGAGGTTATTCTCCCCCTCTACTCTGCCCTGGTGAGACCACATCTGAAATACTGCATCCAGTTCTGGGCTCCCCAGTTCAAAAGAAACAGGGAACTACTAGAGAGAGTCCAGTGGAGGGCAACAAAAAATATTAGGGGATTGGAGCATCTCCCTTATGAGGAAAGGTTGAGAGAGTTGGGACTAAAGCCTGGAGATGAGAAGGCTGAGGGGAGACTTTATCAATGCCTACAAGGTGGGTGCAAGGAGGATGCAGAAAAAAGGAAGAGGAAGAGGAAGAGAGGAAGAGCATTTTTACTGCCTCAGAGATGCTGCAAGTTATGCAAAAGATAAGAAACAACAGGACTTACATGCAAATGGAAAGTGGACACCTGATGTGTGTAAGTTTTCTATTTATTTTTATGTTTGCTTATTGTAAGTAACAAAAGTGAAAGCAGCATCCTTGTCTAAACGTGACCAGCTATGGTTCTCATGAAATCCTTTGTGGCTTCTTTATTTTCTTAGAAGTGTCAGGGAGTGCAATAACAACAGTTAATGATAATGATTGTTGCTTTAAAGCCGAGACTGTGACTTTAATAGGTTCAAGAGTAATTTCTTTGCTGTGGAAGTTGATTTGTGATATCCTGTCATAGCCCTGTCAGGCATTTTGTTAGTGCTGGCACAGAAATATTTTATTTTCCCTGCAAGAAAAATAAAAATAATAAAAGGTATAAGCACCATTTAAAGTATTCTTCAACATTCCATTCAGAGGTTGGGAAGAGGGTGTTAAAATTTATTTTGTAAGAAAAAATAGTTAAGTGTAAATATATTTTATCAAAACACAAAAATGCAATACTGTTTGCAAAGGTAAATATAATAACAAAAAATAAACAAAAAAAGAACTTTTCCACAAAAGGCTTGTGGAAACAACTCATCTTCATTGGAAAAATAAGAAATTTACAGAAACTGTCATGTAATTCTGAGAACACATTGAAATTTTTTCTCTGTTAGTTTGCTTCAATGCTATACTAAGTGCCAACTAGTCACTTATCTGTCCATCTTTAAAGCTGTTTTCATGCTATCAGCTGTATTTCCCTTACGAAAAATATATATTTTTTTTTTATGTTTCTCCTGCATTAGCCAAAGACTGTAGAATGTAGTTGCGTAAAGGAAGATGAGCTGACACTACTATCATTGACCTGAAGGCCTCAATGATTTGCAAACTTCTTATAAGCTTAGCTATTAAAGAGACAGAATAATTGCAATCTGTCACTACAAAGAGAGCCAAGTGTTTTTAAGTGGTTTTGGTTTGGTTTTGTTAAGCATCTTCCTCTAGTTAATCCTGAAACTACCTTTTCAGATAACAAAGCTAACCATATTTAAACATTGATTCATCTCACCTGAAGGTTACAAGCCAGGCTTAAGAGATATACTTGTTTCTCCATCAGTTACCAAGGTAAGCCAATAAGGCTGATGAGAAACCTCAAAATTCAATAGTAATATTGCAGTGAAATGGATATCCTTCTCTACAAGCACTTGTTAATTTAATGGAAATAATATAAAAAAAAAAAATAAATCCAACATACCATTTCAGCAGTCTGTAAATCAGTATGATATATCAGTTGCTGTTTAAATTGAGTTTTCAGAGTTTTCTTTACTTTTAAGTCTAAAAATAAAAGCTTGATTAGTTCTTCAGTTTTATCTAAAGAAGAAGCGTCAGCTGGTACATCATAAAATCAATATATGTAGGAATAATTAGAATAATTACACAATATTTATACATTGTTAATTATATTTTTTATTTAATGAAAATGGACTTTAATTCCACAAAAAAAAAAAAAGACAAATATTATTTTTTCTCTGATGAAATTATAATTTACTGTTTTATTATCAATATATTTCTATAAAAGAAGGAATTTTACCTTTCATGGCATCAGACAAGAAATTAAATAACCTAGAACGAAGCCTGTATTTTTCTAGAGACCAAATCACAGGTTGTTTGAGGGCAGTTCTGTATGTCATTTATTTTTAGCTTTACTTAATTGGAAAGGCAAATAAAGGTTTACAGTGCTCAGTGTCACCATTATAATGCTTATGACTTCTTTCAGAGAATGCAGTCTCTGCTTTTCTCATTAGCTACCTGCTTTTTGTCAACTACATAATGGCAGATGAATCACTGGTGAAACTTTCCAGGGATCTTAGATTTTGAAGTTAGAAGGTATCACTGGGCTTATTTAGTTTATCCTTATTCATAGCACAGAATGCAGGATTTTTAATTCCTGCTTCAAGTTAATGCAGTGTTTTGTATAAAATAGTATTTTAGATAAAAGCAAATCTTCTTAAAAAAAAATTCTGTGATGGAGATTCCAGGGTAAATCTTGTCATTCTAACTGTTAATTACTTTCACAAAAAAATTAAATGTGTCTACTTTAAATTTCCCCTCATTATTTTTTTAATCTTGTCCACTCATTCAGTGGTATTCTGTGGTATATACCACTTGTTCTGAGGTGTTGTTACCTTTTTTTTTAGTTTTCATATTTCTACTGTGATGTTTTCCTATTTTGTATATGTGTGAAATATACTCTGCTGTGAATATATTACCTCTTATTAGTCACAATAAAAATATACACCAAGCATAGATACAAAACTTGTCATTGCATGTCAGCTGATCTCTACTGTCTGCTCCATTGTGTACAACAAATCTGGGTTAAATATAAGATAAGCTGAGTTTGCTTAGCCCTCCTTTCACTGAGCTAAACTAATTTGAACAGCCTTGATTTTTTGCAGGGTAGACTACTCCCATGGATAGTTATCATGAATCAGCTGACTTGTTATATGTGATACCAGAATAACTTCTTCTTATATCTCAGTGTAATAGTATCCTTGTCCCCAGATTATTTGAGACAGAGAGCACTATGTATCAGTGGCCTGTATTCATTATTTATTATTCCTTTAGCTTTTGTATCAACTCCAAGCTTTACTGGTAATGATTTTATGTTTTCTTCCACCTTGTTGATAAAATGTTTCCTAGCATATAGCCAAAAATCAATTCCAGGGAGACCCCAGTCAGAACACAACTTATTAGTATTAATTCCCAATTTACAACTATATTGTGGGACATAGTTATCAGCCATTTCTTGAATAATTCAATGTGATTTGGAAAAAAACCATGTTGTTTTAATTTGTTTGGTTTGTTGGTTTGTTTTTTTTTTCTTGTATACAAGTCAACTTCTTTAAAGGAGTTACATTATTATTCAACATTATTACTTTATTGAATTTAATCAGTCCTCTTATCCAAGCATTGACATAAACTGGTTTGAAAAGATTTATTTCTAACTTGTGCATATTTACAGGCATTAACACATTACTTTTCTGTAATTCATTGTTAATTCAGGTTTGTCTCAAGTGGTCCATCCTTTTGCTTCAAATCTCAATAAGACTTGTAATTGCTTGGATTACCTTATTTATTCTTCCTTAAAAGGTTTAGTACTATACTTTATTTCCTTATGCTCCTGGCATGTCCTGAAGTTTTAAAGACCAGATTAAAGCTACTTTAATGGTTTGGATAGCTCCTGAGCCAGCTCTTTAATTTTTTTTTTTTCCTACAAAATTACTGAGTCCTAATGATTTAAAAGGCAATCTCATGTCAACCCAATACAATCTGAATGGGAAGTATTTCATCATGATGTGACAACCATTTCACTCATAATTTTGGGGGTTTATGTTTCCATTGTAGGTATTTCTACTAGTACCACATGCTACCAACCCAGTGTCCTGTTGTCACAGGCAATATATACGATTTTGAATGATGTATTTTCACGCACTTTGAAGTGGTAATTATTCAGGCATTTTTTTATTAGCAGTTACAAACCAAAGTGTCTTCACCCAAAGAATTTACCCTTCATGTGAGCTACATAAGTGAGTTGCACTATGCCCTGGAAGACAGATGTAGAAAGGGCTCCTAGATTTGTTGATAATTAACACAAAAAATGAGATCAAGACATTGCCCCAGCAGAATCTAATCTCTACTTCCAGACTTGGGCGACCAGCTATTTCCTTTAACAGTGTAGAAAAAGAAAGGGAAGGCAAAAAATTGAATGAAAAGGAACCTGTCTTAAACACCATCCATGGTAACAAAGAGATCATATCATTACATCTTCAGTCACATCTGATCAAGCCACTGTAATGATATTCCCTACTGTTACTCCCATCTTTCGCTCATCATTTTTACAGCAATGGTAGTTATGCTACCTCTGGTGCTGTTTGCCATCTAGAATTACTGTTGGGGCTGCTTCTATCTCTGTTATGCTGTTAATAGTAAATTCAGCCATCTGAGTAGATCCTCATATTGGTACTTAACAGCTTCTGAACTAGTTCCCACTGCAATAGAATTGCTTTGTTGCTGTCTAAGGATATGGAGAACAAACACACATACACATCACTTCCAGGGAGAGCAGCCAGGGACCATTTGCAAGATCACCCTTTGCTAACCAGCCAAGGAGCAATAACTCTGTAATCAACATGAAACTAGTTGGTTGTTAGATGCTTAAATGTTTAGAACCATTAGTGGGCAAGGACAAGCCTTAACTTCTGGTCTTTCGCTGGAATTCTATGGTATCTATATCAGCAATTTGCACATTCAAAGTATTTTATTTTAGGTGAGGCACCAGATGATAGTAATTCAGAAGGTCTGGGTTCAATACAGACTTCCAGCTGCAATTTTGCTGCTCACTAAAAAATGCCCGTCAATAAAATGGAGAAAATTATGCCTTCTCTATTTCCCTTATCTATTTATATCATAAACTTCATTAGAGAATGCTGGGGGCAAGTGGGTTTGGTCTGTTTGTTTTGTGTTAGTGCTTTGAGTATATACACCACAACAAAACTCTGATCAGTTTAACAGGTAACTGTACTCTGCTAAGAATATTAATGTCATTACATAGCTTCATCATTCCTTTGTCTTTCTCTGGAGTCTGCAGTACTGTATGCATGCAAAATAACTTATATATTCCTCTCTTCTTACCTTCCCAAGGCAAGAGATCTTTAAAAGTGTTTTGATTTCATTGATTTTGTTTGAACATTTCTATTGGACAAATATCTGAAATCATGAACTTCAAACTTACTGAGGGGATGGCAGGCAATAAGTATAGTCAGGTATTCATTATGATTTTCCCACTGACTGCACACGTTGAAAGCCAGAAGCATACCTCAGTTTTAGAGAGTAAATATTATTTAAAATGACTTATAAGTTTAATCAAGAATTACTCAGTAATCAAATCAAGCCAGTCATTCCAGATTCTTATTTGTGTTGTATATATTTTGTCCTGTGACTCTTGACTGAGTTTATCTGAAAATATTCAAATTAAAATAATCAATTCATTTTTAGATTAAGTAGAGAAGGAAAAAAGGAACTCTCATGCTATACTGTGTTTACCTATCACTTTAAAGGATTGTCTATGAAATGCATTTATATTTTTTTTTCAATTAATACAGAGTCCTCTGCCTTAACAGTAGCCAATTAAAAAAATTACAGCTTCTTCAGCATTTGATACTATGCATTTATTGTTTTTTTTTCCAGTCTTCGTTTCTACAACAACTTGATCTGCCCTGAATGGCATCACATACAATATTTCACATTACATAAACTGTGCTTCTCTCAACAGTTTTCTTATATAAGAGAAACAAGTATAAATCTTGTCATCTTCTTAAATGTGATTTAATGAATAAAGCTATATACTGGACACAGCTCAGCCTGATTTTCTGTAGGACAACAAATTAGTTTATTTGAAAGAAAAAAAAAAAAAAGTGATTTCACTATAGAAACATTTTGAGTACTGGTCTACATGGTTAGGTTGTTCTTACATTATTCTAATTGTTATTTTCTTATAGGTCTGTCTTTAGTCCTGCTAAGAACACATGAACAAATTGACCAGTTGAATTTAAGCTGAAAAAGAGGTAGCCAGTTCAAAGACTCTAATTTTTAAGTCTTGTGAGGGGGGAAACCAGATAAAAATGAAGACTGGTGAAAAAAAAAAATTAGTTGTACCTTACCTGTGGCTGTTAGCAAAATAGTAGAAGATATTTGATCTTAATATCATAGAATCACAGATTCACAGACTGGTTTGGGTTGGGAGGGACCCTAAATATCATCTTGTTCCAACCCCCCTGCCAAGGGTAGGGACACCTCCCACAACATCAGGTTGCTCCAAACCCCATCCAACTTGGCCTTCAATACTTTGAGGGTGGGGGCATCCACAGTTTCCCTGGGCAAGCTGTGCTAGTGTCTCACCACCCTCACACTAAAGAATTTATTTCTATTATGTAACCTAAATCTCCCCTCTTCCAGTTTAAAACTATTCTACCTTGTGCTATCATTACGTGCCCTTGTAAAAACTCCCTCCCTAGCTTTCCTCTAGACCCTTCAGGGACAACAAAGCCCCTATAAGATCTCTCTGGAGCCTTCTCTTCTCCAGGCTGAAAAAACTCCAACTTCCTCAGCCTGTCTTCACAGCCAAAGTGCTCCAGCTCTCTAATAATCTTTGTAGCCTCCTCTGGACTCATTCCAACATCTCCTTTTCTTTCTTAGAATCATAGAATCATTAAGGTTGGAAGGGACCTCAAAGATCATCAAGTTCCAACCCCCCTGTCATGAGCAGGGAATCCCACCACTAGACCAGGTTGTAAATAATCTTGTCCAACCTGGCCTTAAAAAACTCCAGCAATGGGGCGTCAACAACCTCCCTGGGCAACCTATTCCAGCTCCTCAGCACCCTTATAGTGAAGAATTTCTTCCTAATATCTAACCTAAATCTCCCCTCTCTCAGTTACCCCTTGTCCTATCACTATCTTCTCTGATGAAAAGCCCCTCCCCAGCTTTCCTGTAGGCCCCTTTCAAGTACGGAAAGGTGCTATAAGGTTTCCTTAGAGCCTTCTCTTCTCTAGGCTGAACAGCCCAAATTCTCTTAGCCTGTCTTCATAGCAGAGGTGCTCCAGGCCTTTGATCATCTTGGTGGCCTTTCTCTAGACCCTCTCCAACAGTTCTATAACTTTCTTGTGCTGAGACCACCAGAACTGTACACAGTACTCCAGGTGTGGCCTCACCAGAGCAGAGTAGAGGGTCAGAATCAGCTGCCTGGCCCTGCTGGCCACATTTCTTTCGATGCAGCCCAGGATGCAGTTGGGTCTCTGGGCTCCTGCACACACTGGTGGCTCATGTCACACACTGGTGGTTAGCAGTGTGCCCATGTGGCCAGCAAAGACAACAGCATCCTGGTATGTATCAGGAATAATGTGGCCAGCAAGAGTAGGGAAAAGATCATCCCACTGTACTCAGCACTGGTGAGGTCATATCACAAATCCTGTGTTCAGCTTTGGGCTCATCACTACAAAAAGGACATCGAGCTGCTCAAGCAAATCCAGAGGAAAGTAACCAAGATGTCAAAGGGTCTAGAGTACAAGTTCTGTGAGGACACGCTGAGAGAACTAGGATTGTTTAGTTTGGAAAACAACAGACTGAGGGCAGACCTCATCGCTCTCTACAGTTACCTGACAGGAGGTTGTAGTGTGGTAGGTGTTGACATCTTCTTCCAAGTAACCAGCAATAGGATGAAAATAAATGGTCTCAAGTTGCACCACGGGAGGTTTGATTTGATATTAGGAAAAAAAAAATTCTATACTGAAAGAGTTGTCAAACTTAGGAACAGGATGCCCAGGGAAATGGTGGAGTCACCATTCTTGGAGGTATTCAGAAAACATGTAGATGTGACACTTTGGGACATGACTTCTTCGGCATAGTGGTATTGACAGTTGGACTTGATGATCTGAGAAGTCCAACTTTATGCTTTTTTTTTTTTTTTTTTTCTTTTGCAGCCTTCTGGATTCTATGATTCTATGATGCATTGAGCAAAATCTTTGCAAATACATGAAGTTCCAGGAAAGTGAATCTCACATTCCCTCTATTAGATGACACTTTTTTTCATTATAATGAAAGCAGTATAAAAAGTCATGATCAAGAGTGTAGCTGCAAAATTCAATAGAAGCCAGTCATTTAACTTCTTTAGGCACCTTTGAAAATCCCAGCCTGACATAAGTACAAATTAGCTGAACCAGAGCCGGGTTTTTCTTGGTAAGTAGTGTGAAAGTCACAAAGCACTTCTACTTAACAAATGTTTCTTTTTCGTTACAGAACTTTCCGACTTTTTTGAGCTTGATTCTCAGCATGAATTTTTCATATGGAACAATAGTTAGCACTCTGGCATTTAACACAGTAATGAATGATTAGGCAGTAATTTATCTGCTACAGTGTAAAGCTCCAATGAGATGAGACAACTTTTCTCAAGATTTCTGGCAGGGGTTTTTTTGGGTCTTTGTCAGTTAATTTTTATTCACACCTGTCTGTAGTTAGACTGGACTACTGAGTTATGCAGAATGAGCAAATCTCATCAACTTAAAGAAATGCATCCATTCCTTATTTTTTTTTCTCCAAATATTATTTATCTGAAACCCACTACCAGAGTATCCAGTATACATTTTTTTAGATATTGTTATTTAATAAAAGGCAGAATTAGGTTTTTAGGTAATGTATCTAATGCACAGAATGAATCAGCCACCAAGAAAGCAGTACATTAAGCTGAGAAGCTAAAGTAGGAGATACACAGGGTGAAATGAAATGCTGATTTCATAACTATGGTGAAAACATTTTCTTCTGGTTTGATAGAAATGTCTGTTAGGACTGCAGCTCATTTTCATCTCACTGTTTAAAAAAAAAATGTAAAAATCTTATGATAGACATTGAAAGCTGATAAAATCTGAGCAGGACAGCCACTCTTATAAGCAAAACAAGAGTACATTTCTTTTGACCTATATTGTTTGCCTATCATACAATAGGATGAATAAGTCTCTTGAGCCTCTTTCCATTGACTTTACAGGATGACTATGCTATTTTTAAATTCATAAATCTGGTCATACGAATGCCCCCTTAGTTGTCCACTTCTGTGTTAGTTGACTAAATTTGTCCGTGGTATTTCTAGGAGATGACTTAGAAAACCTTAAAATAACTGCCAAAGGTAGATGCAATCAGTTGCCCTCCAGTAGTATCTGTCACAGATTGTGGAAAGAGTCTACAAGACTCATTCATTGAAGAATTCTAGAGAAAAAAAAGATTAAACTTCATCCAGTTAGCACGAGTACACTGGTCAAGGTCTTTCTAGATCGCCACCCTTCACTTCAGTACATCAACAGTACCACACAGCTTTGTGCTGTCAGCAAACTTTCTGAGGGTACACTCAATCCTGCTGTCTGTGTCACTGAAAAAGACGTTAAATAGCACTGATCCTGGTAATGATCCCTGAGGAACACCACTTGCCACTACTCTACATTTGGACATCAAGACATTCATCACAACTCTTTCGAGTGCAACCATCCAACCAGTTCCTTACCCAATGAGTGGTTTATCCATCTAATCCATGTTGTTCTGGTTTAGATACCAGGATGTAACACAGAACAGTTTCAAATGCTTTGCACAGGTCCAGGTAGATGATGTAAGCTGTCCAGGCAGAGACGTTTAATGATTTCTTCATTTCTGTCTTCAACACTGATGAGCCCTGGACTAGAGGACAGTGACTGTGCAAATCATGATCTCCCAAACAGCCCTGAACTTTTGGGAGATTTGCTGTACCAGCGGGGCATGATGAGATTAATCCGAGAATGCTTAAAGAGGTAGCTGAGGTCACAGCAAGACATCTCTCAATGATTTTTTCAGTGCTCCTGTAAATCTGGAGAGCTACCAGTTGACTGGAAACTGGCAAATGTTTTCCCAAGCTTTAAGAATGGCAGCAGGACTGGCCCCAGTAATTACAGGCCTGTTAGTCTCATTTCAGTGCCTGGCAAGATTATGAAGAAGATTATACAGGGAGCTATTGAAAAACACCTAAAAGACAACACAGTCATTAGTCCCAGCCAACATGGGTACTTTAGGGGAAGGTCCTGCTTGACTAACTTGATTTCTTTCTATGACAAGGTTACCCACCTGGGTGACCAAGGGAAGCAAGTTGATGTAATCTTTCTAGATTTCAGAAAGGTCTTTGGTACTGTCAATGGGGTTACATCAGGCAGGCGACGAGTCACTAGCAGGATTCCACAGGGATCCATCTTAGGGCCAGTACTCTTTAATATGTTCATAGTTAATTTAGATGCAGGACTCAAAGGCCTACCTATTAGTTTCATGGATGACAACAAATTGGGATGAGTGGTTGACATTTGAGGGCAGAGAGGCCCTACAGAGGGATCTAGACAAATTAGAGAATTGCGCAATCACCAATAGTATGAAGCTTAATATGGATAAGTGCTGGATTTTGCAGCTGGGACATGTTAACCCTGGATATTCAAACAGTCTGGGGAGTGAGATGCTGGAGAGCAGCCCTGTGGAGAGGGATCTGGTGGTTCTGGTCAACAACAAGTTGAACATGAGCCAACATCGTGCCCTGGCAGCCAGGAGAACCAACCAAGTCCTGGGGTGCATGAAGCACAGCATAGCCAGCTGGTCAAGGGAGATGACTGTCCCAATTTACTCTGCACTGTTGCGGCCTCATCTTGAGTACTGTGTGCAGTTTTGGGTGCCACAGTACAAAAAGGACATAAAGCTACTAGAGAGTGTCCAGATGAGGACCATGAGGTTGGTGAAGGGTTTAGAGGGGATGCCATATGAGGAGTGACTAAAGGCACTTGCTCTGTTCAGCCTGGAGAAGAGGAGACTGAGGGGAGATTTAATTGCAGCTTATTGCTTCCTCATTAGGGAAAGAGAAGGAGTAGGTTCTGAGCTCTTCTCTTTGGTGGCCAATGACAGGACCCAAGGGAATACTAGAAAGATGTGCAGGGGGGCATTAGGAAGAGATTCTTCACCCAGAGGATGATGGAGCACTGGAATAGGGTCCCAAGGGAAGCAGTGATGGCATTGAGCCTGACAGTATTCAAGAAACCTTTGGACAATGCCCTCAGAGACATGGTGTGAACTTTTGGGGTTGTCCTGTTCTGGAGCTGGAGTTGGACTTAGTGATCCAGGCTGTCCAAGGAGCTGGTTGGGCCACCGTCCCTGGAGACATCTAAAAAGACAGATGTAGTTCCAGGGGACAGAGTTTAGTAGTTTTGGGTGTTGGTTGGACTCGATGATCTTGAAGGTCTTTTCCAACCAGAATGATGCTGTGATACCACGATACCGTGTCCAACAATGCTGTGACCTCACCATAAATGGCTACCAAATTAATATATACCACAGAAGAAATGCAGATGTTCTTTGTAGAATTCTAAGAAATTTTGGTTCCACAGTGTGAATGTCTAATTAACATGTTCTGAAGAATGAAACTTTGGGCTTGGGTATCTTAAACATCAATTTTAGTACTTAGTAAAAGGATCAAACAACTCTTCAGTTTTACATCTTACTTGTATCAACAGCCCTTTCACACATACATGCTCTTACAATTCTAATTGCTTATAGAAAATAACACTGAGAAGATGACAAACAATACGAATTTATGTTATTATTAATTAGTTCAAGATCTACTTCTGTTAAAGAAGCATTTACCCTTCTATGATCCTGGTCCCAAAAAGACAGATGTAGTTCCAGGGGACAGAGTTTAGTAGTTTTGGGTGTTGGTTGGACTCGATGATCTTGAAGGTCTTTTCCAACCAGAATGATACTGTGATACCACGATACCGTGTCCAACAATGCTGTGACCTCACCATAAATGGCTACCAAATTAATATATACCACAGAAGAAATGCAGATGTTCTTTGTAGAATTCTAAGAAATTTTGGTTCCACAGTGTGAATGTCTAATTAACATGTTCTGAAGAATGAAACTTTGGGCTTGGGTATCTTAAACATCAATTTTAGTACTTAGTAAAAGGATCAAACAACTCTTCAGTTTTACATCTTACTTGTATCAACAGCCCTTTCACACATACATGCTCTTACAATTCTAATTGCTTATAGAAAATAACACTGAGAAGATGACAAACAATACGAATTTATGTTATTATTAATTAGTTCAAGATCTACTTCTGTTAAAGAAGCATTTACCCTTCTATGATCCTGGTCCCAAAAGTAATCTTTTTTAAGAAAAAACAACAACAACAAAAATCTTCTGCAAGCACCCTTTAATGATGGATAAGGGACAAAGTCATTCACTCAGCTGTTTTATTACTTGTCTTTAAGTCTGATGAGTTCAAAGAAGATGTGCATCACTAAATTCTCAATAAAAGCCCACTGCTTGTCCTGCTGAATAATAAGAACTGCTAATGACACCAATTAAGAGCTGTAAATGTCATTTAACTTGTTTGTTATTTTTCAAGTCAATAAGGCTATGGAAGGCAGAGGAGCCTGAGATCACTTAGACTGGAGCAGTCTGAGGGGACATTTTATTTGAAATATTGAATAGAGTAATAATAATAAAAAAGAATAATGAAGCAATTAAATTTGTGATTGGGTCAGTTGCAGAAGATGCTTCAGTCTTGTAGGGTTTTTTTGGTTTTTTTTCATTAATTATGAGATATAAAGAAACAAAAGTACAAAAGTGGATGGGAATTGAAAAAAGCTGAACAACTCAAACTCAAAATCCATACTAAAAAACAAACCAAAACAACAAAACATGAAACAAAAGAAAAAACCCTACTAATTTCAGAGGATTTAAAATATGTAGGTTCTGAAACTGACTTCCTGCTATATGCTACATTAGTCCACAGGTGCCAGGTTTGACATACATGTTCAAACAAACAGCTAGGATCTAGACAAAAAGAATCTTAGTGCACTATCAGGGCAACAAAGGCTGATGACTGCACTAAAGCTATATTTATTTTATATTATGTTCTGGAATATTGATAACAGTTATTCTGAATAGAAACAAATCTTTTGGGATCTGATGGATAGTAACAGATTGAGTTCCAGATCTCAGGCTCAGAGAAATCTTATTCATAGGGACTTTCATTGAAGTATGCTTAAATCACTTTTGAAATTGACTTCCAGGAAACAGGAAGAAAATTAGTAAAACTGGAAAAAACTGAAACTTCATGTCCCAAATATGAATAGCTAGGATAACAAGGACTTGTCAGCTTGTGTAAGCACCTAACCTTATTAATTATATGTCACAGATGCACTCAGAACTATTTCTCAAGTGTCTCAAAGGCTACTTGCATTCTCAAGGAACTTGAATTTCTTCTGTTGGTCCTGTGCAAAGACTCCAAAACATATATCTCTATTAACTGTTCCATGAGGTGCAAAGTGCTGCCTTTACAGTCGTGACCCTCTGACAAGGAACAGCTTCTTTATCTGTCTTGCATAAGGATCCCAGGGCTGGGGTCATGGATCCTGTTCACAGAAAATGTATAGGACAAGAACTGCATCTGTGTCCTCACGTCAAAGGTCAATGAAAGACTTTAACCTGCTGTATGAGAAACATTGGCTAAAATAACTTTCTAGAAACAGAAAAATATACTTAAATATCTTATCATTCAATTGACTGTCCTCTCCGCTAATTAATACAATTAAACTCTCTTTTCTTTTCACTCCCCGTCTCTTTGTTATGGACATTAAGACATGAATATGAATCTGACATAAGAAACACAAACTAGAAATAGACTGAGGATTCAGACCTTTACTAAAGATATCTAAAAAGAAATTCCCTAGCTAATAGTGGGCTAATTAATTTGGAGTGGAATTTATATTTATTTTCTCCTGTTTTCAGGAGATCAAAATGTTTTGCTGTGGCCAATAAGTAACATGTGCCTTCCAATCTTTCTTCTCGTCCCACTCAAACAAAGCTGTCTGTACACCTAGCTGAAGTATGCTTTTAAGAGTTTTATCACTTCCAAGTGCCTGAATTTATATTGAAATTGCTTCTGAATATCTAGGAAGCTTGGGAGAATCTAAGTGTTCTTTGTTTATTAAGAATACCTTTCAAATATATTAAAAAATCTTTAAAGGATTTGTCCTCAGTAATAGAGAAAGCTGTATGTACAAAAATAGTAAATGGCATAGGGAAGGCTAAATAGAAAATTATTGTTCCCTGGGAGCAATAATAGACATTTTGGAGGCACCAGCTGAAATAGTTATAGCAATTCATAAATATAAATATAAATATAAATATAAATATAAATATATATATAAATATAAATATATACATAAAGGAAAAGGAAAAAGGAAAATGGAAAAGGGAAAAGAGGAAAGAAAAAGGAAAAAAAAAAGGAGAAGAGGGAAACATGTTTACATGATTCCAAACTAAACTGTGGCACGTTACACTATGACATTCACTGCTTCAGGATAGAGTGGATTAAAAATGTTCACATGAGCTCTCAACCACCCTGAAAATGGTAGACTCAGCCATCATAGGCTGCTGAGCTAGAGAAGCATAGCTGTAACCTTGCCTATATTTGTACTCTTCCCTAAGTACTGCTCCTAGCTAATTTCAGGGCAGGGTACTGGTCTACATTAAATTATTTTCTCACTTGATATAGCACAACAGGATTATGTTCCTGAGTATCTGGAAGCATAAACCTGTATAGAGTATTTTTTAATTATTTTTTATTTTTTTAAATTATTATTATTTATTTATTTCCCAATGTTTTTCTTGGAGGACGGGGGAGAGAGAAGAAGGAGGGAAGGGAAAAAAAAAAAACCAAACAACCAACCAGATAAACAAAGCACTTCTGCTTTTGCAGGCTGCCAGTCCATCTATATGTGTTCAGTTTTGTTGTTTTGGGATTTTTTTTGTACTCTGACCAACGAGCAGTTATTGAGTGGTTTTCAATTGACATTTATAACTGCCTCTAATGGCTTGCTTGTACATGAGGCTTGCATATCCTGACTAAATATTCAGTGATTTTTCCGTATTCTAATGTCCTTAATTAGATTTATGAACTCTTTACTATGTTTTATGTTGATGAGGGACTGAGAATAAAATCCCAAAATGCTCACCCTAATGAAATATCACAGCTAACCAACTTGTGCTTTTGCATGTGTTATTTCAGTGAATAATGAGCTTTAAATAATGGTCTGAATATGTTACCAAGGATAGTCTAAAGAAATATAGACTAATGATCTACTACAATACATTAATAAATACACTGGTACATATAGTTCACTATCCATAAGGAGTAATGGATCATGCTGCAAGAACAAGTTAAAGGATCAGGGACTTGAGGCTTTTTTGGAAAGTCCTGTATAAAACTACATGTTTTATACAGAATAAATTAATGTTTTGCCATTCCTATGCTACTTTGGATTATTTTATATTTTTTTTTAGTTGATTGAAGATCAAGTAAATTATTGAGTGAGGTAAAAAAACCCGATTGTAGTGTAAGATAGCTTTGCCTTACATTTTCATACTTGGAACTTATTAGCTTCTTTTTCTAGATTACATAGTGACAATATTTAAGCAACATAAACCATGGTAGTTGTCAGGAGGTAGCACTCTAGTTAGATTGACATAAAACTTTTCTAAAAAGCTGTTACCTAGTAATAATTACACAAAAACTTACTATACTTTGTCCAGGACATGAAGACTATGATGAATATTTCTTAGTGGTATCAGATCACTCCAGTGTGAATTCTCTGGGTACTGAGCCTGTCATTGCACTGTGTAAGTAATAATGACTTCTATTTGGAGGGGAAAATACTTTTTTTTTTTTCTTTTTTTTAGAACTGTGTCTGGAGATAATGTATATCAATGCAGTGTTTTAGACTTCAGTAATTCTGCTGTGACTGACATCAGCCCAGTTAAATAAGCAAAAGCATATTCTGCTGCGTTTTATCCTTCTATGAGTCCTTGCTACTGTAAAAAAGACCACAACAGTTACTCTGTTTTGTGATGTCTTTGTGTAAGCAGGTAGTTATATAATTCCTTATTCCACCAAACAGAATTATTTTGTTAATGCTTTCCATCATTCCTCCTTTGTTCTTTTGTATGACTCTTGCTGGCTCTGCCAACAGACTTGAAACAAGTATGAATTTCCACCAGCTCCCTTGTGCTTTGTATAAGATTCCGTAATGATGTACTCTTTCTGTCAGAAACCATTTTTCACTGTTTTTTGAATAACCAAGTGGATTCTGAATGTTGATTAAGGTATGTTGATGTTCCTTAACCTGCTACTGCAACCAAAATGATGTTGCATGGGGGGGGAGGTGAAACCAAAAATCTTAAAAGAGCAGCTGATAAAAAAACCTATACAGAGTGACATGCTTCTTTCCAGTGTTGTTACTAACTTACATGGGTTTTCATTAACTGATATATAGAAAATCAAACATTAAAAGCTTGGAAAGTTGCATTCATGTGTATGTAAATACCTGTGTATTTAAACTACAAAGGAAGACCAATATAAATCAAGTGGGTAAACCATAGCTCAAGGATTCAGTTGCGTGATATCCAAGTCATACCTTGATTTACAAGTCTGATGTTAGTTCATTTTCACACAGAAATGTTGTTTTAAAATGTTAAAAGGTTAAAACAGAGTCAGAGTGTAATTGCTAGGAGAAGAAAAATTATGTAAGGATTGAAGGAGAAAGATGTTTACATAGGAAGCTAAAAAAACTCTAGGTAAAACACCAAAAAATCAAGAGGTGGCCACCTAATATTGTTGAAGGACTCAAAAAGCGGTGGATTCCACTTCCCTGTGAAGCTTATTCCAGCATCTAATTGACTGCAAAAAACTTTTCCACTTCCCTTCATGAATCAGGTTTTACAAAGCTGTAAGCATCTTCATTGATGGTCTGGACTCTGTATTTTCAGAGCGAAAATTAGGGCAAGGAGCAAACTGAAACTGAACATAGTGTTCCAGGCATATCCAAACCAGTGCTGATCAGAGTGGAATAGTCACCTCCCTCCACCTGCTGTCTATGTGCTTGCTCATGCAGCTCAGGCAACAATTTGCCTTCATAGCTGCAAGAGCTGTCTGTTGATTTAAGTTAGTGATCCTCAGGACCCCAAGGTCCTTCCAGCAGAGATAAAACTAATTGAGGCAGATCCCAGCCTCTACTACTGCTGCTTCTGTCCTAGCAGCAGGATTTTACATTTATGTAATGCAATATTACAAAAATGCATCATGTGCAGCTCTTTTTGACCCAGCCTTGTTTGTATTTTACTTTAAAAGTTTCTTTTTTCAAAGCAGCAGTTTTCCAAATCCATGTGACCTGGGAAGTGAAGGTGCTTACAAATTAGATCACAATGAGTTAAAGTGACATTTAATACAGTCTATTTGTCACATATCCAGTTTGAGACACTTTTTAAGGATTCTTAACAAATTCTGAAGTTTGCCATAGATTTAAGGAGTAAAATACAGACTGTAGTCTGTGAAGACCCCATATATGAAATGGCTTACAGTTTTTTACTGTACCCACTTTCCATTCAGAAACACAAGTGTGGAACTCCTCAGCCAGTTACTACCTCTTTCTATCTTTGCTACACACAGCTATCTTCAACTTAACCAATTACATAATTATTTCATATTTTGTCCTACATCAATCTCACCTAGTGTTCACCAGTTCAAACTGATCACTGCTTCCAACTTGTATTATGTAGTTGGGAGGCAAGAATATGATGAGGATGACTGAGCTGTCAGCCCCGTAGGGCAATCTGTCAGCTTGAAGAAGCTTGCCCTACCTGTGAGAAGTGCAGGGAGTGTAAAATTTCATCCTGAAGTTCATCCTGGCTTACACAGAAACCCACATTTTCCCTTCATATGTGTGTTGGCATGAAAATATAGCAAAAAAAACAGGCCCCAGAAGTAAAAATCTTGTCAACTGCAACAGTTTTATTTAGAAATAAATAATTTACAAGTAGAAATGCATTTTGGTCACCATTGTCTTTTTGACAATTTTTCTTTTCTTTTCCCAAATGACATTTCAGACCAAAGAAGCACCACATGTTGAGAGTCACATTAAAATATTGCATTTCAAAATGTCCACTTGACTTCAAATGGCATGTAAAATCGAGAATTATTTCACAATACTTTGCAATTTGGCACATCAGAGTTAGGCTGAAATATTGAAAAATGTTTTACTTGCTGCATTTGCTTTTCATTTAAATATGGAATTCTTCTTTTTGGAAGGTGTTGCTTTAATTTGATTAAAAAATCACAAAAATAACATTCTTCTCTGTATAAATTTTCAGTGATTTCATCTGCCCCAAATTGGATTGAAAGTAAATGTCAAAGTACTGAAATATCAAAATATTTGGACAGAGATTTTGGGTTTTGATCAGTTCTAATATGCACATTTACAAAAGTGTTTTAAAGCAACAGTTTGTAATTTTTAAAACCTCAGCTTAACCTGCAAAGACTGTTGGGAAAATGCAGAATGCATAAGACTTCATCTTTAAGGATTCTGTCATGATAAGATGCTTAAGGTTGTTTGTTTTTTTTTTTTGTCTCTATTGATAGTGGCTGGAGTGGCATCAATTGTTTTGCTGAGGAATCCACATTTTATTCCTTGTGAAGATTTCAGGACTGAGCACAGAGGTATAAACAAAACCTTTGGAATATATGCTGCTTATATGAGGCCTGTACTGCTCTCAAAGCACCAACTCTGTATTTATATGTATATAATTGTCACGATCTGGTTTTCGGATACATGGTAATTTTTTATGATCTTGCCAGGACAGAACAAAGATAACACAACCTTGGGTGCACAAACGGGCACCGGGGCTGGCGTGCGGTCTTACGAGAGATGGGGCAGAACCCCCTTGCTTTCTAACCCTCCTCACTGCAGTGGGAGGCTGGGGCAGCTGGACTCTGCCTTCCCTCTCCTGGGATGAGCCACACGGCAGCTGCACCCTTTGTTGCCCGGCAGGACCTGAGAAGTTTAAAGGTGATCCCAAATGGTGAAATTAAGACGCAAAGGACATCAGATGTCACACGCACAACAAACTTTTATTAGAGTAACACAGCAAATTCCCTAGAGCAGATAGGACAGGGAGGAAAACAGAGACAGAAAAGAAAGGAGAAAGCAGAGATACAGAGGACAGCAAGTGAGAGCATAATTACCACCACGGTCCAGCGATGTCGTCGGTGGGGAAGTGGTTCCTGGCGGGGAAGTGCTTCAAATGCACCTATAGTGTCCCAGATTTTTATACAGTTCTTGCCCACTGCACCCCCACTTTTCTCTCTGAATAAGGGAGAAAATCCTGCTGTCTTCTCCGTGCTCCTCCAAGATAGCAGGGGGTAGGTAGGGCTCCAGGGTTATGTCCTGCAGATAGTCTTTGTTTGGCTAAGTGTTAAGACCAGCCATTTCAAAGAGGAGGTTGAGACAACTGGCACCACAGGATTAGTTTATTGCAGTGGAGTTTCGGTCCTAGGAAGTGGCTTGAGACCGGCACTCTTTGTCTTGTCCTGCTAAGTTGGTGGTTTTCATGAGACATCATATCAAGGCCTGGTTATCACTGGATGTTCTGTTCCCAGCGCCAGCTGCAGATCTCCTTTTTCTCCAATCTCAGCATGTCCCACACTGAACTCCCCAGTTCTCAGGTACACATCGCAGGAGGGGAAGCAAAACGGTTGGGTGGGTTGCTGAGACATCTCTTTAGTTCATCAACAAATGTTGTTCAACTCTCAGATGCCACAAGACAGACAACATATATCCTGAGTGCCAAAGTCCATGACTTATCTCTTGGATTGTTCGAGACAAGCTCTATACATCCTGAATGTCATAATAATATTAGAGTAATAGTCTTTGAATCAATATTTTAAAATTAATGTTAATCTTTTATAGAGGATTCAGTAACAAAATCAGAATTTATTACACCATACCAATTAGCCCTGTGATACTGTATTAACCAATCTCACAGTCCTAATTGAATAGATCTACAGTGCAGATCTGTTACTACAGCCTGCATAAATATCCAGAAAATGTTGTGTTTTCTCTGTTTACTTTTCCTAGGATAAACAGTGAAACAGTAAAAAGAGGCTAAGACGCAACAGGGGACGCAAAACAGACAAGCTGCAACAGCTTACATGGGAGGATATTACAGCATTACAGTTGTTGTTGCAATGGCTACCAGCTGTGCATCTGGAATGAGCACGTTTGGAGGATAGGAGTTTTTAATGCAGGAAAAAGTTTGCCTCAAATACTCACTCCTTCACATTTTTATTTTAGTTTTAAATCCAATTTTTTAAAATAAAAATATTCCAACAACTCCAGTTATTTCTGTTGTTCTTTTTGTTAACTACTCTGACAACAGCCACAGGCAGGTAGAAGCATATTAACATTTGTGTTACTAATATTTCAGATCACTGCCTTTGGTTACTGAGTGTTATCTGGCTGCTTGCTGTGCGCTGCTTTTGCAATGACAGGGAAGGTAAATTTTTGAATGCATGAGGTCCATAATAGTGTCTTTAATGGTATTGATCCTTGCCCCAGTCACACAAATGAGGCATTTCACCAAACCAGATTTCACGTGCCCTAATTCTAGAAGTTACAGAAATTTTCTGGGTTTTTATTGAGAGTGTTTATCCGTGTGGACACCCCCCCGTTAAGACCTAATCATCCTCCAAACCATCATCCCTTTTTGCAGTTGGAGACTGTGACCACTGTGAAAACAAGAACTTTCTTTTTAAGAACCATCTTCAGGAGACATCTCCATACATATGATAGAAAGGGACAGCAAACTCAGACAGCATAACAACTGCAATTTTGGCATTTTATTTCTTCTGAGGACAACATATGCATTCATTGCAGGGAATGAAAAAGAGTTCTGAAAAAGGAGAGGGGAAAAAAACAAACACCAAAAACACTTCTATGCTGTGCTTATGCTGACAATCTCATGGCTCACACCACCCTTAACACTTGATGTAAAGGAATAAAGTCAGAACAGATTAGGAAGTTATTCTTTATTTGACTTTATTTATTCACTGATAGCTTTTGACTTTTTATTCGGTATTCATGCAGATGTTTCATAGAATCATAGAATCATAGAATCATAGGGGTTGGAAGGGACCTCAAAAGATCATCTAGTCCAACCCCCCCACCAGAGCAGGGTCACCTAGAGTACATCACATAGGAATGCGTCCAGGCGGGTCTTGAATGTCTCCAGTGAAGAAGACTCCACAACCTCTCTGGGCATCCTGTTCCAGTGCTCTGTCACTCTCACAGTAAAAAAGTTTTTTCTGATATTCACCTTAAACCTCCTATGCTCCAATTTGTATCCATTATTCCTTGTCCTATCACTGGTCATCACTGAGAAAAGCTTAACTCCATCTTCTTGACACTCACCCTTTACGTATTTGTAAACATTGATGAAGTCACCCCCCAGTCTCCTTTTCTCCAAACTAAAGAGACCCAGCTCTCTCAGCCTTTCCTCATAAGGGAGATGTTCCACTCCCTTAATCATCTTTGTGGCTCTGCACTGGACTCTTTCCAGCAGTTTCCTGTCCTTCCTGAACTGAGGGGCCCAGAACTGGACACAATACTCCAGATGTGGCCTCACCAATGCAGAATAGAGGGGGAGGAGAACTTCTCTTGACCGAATAACCACACCCTTTCTAATACACCCCAGGATGCCATTGGCCTTCTTAGCCACAAGGGCACACTGCTGACTCATGGTCATCCTCCTGTCTACCAGGACCCCCAGGTCCCTTTCACCTACACTGCTCTCCAGCAGGTCAGCCCCCAACCTGTACTGGTACATGGCGTTTTTCTTCCCCAAATGCAAAACTCTACACTTGCCCTTGTTAAACTTCATCAGGTTTTTCCCCACCTAAGTCTCCAGCCTGTCTAGGTCTCTCTGAATGGCAGCACAGCTTTCTGGTGTGTCAGCCACACGTCCCAGCTTGGTGTCATCAGCAAACTTGCTGAGGGTACATTCTGTACCCTCATCCAGGTGGTTGATGAAGATGTTGAACAACACCGGTCCCAGTACCGACCCCTGAGGGACTCCACTAGTCACAGGCCTCCAACTAGATTCTGCCCCATTGACTACAACTCTCTGACTTCTTCCTTTCAACCAGTTCTTTATCCATCTCACTGTCTGATCATCAAACCCATACTTGATCAACTTATCTACAAGGATGCTGTGGGAGACAGTGTCAAATGCTTTACTGAAATCAAGATAGACCACATCAACCGCTCTACCATCAACTATCCACCTAGTAATTTCCTCACAGAAGGCTATAAGGTTAGTCAAACATGACTTGGTAAAACCATGTTGACTGCTCTTAATGACCCCCATGTCCTTGATATGCCTAGAGATAGTGCCAAGGACAAGTTGTTCCATCACCTTTCCAGGGATGGAGGTGAGGCTGACCGGTCTATAGTTACCTGGGTCCTCCTTCTTGCCCTTCTTATAGACTGGTGTGACATTTGCTATCCTCCAGTCCTCAGGCACCTCTCCTGTTACCCATGACTTACCGAGATGATGGAGAGTGGACTAGCAATGACCTCCAGCAGTTCCTTCAGCACCCTTGGGTACATTCCATCGGGACTCATCGATTTATGGATGACCTGATTGCTCAACTGATCCCTAACCCAATCCTCATCTACCAAGGCAAACTCCTCCTTTATCCTGACTTCTTCTGTGGCTATAGGGATCTGGGGCTCCTAGGGAAAGCCTGCAGGAGTAAAGACAGAGGCAAAGAAGGCATTCAGCACCTCTGCCTTCTTTAAATCCTCTGTCTCTAGGGCACCCACCTCATTCAGCAGTGGGCCTATATTGCCTCTGGTATTAGTTTTGTTGGCTATGTATTTGAAAAAGCCCTTTCTATTATCCTTAACTCGACTTGCAAGGTTAAGTTCCAAGGAGGCCTTAGCTTTCCTAGTTGCCTCCCTACATTCTCTGACAACAGCCCTATATTCCTCCCAAGTAACCAGCTCCTCCTTCCATGATCTATAGATTTTCCTTGTCCACTTGAGTTTGCCCAGCAGTTCCTTTTTTAACCACGCTGGTCTCCTAGCTCCCTTACGAGGTTTTCTACCTATTGGGACACACTGATCCTGTGCTTGCAAGAAGTGGTCCTTGAATGTTGACCAGCTATCTTGAGCCCCTTTACCTTCTAGCACTGTGTCCCATGGGACTTCCCTTAACAATTGATTGAGGAGGCCGAAGTTTGCTCTGTGGAAGTCCAGGGTTCTGGTCCTGCTGGGTATTCTGTTCCTCCCACACAGGATCCTGAACTCCACCATCTCATGGTCACTGCAGCCAAGGCTGCCATTGACCACCACTGCTTCAACAAGGCCCTCCTTGTTGGTGAGCACAAGATCCAACAGTGCTCCTCTCCTAGTCGGCTTGTCCACCATTTGCATTAAGAAGTTGTCATCAATGCATTGGAGGAACGTCCTAGACTGTGAAAGGCTGGCTGTGTAAGTCTTCCAGCAGATATCGGGATAGTTAAAATCTCCCATGAAGACCAAGGACTGTAGTTGTGAGGCTGCTTTCAGCTGCATATAGAAAGCCTCATCAACTTCCTCATCTTGATCAGGAGGTCTGTAGTAGACCCCCACAAACTGTATGTTTACTTGGCCAGAGTGCACCCCAAGTTCCAAGACCAAGTTTTTGCTTGGAAAATAGAATGTTTTGGCAGAAATACCCAGAAATACCCAATACCCAGACAGAACACACATTCCAACCCAAGAACTTGGAAGCATCTTGAGTTTCCTGAGACATCACTGTCCTTGAAAGACAGAATGACCCAAAAATGTGACAATTCATCCATTGTTTGCTATCAGAAAACTAATGGAAGAAAATTAAAATTTTATGCTCCTTTATGTTCTGTCTCTGAATATGAGCATATTCCAGTGGACAGTATCTTTTTTTACCATTTTTTTGTCAGTTGGACAGGTCTATCCTGAACCTCATATGAAAAAGATTACTACATCTTAAAATGTTATCACAATAACAATATTAATTCTAATATATATATATATATATATTTTAAGTAACAACCTAAAAAGCTGGGATATTAATATTTTATCCACTTTCACCAAATTTCCTTATTCCAAGATGGTGAGTCTTTCAGGACTGTATTATTTTCAGGACATAAGATGAATCAAATAACATTGAATTTATCAGAATCAGATGGGTTTTAAAGTTATTCTCAGAAGCAAGGCTGGAGAACCAATACCGGACTTCTAAACCAATCTGACTACTTTAGATGTGGTCTGGTCTTATTCTACAAGCCATCAGTTCTGTGTCCTCCATCTGGTGTTGGTTATCACTTTCAGTGATTCCTGGAAGCAACCAGTGAAAACAGCAATTCTCTGGTACTTTCCCTTCCTCTCCTTAAAAACTCGGACATCTCAAATAATCTTCCTGGTATTTTCCAGTAGCCCTTTCTTTAATGAGAAGATCTGCTGGCTGTATAACTTTCTTCAGTGTATACTGCCGGCTAATGGCAACTTTATTAGGTACCTGCAGTGAGATGATGAGCCACCTGGGAGTATTAACACCTGGATTTACAGTCACAATGGTAGAGCATATTGAAGTCCTTCACTACACTGAATTACTCAATAATAGCTTTTGGAAACATAAATAATCAAGAAGCATCATTTTTGAAGATAAAAGCCAGGAACATGTCTGGCTAATTGACCATGATGGAGTTATAATAGTGAAATACTGCACACTTTTGGAGTAAAGTTCTCTGTCGGGCTGCCTATATCTAAAGCATTGAGGGTTGGCAACTCTACAGAACTTTATGGATAGCGACTCTTACACAGTGCTCCTGCCAATAAGATGCTCATCAGATTTTACATTGGTCTAATCTGTCACATTAAACTGTGGCAGTCTAAGAACTACAGAGACAATATAAAACAAGAGGAACAGAGATAAGAATAGCTCATGGAAAACACCATCAAGATTGCTAATTCAGTTTGCATGAAAATCCAGGAAAGGGCAGTTCCTGGTAACAAAGGAGTGTTACATCCTGTTTTCTATATTCAGTTAAGAAAGTGTTGAAATCTATTTGGGTTTTTAAATCCTTTTTAATCCAGTTGATTAGGAAAATGCTCAAAGTTACATGCAGATATAACTGCTTTCTTGGAAAGAATAAAATTAAGTGTGAGTTGGCTGAATTGAGAACTATGTTTGCTCAAGTTACTTGAGGATTCACAGCAGTGAATAAATGCAAAATATAAAATTATAGAGGTCTGTATGAATACATGAATGAATTTTAGTTTAAAATTTTATGTACCTGTGCAATAGTTTGAAAATGGAGGGTTTTTATTGCTTGCTTATTCTTGCTGGTTTGAGTTGGTTTGATTTTTTGGGGGGTGAGGGCATGAGTTGTTGTAATTTTGATTTTGCTTCTCATTTGCAAAAATTCCAGAGGAAAAAACTTGTAAACATGTCAATAGACTACCTATTCACCCATAAAATTTGTAAGTTCACCTCTATTTTATTTTTTAATAAAAACCCAACAAAACCAAAAAAACCCACAGACTTATTTTTATTTGTATTCAATTTGATTTTCTTGTGATATTTTATTGTCAAAATTATAAAACAAAAATAATCCTCTACCTTCTCTTTACCAACATCCAAATATTTTATAGATATTTTTTCTCTTAATACCATGATTTTGGAATAAAAAAAAAAAAAAAATCACATAACCAGTAACTATTTCGAAATTTGAGTAGTGTAACAAATTTTAGTGTAACAAAATTTTAGACTGAACATAAGGAATTTTTTTTTCACAGAAAGACTGGTTAGGTACTGGAATGGGCTGCCCAGGGAGGTGGTTGAGTCGCCATCCCTGGATGTGTTTAAGGGTTTCTCGGATGTGGTGTTGGCAGATGTGATTTAGAGGAGAACTTTGTAGAGTAGGGATGATGGTTGGACTTGATGATCCCAAGGGTCTTTTCCAACTTGAATAGTTCTATGATTCTAGAAATGCTTCAACATATGTTAACCAGTATTGGATAATATATTTAGTAACTATTTGAGAGTATAAACCACAACATTTTACTTACTTCCTCATGTAATTAACTGGTAAGGTACAGAATCACTATTCTTCCTCTCCTCAGCCCGATGAGTATTAATTATTCATACAAAGTGGAAATGTTTCAATAAGAAACACAGGCTGAAGTATCTCATGGTCTGATGGTTAACATGCAGATTCACAAATTCCCATTTCTCCTCCTCTGCACTAAAGAGGAGGAAGACTAACTGAGGTGTATCACAATGAGGTGAACACCCCAGGAGATTGTGGGGGTCCCTGTGCCTCGTGCATGTTCCTGTGACCCAGCACTCTCCTGATCTCATACAGGCACCTGGGCCCCTTCTCAACTTGATCGTAGGGCTTAACACAGAAGAAGTAGCTGCTGCTCTGTATCTTCATCAGAAAATCTGATTCCAGTGGACAGAAGCTCATTTATTGTGCAAGGATCATTCAGTAAGCCAAGTGTGATTTGATCTTCCTTCCCCCTAAGAAGCTCCTGCTGCCTGCCTGTGATGGTGCAGCAGAGGACAGGGGATCCCTGAGGGCTACAGGAGCTCACCAGGGCTGCACGGCAGGACAGAGCAGTCAGCATCTTTCCCACCATCCTGGCCAGAAGAAAAGTAACCAAGGGGTAGATGGGGCAACCCAAGGCATCAGACACCTCTGTCATGACCCAAGTAAAGTGACCTATGGAGATTCAGGTCGGACCCCCTTGCTTTCTAAACTCCTTCTCAGAGAGGAGCCTAGGTGTAGCTGGATCCAACCTTTGTCTCAGTTCTGACTCTTCCAGGGAGAGTGATTAAAATGTCAGGGTCCAAGGAAATGTTTGACTGTCCAATACCCCTTGATCAGATTAAGGTGAAATGACACTCAAGGTCTGTATTTGAATATTAGGTTTACTTAAAGCTATAGAAGGCATACAGATACTTCAATTATTATCTTAGGCTGCACAATCATAAAGGCTGACAATTAGATCACAAGAGTACAATACATATAGGTTTAAGCTGCACAACCTGAGAAAACATTGTGGTTAGACTTTGAGTTATTTAATGACTTTAGGAAGGTAGAGAGAGAGAGCAGAGGAAAAGTTTATAGAGAGATAACAGAAAATCACTAGTCCTGGGTCCAGCGTTGGGCCAGCCAATGGGCGAGATTTGGTGTCAGTGAGGCTCCCAGAGCCCAACTTTGCAGCCCCATTTTATAGGCAGTTTCATTGTTTCACAAGGATGAGCAAACGTGTTTAAGTCACAAGCCTGAGCAGCTGGAGTGGACCTGCCCCTTCTGCCCCTCCATCCTTATCTCAATCACTCTTCATGCAGCCTCAGGCCATATGCAGACCATCAGTGCAGTCTCCATCCTCTCAGGCAGGCCTTTTGGGATGCAAATAAGACTTTGTTCAGGGGTTACAATGGGGTTTTGACACCAATTCCAGCAAGTATAGTTCCTGAGGGCTGGTCCCTCACAACCTCTCTGAAGCTGGGCCAGGCTCTCAGGCCATAGTTGGGTCTGGCTTGGCAGGACCCATGGCTGGGCTGGACACAGCTGTGGGAAGCTGGATACTAGCATCCTACAGCCTCCCTAAGGCAGGGAGATCTTACCCGGGACTGGAATGAGGTCCTGGGCAGTGGGAAGAGGAGGGGAATGCCACAGGAGTCTGGGCAGGGACAGTGAAGTCTGTGGGTGTCTTAGGACATCAATCTGTAGCAGAAAGCAACAGTTAGGTATGTTTTAGAAGTGGAAAATTAAAGTAATTCTGTAACTTCAGGCAGGACTGAACAGGATACAGAGCTTATTCTCAAAACATTTATGTAAATTCACCCTCACCCTTGCAAGCCCTTGTTGGTGTTTTCTCTACAGCTCCCAGGGTTGCAGGCTGCTCCACAGCCCTCTTTCCCAGGAAGACCATACCATCACCTAGACACATACTCATGGCATAACATCTAGCTTGAAACATTTATGAAAAACTTATGCCTTAAATCCTTAAGAAGAGGTGGTATTTAAAATTGCATCTTCTAAGTGCACTGCACTGCAGTATTCTAGACTTCTTCATCTGTCAACATTCCTTACAACATCCATTTAATCACAAGTATATCACCTGAGGGGAGAAAGAGTGTAGTGTACTAATTAAACTAACTAGGTAAATGGATATTCTCCCATACACATGCAAGTGTAAACCGGGTATGCCACACTGTCTTGGGAGCCAGAATTTGGTTAAATCCTAGAATAATAAAATGGTTTGAGTTGGAAGGGACCTTAAAGATCATCTAGTTCCAAACCCCTTGCATGGTCAGGGACACCTCCCACTACACCAGATTGCTCCCTTTCCATCTTCCTTTCTGGGATGCTTGATTTGAGCAATCTTGGGAGGCTTGTCCCCAGAAGAGAATGTATGGACATGTTCAGAGCCACAGGGCTAGAAGAGGAGAAACCTTCCCTAGACTTTGGTGAGTATGAACTTTTTGCCAAAACATCTTTCAGCTGCTGCCAGCTATCTCTGCTTCTGCAAAGTTTCTCACTAAGGGTTTATTTGCTGTCTTGTATCTTCTTACTCTTGGGTACCCAGCTACCAGGCCTGTACAGGGTGGGTACCTGCAGTGGCACAGAAACAAGAAGATCTCACTTGTGAATCAAACTGCATCAGCCACCCTATTTTTATCCCCTATTTTGCATGTAAATAATTCTTTACAGACTTTTCCCTTTAAGGCTCCCAGGGCCGTCTCTGTTCTGCAGGAATGCAACACCTCAGCAAACCCTTTATCTATCTATCTATCTATCTATCTATCTATCTATCTATCTATCTATCTATCTATCTATCTATCTATCTATCTATCTATCTGTCTGTCTGTCTGTCTGTCTGTCTGTCTGTCTGTCTGTCTGTCTGTCTGTCTGTCTGTCTGACTGTCTGTCTGTCTGTCTGTCTGTCTGTCTATCTATCTATCTATCTATCTATCTATCTACCTATCCTGAATAAAAACAAGCTTGTATCTCAGCCTCTTCTAAAGATCAGATGGAAAAGATCAGGAAAGCCTGAGGACTGACTGGAGACTGGAGTGCTGGTCACTTAGCTCTAACCTTCCCCTTTATTTGATGACAGGTTTTTGGTAGCAGTATCCCCCTTTCACTCTGAGTCTGGAGCCAGAGGTGAGGCCACCCATTGCTATACTGACACCATCTCCTCTGTTCCCTCCTGGCAGCTGGGTCTGGCCCCTATGCCAAAGCCACCACATCTATGGCACAGCTGGATGGGGAAGTGAGAGGGAGAAACACAGCTTCAAAGTGCTCATGCACACCATGAGTGCAATGATGCTTCTAAACCTCACACTTCTGGTTTTCTGTTTTTATATTAATCCTATTTTTCCCTCCTTCTCCCCTCCTGTAGATCCCTAACTTTAGCTTCTGGACTTTTTGCCATATCCCAGTCCAACTGGGGGCACGTCTGCTCCTTAGACAATGGGGTAAGGATGGGCCAGTGCCATATTCAATGGGCATCTTCATGGACTATTCATGTCAGAGGGTACACAAGAGATTAGACCACTCACTTCTCAGGCATTGACTACCTTTAGGTCTGGCAGTGCAGAGGTTGAGATCATCCCTTGCTCTATCATGGGTCAGGTCTTCATCTCCAAGACCACCCACACCTTCCCCAAGGGCACTCACAAATGATGTCCACCTGACTAAGGTTTGGATGGACAATTACATGGAGATCTTCTATAGGAGGAAGAAGCTAGCTGCCCAGGTGGCCAGAGAGATACTGGCCACACTGGTGGGCTTCTTCTTCTCCTGCAGGGGTGGAGGTGATGGGGGCAGATGCTGCTGGGAAGCTCCAGCCTGAGCAAAAGGAGGGGGTGGGCTCAGCCTGGAGCTGGGAAAGTAAATGCAGGTGGAAAGATGTACCCAGAGCCTTTTTGGCTGTAACAATTTGTAGTTCAAAAACATAGACTGACTATCTATCTATCTATCTATCTATCTATCTATCTATCTATCTATTTATTTTCCTTTTACACCTCCTAAACGTTGTGTTGTGATGCCAAAATGTCCCAGCCCTATCAGTGAGTGGTGAAGCCTGAAGGTGCCTATCAAGGACTGAGAGTGTCTTGCAAGACCCCACCATCAGTTTTTTGTCCCAGGCACACCTTGACAGACAATGGCAAAGCCAGGAGGAGCCCCAGTGACTGCATTTTGGTTAACCTGTTAGGGCATTCCAATTTCAAAAAGGCAACTGGGACATGAGAAAGACAAGTAAGATAGAAATTGCTGAAAGGAATTATTAGTGAATTACGAATACAGGGCATGAAGCATTTTAGAGTTGGTGCCATTTTCTTCCTTTCGCTGCCAACTAGTCAGATAAAAGTTTTCTTAGATGAAGGCATCCAAGTTTAGACTCAAGGGACATAAGTGTCTATTGGAATCAAGACAATCTAAAACCAGCTTTGTTCTGCTTCAAAAAGGTAAATGAACCTTCTGTGGAATGCAGAAGTGTGAAAGGTTCAGAAGAAACCCATTACAAGCTTCAGCACACACTTGTGGCAAGAACTGTGACTCTGTATTTCAGAATACAGTTTCCCCTAGGGATGCCAACTAAGTTGCAAAGTTAAAACATGGCATTCACTTCATCTGCATACCAGCTTATCTCAAATGGTGGTCTAATTGTTCCCTAAAATGTTGTTCCTGAAACAAAATATTTTTATTTTTTTTTAATTATTCTTAAGAGGAGATTTGTTAAAAGTTGCTGGTCAGAACATATTATATTAAGTTAAATTTTACCCTATCATGCTGTTTTGTCAAAATGGAAGTATTATACTCAACTGCCTTGGTTGCAATGAAGTTTTCTTCAGGGTAAGTTCTATTTTTCATTTAATCCATTTTTTTTTACTTCAAGGGAAGTACTTTACTTTAATACCTATGTTCCTTTGGATAGGATTCTGAAACCCAAACCATTCATTAGAAAAACAGATGTTTCAAATTCGAAAAAGAATGTTTCAAAATCTTGAAAGTTACCTCAAAATGGAAGTATAATTCTGATGACTGCTTGAATTCTTTAAATTGTGTTGCCTGACACTTAGTAGAGCTACCAGTTAGTTAACTTCTTTGATAATACCTGAAGAATTATATGTTAAAATCATGACGCTTCTTGTTCACTTTTAATCTAATTTTCTGTCTTCCTAAATAAACCTTTGTAGCTTAAGGTTTTATGTTTCTTATATCAGTAAAGAAAATGGACATTACAAGAATCAACACTGCAAATAAGTTGAAATAATATTTCAATTGCTACCAGAATTTTATTATAAATCCATACACACACACATTAACATAATGAGCAATATTATGTGTTTTCCCTGTCTAGGTTCTTTTAGCAACCATTTGCCACTACTGGGGTTAACCCACAATACTAATCCAGTCAGTCATTAAACATGTTTCTGAAGTGCTGTTTTTGCTCAACAGTACCTCCTGTATATCAGACCCTGGGATTTTTTCAGGCTTCACATCTTTCACAGACTTTGGAGAGGGTTCCCAGAAAGCAAATTCCAGGAGTTTATTTTAAATGCTAAGCATGGGAAGCTGCTGGCAAAATTCAACTATTTAAGAAAAACTAGACATTTATAGGTTACAAATTCTTACACAGAGGTAGGAATTATTCCTTTTAAGGAGAATATATACAAACTATTTTCTTTCAGAAAGTGATCTCTTCTGGCCTTCACTAAAGGCCCAGGAGTAGAAGAATAATTAGTGTAAAGCAGTTGGTGATGTCTCAGACTTCTAAAACAACATCTGGATGAAGATATTCCTAGATTTTCCCAGGAGTCAAAAAATTTCCACACTAGGCAAGAGAGAAGGTGGTTATTGATTTTTATATACATGGCATTTAAAGTAAAAAGAAGACACAATTCTGTCTTTTAATGTAAAAAGTCAGTTATTGAGTCAGCAGCAGCAGCAGCAAGGGCTGAGGTAAGCCTGAGGAACAGGTTCAATGGCACTGTGCAGTGGGGTTTCTGAGCTCGGGGACCCCAGCACTCACAGCCAGAGCCTCTGTGGGACCAGGAAGCCCACATTCGTCCATAAGGCTCAGAAGAGGCATGGTGAGGAGCTGTGCAGGAGATTTAAATGCCCCTGGGATTGCCAGACTGGACAAAGAGGAGTGTGGTGTGACAGTTTGCAAGGGACAGTTTGTGCAGGCAGTGTGCTGAGGAGCTGTGACCTAGGGAAGGGAGAGAAGAGCTGAGGTGTGGCAGTGGGATTCATTAGGCAGGTAGCAGTTAGGACCTAGCAGTTAGTTAGTTAAATATCAGCTGATGAGGCAGTTTATTTTCAGTCAGTTATATATATTTGAGGCAGTGTATATATATCTATATGTCATGGTGACCAGGCTGTCAAAAACCATTGCTAGGAAGAATGTGGGAACCAAAATGGAACTCCTTCAGAAACATGTAGCTGTCCAAGTGTTTGGCTGCAGGGAGCGCCTGAGCCTGGCTCTGGTACCAGAGGACAGCAGAGACGATGCCTGTGTGCAGTGTGAGCAGGTGAACGATCTGCTCAGCTGAGTGGCAGAACTGGAGGAGAAACTGGAAAGGTGGAGAAGTACCAGTGAGTATGAGAGGGAGACAGACTGATGGAGCCACACTCTGGGCCAAAGCCAGCAGACAGAGGCTCCCCATGAAGCTGAGGATGCCCTCCCCTCCTGTTACCAGGCAGCAGAAGAGTGAAGAGACAGGGGACAGTGGAAGCAGGTCCCTGCTCCAGGGGGCAGGCAAACATCCTTCCAGCCTCCCTCAACTTAACAGCTGCCCTTGCACAACAGGTATGGAGCTCTGGAACTGGAGGGCCAGACAAAGGAGGAAACAGATGAAGGTCCGTCCAGGGGGTTGTCTGGGGTGACTCAGTCAGCGCTATGCATTAAGACTACTCACATTAGAAAAAAAAAACAGGGTAATTGTAGTAGGCGATTCCCTTCTAAAGGGAGCAGAGGGTCCCATTTGCAAACCAGACCCATAAAATAGGGAGGTCTGCTGCCTCCCTGGGGCCTGGGTCAGAGATGTTACCAAGAAACTCCCTAGTCTAGTACAGCCCTCTGATTATTATCCATTATTAGTCATACAGGTTGGAAGCGATGAGGTTGAGGACAAAAGTGCTAAAGCAATTAAAAAGGACTTCAAGGCACTGGGGCGATTGGTTGAAGGACTGGGAGCACAGGCAGTGTTTTTCTCAGTCCCTTCAGTGGTGGGGAAGACTACACTGAACACTGAGAGAAATAGAAAAAACACAGATGCTTAACATGTGGCTCAGGGGCTCATGCCACAAGCAGATTTTTGGTTTCTTTGATCATAGGGACATTTATGTGACACCAGGCCAGCTGAGGACAAAGTTCAGTTGTCACAAAAGGGAAGAAGCATTCTCATGCAGGAGTTGGCAGGGCTCATTGATAGAGCTTTAAACTAGGTTGGAGGGGGGGCAGAGAATAAAACCAGGCTTACTAGAGATGAGCCTAAGGGTGGTGTGTCCTTGTCAGGGGTGAAACCTATGACCCAGCTCAAGTGCATTTACACCAATGTGCACAGCATGGGAAATAAACAGGAAGAGCTAGAAACCCTTGTGCAGCAAGATATCTATGACCTAATTGCCCTCACAGAAACATGGCAGGATGGAATTCAGGACTGGAAAGTTTCAGTAGATTGTTACAAGCTCTTCAGAAGCTGGATGCTCTTATTGAAGGAAGTCTTAAAAACACAGGAGCAGACTGCTCCCGTGTGTCATTAAACAAACTGTCAGGGAAGATGATCAGCCTGGCTGAACAGGGAGCTTTTGTTGGGACTCAGGGAGAAAAAGAGTCTACCATCTTTGGAAGGAAGGGTGGGCAACTCAAGAAGACTACAGGGAGCTTGTGAGGACATACAGAGATAAGATTAGAAAGGCAGAAACCCACCTAGAGCTCATTCTGACCACTACTTTACAGGACAATAAAAATAGGTTTTACAAACACATTAACAGCAAGAAGAGAACCAGGAAGAATCTCTATCCCCTACTGGATGAGGGGAAGAACATGACAACCAGGGATGATGAAAAGGTTGAGATAATGTCTTCTTCACCTCCAACTGTAGTAGTCAAACCAACTGCCCTCACGATATTTGACCTCCTGAGACAGAATACAAGGATAGAGAGTAGAACAACCCCTCCAACGTCTATGAGGATGCATTCAGAGACCTGCTAGATACACAAAAGTCCATGGGGGCAGATGGGATTCACCCAAGGGTACTGGGAGAGCCAGCAGAGGAGATCACTATGCCTCTCTCTATCATCTACCAACATTTCTGGATAACAGGGGAGGTCCCAGGTGACTGGAGGCTTGCCAGTGTCTTGCCTATCTACAAGAAAGTCCTGAAGAAGAATCCTGGAAACTAAAGGCCTGACAGCCTGACCTCAGTACCAGGAAAAATCATGGAGAGGCTCATCTTGAGTGTGTTCACATGGCAAGTACAGGACCTCCATGAGATCAGGCCCAGCAAACATGGATTCAGGAAGGGCAGGTTCTGCTTGACTAATCTGATTTATTTCTATGGCCAGGTGACCTGCCTGGTGGATGAGGGAAGAGCTGTGGACATTGTCTATCTGGACTTTGGAAAGGCCTTTGACACTGTCTCTCCCAGTATTCTCCTAGAGAAACTGGTGGCTCATGGCATAGACTTGTACACTGTCCATTGGGTAAAAAAAAGGCTGGCTGGCAAGCGGAGCCCAGAGAGTTGTAGTGAATGGGATTGGATCCAGCTGGTGACTGGTCACCAGGGGTGTCCCCCAGGGCTCAGTTTTGGGTCCAGCATTGTTCAATATCTTTATTATCTTCCCTCACTACAGGAAGGATGTCGAGTTGCTGAAGTGCATCCAGAGAAGGGTTACCAAGCTGGTGAAAGGTCTGGAGACCAAGCCCTGTAAGGAGAGACAGATGGAACTGGGATTGTTTAGCTTGAAGAAGAGGAGGCTGAGGGGGGACCTCATTGCTCTCTACAACTACCTGAAAGGAGGTTGTAGGGAGGTGGGAGTTGGCTTCTTCACCCAAATGAGTAATGACAGAACAAGAGGAAATGGGCTGAAGATGCACCAGGGGAGGTTTACATTGGATATTAGAAAGAATTTCTTTACTGAAGAGTGGTTGGACAGTGGAACAGTCAGCCCAGAGAAATGGTGGAATCACTTTTCCTGGAAGTATTGAAAAGAAATATAGATGTGGTGCTTAGCAACATGATTTAAACACTAAACGGGTACATTAGTTTATGGGAAGGGGATTAAGGTTATGGTTGCACTTAGTGGTCTTAAGGTCCCTTTTAACCAGGATGATTCAATGATTCTGTTATTCTATCCATACTCAGATTAAAAAAAAAAAAAGAAGTTAAGAATGGAAATAATTGAAAGCATTGGCATTTCACTCGCTTGATTTTTGTTTAGTTCTGCAGTGTGAAGTTTGAAATAAGCATTAACAACTCACTAATTTTGTCATAAAACTTCATGTTAAGCTTTTTACACTTCCTTTAGCCTCAGGATTCCTTATTTGGAGTTTGCCTGGCATGGATTGCAACTCACTTTGCCTGCAGCACTGGTTAATGAGCGGTACTTTTATTCTAGAAAAAAGTAAAG
Source organism: Apus apus (assembly GCF_020740795.1). Taxonomy (NCBI): domain Eukaryota; kingdom Metazoa; phylum Chordata; class Aves; order Apodiformes; family Apodidae; genus Apus; species Apus apus. The sequence continues at coordinate 7,083,041 of NC_067312.1, read as the reverse complement.
GAGTCATTATTGTACAAATTGTTTTCTATTAGGGAGCCAGGGTCTCGACAAGCCAGGGAATTTGTTTGTTACGTTTCCAGTGCTTAAATTTCAAGTATTCTATTAATCATATACAAAGGAAGAAGTAGAGGTATTTTTTGCTTTTGATTGCTTCTCATTCATATGGAAGTGAACATGCAAATTCTGCAAAGCTTTTGTTCTGTCCACATTTTATATTCATAAACAGTCATTTGAAGGTATGGAGTGACCTATTCACTTTAAGTGTTTAGTTTTCATGGCATACCTCATCTTTCAAAAAAGGAACAGATCTGCATATAAATCCTAGTGCAAACCTGACAATGAAGTTCACAAATGCCATGGGAACCAACTTCCCAGTTGTAGATACTTTTTCTTTTCTGTTTTGCTTTATTGGTTTTTTTTGTTGTTTTTATTATTATTGTTGTTGTTGTTGTTTTTGCTTGTTTGGGGTTTTTTTTGGGGGTTTGGTGTAGTTGGTTGGTTATTTTGTTGGGTTTTTTTAGGTCTTTGGTTTGGTTTGGTTTTGAGGGTTTTTTGGGGGGGTTGTTTTTTTATTTGTCTGTTTGTTTTCCATGCAGTACAAAGTTAAATGAATCCAAACCCAACAACAACATACTTAAAATGTCCTAGTGCCAAAACTTTGCCTCTCTCCTGTCTAAAATACTTAAACCAAACAACTGAACTCTCAGACTATTTATCTAGTAATATAAAGTCATCATTTTGTTATATTAGATATAAACTGTTTTCTTCCCCTTAGCAGATTTTCTTTCATTATATAGTGTCTCAGAGCCAGGATAAGTGTGACTAGTTTCCTTTCAGAAGGTAACAGGAACTGCAGGATGCAAGATACTCCACATCTTGATGCCACAAACATTCAAGCTTTATTTATTCTTTTACTTTAAAAAATAAATGGAAACTTGTAAAGTTTCTAACCATTTCCAATATAGACATTAACGGCCCATCACTCTCTCAATGCTCTTATCTTGAATCTATGCAGTTGCAGAATTTTAAAAGAGCAGTCAAGTTGAAGAGTGTAGCAGTACAGCCAAGGGAGTGATAATGGAGAAAAAGAGAAAGAGAAGTAATAAGACTGGGTTTGAAAATGAAGAGGAAAAGGGAAATGCTTAGTCCAGCAAGTTGAAAAAAGGCTCAGTGAGGACAACTCCACCCATATTGGCATGGATAATATAGCTGACTGACTTGCCACTTTATATGTACCAGCTTTCAATCTGTGAATCTCTTTGGAGCCATAATGCTTAGCACTGCAAATAAGCCACCAAAAGAACCTTCAGATCTTCAGAACTTATTGATACAATTACTTTTGTGCTGCTGAACTGAATGCATTGGTTTTCTGTAAACTTTGTCTAAAACTGCAAGAAAAAGAAATAAAAAAAATAGTATTAATCTGTGCAGCAAGTACCATGTGCTTAGTCTTCTTCTTTGGATCAAGCTAAGCTTAGAAATTCATTTAACCTTTTAGTGTCAAGTTTGATGGACCCAAGGTGACACTGCATTTTTAAATTGTGCAGTACAGTTTATGATTGCAATAAACCTCACAGAAAAATTTATGTTGTCAAAGATTATATTTATACACTTTTTCATCTGTTGGTAAGACAGGAAAGTGACAAGTGGCACTTTTAAAAAGCATTAGCCTCACGTACAATATAAGGACAAGTTTAGTAATCAGTCATGTCTTTTTTGTAAGTCTTCACTGGTGAGTTTGATTTTGGACCTACAATCTTTGAACCTTGTTTCAACTTTTGTCCCAGAATCACAGAATCATACATTCATTCACAGATTCATGGATTTTTAAGGCCTAAAAGAACAATTACAATCATCTTATGTGGCCTTTTACATTACACAGGCCACAGATCCCAAGCTTTATTCTTCCTACTCCTACTTTTTTCCCAGATATTTTCACATTGTTCTTTCATTGTGCTTACTTGCTTACTAAACTCACCGTGATGCTTAAACCTTGTTCAGTACTGCCTATGCCTCCATTTCTTGTTTAAGATATATTCTTGCCATGAATCTCTCACAGAGTAACTCTTACTTAAAACTTGTTAGTAACAACCTGCAGCAACTGCTTATTACACACAGATATGTTTAACCTTAAAAAATGTCTCTTAAAAAGTGCACACCATCTACTAGATTTCATAAGCAGAGACTGCCTTACCTAACCCTCAATGTCTCAAAACATAGGTATTTTAAATTTTGTTGTTGATGTTGTTTTTGTTGTTGTTGTTGTTTTGTTGTTGTTATTTTCCAGAAAAAAAACTTTGTCTTAGGAAATGCAGTGGAATTACAAGTATCATTTAGATTCATAGCCGTATCTGACACTTCTCTGCCTCAGTCTTCCATTTCCCTTTTTTCCCTCCCCATTTCTAAAATCTACCTGAACCTGGCTCTTCCCTTCTCTATCTGCCTCATAAAAGTTTGAACACAAAGGACTTCTTAGTTCACAAGTAAAACAAATTGTCAATGCGTGTCTAGTAACAGTTCATAGCCTTTTATTCCCCCACCTCTCATACAAAAATTAATAGGATGCACCAATCTGCCATTATTTCCTTGACGTGTAATTTGTTATAAATAATAATACAAATTATTACAGGGAAAGCTACTACTTCTCAGAGTGTATCAGTTTGCCAGCATGGGGATAAATAAGACAGCTCTCTCTGTGGGTGATTCTGTCATCAAGTTTTGTACTGGAGCTACCCAGCAGGCTTAACAACATGAGTCCTGTCATGCCTAATCTCAAAGTTTCTTCAGAGAGAAGCTCTAGGGCTAAAGCCCTTTTTAAATAGAAATAACTAAAAGGACTTAAAAATAACTGGCTCTCTGATGGACCACTGTGTCAAATGTATTTAATTGCCCACGAGTAACATATCTTCCCTTCTTCAACTTATTGCACAAACCTGCCGCATTTCCATGGTACAGCAGTTATTCAGGTTATATCTTCTACAGAGACAAGCTGTAATTTTTTTATAGGGAAAAGTGAAAAAAAGATTCATAACAATTCCAGGATGGCAAGGATGGAAAAAAAGGTTGCAGCATTAGTATTATTTTATTTGTTTTTTTAATTTGTGTTTGAACACAAAACATATTTTCTATGAAAACATCTATGAATTTGGCACCTCTCTTTGACGATCTGCCATAAGAAATATGTTACAGAATCAGATGAGTTGAGCAAAAGATTTGATGACTCACAGAAATCACTGGAACATGGAGTTCCAGGCAGCTGAGGGTTGTACTTCATGCATTTCCTGCTGATTTGGGTTATTATTTTTCCTAAAAGAAGCTTTCTTATTGTGCTTCATAGCATATTGGAAAGTCTAATTCTGATTATGTCATACTCTCTTATGGGTGGATGAACTATGCCACTCATAATGAGCCAAGTCTTTGAGTGGTGTAATTTTTCAGCATTAATGTATCATTTAGTACTTTATAGAATGCTGAATGAATACATGTTGTTGGAAATGTACTCTAGGTGATTGGAAATTGTATTCTAGGTGATCCTATTCTGGCAGGGGACTGGACTAGATGATCTTTCAAGGTCCCTTCCAACCCCTAAGATTCTGTGATTCTGTGAAATGAGCACCAGTTACCTGAATGGTTCAGACTGCAGTAAGTGAAAGCAAGCAACAGGAAAACCTACATTTCAGATTTGATAACAAAAAAATAATTAAAAATAAAATCATAAAGTGTCTCAACAAATACCTCATTCTAAAGAAATCTTGTTGGAAAATTATGTTCCATGAGAGTTTTTTGTGTTTCAGGGCTTTTTAAAAATTTTCATTAATGAAAAATAAATGAAATGGAAATTCTTGCATTTCCTCACAACATTGTTTTTTCATGTTATTATTGTCTTTTGCATCATTAAAAGTCCTCAGAGCATCAATTATTATAGCACTTATATAGCTGTGGATAATAGTCTGCTTTTTCAACCAGTGGTTTGCTATTTAAATAGGTAGTATTATTAGGCTAGATTATCTCCCCCAAAAGTTCAAACCCAGAACTCTTTTCCCTTACAGGTATTTTTAAGAATAGTGCATCATGCACTGTTCTACCAGGTCTCCCATTTCCTACTCATACAGACTCACATCCTAATAGATATTGAGAACATGATTTTCTGGGTTCAGAAAATTTTTCCCCAAAAGTAGGAATGTATAGATTTTGGTGAGGTTTGCAAGGCAGGATCAATGTCATGAATTACCTTTAACCACCCCATAATGGAACATTCCCATTAGACAAATGAAGGAAATATCTCACGGGGAGTGACAGAGTTGGTAAAGTGAAGGCATCAAATAAATTACATTCATTAGTAGAGGTAGCTAAAGGAATATATTAAAAACAAACAAACAAACAAAAACCCAACAACAAACCAAACAAAAAACAAGAACAAAAACCCAAACAAAAACAACAACAACAAAACCCAAACAAACAAACAAAAGATCAGAAAAAAAAACCTGAAAAATTAACATTGCAAGAAAACTGGCAAAATATTTTGAAATACCAAAAGAATGAGTAAGCATCTCTCCCTAATGTTCTAAAACCACAAAGTCCACTGTCAGAACCCCAAACTGTTATTATGTATTAACAGAAAGAAGAACACATTTTCTGAGGAAACATTATGTCCTCCCAGTTTGGATCAATATAACCAGGAGCCACAGGTGCTTAGCCTTTTCAAATTGTAAGTTTAATTCAATTGATTATCTCATTTTGACACCTACCTTTAAATCCTTACATCAAAAAATCTTGATCTTCATTTATATACAACTGTTGTTTATACTTTTACTTCCAATTTGATTTGCAGCACAGAGAAGAATTCTAAAATAAAGCTAGCATGTGATGACAAGTTTTATGACACTGTTTTAAATATTGCTGTACAAAACAAGACTTAGAGACAAAAAAACCCTGGAAAACATAGTCAACCACAACCCAAATCCTTAAAAAATAGACAATAGCTATCGGTATTACAAATCTGTTTCACTGAATTTCAGCATCCTACTTATTGAATTCTTCAGGTTTCTCTTCAGTGTCTAGGAATAACCTCTGATAATTTAATTCATTTCGACTTCCAAACCTGTTTCCTCTCTATGAATGGGGAATGGTTTCATAAGTTTTTAAAAAGTCAGAAGCTTTTCTGAATTGACTTACCTGAAAGCTTTGAACTGCATGCTCCAGATTGTTGTAATTCTAGTAACTGGATGTTCTTTCAGGTACCCTTATCAGAGCTCTGAGTTTTTGGAGAAAATATTAGTAATATTACAACCAGATTATAGAGTACAATGCTCTAAAGTAGCCAAGACACATCTTTGTGTTGTCATATAGCAGTAGGGTACTTTGTTTAAGTTGCCATCAGGGACATTACGGGGAATACTGTTGTGGGAGAGAACATACATACACAATGATTTTCGTCTAAAGAATAGTCACTGCAAATACTGAGGTGGAATGAAAAAAAACATCTTTGAACATGTGTTTGCTTCATAACATAATATTAGAAATAATGTAAATGTAACTGTATGATTAATCTTCTCTTTTCCCTGTTTTCTTATATTTATATGCACCAAAATTAATTCCTTTAAGAAAACAGTCCTTCTATTGTTTTCTTGTTTTCCCCAGATTTTTTTCATTTGTGTCATTCTTCTAGGCAAAGTACCCACTCCCTCCAGTTAATTTTCGAAATAAATCCGTTATCTTTCAAAAGTGTAAGACATGTGCACTCAATGAAAATAGCAAAAAAAACCAACTTGACAGTGGACAAGTCAATGTTAAAGCATAAAATAAAAAAAGGGACAAAAAGATTAGTGTAAGAAAGAAGCTGCCAAACTTTCAAAGATAAAAGAAGTAATAATAATTTATTTTTTTTATCCATCAAAAGCAATAAACTTTCCGGAGAGTTTATGGGATTTACAAATGACCAAGATGTTAAAGAATCATACAAAGAAGATAATGTCATGACAGAAAAGAAAAATAAATTCCTCATATCCATTTTCGCTGTGAAGATGGGAAATTCTATCGCTTCTCTGTGTCTGAATGCCATTCTCAAAATGAAGTGTCAGTAGACATGATTTTAGGCACATTGATAAAAAGTGACAAATCATCAGGACCGATATTATTTACCTAAGAGTTTGAAATGAATTCAAGCACAGAATTACTGAATTGACTATTTTTCAAACTATATTCCTACAAGATAAGAGGTAAGGGGACAAAGGGGAGAGAGGCTAAAGTAAAGGAATGGGGAACAGAGAATAGAAAATGGGGAAAGAGAAAGTGGGAAAAAAGAAGGAAGAGGGAAGAAAGACGGAAGAGGGAAGGTGAGCTGGGTGAGGGGAAAGAGGGCAGATAAGATTCATTGCTTGTAAATAAGGTTTTTTTGAGAACTGAAGTCATAAACCAAATCAGAATTCCTGCTTTTTTCTGTGTCCGCAACTCAACATTGCATGAAGTTTTCATACAGAGCTTCTACTAGTAGATATTTGGTGATTTTAATTTGAAAAAAGGAGTTCTATTATTTGGAAAATGACCTTAGCAATTTCATTAATGAGGAATGACATTTTAATTATTCTGAACATTTAACATATTTTTGAGATCAAAAGTTTAGATATTCTTATTTTCTTCCATTTACTCCACAATGTGGCAGCTATCGCATCCAACTTCTTGCTCTGCTCATTAACAAGACAAATCAGAACAACAGTAACAACAAAAGCTCTCCAAAACTATGTTCAATTATTTTTCTTTTGAGGAAATGCAAAATTCATTGCTGACAACATGGCAACTTTCCAGTAAAATTTTTCTTTTGGTGGCAAAGACAGAAAGCATGTGACAATAGCATATTGGCAATAACAGCTTTAACAAAGATCACTACACAGTGGCTACCACCATTGTGAAATACCAGTCTTTGAAAGATAATACTAATTCAAATAACATAGCACTGCATACAGGTAAGGAGTTCAAAGACCTTGAATGTTGAAAAGAACTACAGATCTCACACACAAACCAACAAAAAAAGGTAGTATGTAATGGAGACCTGAATAATGTAAAAGGTTTTGCCTGTGACGAAGGGAGGTGAATGGAAGGGAGAAATAGACAAGGAGGGGAGGAAAAAGCGAGGGAAGTGGAATGTGAATTTTAAGTATTGTAATCAGAAGATGTGAGTTGTCACCTCCTACCAAGATTTTTCAAACAGCAATATCCAGAATAAATGGGCAGCTGAGCATCAGTGCTGGCCAGATAGTCAGTAAGGTAAGTACACCAAATCAACCACAAGGGGAGGTTTTTTGATAGGAAAAAAAAGTGTGTTTTCGGTGTTTAGTTTCTAATAGAAAGGTATAAAAAAATAATTATAAGTTGCAGAAAGTTGTTTGATTGTTGGCAAGAATGTCTGGTCAAAATTTGAAACAAAAAGAAAAAAACTATTGAATTTAGGAAACTAAACAGATGCATAGATGTCTAGTGACATAAGAAAAAAAAAAATAAAAATTGGAAAGACTATGCAAAGTAAGACAGAAGAAAGGCCCAAAGGTAAGAGAAGAAACTGAGATGGCCAATTATGCAAATGCATGTACTCTCCTTGTTTTGGTTTGTTGTTGGTTTTTTTTGTTTGTTTTTGTGTTTTTTTCCTTCATCTTTATGATGATAATATAATTCAGTATTCCTCCTCCATAAATCCAATGACATATTTCACTTTCATTTTAATAATTTCCATCCACCAAATAAATTTTTTAGCCTGGCTCCAAATTTAATTCACTTTTTTAAAAACTTGTTGACAGCCAAAAGAAAAAAACACAAAACAATCCAAAACTTATGAAGTGATAGTGATGATAAACTGGTGAGCCAAGGCCTATGACTCACATATTAGTGTTTCCAGGGGAATTCAATCCGCATTTAGAGTCCTTCATAAGGTTTTTTAAATGATCAGGCAAATGAAGCTTGTATCAAAGTTACTCATGTTTTGTAATTAAAAAAATACTTTGAGTAAATACTGAAACCTGGAGGTCCAACCAGATTAGAAATTAATTTTATACACATTCTTTGACTCTGTTTACCACTTAGTAATGCTAGAGCTGAAAAGAACCTTTCTCTCCATACTTTGGTAGAGATTAGGGGTAAATAGGTCACTGCTCTGGAAGGCAGTAAGCAAATGTTTTGGATTAAGGTGTTAATTCAGCAGCATGGTTGATTCAGTGGTTGGAGCCTGCCTCCAGTCATACTGATGGCAGACTTTTCAGACAGTGATTTTCATCAATCTTTCTTCCTCTTGGAACTGACCATCTTCAACACATTAAAAACTAGCTGAGAGAGGGGAATTTTTAAAAATTGTGGTTTTATAGGATACCTATATTTTAGTTACTTGAACAAAAGGAATGAACAGAGCAAAAGAAGTAGGCAGATCTTTCCCAGCTATCCAGGAGATTAAAATTTTGAAACATTAGTTTAAGAGGTGAGCTATATTGCTCAAATGTTGTCAAAGAGTGAAGTGAGTTGAAGCTGTTCTAGTCACTGAGCTTTTGGGTAAAAGAGGAAAGCAGCTTCAAGAAAATTGCTCTTCATGTCCTGAACTCTACTACCAAGTGTCTGACATGTACTTTCAAATCAAATATAGCATTTCAGTTGGAGAAAAAAAAGACAGGAAAAAAAAACAACAAAATAACACAACTCCCCCCCACACACTTTCATATTTAGTTTTGTCTAAGCCTTTTTGCTTGTTTGTCTTTCACTTATTTTTCCTGCAACTGAGTCAGAAAGTAATTTTCATAAGCCTGTTTGTAGTGGTTTTATTTTCTAATACTCCCTTTGATTTAAACTTTTTTATTAAGATATGAAGTTTGAAGTGTATCAAGAAGCCTACTTGTATCAGAGAGGGTTTGAGATATAATTTTCCTGCTCCATAGTTAAAAGCAAAGATTTCTCTTTAATGTACTTATTAATCTAAACTATAACTAAGTTGTTTTTTTTTTCCTTAAAATTATTATTTCTTCATTTTAATTGATGCAAAAATTAGTAGAAGTAAATCCTTTCCACAGGAATATGAAGACCAAATACATTTACAGGAACCAAGGAATTTAAAAATTAGCTAAATGGCCCTTACTTTTCTCAGCAGATTTTAATTTGCAATATGTATTATCTTTCTGTTGTATTTTCTTTGGATTTTTGTTTCTAATTTTGTTAGATTAAAAAAACAAAACAGAAACAAACTAAAAAAAAATAATCAAAAAACCCGCAAACAACTAAAAACAAACTCCCAAAAACTCCCACCAAACGAAAACCAAACCAAAACCAAAAAATCCATAAAATTAAGAGTAAGATACAACAGAATTCAAAGAGTAAAACAGATTAAATAATCATATTAGAATACATGAAGGCAAGGCTGTGTTTCATATTGTAAAAAAATATATTATTTGTATTGAGGGAACTGCATTTCTATGTTGAATCACCGGGAGAACCTTTAAGATTATGCTCGCTGAACCTCAGTTCACCTGTTGTGATTAGTATTAAGTTTCATTACAGAAGTCATCTTAAAAGCAAATCAGAATTCCTGGCAGGCAATGTTTTCTCTTGATCTAGTCCATATCTGGTGGGATTTTAATTCTGCTGCTAGGATCTGTCATTGCCAGGGGACATGCTTCCAAGCTCAAAACGACAACTGATGAAACTTGTCCTTTTTTTTTTTTTTTTTTTTTTTTTTATTCAGTGGCAGCTAAGATCTCCTGACCAACAGGAAATATCCAGACTGAAAGTTATTGAATTTTTAGAGTGTTGATGAAAACATCCATATATTTAAGTGAAATTCTGATAAAACAGAGGCAGACAGACAGGCAGATAGCAGACACAGCATTGTTTATGTGTTTTGTATTTAAACAGCATACATATGTAGAATGCCATACCAGCTCATAACTCAGACTTACTGATACTCATCTAACAAATTTAGTACTGCCCTCTACAGATCAAGAATTTTGGGACATAAACTATGAAAAGTAAAGGGAAAACTGATACTTTAAAATACTTGCTATTCCTCCTTGGTGAATGTCTAAAATTTCTGTCATCCTGGGAGGCTGATTCTGTTCCCATGTATTTTAATTTTATATGGCAGTATACCTCCACCAGCTTTATCAAAAGTCCTAACATATACTAGTGGAACTGATGACAAGTGTGATTATCCATTTCACAAAATATCTGTAACCTATCTTTAGGGACTTCCAAAGATCCTGTCCCCACCCCTTATCCCAGTGTTTCACACCTTAGCGTATACTTTTGACTGCTTTCAACTAGTTAAAATCTGTCTTGGTAACATGTTATTCCTGGTAACTTGGAGAATTCATCAAACACCAGGAGTTTAAACTAACCGTATTGAACAAATGGCTTCCTTTAAAATTGACTGATTAAACTTGATAGAAAGTGTCAGAACAACAAAACCCATGAACAATTTAAGAACTTAAGGCGACTTTACAAAGTTGATTAGGAACCAAACTGTGGATATATTTAAAATCAATTAATCAGAAAAATATTTCTTAATATATTTTGAATCTGGTCCTCACAGATCTGCAAATCATTGCAAGAGGATAAACCTATGATGAGATGCATGAGACTTGCCATGGCTCAGCAGGGAACTTCTGACCAAACTAAAGTGGAAGAAAGAAGTTTGTAGATCATGGAAGAAGGGATTGACCATTTGGGAAGAATGCATGAATGTGGTCAGAGGGTGTAGGGATACAACAAAAAAAGCTAAGGCCTCCTTACAATTAAAACTGGCAAGGGAAGTCAAGGACAATAACAAAGGCTTCTTCACGTACATTGGAGGTAAAAGGAAGACCAGAGGAAAGGTGAGCCCACTGCTGAATGAAGTGGGTGCCCTGGTTATGGAGATATGGAGAACACAGAGTTATTGAATGCCTTCTGTGCCTCAGTCTGTACTGCTAAGGCCAATCGTCAGGATTCCCAAATCTTCCAGATCACAGAAATAGTCAGGAGTGAAGAAGACTTTACCTTGATTGAAGAAGATTGGGTTAAAGATCAGTTAAGGAAGCTGGACATCTACAAATCCATAGATCCTGATGGGAAGCACCCATATGTGCTGAGGGAGCAGGCAGAAGTCATTGCTAGACCACTCTCCATCATCTTGGAAAAGTCCTGGAAAACGGGAGAGATGCCTGAGGACTGGATGAGCTAATGCCACTCCAGTCTTCAATAAGGACAAGAAACAGGACCGGGGTGACTACAGACTGGTCAGCCTCACCTCCATCCCTTGAAAGATGCTGGAGAAACTCATTCTGGGGGTCATCTCTAAGGACTTAGAAGAAAAGGTTATCAGGAGTAGCCAGCATGGATTCACGAAGAGGTAATCATGTTTGACTAATCTGATAGCCTTCTATGATGGTGTGACAGAATGGATAGATGCAGACCAGTGGATGTTGTCTTCCTTGACTTTAACAAGGCTTTTGACACTGTCTCCCATAATATCATTGTGGATAACCTCAGGAGGGATGAGTTAGAAGAGTGGAGAGTGAGATTGATTGAGAACTGGCTAAACGATAGAGCCAAGAGGATTGCGATCAATGGTGCAGAGTCCAGTTGGAGATCTGTGACTAGGGGTGTTCCCCAGGGGTCAGTACTAGGTGGAGTCTTATTGAACATCTTAATCAATGACCTCCATGAGGGGATAGAGTGTATCCTCAGCAAGCTTGTGGATGATACAAAGCTGAGAGGACTGGCTGATACATTGAAGGCTGTGCAGCCATTCAATGAGATCTAGAGAGATAGGAGAGCTGAGCAAAGAGGGTCCTAATGAGGTTCAACAAGATTAAGTGTAGAGTCCTGCACCTGGGAAGAAAAAACACCATGCACCAATTAGATTAGGGGTTGACCTGCTAGAAGCCAGCCCCATGGCAAGGACCTTGTGACCCTGGTGGACAACAAGTTCTCCATGTGACACCAATGTGTCCTTGTGGCCAAGAGAGCCAATAGCATCTTGGGATATATTAAGAACAGTATGGCCAGCAGGTCAAAAGAGGTTCTCCTCACTTTCTGCTCTGCCCTAGTAAGACCATATCTGGAGTATTGTGTCCAGTTCTTGGCTCCCCAGTCAAGATAGATAGGGATATACTGGAAAGAGTCCAATGGAGAGCTACAAGGTTGATCAAGGAACTGGAACAGGTCACACGAAAGGCTAAGAAACCTGTGGCAGTTAGTCTTGAGAAGACTGAGATGGGACCTTATTGATTTCTCTAAATATCTGAAGGGTGGATGTCAAGAATGGGACAGCATCTTTTCAGTGGTGCCCTTTAATACGATAAGGAGAAATGGCACCAAGCTACAATACAGGAAGTTCTACCTCAACATGAGGAAAAACTTCTTTACTGTTTGAGTGACGGAGCACTGCAACAAGCTGACCAAGGAGGTTGTGGAGTCTCCATCTCTGGAGACTTTCAAGACATGTCTGGATGTGTTCCTCTGTGATCTGCCCTAGGTGTTCCTGCTGCAGGAAAGGGGTTGTACTTGATGATCTTCAGAGGCCCCTTCCAACCCTTAAGATTCTATGGTTCTATGATTCTATGATAAACTCAGAGGCATAATTCTATACTGATGGGACTTCCAAATTTACCTTCTATTATATTCTTCTATTATGGAACCTCTGTGAAGACTACAAAAGTCTTTTCTGATATTGTGTACATATATTTAATATAGATTGTTTGTTAGAGAATACTTTATGAGGAACATTCTAGACATACAGTAATTGAGTATTATCACTAGAATTCTAAGCAAAGGCATAACATTAAACAGATGGTAAGATTTATTTTTCCTGTTTACTCCACATCCTGTTTAGCACCACTATGAAAATTATTACCTAGCGCCTTTAAATCATGCATTCAAAACTGATTGTGACTATTATGATGACTATGGTGATAATAATAGCAATCATAGCAAGAATCTTGGTTCTCTTTACTTCCACTCAAACATCTCAGGCAAATTAAGACTCTACATGTCCCATTTTCAAAGCTTTTCACAAATATATAGAGGCAAAAGAAGGTTAAAATGAAATATATTTGCGTTCTTCCTTTTCACATTTTGTTTTATTCTTTATTGCAAGGACAACCTTCATTCAAAATAATTTTGTAAACTATTATCCAAAATAAGGCATTTCAGTCCTACGGCAGTTAATGATTACATTGATTAGTTGTTTATGTACATAAAGGGATATTTCACTGTCTTTACTGCCTTACATTTTGGTTTCTTAATCTCTTAGGTATGAAGACCTATCAATCTCATTTTTCTTATTTCATTCTCACTCTCTTCTTTATTCTTGTATTTTTAGTTTGTTGGGGTTTTTTCCATCTTCACTTGTCTCTGTTACTGTGTCATGCTTGTCCACATTGTGAGCTCATTTTTAATCTAGCATGTGGAGATCTTTTCTCCTTTTCTTGACACATATAAGACTGTAGACCCGTATTCAAAGCCAGCTCCTGGGCAGAACAGGTGGGATATTGAAGTTCCATCTCCAGAATAATGATTGAGCTGAACAAGAGGTTTTTCACTCTCTCTCAGTTATACATATATGATATATGTAATACGGTTGTATAGATTAAAAAAGTGTAGTGCAGCTTTTCAGCTTCTGAGTCCTGATATAGTATGTGTGACAAACTTAAGCAACTTACATCAAGGAAAGAAAAAGATTTTATTGACAACCTTATCTTTTGTAGCCCATCTGCCCTAGGTGTCACCACTCTAAAAGTGCTGACACCTGTGAACAAAGCACTACGGACAGAAATGTCCCCATCCTCTGTCCAGGAAACAGATATTTATCTCAGCATTGATATTTCCACTGCTGGATCTGGGTGCCTACTCCCAGACAATTTAGTACTGAGGATCACCATGTCTAGGGTCCTTCTTCTGCCCTTCACTGTTACGCTAAAGGTCTTTGAAACAGGTAGATCTGATTCTGAAAATAGGAGTGTGGTAGATTTTCTCTAAGAAAGATGCTAGTGAAACCAGCATGATTTACTGCTTTATAACGCTGGTTATTGCTACTTATTGCATGACCTAGCCTTATGTTTGACAGTCAAAAGAAAGCCTGGTAGGCTGTAAAAAAAATCAGATACAAAATGAATTGAAATGCTGTTATAGTTGACTCCCCACTGTGATTCAATTCCCCCTAAGCTTTCGGACTGCAATGTCCTAAGAACATGTGCAAGGTTAAAAGTTAAGTTACTCCTGAAAGACATTCACCTGAGTATTATACTGATGGTATCATTTCACCATCTCCCCATCAGAGGTTTCTTTACACAATCTGCTCCTCCTGGGAATGAGGAATTTGGATGTTTGAACCTGTTTGAATCCCTAAGTGACCCCAACCTCTTATGTTGCAGCCCAGTTCCAGATGTGTCTTGCCTGGTCACCTGTCCCAGACAGGAGAACAGCTGAATGGCTGATCACCTCCAGAGCACTTGTTTTTCCCTCAAGTGAGCAACAAGTCCTTCAGGAAGCAGCAAGTACAAGGCCTTCACCACAACACACTTGTCCCATTAGACCCATTCCTCCTTCTGCTATCTCAGCTAATTGTCTTGGAAACGGTTCAGAGGATGGAATCTAAGGAGAGCAAGCAGAAAACAACAAAATATACCAAAAAAAGGAAAGAAAATAGGCTCCTCAGCTAAATGGGGAGCAAAATTACCTTATATTAAACAGCTTTTCATCTAGTAGCTCTCACAAAGCTACTAGTTAGTATTCAATTTCTAACCACTGGTAAGAGCTCCATCCCATTATGAGAGAATATAATTTTCTTTTTGCTTCATTGCTTGTTTTTAATAAATCACATGCAGAGCTTTTATACCATAAGCCTCCAAAATAAAACTTGTGTGCACACATTTCACATAATAAAATAATAAACACGCATGCATACAAACACAAGTAGAAGCCAAATAATTACTGAGTTGCCAGGGTCCTAAATGCTGGATTGTAAATTATAGATTGGTTTGGGAATTTTGCCCTGTTTGACTCAGTTTTGATAAATATGCTTTAAAATGTAAACTGTGTGATGCTGATATGCTGTGGGTATGTTCACAGAGAGTCTGGGTTCCTCTGATATATTATGCTGTCTTCTACAAAAAGGTCAGCATTTTGCCTTCTGGAGCAAAGAAAAGCTCTTGTAGGTCTGGTCAATATAATGAGTTTTCTTTGGCAACTTTATCTGTTTCCATATGTTAAAAGTGAGAGCACTAATTTCATGCTTAGCCAGAATGAGGGCTATAATTCAATTGTCTCAATAGGCACAGGCATAAATTCTAGATATGCACAGTAAAACCCTATAAAATTATACAAAATTATTATTTATTTTAATAAAATATATTTTGTTTTGCCTGCTAATTTTATGTCTGTGGGTACTGTTAGTGCATGTTTTGTTGTGGTTTTTTTTTTTCCAGCCTGTTCCTGTAATAGTAATGAATACAACCAAGAGGAAAAGTTCTGCTGTAAGAAAATCACACAAGTCTGAGAAGTACAGATCTAAAAACTAAAGGTATTTTGTGAGACATCACAAATTCATATCACTGAGTAGTGTCTACAGTAACCTAAACTTGAAATTAACACAAAATTAGCTTACTTCCATTCAAGCCTGCATTTCAAATAATTGCTGCCCCAAGCTTCAACAAGGTGACATTTCCATGAATTTCTTCCAATGTACCTGTGTAGATGTGTTGATAGTGAACAAGCATGATGCTCCAACACGTTCTGCTCCATGTTGAATGATAAAAGAATAACATTTCAAATAGAAACTAACAAAACCCAACCAAAGCAGTGAGGTGGATGAAGCTTTTTATAAGCAGCTGGGAGAAATCTCCCAGTCACTTATTGTTGTTCTTGTGGGGGACTTTATCCTCCCAGACATCTGCTGAGAATCCAGCACAGCAGAGAGGGAACACTCCAAGAGGTTTCTGGAATGTGTGAAAGGTAACTTCCTCACACAGCTGATAACTGAGCTGAGGAAAGGTGCCCTCCTGGACCTGCTTCTGGTGAATAAGGAAGATCTTGTGGGGGAAATAAAAGTTGGAGACCATCTAGGGCACAGTGATCATGAGATGATTGAGTTTTTGATCCTTGAAGAAACAAGGAGAGGGGTTAGTAAAACTGCGACTTTAGACTTCTGGAGGGCAAATTTTGACGTGCTTAGAAAAAAAGATTGACAAAGTCCCTTGGGAGGCTGACTTGAAAGATAAAGGAGTCCAGGAAGCCTGGACATACTTGAAGAAATAAGTTTTAAAGGCACAGGAGCAGGCTGTCCCCATGAGGCGAAAAACCAGTAAGTGGGGTAGGACACCAGCCTGGATAAATAGGGACCTTTGGCTGGACCTTAGGGTCAAAAGGACAGTCTATGAGCTTTGGAAGAGGGGACAGGTCACTCATGAATTCTATAAAGATGAACTGAACATATGCAGGGTGAAAATTAGGAGAAGCAAAGCACAGCCAGAGCTCAAACTAGCTACAACTGTTAGGGATAATAAAAAATGTTTCTGTAAGTTCACAAATAGCAAAAAGAGGATTAGGAAAAATCTGAATATCCTTTTATAACCTGATGACCCAGCTATTGGAAGAGGGAAAGGCTGTGGATATTGTCTATCTGGACCTCCAAAAAGCATTTGACACGGTTCTCCATAAAACTCTCATAAAAAAACCCACAACAACAACTGGTTGCTCATGGCCTGGATGAGCACACGATCTCTTGGATCAAACACTGGCTGGACAGTTGTGCCCAAAGAGTGGTGATCAGTGGAGTCAAATCCAGCTGGGGCCAGTCACAAGCGGTGTTCCTCAGGGCTCAGTGTTGGGACTGTTTCTGTTTAACATCTTTGTTGATGATCTTGATAAGGACATAGAGTGTATCATCAGTAAGTTTGCAGCTGACACCAAGTTAGGCGGGAGCGATGATCTGCATGAGGATAGGGAGGCTCTACAGGGAGGCTTGGATAGATTAGATTATTGGGCTAATGTCAATGGTATGGGCTTCCAGAAGGCCAAATGCCAGGTCCTGCACTTGGGCCACAACAACCCCATGCAACCCTACAGGCTTGGGGAAGTGTGGTTGGAAAGCTGTGTGGCAGAAAAGGACCTGGGGGTTCTAATTGACAAGCAGCTGAATATGAGCCAGCAGTGTGCCCAGGTGGCAAGGAAACCCAATGGCATTCTGGCTTGTATTAGAAATAGTGTGACCAGCAGAAGCGGGGAGGTGATTGTTCCCCTGTGCTCAGCACTGGTGAAGCCACACCTGGAGTGTTGTGTCCAGTTTTGGGCACCTCAATTCAAGAGAGGTATTGAGGTGCTGGAGCAAGTACAGAGGAGGGCAATGAAGCTGGTGAAGGGCCTAGAGAAAAAAATTATGATGAACGTTTGAAGGAGCTGGGAAGGATTAGTTTGAGAAAGAGGAGGCTGAGGGGAGAC
This sequence comes from Apus apus, assembly GCF_020740795.1. Classification (NCBI taxonomy): domain Eukaryota; kingdom Metazoa; phylum Chordata; class Aves; order Apodiformes; family Apodidae; genus Apus; species Apus apus. The sequence goes on along the minus strand of NC_067312.1, from coordinate 7,065,596 downwards.
CTCATCAGTCTCTACGACTACCTGAAAGGTCATTGTAGAGAGGCTGGTGCTGGTCTCTTTCACAGGTAATTAGTGACAGAACAAGAAGGAATGTCTTCAAGCTGCAACAGGGGAGGTTTAAACTGGACCTTAGGAAAAAAAAAAATCACAGAAAAAGTGACTAGACACTGGAACAGGCTGCCCAGGGAGGTGGTTGAGTCACCATTCCTGGATGTGTTTAAGGATCATTTGGATGTGGTGTTGGTGGACATGATTTAGGAGAGAACTTTGTAGAGTAGGGATGATGGTTGGACTCGGTGATCCCAAGGGTCTTCTCCAACCTGAATAGTTCTATGAATTTATAATTCTATGAAAATTAAAAAAAAAACAACTAATAAATAAATCTAAGAGAGACTATGACTTACACGTTTATTTCCTTTGTTTTGAGTTAGTTTTGTTCAAGAGTTTATGGCAGGCTGTTTTGCGTTCATACTGAGAGGAGATATATGGACATCCTTGAGACTATGCATCATGGGTGAGAATGTTCACTCAGTTAGTTTCTGGATGACATTAAATTGGAGAGACATGGCTATCACTGCAACTAAGAAATGACCTTTCATAAACCTCATGAAGCTAAATAAATAAATAAATTCTAGGTTTTCTAAAAGGAACAGAGAACACCATGCAATAGCAGTGACTGATGACCATCTGGAAAGAATAAAGCTTTGCTTTGTACTTCATAATTCTAACTTCTGATTTTTGTTCTCTAAAGGCTGGGAAGGGCAGGGACATTGGTGGAGTTGTGTTTTTAAAGGGTTGCTTGCTATACTTTTTATGTGTTTGTGTGAAACTTTGCTCCACCAGCAATTTTGCCATGGGCAACTGCACCAGAAAACAAGAAAAAGAAGAAATTGTCAGATAAGTTCACAAGAACAAATGCCAAAATAGGTAACATTCCTTGATCCTTGTACATATTTTTTCATCATTTAGAGATTGCTTATATTCTAGATTGTGAGCCTAGATCACTGATTTTAATGGCCTTTAACAAAAGTTTTCTGTGTCACCATAAAATAAGTCAAGCTTTGAAATGCAATAGATACAATCAACAATACTCTGCATGGCTCTGAGTAGGAGGAGGAGGGGAAGGGAAAGAGGGAGGGAAAGGGAAGAGAGAAAGAGGAAAGGAAGACAAGCAGAGGGAAGAGAGAAGGGAACACAAACCTAAGCATAACTGCTGGTCTAAAAGGATTGTCTTGCAGCTGAGTTATTTCATAAGGAAGAAACAAAAAATCTTAAGCTGCTTTTGCGGTTTGGGTCCAACACGACAAAAAAGGAACAGCCCCATGACTGCTCACTCAACTCCCCCACCCCCCACACTCACTCTGGAATGAGGAGAACAAAGCTCATGGGTTGAGACAAAAGACAAGGGGGATTCTTCACCAATTAAAGTCCCAGGCAAAAGACACTCAACTTGGGGAAAAAATAATTATTTAATTTCACACTAATCAAACACACACAGGACACAGACAACACAAAGAACAGTGTTTGCACATGTTCCCCGGCACAAATCACTTTGTTCCCAGTTTGTCTCCCTCCTTCCCTCCAGTGGCACAGGGGGTTAGAGATGGGGTTTAGAGACTGATGGTTCCTGCTGCTACTTCCTCAAGAAGAATGATTTATTACAGTCCTTCCCCGTTTCCCTATGGGGTCCCTCCCATGGGAGAGGAACCTCTCCTTCATGAGTCCTTCCCATGAGGTCCAGAGCAAGTTGCTCCAGTGTGGGCTTCTCACAGAGTCATGGGCTCCTTCAGGAACAGCCAAATCCCCTGGCATCAGGGTCTTCCAAAGCTGCCTAATCAGAACCCACTGGCAGCAAATCCAAGACAACAAAATCGAAGTTCAGTGTCCAAATTCACCCCTCCTGGTGCCTCCAGGGAATGCTCCACCACATTCTTCCATGAGTGCAGGGGGACAGCTGCCATCTTGCCATGGGTTGCAGGGAAACTTCTGCTAGGGCACCTTCTTCCCCTTCTTCCTCACCAACCACCAGCATCACTCTCCTTCCCCAGCACAGCTCTTCTCCTCCAGCACAACTCTTCTCTTGCCAGGTGCTTCTCTGCTCCATGTGTTATCTCAGTTCTTTCATGTGTTAAATGCTGAGTTGCATCTATTGTCCCTCTAAGGGCTCCTTGGCTGGGTTTGGAGCAGGGGGACCTTCTCAGCTTCTCTCTGGAGCCACTTCTGGATCCCTTCCCCCACTAGCAAAAAACCCACCAAACCAAAACAGAACAGAGGCATAAATTATATGTTTCTGTAAAGGTATGCTAAGCATTTTTTATATATTTATATATATATATTTTATATATTTATATATTTTATATATATATATATATATTATATATTAGACATGTAGATAAGATTGTAAAAGGCATGGAGCAATCATTGGACCCTGAGCTGCTTCAGGTACGCCAATCTACAGCTGCTAGCATACTACCGTTACAACAACCAGACTGAATTACAGCTACCCAGCAGAGATGTAATAACAGTATGAATTATTGACTTGGCATCATCCTGAGACAGCTTTGGTCACAGACTTGCTATGTTTTGGAGATGATAGAATTAGATTAGTGTGATGTAAAATTACAATCAAAGACAGTTCAGGATGAAAGATGACCACCAAGGTTATGAACCTTGGTGGGAGGCTGCATACTCTGATGAAAGAGGAACTGCAAGGGAAAAAGTATTGATCACTTGGGTACATGCACTCAGCATCAGGCTCCAGTCACAATTTAACTTCAGATTTAATTTCAGAATTAACTTTATAATATAATTGAGCAGCACATATTTCTCAGGGGGTTAATTGTATCAGAGGGGACAAGGATGGGAACACACATACCAAACAACTGCTCCAAAATCCAGTTTGCTACTGGAAAGAAAAGAAGGTGGCAGGAAAGCAGCACTGATTCTTGGTTAAAGATGTGGAGAACACAGTCTCAAGGACTAAGATTTACAAAATCTTTACAAAAACTTTGTGAAGTAGAATTACGGCCCTGATTCTATATCTTATAGCTTTTGCTTATGGTTTTTTAACTTCTTGCCCTATGTGGCTGCTGTTTTGTCTCTGAAATAGTTAAAATCTCATGGCACTCAAAAAGGGAAACTTGAGAGAAGATTGTATGAAACTGTGCTGCACATGAGGACTGGAACAAACAGATAAACATCTGCAGACATTCATAAATTACAAACTCTGTGCTTTCTGAAATAGGACTTGAGAACAGCTTAAGGAGTCTGTCATTCTCCAATATGGCTGCTGAAGCAACACCCGTGGGGTGGCTCCTGTTGAATATAGTGGGTGTGTAAAATGTAACACGGGGTAAAGAGCTTTACTATGGTTGAAAAGTCTTTTGTACACTTGTAAGAGACTGAGATGGGGTGGCTGGATTTGTATGTCTTGAGAGAATTAATATGAATATCTAAAAAAATATCAAAGCAACTACATAATGACAGCAACACTAGCAATGTACTGAAAGAAGTTGAGTTTGAGAGCAAGGTTAGTACAACACTACTCACAATTTATTACTTTCTCTCAAGCAACCTGATCTATTGGGAAGTGTCCCTGCCATGCAGGGGCTTTGGAACTACATGATCTTTAAGGTGCCTTCTGACCAAAATCATTCTATGATACTGTCCTCTCCTCTCTCTCAGCTCCGGTTTCTGTTTTTTCCTGGACATCTGTAGACTAAGTTAGCTTTCAGTTTTAAGAAACTTGAAAAACAGAAATCCTGGCAATAAAGAACAAGGAATTCCTGAAATGAAAAATAAAAATGTATGGTAACATGAATGTAGAGTCTTTGTCAGATCTGAACATCAAATCTTTATACTCGAAATTTCCCTCCTCATTCTTTGTTTGTACTTTCTCACAGATTTTAATATTTATAAACTACTCATGCATTCACTGTTACTTCAAAAATTTTTGCTGGAAACACAACTTTTAATCAGATTTCTTACCAATGACTATTTATTTTAGTCTCATTCTGGTAAGTGATCTTTCTTTTTCCTTTGTTAACATAGATTTATATGAAATTGTATTTGAAAGTGTCAAGCTCCCAGTAATAAGTAATTTTTACTTTAATGTAATAAAAACTAACTTCAGAACATATTGATGTAATCAGAGAACATCTAACCTATCACAACATGTCATATATGCTTTAGCATACATTTTTTACTGATCATATGAAAGTTCTAACACAGAATACACCAAGATTGAAAACGTTAAGGTAGCTGATGGCTGCTAGCATTCCATGCAATAATGAGCCAATTACCTAAGAAATAATAAAAAAACGTTTATAGTGGAAGTCTCAAAGTAGTTTTGATTTCTCAAAGAACAATATTAGTTGAATGAAAAAATGCTGTACCAATCTTTGAATATACAATAACAAGGGAAAAAAGGGGGAGTGGTGAGCTGATAGATTTATTCTGGTATTTATTTTTCCAATTCCTCTTTTCTTTTTTTTCATTTTGTTTCTAAAAGTGATTATGAAATAATCAAGTGTGAGTAAAGGGGGAAAATGGGGAAAACTGAATAAACAAATGGGAAATTTTAGTATTTGGACATTGTCCAGAAAATAGAAAACTTATAAAACAATAAAAAAGACATAGATAAAAAACATTATATGCTTTTAATGTATTTAAAATTTTGTTAGAATGTATATTTCCTATAAAAGTACATGATTTTAAAATGTTCACTTAAAATATACTTTATATGTTATAGCTATATAAATATATAAACATAGTTATATGTTTATATGCTATATATGTTATAGTTCATCTGTATCTCCATCTGGTACTCTTACAACTCACCCTGTTATTTCACCCATTCTGTATGTTTCCCTTCTTTTTTTCTTCCATATATCTGCAGAGGAAGATGAAGCAAAAGGCAATTTCTCTCTTAGAAATAACACTTCTTTTTAAGGGATCATTAATTGTCTGTCTCTCACTGGATTATTCTGTCCTCAGTAAAGTCCTTTTTGTTATAACTAAATGATCATTTTTATGGACTACAATTTTTGCTTTTTTTTTTTCTTTTTATGTTTTTGTCTTATTTTTTCTAATCTTAGATCCTGCCAATGCTTAGAGGAGTAAAGGTGAATATCTGTAATCCAGTATCTCACATCTCTGGAATCTGAGGTATTATAATTCAGCACGCTCCACTTCATCAGACTCTTCCAGATATTTAGACATTTGGGCCAAATTTTTCTTTTCAGCCCTTCTTGATAATAATTTTTTAATTTAAAATAATGAAACTCTAATTCACAGATTTACACTGTGCCACAGGATAGTTTTATGTCTTTACATAATATAAAATTATATATGAAAATACAGTAGCTTATATTAATGTGTTTCTACAAAATGATCAATTACATTGTATTTCCAAGCTATTGAAGTACAGTTTTATAGCATCAATAACAAATGTAACAAAATTGCATTTCCTTATTAAACTTTTTTAAAGGAAAATGAACCCACAAAAACAAACACAATAACAAAATTGTTTTCTTCATAGTTACTTTCTTTTAAAAATTGTTTTAATTTTTCTTATATTGCATAATAAGTGAACCAACAGTATTGACAAAATGAATTCTAGAAAAGATGGGTTTTATTTGTTTGTTTTTCTTTTTTTATCTTTCAGTAAAGCAAAATGCTTGACTGGAAGTTGAAAATGGCCTAATAAAAATAAATCATTTACTGACAAAAACATAAGTATTGGTAAAAGAATTGATTTACTTCTTGTAATTCAGTAGGTGATTTTAAGAACTGTAAACTAATGTAAATATTTTTATCTGATTTTGATTTGGAATAATCTTATCTGCAGTTATTCTAATTTAAAAACAGAAAGTGTACCAGAATGCGGGAGGTTTTTTTGTGTATACTTGATACATATTGCTTTTCACCAGACATTCTCATCTTTCCTCTCCACTTGCTGCACAAAGGCTTTTATCTTCAAAACTTTTCTTTCCTGCTGATACATAGGTTGGGAGAGAAGGGAAACTTACTTACTCAGGAAGGGGGTAAATTAGCCTGTAGAACTTCTTTTATGAGGTCTGAGAGATTTTCACTGACCTTTGACTGACAGAGGAAGTTGATGTTTGTATGGATCACAGACATCAATAATTCTGTGCTTCTTTTGTCCTGGGTCTTTGAAATAAAACTCAGTCTAGTCCTAGAACTTGTCTGCGTCAGTACATCACCTAACAAGGAGACTGTGGAAGCAAGTCACCATAACAGGCTGCCTGACTCTCCTGTCATGCACGGAGTGGCAGGGAGTGCCTCATACTTATGAGCACTTTAATTTCCTGATCTCACACAGGTTTGTAGACCATAGGAAGTAATTAACATTCCTTACACATTTCTGAAAATTCTTTTTTAGCTCAATTTTCAAAATTCTTCCGGAGACAAACTGAATGTGATCAGTCTGTATAACCTCGTGCTCTCACAAGTGGCACTGTTGGTCTTTTTGAGACTGAACACTTCCTGTTTCTTCTGTACCTATTCTGAAGAAAAGATTGAGTCTAGCAGATGTTAATGAATACATAAAAGAACACTGCATAAAAAGCAAAGAGGTGGTATGGTTTATTGCTTAATTTTGCCATGTATTAATTTTCTAATATCACAGTGATATATTATAAAGTTTAGTAAAAATATGTCAGACAACTGGGTAAAGTTGGAATGTTATCCTAATGATGTCCAATATCAAGAAAAACTTATTTTATTAGGGTCACTTTATTATGCTTTCAGTGCAAGTATTAAAAAGAAGCAACTTATATTTCCTTGATGTTATTTTATATCAGAACATTTTGAAAGTGGACACCTGTAACTCTTTCAGAGTAGGGAAGTGATTTGCAAGTTCTTTCCCTGTTCTTGCCAGCATTTTCCATTGGAAACTAAGATCTCCTAGAAGACTGAAGAAAGTTTATGTGTGCAGACTTCCTCTGGCTATAAGCTTCTGCAGTGTTAGTTCATAGAATCCTAGGAGCCCCACAGTGAAGCCTGAAAACCTCTGTATTTACATGGTGACTACCATTCAGGATTGTTGTAATACTTGCAGCAAAAGCAATTTTAAGGACCTTGGTTTTCTTAAAAAATCCAAAGAGTTCAACATGTTCAGTGGGCTTAGACTGAGCTGTTGCATGAGCATGTGTGAAAATCAGCTCTTCAGAAGTCAAAACAAGAGTAGGTCTCATAAGTTAGGGATAGATATTCACACTCCTTTCTCAAATTTTCATTTGTTTCCGTACTGATATATAGGTACCTCAGTATATGGTACCGGCAAGCTCAGTTTAGAAACCAACTGCAGATTTATATTTTATTTGAGATAAAAATGTAAAAACAATATGAACAATGCTATTTTTACATAATTTTCTCTTTCTCTCTTTCTCTTTTCTTTGTTTTTCTCTTTCTCTCTTTATTTGGCTCTTTTGTTCTTTTTTTTCACTCTCATTTTATTTTTTAATTTCAAGATCAGTGAAGTCTACAATTGGAAGAAAAAAAAAATGGAGCTATAAACCTGAATTATAGCCAATCAGATTGTACTCACAACTGAACTGCTAGATAAATTGCAGCTCATGAAATTTGCCATGGGTCAGGAAACTGAGTAATTTCATTTTAATCAGTCTTATTTGAAGCAGAGATGCCACTGCAGCTAAAGATTCGTAGCAAGTGAAACCTGGCAGAGAAAATGCATCAAGGGATATAAAGCGGTAGTCTCTTTATTATTTGTTTATTTATTTGTTTGTTTGATTGATTGTTTATTTATTTATTTATTAAACTGTGAGTAGTTTCCATTCTTAAGATGAGTGTGAAATATTAGCAGAGATTTTGGAACTTTCATCTAGCCTGAAATGTATCGTCATTTGAAGCTTTCAATTTACCAAGGCCTTTATTACTGGTACAGTTAAACTGCTCCTAATTTTATCCCAAGAATGTGTTTACCTGATGTTAACTCTGGCTGAATCAGTACATTTTTACACACAAGGTCTTCATACATCCACAGTTTTCTCTTTTATTCTCTTCCTCTCTGTTTTAAAAACTTCTGCAATACGCAGTGTTGTTGCATGCTTCACAAGCAAAATAAAATCTCTTCTGCACAGAAGAGAAAAACAGTATTTTATATTTTTTAAAGGACCATCTTAGACTCTTTAGCCAGTAACTAAAATTACTAATGTAAATTACATTAAGATTTTTCTCAAATTGGTAGTATTTAATAATCAGAACTCTGCATGGTGGTTAGGTTATAGCTGTAGGGAAGAGCTGATCTTACCACATGAGGAATTACTGTGCATAAAACAAGAAAATTTATTTTTAAAATTAATATCTAATTTATTGAGGAAAGAAATAATGAGGTTTCACACATATTTAATTTTAAAATACAGATCTTTAAGTGTTCAAGACAAACAATAAAGACACCAAAATACTATTTTACCCTATCTAAAATTTAGAAACAAGGTCAGGTATATATCATTCCTGAAACACTTCTTAGCAAAGAAAAAAAACAACAATAAAGTCATTCCATCTTAATCGTACTCAGCAGATAAAAGCCTAGAATTTGTGGAAATGGTTTGAAAGGCTCTTATCTACATTTTATTAAAGATAAGATAATATGGAACAGGATAAAATAAAATAAAATAAAATAAAATAAAATAAAATAAAATAAAATAAAATACTGTTTAGAACCTTCATCTTAACAAAACTAATTTAAATGTTCTTTCAGTGCTTGCCTTTAGTAAGTTATCAGACTTTGTAAAAAAATTTGATCAAGATCCTATATGATTGCTTTTAACAATATCGTTATACCAGTATCAGTCATCATATATTTATGCAAGTGATTAAGTACAGTGATGAATGACACCTTCTGCTGGTATTATATTTTCCCTTCCCTGTATGATAGTGTCAAGGCACTGAGATATTATGTAAGAACAAACAAACAAACAAAATAAGAAGACAAGGAATCAACAGCAAAATCCCCAAACCACAAACTCCTTAAAAAAACTAAACAAGCCCCTAAAACATCATACCCAACTAATCTGATGATCTAAAGGCAAAGAGGAACTCAAGAAGTGTGGATAAAAACAGCATGGAGCTAAATGTTACCATGACATCTCAGCTGGAGGGTTTATTCAACCTACCTGTGTAAACCTAAACCCGTTGTATACCCATTTTGGTGATTACATCAGGAGGCCTCATTGGGAAACTGCATTTGTCAGTAGAATGTGTGGTTGGTGACTCACCAGCAGGATGAATGGGGCTGACAATAGAGAGAGCTTGTCAGCTGAACAGAGAGTTCTCAACATGATTTGTGTTACCATGCCCAGGTACCAGATTGCATATCAACTAGTCTAGCAAATGTATTGATTTCTTTCTTTGAGTTTAGAAGCAGGACAGTTTACCACATGTAGGAGCCCTGAAGGTTGTTGCCAGAAGGAGATTTCTTCTGTTAAGCATGGCACTGTCAGTCTTTCCATGCTAGAAATAGTTAGTATGACCAGAATGATTGATTGTGAAACATGAGTTCCAAGACCAAACTTGTGAACAATTGTACATTTTTAAGAGAAAAACCTATGTCTACAGAGAAAGAAATTTCTCAATTATGGAGTATGAAAAATTTGTGGATCATACAGTACTTCATTGTATGAATGATCAATAGCATACAAATTAAATTAAAGCAAAAACATATTTACCTTTTTTTATGTTGCCTCTTTCCACTAGGTTCCTTACCTCAGTGGTGAATTTACAAACAGTTATTAATTTATTTTTATATCTCTAGTTATTGAATTTTATTTATTCCGGGTTAGAGTTGCTAACTAGAAAACAAGAGGCATGTACTTTGTCAGTCTTTATCTGTGGCTAGGCTCCCAGGTATGGCATAGAGGTAAGTGGAGACCCTCATTCTTTTAGGAATGGTAGCTGGAATTCCAAACGGACACTAGACATCTGTGTTACAAGCAACTATGTAAACAGGATTATTTGAAGACAGACTACTTTTTAGGATCCTGGAAAATATGTAGCCTTATGAACAACGGCAGATTATCTACCCAGATAAAGAATCAAGACTGTCACTATGTCAGTAAAAACACAGCTAAGACAGGTGAGAACCAGACCAGTTGAGGAAAAGGACCACTTGATCCAGTATATATCCTGTGGAAAACAGTACTAAACATGGAAAATAAAACAGAAAAGAAGTCAAATCTACACAGACATAAAAGCATGAGCTGTGAAAAACAGAATCACTTATGATCCATAACTGTAGCTCAACCAGCCTGCAGTCTGTATAACAATTAAAACTTAAGAGATCGGGATCTTTGTACTGTGACTGCAATACATTCAAAGAGCTTCACCACCTTCATATTGTTCTATTAAACTGTGATATTACAGTTGCTTTTTTAAATCAATGACCATTTGATTCTTATTGTTTTGTAGTCAGTAGCAATATATTCCCAGAAAAAATAATGGGCAATAGTTGAAGACAAAGGTAATATAGCTAAGAATGTACTAAAAAAGTAAATTTGAAATAGAGGGAAAAATTAGACTTTTGCTTAAAAAAAACCCCAACAAAACACAACAAACAAACAAATAAACAAAACCAAAACCAAACCAAAACAAAACAAAAAAACACAGGAAAAAAAATCAAAAAAGATCCCACAAACTCTAACAAAAAAACCCCATAACAATAACAAACAAAACAAAACAAAACAAAAGAGAAAAGAAAAAACTAAACCTGAAATTATAATATTACTTGCTTTTCAAAGCAGTTTGCATGAGTAGTATCACACACTGCTAGGCAACTGTACAGGTTAATCAGTGATCCAGTCATGATGCGGCATCTGAATAGTGTAGAAATGTCAGCTTATTTTTGTCCCACTGTCCAGAAAGATACAGGGACAAATTTGAGAGAGATGAGCACTTGGAAGGTAAGCTAAATGTGGAAATACATCTATCTCAAACAAGCTACCATGCTAAATTAATTAGTTAGCAAAGAGTCTCAGAAGTCTTTGCCCTTCTATACATTTTCTGTGGGAATGTAGATACAGTGTAACTGTATCTACAAGGAGAAAGGTAGATTCATATTATATAAAAAGAGTTGTCTGTAGTTACAAGTCTATATCTAGTCATTCCTCATAGTCAAATTAGCAAAAAACCCCCACATGCTTCCAGGGTTAGACTCATATGACGCACTTTAATTCTAGTATGAGATTAGGTTTACTCTAGAAATCCTTGTTTCTTCCTGTTAACAAATCAGTCTGTCTAGGCAACTGGCTCTGTTTACATGGCTCTATATTAGATTTCAACTCTTGGACAGATTAGACCCAATGAAAATGAGTTAAGAACCATAACAAAATAGGAAAAAAAAAAGAAGCAGAAACAAACAAGCAAAAAAGCTGTGACTCATAGTGTCCTTTATGCCTGATAGTGTCCTTGAAGTTCTTGATTATGGAGAACATTTTTTTCCCCTTTTTTCCTATATATTTTTTCCTCCCCTGCAGTATAACAATATTAATTCTCAGCTATGAGGCTTCAAAAAATATGCTTGAACATTTACAAACTACTTCAAGTAGCTATAGCACTAGATAAGCAAATAGTGGAATTAAAGAAATCCTGTTTGTGTTTAGCAAAAACATTGTTTCAAAGCTGTGATGGATATCATTAATAAAAAATATTAGTCATTGAGGAGGGTTAAGTTCGAGGGATAGGTCAGTGATGCTTGTTTTGCCAAAGCTGATTTCTCTGTTGTTGGCAAAAGCATAATCATTGTGCTGTGGCTGACTATGTAATCACATCTACCCTACATACTTGTTAGCACTTTATGTAACTAACACCCCTGTGATGGAACAGAACTGATGTTCTCAAGCTTCCCACAAGATATAATCCTGGAATTACCTGTGCTCAAATGGTCTACAAGGAAGTTAAAAGTAAGTTCAAAAGTAACACACAGTAAACATGAGCCACTGGTGTCAACACTCACACTTTGTTTTGTAGAATTTCTTGGCTGTAATTCTTCCTTCCAAAGAGTTTCTTACCAGCACTTCCTAAACTGTTCCAAGGTGACCTTTCACAAAATTCTTGATTCACAGCATCTTCTCTCACTCTGTCTTTGGCTTCCAAGTCACAGTTTGCTCAGAGATCTATCTTATTGCAGTGGAGAACTTAGGTAGTAACTTGAAAAAGTCACTGAAGTGTTCTCTTCCACTTCTAATACTGGAAAACAAAATGAAAGAAACACAATTTTGGAACTGCTGTATGTCAAAGCTTAATGCTGGGCTGACAATTAAATGAATGACACATGCTCTCTATTTACTCCTCTCCCTTCCCAGAGAGGGAAAGGAAAGAGAATAAGGGAGCGAAACTTAAGTGTTGGAAACTAAACTACACAGCTTTAATGAAAGAATAGTGAAGAAGAAGAAAATAATTCAATATATACAAAATAACGCTCACCTCACCACTGAGGCTGCAAGACAGGCTCTGGAAATGTCCCAGACTTGACTCCTGGAGTCAATGGCAGACAGGAGGTGGGTGCAGGAATGCAGGGATTCAGGAGCACACATATCAGGATCAAAGGCAAATGGATAGAGTCCTCTCAGGCACCAGTCATGGATTAAAGTGCTTGACCCTTGTGATCCCTCAAATTTGTACTGAGTGTGACATGTATGGCATGGAATACTTTTTTTGGACAATTTTAGTCACGTGTCTGGTTCGCTTCTCCCCAAGGAGGGCTTGCAGGTGTGACCTCTCTTCTCCCTTCTCTTTCTGGAGTATAAGGTGTTTTGCAGAACCAATCAGTGTCTTTGGTTCTGCACACCATTCTCCAGCAGTAACTATAAACATTGAGCACTATCAGTCCTAGAAGCAGATATTAATAAACCAAACTAAATTTCAAAAATAAAAACACCAGAAAATGTACTGGAAATGCACAATTCGATTTTCCATTATTTAATGTTAAAAAGATTTGCTTATAACCCAAATTGTATCAAAACATATATAACTTAAAATAAAAAGCTATTTTTGAAGTTTTTTTTTTTAAAAAAAAAAAATTCTGCTAGATAAATATTTATGGGCATTTTTTTGTTTTATTGTTACACTTTTTATTAACAGCTATAGGCATGTCCTGGTTTGAGCCAGGATTAAGCCAATTTTTCTTTTCACTGATTTTTTTTTCCTTCAGTAAGCTTTCTTTTAACTAGCAACTGTGTGTTCTGCTAGGCTGATAAGACAGCGGAATGTTTTTCTAACTACTGAGGTTTCAAGGTTACACCTTCACTCCGCCGGCTCAAACACTATGGGGACATCTCTGACCCCCCCGTGGGAGGCTGAGTTAGACAGACAGCAAAATTGGCCAAAGATATTCCATTCCATATATCTACGTAAGCTCAAAGGAAGGTCAGAGATCTTAGAAGACAGCTTCCTTCTTCTTCTCGCCTTCTCTTCCGTCCATGGCCGGCGTCCAGGGAGGACTCTGTTCATCCATCACCATCGACCCTTAGGCTCGAGCTCTCCTGACCCTCATAACTCTGCGTTCTCCAGCAGCAGCTCCGGGATTCCTCGGGACTCCTCCCAGTTCAGGGGAGTGCTGTGGGAGTTGCTGGGGGTGGGGGGAGGCGAGAGGCTTTTGCCCATATCTGAATATATCTGTATATAATTGTATATATTTTCTTGTATGATTCATTGGTGTTTTAATTAAAACTGTGTAGTTTAGTTTTCAATCCAGCCAAGTCTCTCTCTTTTTCTCTCTCTCCTTCCCTACCTGGGTGGGGGGAGGAGGGGATCGAGAGCATTGTTGTCGGACCTGAGTCAAATGGTGACAACAATTAATTGGCGCCCAACGTGGGGCCCGATTTTAAGCCCAGGTTACATATTTTTCATCAATTGGGAGTGTCCAAAATTCCATCTCTGATGGGAGGAATCCCTCAGATAGCAATGAGCAATAATTCTGCTGAGTTTCCTGACAGATTGAAAACTGAACAGACACTTACTGCAATGAATCTACTGGATCTTTTTCCAAACCTGCAATTGTACATGTGGTATGTAGCCGAGGGCATTCTGCTCTTCGTAGCTGCTCTTGTGATTCTTTTGTGGTTTATTGACAGAACTGTAGCCATAATCAACCGTATCATTACCAGCCTAGTGATCCTAGGGATGATGATACTGTTCTCTATGGGGGCACTGTATGTGTACAGTTACACTGCAAGTCCTAGTGGTACAACTCCTAAAGTGAATGGAACGGTCCATGTTGGTAACAGCAATAGCTGGTTCAATTTTACCTCTCCATATTCTCTCAAGCTGAATCTCCCAGCTCTTGATGTGAATAGCATGGTTGCAGTGGGGATGTTTTTGCTGAATGTTTATAATATATTGTGGATGCGTAGGGCCAGATGCTGTTCTGCTCACTGCCATTCCCCCACAGGCAATGTTGCTGCCACTGCTGCTGCCAACACTACTGCTGCCAATACCACCACTCCTACTGCTACAAAAACAACTGCTCCTACAAAGATAAAGTCCAATCCCTTGCATATCAAGCTAGTTGACCCTGTGACTAGGAGCAAGACAAAGACAAAAACAGAGGCTGACAGTGAGGAAGGGAAGGATTCTAAATCAGAAGGTGAGGGGGACGAAGAGGAAGAGGATTCTAATACAGTTGATGGAGCGGGTGCCTCTCAGACAGATAAAAAACCAGGCCACTCTCAAAAGGATAAAAGAACAGCAGGCCCTCCTCAATCAGATGACGGTGACCTCACCCAGCCTTTCTCTATGAAAGAACTGCGCCTCATGAGAAAGGACTTCACCCGCATTGATGGTGAGGGAATCCTTCCTTGGCTGCTCCGATGCTTTGATAGTGGTGCTGAGACCTACAATGTGGATGAGAGAGAAGCCAAGCAGTTGGGATCCCTGGCCAGAGATGCTGGTATTGACAGAGCACTTAGTAGTAAGACAGGAACTACTACCCTGTGGGACCGACTTCTTTCAGCTGTGAGAGAGAGATACCCCCACACAGGTGACATCGGATGGCGCCGAAGCAGAACATCCACTCTCGAGAAAGCCATCACCTAACTGAGAGAGATTGCTGTGCGAGAAGTGATCTATAATAAAGATGGAATCACAGATCCTGACGATGTTGAGTGTGACATACAAATGTTCCGGAAGTTTGTTCAGGCTGTACCAGCAACGCATGCCCATATATTCTCCTTCATGGGATGTTTTGAAGGTTACGAAAGACCAACTGTACGTGAGGTAACTTTTAAAGCACGACAGTATGGAGACATCCTCTCTTATTCCCTTTACTTCCACACCTCAGCCATTGAAAAAATGACTGACAGGAAGAATAAGATGCCAAATGGTTGGAGAAGTAAACTCCAGATTCTTCCTAGAGACAACTGGTCACGTGTTGCAACCATTAAGAAGAGACGTCCTGCTACGAGACAGCAGCGAGAGGGACAAGACCCACTGAGACGCCACCTGTGGTCTCTCTTGAAAAATTATTTTAAAGAGGACATGAGAGTCTGGGACAAGAAACCCACTGATGTTCTCCAGTTACGTGTGCAAGAGCTACTAAACAGAACAAAGCCAGGAGATGGTTCTTCCAAGAAGAAGGTAGCACCAGTCAACAACCAGGATGGTTCATCGAGCTCTAGTGCTCAACCCTAGAGATGCTCTGCCTCCAGCCAGGAGGAGGAGAGGGACAACCGAGTTTATTGGACTGTGTGAATTTGGTGGCCTGGCACATTAGAACCACAAAGATATAAAGCTTTGGTGGACACTGGTGCATAGTGCACTCTAATGCCATCGAATCATGAAGGGACAGACTCTGTCACTATCTCTGGAGTGACAGGAGGTTCTCAACAACTGACTGTTGTGGAGGCCAGTGTGAGCCTCACTGGTAAGGAGTGGCAAATGCACCCTATAGTGACTGGCCCAGGTGCTCCGTGCATCCTTGGCATAGACTATCTCAGGAAAGGATACTTCCGTGACCCGAAAGGGTACCCGTGGGCCTTTGGTATAGCAGCTGTAGAGACTGAGGACACTGAACAGCTGCGTACTTTGGCCTTTCAGATGACCCTTCTGTAGTAGGGTTGCTGAAGGTTGAAGACCAACAGGTGCCAATTGCCACTTCAACAGTGCATAGACGACAGTATCGCACCAACAGAGACTCTGTGATCCCCATTCATAAGCTGATTTGGCAACTGGAAAGCCAAGGTGTGATTAGCAGGACTCATTCACCCTTCAACAGTCCTATCTGGCCAGTGCGAAAGCCTGATGGCGAGTGGAGGCTGACAGTGGACTATCGTGGCCTGAATGAGGTGACACCACCACTTAGTGCTGCTGTACCGGACATGCTAGAGCTTCAGTACGAGTTGGAGTCAAAAGCAGCTAGGTGGTATGCCACTATTGACATTGCTCATGCATTCTTCTCTATTCCCATAGCACCAGAGTGCAGGCCACAGTTTGCTTTCACCTGGAGGGGAGTCCAGTACACCTGGAATCGACTGCCCCAGGGGTGGAAACACAGCTCAACCATTTGCCATGGACTGATCCATGCTGCACTGGAGAAGGGTGGAGCTCCAGAACACCTGCAGTACATTGATGACATCATTGTGTGGGGTGACACATCAGAAGAAGTTTTTGAGAAAGGTAAAAAGATCATCCAAATTCTTCTGGATGCTGGTTTTGCTGTAAAAAGAAGCAAGGTCAAGGGACCTTCGCGAGAGATCCAGTTCCTGGGAATCAAGTGGCAAGATGGTCGTCGCCAGATCCCAATGGATGTGATTAACAAAGTAACAGCTATGGCCCCACCATCAACTAAAAAGGACACTCAAACCTTTTTAGGGACTGTTGGTTTCTGGAGAATGCATATTCCATGTTACAGTGAAATTGTGAAACCTCTCTATGAGGTGACCAGAAAGAAGAATGATTTCAAATGGGGTCCTGACCAACAGAAAGCTTTTGAGCAGATTAAAAAGGAGATTGTGCAGGCAATGGCCCTTGGACCGGTTCGACCAGGGCCAGACATCAAGAACGTGCTCTACACTGCAGCCGGACACAATGGTCCCAACTGGAGCCTCTGGCAGAAAGCACCAGGGGAAACTCGAGGTCGACCCCTGGGATTCTGGAGCCGGAGCTACAGAGGTTCCGAGGCCAACTACACAACAACTGAGAAGGAGATACTTGCAGCATATGAAGGAGTTAGAGCCGCTTCAGAAGTGATTGGCACTGAAGCACAGCTCTTTCTGGTTGGCTAAAACAGTGGCAGCAGAATAACTGGCAGCGAAAGGGTAAACCTATTTGGGTTGCTGACCTGTGGAAAGACATTGCAGCTCGGATAGAGAAACTGGAGGTAAAAGTGCGTCATGTGGATGGACATTATGGCTTTCTTGAATACAGGGAAAAATCTTCAGAGAATGTGTATTGTTTTCCTCTTGAAAATGGTCTGAATCACATCAAGTTTCTATCACTCATATCATTTTCCATTATGTTCCATGACACACACTGAAAACACAAAGAAAAACTACTGTTTCTGTTTTCTGGGGTTGTTTGGTTTGGTTTGGTTTGTTGTTTTTTTAAGTCCCAGCCACCTGCCAGAATTTTTTATCCTCAAGAGCACTGAAAGAACAGTTTTCTTTAAAAACATGATTAAAAGAGTCATAGAATGTCAAAGAGTAAAATAAAAGAGGGAAGCACATGGGCTGCTAATTACTGTTTTACATCCAAATAATTAGATTTAGCAGTTGATTAACTTTTCTTCCAATATCCACTGATACAAAGTAATCTCAATGTAATCACAGTTTATATTTCTAAGACACTGATTACTGTTTATACACTTATATGTCTGATAAATAAAACAGTCTTAGAATCATAGAATTAACAAGGTTGGAAAAGACCTTTAAGGTCACCAAGTCCAACTGTCTGCTCTATGGTCCCTAACCACTAAACCATCTCCCGAAACACCATATCCAGCCATTTTTTAACACCTCCAGGGACAGAACCTCCACCACCTCCCTGGGCAGCCTGTTCCAATGCCTCACCACTCTTTCAGTAAATATTTTTTTTTCCTAATATCCAATCTGAACCTCCCCTAGAGCAACTTGACCCTATTTCTTCTTGTCCTATCACTAGTCACTAGGAAGAAGAGGCCAATACCCACCTCACCACAACCTCCTTTCAGGTGGTTGTAGAGAGCAATGAAGTCTGGGGTTTATTAGAAAGGGTGTGGTTAGCAGGTCAAGAGAGGTTCTCCTCCCCCTCTATTCTGCATTGGTGAGGCCGCATCTGGAGTATTGTGTCCAGTTCTGGGCCCCTCAGTTCAAGAAGGACAGGGAACTGCTTGAAAGAGTCCAGCGCAGAGCCACAAAGATGATGAAGGGAGTGGAACATCTCCCTTATGAGGAAAGGCTGAGGGAGCTGGGTCTCTTTAGTTTGGAGAAAAGGAGACTGAGGGGTGACCTCATCAATGTTTACAAATACGTAAAGGGTGAGTGTCAAGAAGATGGAGTTAAGCTTTTCTCAGTGATGACCAGTGATAGGACAAGGAGTAATGGATACAAATTGGAGCATAGGAGGTTTAAGGTGAATATCAGAAAAATTTTTTTTACTGTGAGAGTGACAGAGCACTGGAACAGGCTGCCCAGAGAGGTTGTGGAGTCTCCTTCTCTGGAGACATTCAAGACCCGCCTGGACGCCTTCCTGTGTGATGTACTCTAGGTGACCCTGCTCTGGTGGGGGGGTTGGACTAGATGATCTTTCGAGGTCCCTTCCAACCCCTATGATTCTATGATTCTATGATTCTCCCCTCAGCCTCCTCTTCTCCAGGCTGAACAACCCCAGCTCCCTCAGCCCCTCCTCATAAGAAAATATAGTATAAATGCAGTCTCCCTGCTGTGAAACTGACAATTATTTACCTTGTACAATTAAAACATTTTTATTTGACTATGAGATACAGACAAATATATTTCTTCAACATATTCTACAGGAAAAAAAAATAAACAAAAATCTTTATTGACTCCAAGGAGTTTTTTGTAGCATTTTGAAATAGCTGTGTCAATGTAAAATCACATTAAAAAATGATGTAGATGTTCCTTAGGTTACTTTGACCACTCAAGGTCAACACTGAATTCCCTTCTTAGGGTTGACTTTGAATACATACATCTGGGTCAGAACAACAACACCCAAACTTCACACAGTCTGACATCTACGCTGAGAGAGTTATTGTAAAAAGCTAATATTTTTTTTTTACTGAAGACTTACTTTTGAGAAACTTTGTATGAAAGTTACGTCTGCTAAGAAAATCATCGGTATTCTGTCTACAGGCAGTGTAATAATTGGTTTCTCCCTGGGGGAATTTTATTGCATCCTAAAATAAGATGTCTCACAGACATCTTTAGATATTTAATAATAGGGGATATGAATTCTACTTTGAGCAATTCTATTCAGAGCAAATAGATTGGACACCACTGAATTAATTTTCCCCTATGCTCTTTATCTAAGCAATCTATTATTAGAAATCTTCGTGTATTTAAAAAAAATTCTAAAGCTACAGGTGAAAATTCAGGGGTGCATTCTGATTCAGTAATGAAATTTCAGATGCCTAGAAAGAAGCTCAGTAGCCAAATGTTTCCAGGGAAAAACAAAACAAAACAAAACAAAAACAAACAAACAAAACCCAAAACAAATCAGCAAACAAACTAACAAAAACAACAACAAAAAACCCAAACAAAAACAAAAATCCCCACAAACCCACAACACAACAAAAACCCAACAAACCAAACAAACAAAAAGGAAAAATAATTAAAGAAACCCCAATCAAACCCCCCAAAAAACCCACTAAGTATGAAGTCAGTGGATAAAAACACTTTTAGTATTTTTTCAAAAACAAAAATGTGGAATTGCTTTCTCTCATCTTTTGTCATTTAATGATTAAACCTCAGAGATGAGACTTACTTGTTTAGTGCAAACACACAAGATTTTTAGAGAGTCAGATGAAACAGTAGTGAATGTCACACACAGATAAAAAATGAAGACTCTTTTCGTAGTATCAAACTTTTGGTCAAATGGACCACATAAATATAAAGACACACTATCTAGTCAAACCCAGTTTTTTTTAAAGAAACTAGGAGAAAAATGAAGAATGATACAGCATTCATTTCTACAACTATGTGCTGGATCCAGAACAAAAAGACCCATGTGAAGCCTACTGCATGAAGGTTCGCTGGAGGTTGTTCAACTGGTGCATGCAAAAGTCACACCAGCACTCATAAAACAACAGCTGAACGAGCAGACAATAAAAGCCTAACTGAAAGAGGCAGTTAAATGATGAGGAGATGCTGCAGCACTGAAGTTGCTTAGGTAAGAACTTTCTGCCCAGTGCCACTCCATTGTGATTAATGTGTGCACATACAAACTTTATGAAAAAGATAATGAATTGATTGTGTTCCTAAATGATGCAATTTTAGACCTGTTTGGCTTCCTGCTTTCCCCAGGGAGAAGATGACCACAGTCTGTTAGCTTAAACAAATGAATGTTTAATGGTCATCTTTCTGCCAGGCAAGTGGAAAAGGGGAAACATTTATCAAGGGAAGGGATGAAAAAACTGATCAAGCTGCCTATTCATCTGGGATATAGGTGCTGCAAAGTGGCTATTGAGAAGGGAAAACTGCATCAGTTACCATGCCAAAATCACCTCAGGCATTGTTCAAAATATGGAGGTCACAGAATCCACAGCTGAGGAGAATTTTACATCCTGGTTTTCTGAGAACAAAAAAGTCAGGAAATGTTAGTTTAATTACTTAACCACAAGAAAATTCAAGCACAGAAAGATCTTGCTGTTGATGTTATTGTTCTGCAATGTTTTTATTTTTTATATCCAGTGCTCATTGAAACTGGGAAAACCCACAAAAGGTTTTGACTGTGTTTTGATTTGTTTTTTTACATCTGTTTTTGTTTTACATATTTTTTTAACCACACTTAAATTTATTTTTCTGAGTCAATTCCTTTATTCTTAATCATAGAATCAAAGAATCACAGAATGTTAGGGGTTGGGAGGGACCTTGAAAGATCATCCAGTACAACCCTTCTGCCAGAACAGAATCCCCTAGAGTAGGTCACAAAGGAACATGTCCAAACGGATCTTGAATGTCTCCAGAGAAGGAGACTCCTATAACCTCTCTGGGAAGCTTGTTCCACTGTTCTCTCACCCTCATTGTCAAAAAGGTTTTCCTCACTTTTAAATGGAACCTCCTACGATCCAGCTTGCACTCATTGCCCCTTGTCCTACCATTGGACATCGCTGAGAAGACCCTGGCTCCATGCTCCTGACACTCACCTTTTACATATTTGTAAACATTAATGAATTAGCCCCTCAGTTTCCGCTTCTCCAAGCTAAAGAGACCCAGCCCCCTCAGCCTTTCCTCATAAGGGAGATGTTCCACTCCCTTAATCACCTTTGTGGCTCTGTGCTGGACTCTTTCAAGCTGTCACCTATCCTTCTCGAATTGAGGGCCTTGGACTGGACACAACATTCCAGATATGGCCTCACCAGGACAGAGAAGAGGATGAGGAGTACCTTTCTTGACCTACTAAAAACACCTTTTCTAATAAGGCCTAGGATGCCATTGGCCTTCTTGACCTCAAGGGCACATTGCTGGGCACATCCTTCTGTCTACCAGGACTCTCATGTCCCTTTCCTCTGTGCTGCTCTGCAACACGCCAGTCCCCAATCTATACTGGTACATGGGGTTGTTCTTTTCCCAGATGCAAGATGTGCCCTTGTTGTATTTCATTAAGTTTCTCCCTGTTCAACTCTCCAGCCATTACAGGTCTTGCTGAATGGCAACCAAGCCTTCTGGTGTGTCAGCCACTCCTCCCAGCTTAGTATCATCAGCAAACTTGCTGACAGTGCACTCTGTTCCCTCATTCAGGTTATTGATTAATATATTGCATGTACTGGTCCCAGTACCAACCCCTGAGGGATGCCACTAAAAACAGCTCTCCAAGTAGTCTCTGTCCCATTGACCACAAGTCTCTGACTTCTCTCCTTCAACCAGTTCAGAATCCTCCTCATTACCTCATCATCCACACCACACTTCCTCAGTTTAGCTGCAAGGATGCTGAGGAAGACAGTGCCAAATGTTTTACTGAAATCAAGATAAACTACATTCACTGCTCTACAATCTATTCACCCAGTTATGTCCTCATAAAAGGCTATCAGGTTGGTTAAATATGACTTTCTCTTGTTAAAACCATGTTGACTGCTCTTAATGACCCTCTTATCCTTGCTATGCCTAGAGACAGTGCTGAGGATAAGTGGTTCCATCACCTTTCCAGGGCTGGAGGTGAGGCTGTCCAGTCTAAAGTTACCCGGGTCCTCCTTCTTACACTTTTTGAAGAATGGAGTGACATTTGCTTTTCTTCAGTCCTCAGGCACCTCTCCTGTTCCCCATGACTTAGTAAAGATGATGGAGAGCACCCTAGCAATGACTTCCACCAACTCCCTCAGCACCCTTGGGTGTATCCCATCAGGACCCATGGACTTATGGATGTCCAGATTGCTTAATTGATCCCTAACCCAGTCCTTATCAAACAAGGCAAACTCCCTCTTTTTATTGATTTTCTCTGGAGCCTCAGGGGTCTAGGGCTCCTGAGGAGAGTCTGCAGCACTAAAGACAGACACAAAGAAAGCATTCAGTAACTCCATCTTTTTTGTATCCTCTGTTACTAGGGGACCCACGTCATTCAGCAGTAGGCCTGTATTGCATCTTGTGTTAGGTTTGTCTGCAATGTATTTGAAGAAGCCCTATCTGCTGGTCTCAGCCTCTCTTACAAGGTTTAATTCCAAGGAGGGCTTAGCTTTCCTAGTTGCCTCCCTACATTCTCTGACAGTGGTCTTATATTCTGCTTAACTGGCCATCCCCTCCTTCCGTGATCTGTAAACCCTGTTCTTCCACTTGAGTTTGCTTAGCAATTCCCTCTTTAACCAAGTGTATCTCCTGGCTCCATTTCTTGATTTCCCACCCTTTGGGATGCTCTGATCTTGAGCTTGGAATAAGTGGTTCTTGAAAGTCAACCAACTATCTTGGGCCCTTTTAACTTCTAGTACCCTGTCCTGTGGGATTTCCCCTCACAATTGCTTGAAAAAGCCAAATTTGGCCCTGCTGAATTCCAGGCTCATGATCCTGTTTGGCATTCTGTTCCTACTACATGAGATCCCGAATTCCACCATCTCATGGTTGCTGCAGCCAAGGCTGCTCTCAGCCTTCACTGATTCATGGATGGGTTTCTTAAGCAAAACAAATAATCTAAAAATTCATTGTCTATCCATGTGTTGGATTTAATTCACTAGTTTCTAGATGTCTATTTTCATTGAGAAAAACTAGAACAGATAAGAGTTTAAATCGAACACCTAACTATGATAATTCAAGTGATACAAATAATTTTCCAGGGTCATAGAATCATAGGAAAGCTTGGGTTAGAAGCAACCTTAAAGATAATCTAGTTTCAAACACTCTGCTATGGGCAGGGACACCTCCCATTAGACCAGGTTGCTCAAAGTCCCATTCAACCTGACCTTGAACACTTCCAGGGAGGGGGCATCTACAACCTCCCTTGACAACCAGCTTTACACCACGTTCACAGGGAAGAATTTCTTCCTAATATCTAACCTAAATCTACCCTTTCTCAGCTTGAAACCATTACCCTTCATCCTCTAGTTACATGCCCTCATAAGAAGTCCCTCCCCAGCTTTCCTGTAGCCCCTTCAGGTACTGGAAGGCTGCTATAAGGTTTCCACAGAGCCTGAGAATCATAGAATCATAGAATCATAGAAACCATTCAGGTTTCTATGGGCGACCTGGGCAACATGTTCCAGTGCCCCATCACCCTACCAGTAAAGAATTTCTTCCAAATGTCTAACCTAAATGTCCACTCTTCCAGTTTTAAAACATTACCCCTTCATCCTATCACTACACACCCTAGTAAGAAGTGCCTCCCCAGCTTTCCTGTAGGCCCTCTTCAGGTATAGGAGGGCTGCTATAATGTCTCCTTGGAGCTTTCTCCAGACTGAAGAGACCTAACTGTCTCCTCCTGTCTTCACAGAAGTGCTCCTGCCCGTGGATCATCTTCATGGCCCTTTTGTCAGCAGTGCTCTCTTGTAGAGAAAACTAACTGCACATGGACCTGCATTTGCATTAACACATTCAAAACACTAAGAGATTTTATTATTTTCCTCTATGCTATACTTATTAAACTGTGTATGTGGGACTGTGCATACTTTTGGTCCTTCGGTACAAGAAAGAGTTTGGCAGACTAGAACAAGTGAGGACCATCAAGACACTTAGCAGGGCAAAGCATGAGGTGCATGAAAAGACACTGGGACATTCAGGTTTTTTTCAGCCTGGAGAATAAAATGTCAGAGAGTAGGAAGGGTAATGGCTGCTTAGGAGCTGAAACAGAAAATTTCTGCTAGGTAATAGGATTTTTTTTTACTTTTTTTTTTTTTTTTTTTTTTTTTTCTCCCCATCTTGGAGGTGATAAGGCACTGAACTAGGAGCCAAGAGAAGTCATGGAAAATCCACTCTTCAAAATATTAGAAACCTGACTGGACCAAGCCCTAAGCTATTTGATCTAACATTGGATTTAACTATAAATTTGAAGTTGGAGCAGATGACTTGAAGAGGTCTCTTCCAGGCTAAATAATTCCATGCCTGTTTGATTATGTGATCCTAAAGCAATGATACATGAACTGTCATTTACTATTAAAGATAAGACAGGGAACAACTACAGAAGAAAGATTTACAAGGCATAGAGTAGCACCTACATTTTTACTGAGGTATCGTATTGACTACATATGAAAAATAGATCAAAATTTTAATAGGCCCGTTTGTGGGGTTTTTTTAATGAGTTGTCATGTAATGAAAAGAACAATTCAAAGTTTCTCAGTCCTTAAAATCAAAGAGTTGGTATTTAAAACAAACAAACAACAACCAACACCTAAATTAAGCTCCATCTTTGTCCAAGAATAATGGTTAATTGTTTATTAAATCTTTGTCTCCTTGAGACACAATGCCATAAGCAACTGTCCTGATTGTGCAGTACTTGTCTTCTTTTCATCATCACTCAACTATGTGCAGTGTTTCATCTCCAGTTTACAGCTCTTCCACTCTGAAAACTTTCTTGTTCCAGAGACAGCTTTCCAGTACGTCTATGTACCATAATAATAAACTTTTTTTTCATGCAAATGGTAAATTTATTTCCATGTGTTGTAAACATGGTTTAGAAATACTAGACATTCATACACAGAACTCTAGTTAATGCTGAACAAGAGGCTGACAAGTATAGAGTAACAGCTAGACAGTACCTTAATTTTAAATTACTTGGGCAATTTATGTCTCATTCAAAAAAATACTACTTCCCATATCAGAGCACTGTTCTAGTACAGTACTGAGATACTGGCTGAAAAATGCTTTAAAGAGTATTGCATATTGAAGAAGTCACCCCTTATGTTAAGGAACAAAGATGATTTTCCCAAAAGTGTTAGGCTAATGTTTTTTTTTAAATTAGTATAGTCCCTTTGCTAGGACTGTTCATAAATGTTAGATGTCCAGCTGAAAGTATTTATGGCTTTATTTGCAGAAAATTTTAATCAGCAGACGTACTTCTTGATTTCAACATCTCCAGAGTGAAGTATAAGTGAACACTGAAATTTTAATTAACTTCAACTTAATTAAATCAACTTTCTCTGAAGTTGACTTACAGTTTCCCACAAATTAGCTCGATAGTAAATGCGAGTAGTCATGAATTTAAGACTGAGCTTTATACTTTAAGCTCATGTCTGTCAGAGATGTTCTGTCAACAAACATTCTCAAGGTCTATATTAAACAATGGCATTTTGTTCTTCTGTCAGCTTCCTCTTTTCAGACTACCCAGAGAAACACAATTCCAGTTAGCGATGTAAACCACATGCTTAGCTCATCTGTTCTGCTAACTAAATTTTGTCTTTGTAAATTATAGACATGCAATCCTATTTAAAACATAACTCAGGTGGCTGGTGAACCACAACGCCTGCCAGATCCACAAATAAAGAGGATTCACTTACTCATTTGCTCCGTCTCCATCTGCCAGCTAAATTTGGATTGACTGCTCACTGTCCAAACTGATAGTGTAAGTATATGTTTGAGGAGAAAAATTCCTCTTAACAATTTTTTCCCCCTCTTTTTCCTCTGCATTAACATCTCCTTTTGTAAAACAGGTTTGTTACTTTGCATTAATGGGACATGATGTAAAATGAATTGTCACCATATATCAGAAATTAGAAAGGAAACATTTTTCCAGACCAGGATTCTTTATGTGATTTTTATTTCCTTTGCCTTTTATCAGAGTATTGAGTTCTAGTGCAAATTACAGACACATTTGACTTGTTTGACACAGCCCTGAACATATTCCCATTTCATGGGAATCTTGTAAATATTGATAGATGAAATGCAAGAGCAACCTCTTTTAACAAACCTGCTTTTAAAAAACATATACCAAAAAAAAAGAGGAGACTAGCCTTTACCATTTCCATCTGCTCCAATGTACAGACACTGAGTGATTCTCAGGTGATGTAAATCAGCACAGAGCCACTGACTTCAGTAGAGCACAGTTCATTTTCACTACCAGATATACTTGCTCCTCTTAAAATTGTTTAACGTTTGGAAATTTTGAGAGAGGTCACAAGTTTATAAAAGTTACTTAAACCATATTTTCCTCTTAGTTTGATCAGTGTATAACTGCAGTAAACATAAGTCAAATACAAGAAATTACTTCAAAGAAAGTCATCACAGTGGGAGGAGAATCAAGATGACTATATTTGCACCACCTTCAGGTGAATGAAAGATTCCCACTTTCAGTATGGGAAAATAAAGCTGTGCAAAATTATGTTTATCTTATAAAACTTTATCCATCTGCAGGGAAAGCTAATTCATCTCAGTAATCAGGTGTTTGTCTATATGCAGACAAATGACTCTTTGGAGGTGCTTTGTCTTTTCTAGACCACGACAGCAGCTTATACTCCAGATGTATATTAGCCCCTGGAACAAGCTGTCAGGTGATGTGGTTGCATCACCATCGCTGGAGGTGTTTAACAGACATGTAAATGTGCTGCTGATAGAAATGGTTTAGCAGTGAACTCAGCATAGATAAGCTGGACTTGATGATCTGAAAGGTCCTTTCCAACCAGAAAAATTCTGTGATTCTGTGATCCTGTTATGTGGTTAACATAAGATGAGATTAATCCAACCTCGGCTTGACCATCAAAACAAATGAACAAAAAAATCAAAGAGAAAAATCCACTGTTACCATGTAAAAATATATTTAGGAAGTATTTTACATTTTTTTCTTTTGCATAAGACACTCTGTGTCCTGGTTTGAGCCAGGATGAAGCCAATTTTCCTTTTTACTGATTTTTTTTTTTTCCTTCACTGAGCTTTCTTTTAACTAGCAACACTTTGTTCTAGCTAAGGCTGATAAGACAGTGGAATGTCTTTGTAACTGCTGGGTCTTCAAGGTTGCACCTTTACTCTGCTGGCTTAGACACTACGGGGAGATCTATGACACCCCCCTACCCCTCCCATAGGAGGCTGAGTTAGACAGACAGCAAAATTGGCCAGAGATATTCCATTTCATAAATCTACGTAAGCTCAGAGGAAGGTCAGAGATCACAGAAGACAACATCCTTCCTTTCTTCTTCTTCCCTTCTCTTCCGTCCATGGCTGGCATCTGGGGAGGACTCCATCCATCCAGCACCGTTGACCCTTAGACTTGAGCTCTCCTGACCCTCGTAACTCTCTGCTTTCTCCAGCAGCAGCTCTGGAGTTTCTTGGGACTGTTCCAGCTCAGGGGAGTGTGGTGGGAGTTGCTGGGTAGGGGGGAGCTGAGAGGCTTTTGCACATATCTGAACATATTTGTATATAATTGTATATATATTTTCTTATATAATTTAGTATTTAATTAAAGCTGTGTAGTTTAGTTTTCAATCCAGTCAAGTCTCTCTCTTTTTCTCTTTCTCCTTCCCTACCTGGGTGGGAGGGGGAGAGGATCGAGAGCATTGTTGTCGGACCTGAGCCAAATAGTGACACTCTTTTAAGAAAAAGATTAAGCTAATTCTTCAATATAACTACACTTAGAGATCATAAGTAAGCAACAGTTATTCACTATTTTGAACTATATGAACAGTTGAGAATATAAAGAATTCTTTATTCAGTAAAGAAGTAGTTGGTGGTGATTGATTTTTATTTTTTTTTAATTACTTTTTATGAAGTATACACATTCTAAATTGAAAATGGTTACATGAAAATTCTCACATAAATTTCTTAGGATGTGGCATTTTTCTCAGGTGTCCTAGAGAGAAAATATACCATAACATAATGTATAAAGGAGGGGTGAAAAACATATTTTCAATATAAAATGGGAATCAGGAGATTTGACTTATACAGCTAAATACTGGTAATTACTTTGAACAAGTGAAATAGTTCCCAGCACTCTTTTGACTATACAAATTAGTTCTCCACTAACTACAGTACAAGCCAGGTAATTGCTTTTATTCAGCTAATTCAGTCACACCCAGGGACAGAATAACTTTGACCAAAAGTGGCATTTATAAATGTATATTTTATCTCCTCTTTAAATAAGGCCAAATATGAGATGAAAACAGTATTTTCAGAGTGCTTACTTTTCTTTGCTGACTATAAAGGGAGCCAAAGCTGTCTAGCTCTGAAGAATCTGGTCGATGCAGATATTTACAATTCAAGGAAATTAATAATATTCCAAATTGATTTGGAAACTCAGCTTTGGATTCTAACTATCAAAGCTATCAAATTCCAAAGGAAATCATTAGGAAAGGAAAAGAAGGAAGTGAACAACAGAGAAGTTGTGTCAGGACACTGTTTGTGGCTGCTAAGAAATACAGATGCTTTTCAAGAGACATTAAGAAAGCAAAACCTAAGTTTATTTATTTGGAGAGAAACAGAAAACCTTTAAGGATGAGAGAGGCCAACCATGAAAGTTGGGATAAGAAAACTTTTGTTCCCCAAGTGAAAAAGTATGGATTCTGTGGGGTAAATTTTTATATAATTGTTTTATATATTTTTATGTGTATATTTATTTATCTGCTGTAGTGATAATTCAGTTGAAAATCCATCTTAAAGTGTCTTCCCTCATCGATTTCTTTTTTCTTTTTTTTTTTTACATTTTGAATGTATTAATCTAAAATCCTACAAAGATTTAAAAATACAGATTCTTTCCTTGCAGTTGGGGTGAATTAAAATGTGGAAAACTAAAAAAAAATGCCAGTAAAATAATAAATTAAAAAAAATATTATAGGTGTATTTATGTGTGTGTTTGACTGAAACGACTTTCCCCTTATTTTTCTTTTTCTCTTCTAATAACTTTTTTATTGATTTAATTTAAGCTTAATCTAGTTAAGTAAGTAAGCAATTGGATCAAAAATAATGAAGCAGAAGGAACATGTAGTTTATGTTGTAATTTTGAAGTTTCAGCTAATTCCAAAACTTGTGTTAGTGCAAATGTCAGTGGTAGATTTGTATTTCCTGAAAAAGAAAACCACAGCACGACAAGCTGAGTTTCTAAAGTGAATTTAAGAAGGCAAAAATACTTTATTTTATATCTTTTATTCATGAAAATACTGCGTATAGAACAGTAGCAGAAGACTATGTGGAAGGATTAAAAAGTGAAGAGTGAGTAAAAAATCTAGGCTAGTTCCTAGAACTAAATGCTAGAGAAGTTGGTTAGAAAAAAGAGGGGGTTTTATTGTCTGTTTGTTTTTCTCTTAAATGGGAAATATTATTTAAACACCCTAGAAATATGAAGACATCCATCTGAAAAACAATATTTAAAAAGATCGAGAACTCCTCCATCAGTCCTAACTGTCATTCTAAAAATAGCTGACATAAAATGAAAAAGCTACCAGACAAGAATTTCTGACAAAAATCAAATAATAATATTGTTTGTGTCCTGATAAATGAATTAATCTCATCATGAAAGGCAGAATCTGTAGGCTAAATCTGTCAACCACAAACGTCTTTGATTTCAAGGAGTGAGTTTACAACATCTGAAATAGCAGCTAATGAAACCTGAATTGGTGCACTATAGATATATTATGCAAATTATTAAAAAAATATAAGGTGCTAGCTTTTCACAGTCTCAAGGCATTTGATATGGTCTTGATTACATAAGTTTATAAAACATCTTCAGAAAAAATAAGAAAGTGGAAAGACACACTGCTTCACTCCTTGAGCTAATGGGTAGCAAGATTATGCTGTAGGTCTGTACCACAGAGAAGGCAACATTTTTCTATCTTAAAAATATTTCACTTGTGGGTTGTTGTTTCTTTCCATGAAAACTTTCACAAAAAAATATATACATTATGTAAGAATGTGTCAATTTGCACAGAAAATTTTGCAGAAATGGTTAAAATGCATACAGAATCAAAGTACAGAAATGTAAGCAAGTCACCTAGTCCTTGTCACTTTGTGTCCTAAGGTTCAACTCTACCAATGTCACTCCTAAGAAATATACTGTTGAAATCCTCTAAATCTCGCTACTTCACAAATTTTCCAGCCAAAATGTTCCACATTATTTCAACATCTGGAAATTCTTTTCCTTAAATCCAATCTGAATTTGTCCTAAAAATTACAAACTTGGAAAATAAGTGTGTTCCATTTTTTCAACAGGCATTTACTTATTTGAAGGATTTTACCAGTTACTCTGGTAGTCTTCTCTACTTTAACAAAATCACAGAATCACAGAATCACAGAACGTCTTTGGCTGGAAGAGACCTCCAAAATCATCTAGATCTGACAGTGCAAGCTCACCATTAAACCATGTTCATAAGCACCAAGTCCACATGCCATTTAAATTCCTTCAGAGATGGTGACTGCATCACTGCCCTGGGCAAACTATTCTGATGCTTGACAATCCTTTCTTTCAGTGAAGAAATGCTTCCTAATATCTAACCTAAATCTTTTCTGGCACAACTTGCATCCATTTCCTCTGGTCCTACCACATGTCAACAGCGAGAAGAGACTGTCCCCTTCATCACTCCAGCCTCCTTTCAGGTACTTGTAAAAAGCCATAAGGTCTCCTCTCAGTCTCCTCTTCTCTAGACTAAACAACCCCAATTCTCTCAACCTCTCCTCATAGGACTTCTGTTCCAGACCCTTCACCAGCTTGTTTGCTCTTCTCTGAACTCACTCCAGCACCTCCATATCCTTCTTATTGTGAGGGGCTCAAGATTACAGGTGCCGCCTCACCAGTGCCAAGCAGAGAGGAGCAGTCCTTGCCCTACTCCTGCTGACCACACTATTGTTTTTACAAGCCAGGATGCTGTTGGCCTTTTTGGATACGTGGGTACATGCAGGCTCATATTCAGCCACTGTTGACCAACACCCCAAAGTCCTTTTCCTCTGGGCGACATTCCAGTCACTCTTCCACAAGCTTGTAGCATTGCCTGGGGTTGACGTGACCCCAGTGCAGGCCTCAGCACTTGGCCTTGTTGAACCTCATACTGTTGGCCTCTGCCCATTGATTCAACCTGTCCAGGTCTCTCTTCAGAGTCTTCCTACCCTCAAGAAGACCCAACATTCCTGCCCAATTAGGTGTTGGCTTGCCCACCTCTAAACTCACCCTTAATCTTTCAAAACACTACACACTAATACATATGGAGATAAAAAACATGTCTTCTTAGGGTGTTCTGTTATGTTTGCATGGTGCTCCCTCTTCGCTAGGGTGTCCATCTCTCCCTCTAGCTGCAAGTCAGAGCTCTCTTTCCCTAATTCAACAA
Organism: Apus apus; assembly: GCF_020740795.1. NCBI lineage: Eukaryota > Metazoa > Chordata > Aves > Apodiformes > Apodidae > Apus > Apus apus. Next base: position 7,033,753 of record NC_067312.1, on the reverse strand, counting down.
TTGTCTAACAACAAGCTCCCAGCCCAGAGCTTCACGTCACAGTATGTATATCTCTTTGAACTGCTAACAACCATTTCTCCTATACACTGTCATAGAAGCAAACTCACTATTTTTGCACCATGATGTTAAGCACCAGCTGAGAAAAATTATGCAGATTGAGCAAGGGCTCTAGCCATAATTTTCAGTGTGTAGAGATACTGATGATATCTCTCTGCAGGAAACTGCCCATAATCACTGATCACCAAACCACTTACTCTGATATTAAGAGAGATGGAAGGCAATTTTGGTTTTAGCTATTCCAAAAACTCAGAGAAGGAGACATACTGGATTTGGATTAAAAATGGTGTGAACTTCTGATCTTCAGAACAACAGTTTCTGATACTTACAGACTTCACTTCAAGGTTGTGAAATTATTCTACTGTGGATATAAAATGCCACAAGCCAGAATATTGTACAAATCAACCAATTACTTGAGTGAAGTAAATCTTCCAGGCCAAACAAAGAGATAACTTGCTGTCTAGAGTTTTAAGACTTGTATCAAAAAGGTGTGTAAACAATAAAATAAAAAATTATCATTAAATATTATTTTTCTCTGAAGGATGTGATCTCACATTTTGATTTAATACACTGTTATGAAAACTTTTTGAGTATGATCAGTAAATAAGGTTGGTTGCATGAAAAGTCAAGACACTGACTTGTATTACTGTAATAAATATGTAAGGGTTTAGTTTTTGCAATCAAATTTCTGGACATACCCAGTACAAATAGAGCTTGTGCATTTTACATGGTCACTTATGATACTGTGGTATGAGTGCCCGTATCTGAAACCATTTCTATATTCTCAGTGTCACCATCTGGCTCAGGTCCGACAACAATGCTCTCGATCCTCTCCCCCTCCCACCCAGGTAGGGAAGGAGAGAGAGAAAAAGAGAGAGACTTGACTGGATTGAAAACTAAACTACACAGCTTTAATTAAATACTAAATTATATAAGAAAATATATATACAATTATATACAAATATGTTCAGATATGTGCAAAAGCCTCTCAGCTCCCCCCTACCCAGCAACTCCCACCACACTCCCCTGAGCTGGAACAGTCCCAAGAAACTCCAGAGCTGCTGCTGGAGAAAGCAGAGAGTTACGAGGGTCAGGAGAGCTCAAGTCTAAGGGTCATCTCGGCAGCTCCCTCAGAGCACGTGGCAGCGGTGAGAGCGCAGAGCGGCAGCGGCCGTCACAGGAAGTGAAGTGGCGCGAGGGCAGGGAGCGAGAGGGCAGGGGGAGAGCAGCGTGAGTGGAGGCAGGAAGCAGAGAACACCAGTAAATTTCTCTAGCATGGTGGCAACACGCCCTAAAACTGTATTGAAGGAGGATATGGGAACTCAGACGGAGGTTCTGAGCAGGCACGCAGCCGTGCAGGTCTCTGGCTGCAGCGAGTGCCTGAGCCTGGCACTGGTGCCAGAGGGAGCCAGTGGCACCGCGTGTGTGCGGTGCGAGCAAATCGATGATCTCCTCAGGCAGGTGGTTAGACTGACAGAGGAGGTTGAAAGACTGAGAATTATCAGAGAATGTGAGAACGAAATAGATTGGTGGAGTCAAACCCTGAGGCAAGGGCAGGAGGAAGAGATGCTAGAACAAGTGATGGATCCCCTCCCCTCCTGTTCTCAGACAGAAGGAGAGAACTTTAGGAACATGGAGGAATGGAGGGAGGTCCGTCCTCGGAGAGGCAAGAAAAAACCCTCCCAACTCCGTCCATCCTCCGAATTGCCCTTGAAGAATAGGTACGAGGTCTTGGAACTTCAGGGAAAGGAAAATGAAGCTGGAGTGACAGATTTGTCTAGTGAACCGCCTATGACTTGTCGCTCAGCTCCACGACTTAGGACTTCTTCAACTAAGAAGGATAGGAGGGTAATTGTGGTGGGTGACTCCCTTCTGAGGGGAACAGAAGGGCCCATCTGTAGACCTGACCCATCCCACAGGGAGGTCTGCTGCCTCCCTGGGGCTCGCATTAGAGATGTTAAAAGGAAACTCTCTAGTATGGTAAATCCATCTGATTACTACCCACTGCTGATTTTTCAGGTTGGCAGTGACGAAATTACTACAAGAAATGTAAGGGCAATGAAGAGAGACTTCAGGGCCCTGGGACGGCTAGTTAGGGGGTCTGGAGCACAAGTCGTCTTTGCCTCCATTCCTCCTGCAAGAATGGGTGGAGAGATAAGCAGGAAGAGTTTAATGATGAACGAATGGCTAAGAGACTGGTGCCAAAGGCAGGGCTTTGGCTTTTTTGATCATGGGCTGCTCTATGAGACACCTGGCCTGATGGTGGCAGGTGGGATGCACTTGTCCCAGAGGGGGAAAAGGCTTTTGGGGCAGGACTTAGCAGGCCTCATTGAAAGAGCTTTAAACTAGATGTGAAGGGGGAAGTGGAGAAAACTGGGTCTGTTAGGGACAAGCCCAAGAGGAAGATACCAGGGCCTGTAGGAGGATGGGCTAAGGAGGATTTAGTCCCACCGATGTGCTCTACTTGCTTCCTGAAATGCCTGTACACCAATGCACGCAGCATGGGGAATAAACAGGAAGAGTTAGAGGTCTGTGTGCGGGCTAAGGGTTATGATCTGGTAGCAATAACAGAGACATGGTGGGACAGCTCACACGACTGGAATGTGGCCATGGATGGCTATGTGCTTTTTAGGAAAGATCGGTCGGTGAAGCGAGGTGGTGGAGTTGCTCTTTATGTGAGAGAGCAACTAGAATGTATTGAGTTTTGTACAGGGGCTGATGAGGGGCGAGTTGAAATTCTGTGGGTAAGAATTAAAGGACAGGGTAGTATGGGTGACACAGTTGTGGGGGTCTACTACAGACCTCCTGATCAAGATGAGGAAGTTGATGAGGCTTTCTACAGGCAGCTGAAAGCAGCCTCACAACTGCAGTCCTTGGTCCTCATGGGAGATTTTAACTATCCTGATATCTGCTGGAAGACTTATACAGCCAGCCTTTCACAGTCTAGGAGGTTCCTCCAATGCATTGATGACAACTTCTTAATGCAAATGGTGGATGAGCCGACTAGAAGAGGAGCGCTGCTGGATCTTGTGCTCACCAACAAGGAGGGCCTTATTGAAGCAGTGGTGGTCAATGGCAACCTTGGCTGCAGTGACCATGAGATGGTGGAGTTCAGGATCCTGTGTGGGAGGAACAGAATTTCCAACAGGACCAGAACCCTGGACTTCTACAGAGCAAACTTCGGCCTCCTCAACCAATTGTTAAGGGAAGTCCCATGGGACAGAGTGCTAGAAGGTAAAGGGGCTCAAGATAGCTGGACAATATTCAAGGACCACTTCTTGCAAGCACAGCATCAGTGTGTCCCAATGGGTAGAAAATCTAGTAAGGGAGCTAGGAGACCAGCGTGGTTAAAAAAGGAACTGCTGGGGAAACTCAAGTGGAAGAGGAAAATCTATAGATCATGGAAGGAGGGACTGGTCACTTGGGAGGAATATAGGAATGTTGTCAGGGAATGTAGGGAGGCAACTAGGAAAGCTAAGGCCTCCTTGGAACTTAACCTTGCAAGTCGAGTTAAGGACAATAGAAAGGGCTTTTTCAAATACATAGCCAACAAAGCTAATACCAGAGGCAATATAGGCCCACTGCTGAATGAGGTGGGTGCCCTGGTGACAGAGGATATGAAGAAGGCAGAGGTGCTGAATGCCTTCTTTGCCTCTGTCTTTACTCCTGCAGGCTTTTCCCATGAGCCCCAGATTCATATAACCCCAGAAGTAGTCAAGATAGGTGAGGACATAGTAGATGAGGATTGGGTTAGGGATCAGTTGCATAATCTGGACATCCATAAATCGATGGGTCCGGATGAAATGCATCCAAGGGTGCTGAGGGAGCTGGCGGAGGTCATTGCTAGTCCACTCTCCATCATCTTCGGTAAGTCATGGGTAACTGGAGAGGTGCGTGAGGACTGGAGGATAGCAAACGTCACTCCAGTCTACAAGAAGGGCAAGAAGGAGGACCCGGGTAACTATAGACCGGTCAGCCTCACCTCCATCCCTGGAAAGGTGATGGAACAACTTGTCCTTGGCACTATCTCTAGACATATCAAGGAGATGGGGGTCATCAAGAGCAGTCAACATGGTTTTACCAAGGGTAAGTCATGTTTGACTAACCTCATAGCCTTCTATGAGGAAATTACTAGGTGGATAGATGATGGTAGAGCGGTAGATGTGGTCTATCTTGATTTCAGTAAAGCATTTGACACCGTCTCCCACAGCATCCTTGTAGATAAGTTGATTAAGTATGGGTTTGATGATCAGGCAGTGAGGTGGATCAAGAACTGGTTGAAAGGAAGAAGTCAGAGAGTTGTAGTCAATGGGGCAGAATCTAGTTGGAGGCCTGTGACTAGTGGAGTCCCTCAGGGGTCGGTACTGGGACCGGTGTTGTTCAATATCTTCATCAACGACCTGGATGAGGGCACAGAATGTACCCTCAGCAAGTTTGCTGATGACACTAAGCTGGGAGGAGTGGCTGACACACCAGAAGGCTGTGCTGCCATTCAGAGAGACTTAGACAGGCTGGAGACTTGGGCGGGGAAAAACCTGATGAAGTTCAACAAGGGCAAGTGTAGAGTTTTGCATTTGGGGAAGAAAAACGCCATGTACCAGTACAGGTTGGGGGCTGACCTGCTGGAGAGCAGTGTAGGTGAAAGGGACCTGGGGGTCATGGTAGACAGGAGGATGACCATGAGTCAGCAGTGTGCCCTTGTGGCTAAGAAGGCCAATGGCATCCTGGGGTGTATTAGAAAGGGTGTGGTTAGTAGGTCAAGAGAGGTTCTCCTACCTCTTTATTCTGCATTGGTGAGGCCGCATCTGGAATATTGTGTCCAGTTCTGGGCCCCTCAGTTCAAGAAGGACAGGGAAGTGCTTGAAAGAGTCCAGCACAGAGCCACAAGGATGATTAAGGGAGTGGAACATCTCCCTTATGAGGAAAGGCTGAGGGAGCTGGGTCTCTTTAGTTTGGAGAAAAGGAGACTGAGGGGGGACCTCATCAATGTTTACAAATATGTAAAGGGTGAGTGTCAAGACGATGGAGTTAAGCTTTTTTCAGTGAAGACCAGTGATAGGACAAGGAGTAATGGATACAAGTTGGAGCATAGGAGGTTTAAGATGAATATCAGGAAAAATTTTTTTACTGTAAGAGTGACAGAGCACTGGAACAGGCTGCCCAGAGAGGTTGTGGAGTCTCCTTCGCTGGAGACATTCAAAACCCGCCTGGACGCCTTCCTGTGTGATGTACTCTAGGTGACCCTGCTCTGGAAGGGGGGTTGGACTAGATGATCTTTCGAGGTCCCTTCCAACCCCTAGGATTCTATGATTCTATGATTCTATGAACGGTGCTGGATGGATGGAGTCCTCCCCAGATGCCAGCCATGGACGGAAGAGAAGGGAAGAAGAAGAAAGGAAGGATGTTGTCTTCTGTGATCTCTGACCTTCCTCTGCGCTTACGTAGATTTATGAAATGGAATATCTCTGGCCAATTTTGCTGTCTGTCTAACTCAGCCTCCTATGGGAGGGGTAGGGGGGTGTCATAGATCTCCCCGTAGTGTCTAAGCCAGCGGAGTAAAGGTGCAACCTTGAAGACCCAGCAGTTACAAAGACATTCCACTGTCTTATCAGCCTTAGCTAGAACAAAGTGTTGCTAGTTAAAAGAAAGCTCAGTGAAGGAAAAAAAAAAAATCAGTAAAAAGGAAAATTGGCTTCATCCTGGCTCAAACCAGGACACTCAGTTAATGTGAGCCGGTTGTGAATAGTTTTGTTTCACTTTTACATTATATACATTATTGTATTATTCTGCTTTCTTTCTTTCTGATTTTCAGTATAACACAAATGCTTCATAGATGTTTGTTCTTTTTTGTTGTCATCTGTGATGGACATGATTCCCATCTAATAATTCTATTAACCAAATACATACTGAGGAAAAAATGTATTCATAAAGTAGAAAGTGTATTTATTCCCCTAAATCCTGCCACATGTACATCTCTATGTTCTGTTCTGACATCACACAGATTTATTTATTTTTTTAAATGGTTATGCACCAGGATCTTGTGCAAGACTGGAGGAATCCAGGGAGGAAATGTATCTATAATTATTAGGTAAATAACTGAGTAGATAGGTGTTAAAACAGAGTTTAAGGTCAATGTATAATATTGAAACTCAGTTGGAACATATGCATTCTACTCCCTCTGAAATGCATTGCATCAGGTAGAAAACAAGGAACAATTAACCACATTTATCTATTTTCCCTTGAAGTGTTAGGTAACCAAGGTGAGTGTTGCAACATGCAAAATTGTACTATCCATTAAGTCCACCATGATCTGGAAGATAAATGCAAAGTCACTGAATTCCTTGCTTTTTTCACCGTTGTCCTGGTTTGAGCCAGGATGAAGACAGTTTTCCTTTTACAGATTTTTTTTTCCTTCAGTAAGCTTTCTTTTGACTAGGACCAGAGCTTTCCAATTAGGACTGATAACAGTGGAATGTTCTTCTAACTGCTGGGTCTTCAAGGTCACACCTTTACTCTGTCAGCTCAGACACTATGGGGAGATCTATGACCCCCCCGTAGGAGGATGAGTCAGACAGACAGCAAAACTGGCCAGAGATATTCCATTCCATATATCTACATAAGCTCAGAGGAAGGTCAGAGATCACAGAAGACAACTTCCTTCTGTCTTCTTGCCTTATCTTCCATTCATGGCCAGCATCTGGGGAGGACCCTCATCACTCTGTGCTTTCTCCAGCAGCAGTCTGGAATCCTTCGAGACTGTTCACAGCTAAGGAGAGTGCGGTGGGAGTTGCTGGGGATGGGGGGACACGAGAAGCTTTTGCACATACCTGAACACATTTGTATATAATTGTATATCTTTTCTTATATTATTAGTGTTTAATTAAAGCTGTATAGTTTAGATTTCAATCCAGCAAAATCTCTCTTTTTCTCTCTGTCTTTCCCTACCTGGGTGGGAGGGAATCGAGAGCATTGCTATGAAGCCCAAGTCAAACGCTGACAACCATCTACCTAGAACGTCTATTTACACAGGACTGCAGCTTATTATATACTGTTAGAAGAAATATTAGCCATTGTTGCAATGTGTCCAATGATATGTTCTTCCTTTCACACTAAATTTTTCTGCACAAACGTACAGACAAACTTGCATAGAGCAGTAAAGCACAATGAGTTTTGTTGTCACTAGCATGTTTTCTGTGTGCTGCTGTTTCCTTTTACTTCTCTGAGAAGAAATTTTCTGAAGAATGCCCTCATGAAATGAGTAGTGTTGGCCTGCTCTGTTGTATCGGAAATGATGCAGGCAATCCATCCACAGCCTTCATCTTTACACTTCAGCAAGATTTATTAATTAATAGGATGTATTTTCCACAGAGGGCCAAGGGGACTCTAGTCCCCCATCAGCAGTAGCTTGTAGAGGCTCACGTTCCCCGTTACATTACAAGGGTGATGCTGTATGCCTGTTTTGTCCTCTCATCAGATCGTGGCTGTGTCCAATCCTGACTGCTATTTCTGCTATAATTGCAAACAGTTTGAGTTCTCAAACAATCTGAGCTCTTACTATGCTCCCCTGGTCCTCTTACAGAAAAATAATTTGTTTTTCTTTCTCTGCCTGCAGATTGCATAAATACCAGATACATTTTAAAGTGTTCCCTCCACCTCTCAACCACTATTTATGGAACCTACAGTGATTGATAGGATCTTGAGGTGCTTGTTATTGGGAGGATATTTTAATAGGCAGGGAGTTTTAGTGCTCAGGCACAAGCTCCTGGAGCAACCTTAACTCATTTGCTCAGTCTTCCCTATACTCCAGTTCAAAAAAAGAGTATTCTCACCTTCCTTGAAAATGGTACAAGATGTTTGCATAGTACTGTCCTCTTTAATCACCTATGTGAACTTTGATTGTGTTGCAATTGTCCACATTGTCAATTTATTTGTTTTGGGTTTTTTGTGGTTTTTTTGTTGTTTGTTTGTTTTAAATAAATAACTAAATAGTATGAAAGATTCTTAGATTCCTAGATTCTATTTCCATTACAGATACCTATATAACTTAGCTTTGATATTATGGGTTATGTGTTTCTATATAATGGCAAGAAAGTGTTTTGAAAAGCTTAGCCACTTAATTTTTATACTGTTGATGATGCTTATGTTGTGTCTTTTTACTTCAAATGAGAGAGGGATGTAATAAAAAAAATATCCTATGCTTCTAGGAAATTACCATCTTAGCATGTGTTTTACTGTCAGACTTTTGAAAGAGTTGTTCTTGATGCCAAATGCCAAAACATCTTTTCTATAGAAATTATTAAGGAAGAGCATTGAATGTATTTTGCACCAGGTAAATTATGCACCCATTTTAATCTAGACAAGAAATAAGGAATTCCTATTCCACCACACAACTGAATTTTGTATGGAATTTTGCACATGCTGTGATATTGAGCGAAATATTTTATGCATTAGCTTATCTCATGTTTTCTTTATAAACTCCAGAGAATCTGAGTTATGTATTTCATAAAAGGGCAGAAATAATCCAAAATTAAAATTATGTAATCAAACAAGGTGGCGGGTTTATTATTTAGGTTTTCCTCCTTTATCCTGTTTCTTTCTTCTCTTTGTACCTTTTCCCATTATATTTTGTATCATTTTGAGTATCTTCAGTCACATGCAATTTCACAAATTAATTTCTCAGTAACAGCCTGAAGAAACAAATATAAAACATACCAAATCTGATAATTTAAATGCTGTTTTACCTTTGCTCTCCAGCCACAAACTTTTCAAACTCCTGCGCATCTGAATTAAACTCAAGCTAACTTTTTCCCATGTATTTATTTATTTGTTTATTTATTTAACGTGTTAAATAATGTGGTTACCTTATTAATTTTCACCATGTTTTTAGTCCTGCCAAGACTGCAAGATTGCCTTTAGCAAGGGATATTGATAGGGAAAGATGAGAAACATAAAAGGTTAACACAGAAGGGCAGATAAACAAATAGGTTTTGATCCAAAGCCTGTTTGAGTCAATGATAGATTTTTCCATTGAGTACAGGAGACTTTGGATCTGACCCACTGGGCATTTATATATCGATATGCTGAAATGCTGAGCAGCCTCTATGAAATGTGTGTTGTCCTCAGCTCTCATCTGTGTCAGAAAAAGTTAAGGGGGATAAGTGCCCTAGAGATTTGGAGCATTTAAAGTTAATAAGAAACACATGGCTGAAACAGGAACAAGTGGACAGAGACCATATACTTTATTTACAGCTTCTGAGAAATCCTGTTGAAGTCAATCAGATCAGCCACAATCACTTCAGCAAATTAAACAGAGTGAAGAGGCATGGGGAGACAATAGCTAAAGTAGAGGAGGGAAAAGACAAAAACCCAAACTGAGTTTAACAGGAGAATGGACAATGGAGGAAAGTATAGAGGAGAGCTGTGATTAAACATGAAGCAGAAAGAAGAATACTTGGTTATGTTTGATTTTTCTCAGAAACACTTAATATATAATGAGAGTTAAAACATTTTATTTTTTCTCTCTCTTCTTAGCCCTATTTTTTTTTCATTTCTGATTTTGAACAAGCCCTAAAATTGTATAAGGTCTTTGGGACATTTACAAACTTCTATTTCACACACCACTCCTCAGATCTTTCCTAGGGTCTATATTTGAGAGGCAAATGAATTTTGTTCACAGATGGTGGCAGGACATGAAGACTTTTTTCCTTTGCAAATGTAACCCTTTACTATTTATTTATTTATTTATTTATTTTATTTATTTCTGTTCTGTTTACTTCAGTACCAGAAGTGTTTTGCAGTTCTGTTATGTGAGTTTTATAGAGAAATAGCTTAGCATAACTGATGCATTATTAACAGATCACTAGCAAAATGGAAAAACCTGGGAAAAGGTAGAAGACTTGATTTGTGTTAAGTTATATCTTCTAGATCACTAAACTTAAAAAGAGGCAAGAGTAGGATTCAGCGATTTTCATAAATCACTCTAGAAGGGACCTCCACAGGTCATATAAGCATCTGCCTGATTAAAGTCAGGTTCAAAATTTCCTAAATTATGTTGTAATCCTGCTCATACAGACAAAACAGACACACACAGAGCATTTGATAAAGAACTACAGCGAGTTAAATAATCTTAACAACCCAGCATTTTATTTTTTTTTAAATTATAAATAGGAAAAAATTGTATATGACTAGCTAAGCATTTAAAGGAATAGCAATAAGAAAATAATAACAATATTGAAATTTGACTTTATAAATTATTTTACTATAGTGCCAGCTTTCCTCACAACATCCTCACATATGCACCAAGTGGTATTTTAATCTCCAATGCATATGCTTTGATGACTTTTTGAGGCTGAGTAATTTTTTTTTTTTCCCTCGGTCAAAGGAAGCTTTGTGTGCCTATTATGCTACCTGGCAGTCATGAGAATAACTATAGAACCACAGAATCACAGACTGGGTTGGAAGGGACCTTAAAGATCATTGAGTTCCAACATCCCTGCCATTGACAGGGACACCTCCCAAAGAGACCCTGTTGCTCTAAGCACCATCCAACCTAGCCTGGAACATTTCCAGGGGTGGGACTTCCACAGTTTCTGTGGGCAGTCTGTGCCACTGTCTCACCACCCTCACAGTAAAGAATTCCTTCCTAATATCTAACTGGAATCTCCTCTGGAATCTTCTCTCTTCCAATTTAAAGCCATTCCCCCTTGTCCTATTGTTGCACGCCCTTGCACAAAGTCCCTCCCCAGGTTTCTTGAAAGCCTTCTTCAGGTGCTTGAATGCCAACATTCTGAAATTTCCCTTAATTGTGCATTGGTTTTGTTTGTATTTTACTACCACTGTCTGAGTTTAAAAGTTTAAATTAACATGAGAAACATGGACTGTTGAACTGGTATTTTTTGGGGGGGAACAGAGAAAGGAAAGTAATTCTAAGAATCTGGTATGAATGACATGCTTAATGAAGGAAAGAAATACAAGAGTAATTTTGCAATGTTTCATTGCATTTTTCAAGACTTCTCAAAAACAGATTTAGCAGAACAATTAAAAAAAAAAAAGAGAAGAACAAAAAATATAATTTTCTTATTCTTATTTGAAAACACTGCAGTGAATGAGCAGATAACATATGGTTCTCTAGCACTTCAGAAGACATATCCTTCATTGCAAATATTTGTAAGATCAAGTTGGTTTTGAGGTAATTTTATTTAAAAAAAAAATATTTCATTGTAAGTGATGTTTCTTCCCAAATTCATATTAGCTATTAAAGTATATAAGGGAAGTTAAAACTTTCACAAGGAGTCATAGCTGAGACCATTTGATGACTGAGGAGTTCAACAGTTAGTCACTACAAATGTTTTTGTTTTTTTTTTTTCCACTGATTTCAGAATTTTAGCTATTGATGAGAGAAAAACCTAGAAAGGACAACTGAATAATTGTTATATTAAATAAATAATATTTTGGACTTACCTTTCTTCTTTCTCTCTCTTTCTGCCTTTCTCTTTCCCTCTTCCTTTCTCTTCATCATTTTTCAAAATCTTTCTCTTTCTCATCCAATTCCTTGTTCTCTACAAAAAGAATATAAATTACTACTTAGGATACTTGTTTAACATTAAAAGTGATAAAAGCAGCTTGAGTTCTTCTTCAGTAGTATCATAAGGTTATAAGAGCACATACTGATCTTTGGGTTTTGCTGTGATGTAAACTGGAAATTTTCTTTTTTATGTATATATATATATATATATATATATATATATATATAAAATCTACTCAAGAATCAACACTGAGATCATAAGACACCAGTAAATTTTTTTAATCTCTAGTGGGTTTCCATTTCCATTAAAGGAAATCAATCTGAAAAGTATTCTCACAGTTTGGTAAATTAATATATTAAAGAAATACTCATAATTAAAAAAAAAAAAAAAATAGAAAAAATACTACAAGTAATCTCAGAAGAACACTTAAAACAGCAGATTTCTATGGCAGTTGTGTTTATACCTAGCAGACACTGTGTTTTAGCAGATCTAGATGTGTTCCTCACTTGGAGCACGCTGATGTATTATCAGTGTACTTGTGCTGTTTTTACTCAAGAGCTTGGCACTATTTGTGGAAAGGAAAATTAACTCTGGTTTTCCTTAAACCCCCTCATATTTACTAGAACAACAATTTTTTTGTTTGTTTGTTTGTTTCATTTGTTTGTTTGGGGTTTTTTTTGTTCTGGTTTATTACTATTGCACTTGTTGTCTAAGGAGGTCTGTTATGGAGGTCATTATGACATCTCTATTTTTGAGACATTAAGGAGTCCATTTTAAGTCAGTAAAGAACCTTTGCTAATATTGTTGTGCAGTATGATTAAGAGTGTTCAGGTTTCTTCTCCATTTCCCTCCTTCCCATTTGTTATGTTAGCAGAAAACTTTGACCTTGAAGTGAAAGATAACAGCAAAATATATCTGTGGTATCCATGTGATTGATACAGCAGTCCATGAGTCACAAGGAGACTTATGGAATACAACTAAGGAGCTTGAATACACCAATGATCTTTTTGTGTTGTTCACCTTCTTATTAAATAATTTATCAGCTTAATGATAATGACATTCAAATATCATAATTACAGCCAACTCTTTAAAAAAACATCAATTCAAAAGCTGAAAATGTAGTAGTTCTTTCTCCCTCCCTCTGCACTTTCCACCATTAGCTATTAATGCCGAAATACAGTTTTTATTCACTCTACTGACATAATAAAAAACTAACGTAGCTTTCCCATTTTTCATAAAATTTCCATCTGCACTATTAGTTTCACTGATAGCAGGCTGGGAAATGTTGTTAGGCTACAAGATGGACGACACTGCAAAACCTCAGCATGTTAAGAAGCCATAAAATTTTATTCAGTTCATTTGCTGTTACAGTCCAGTAACCCTATAGTAACAGTGTGCTATTTTTATTGTGTATTTATTTAAAGGTTGAATATTCCCTCTACCAGGCCATCTAATCAAACTACGCTGTTTTCCTAAAGAACTCTATTGTAGGAAGTCAAGTGTGTGCATCTGATCCACTGGTCCTCTTTCTTTCAGGTAATCTTGTGGAGTAGTCTATTGCTTCAGAAAAGATGGGTGAAAAAGAAAGGAAATGAAAAGTGCAAAGCAGCAAGCCATGAGTGAAAGGAGTTTGCCTTGAGGAGGTATATAAGGAATGTAAAAGAAAAATAAAGACTTTTACTGAGATATTTAGAAACATTATTCTCACAAGAAAAGTATCTTCACCCTTTTATAGTGGTATCAGTAATTTATCTTCCAACAGTCTGAATTGTCCTCTGGAAGTGGCCTATATCTCTTTCTGTTCACTGCAGAAACAACCTAGATGACTATTCAAAACTCTGTGCCTAGCTTCTGTCATGTAGCTGTCTTCTCTTCTCACTTCACTTGAACAACAGAATTTTCTTTTGTCAATGAAGATGAGCTTCTTCATAAAGACAGACACATGAAAACAGGGTGTCTACGTTACTTTGTTTATCTGGGCTCTCTATTGGGCCAAAAAAGAGAGAGCAATTTATTCCAACTATCAGTCATTTATCTTAGCAGCAGGCTAAATTGTCCTCTGGAAGTGCCACATATCTCATTCTGCTGACTGCAGAAAGAAACTAGATGACTATTTTAAACTGGGTGCCTAGCTTCCAGATGGCCATATTTACAAGATATGATCTTAATGCATGACTAGATGTTGACAACTATACTTAAGTAATGAGAAAGAATCTGTTTAACATAGAGTAAAGTAGATGTTCATAAATAAATTATAAAAGCCTCATAAGGAGCAGGCACAGCTGTGCCTACAAAGGCAAATCCTTTGCTGGAGAAGGTGGCAAGCTGCCCTTTAAATATTCCTGTCCTTATGAGCAAGCAGGACCAGCTGTAAGATGTTGTTAATAACATGCTATACACGATCTGTGACTCAGCAACTCTTAATACCACTGACTACTGGGAACCGAAAATGTAGCAGGATAAAAATAACTTTAAATTTCTCAATATATCTCAAATAATTGCTGTTGGCACCTACAACCTAAGTCAGAAGCTAGAAGAAGGGTGAAATGGTGTGTAGGGACACACACACCAATATACTAAAGAAAAACCCACAACCATGAAACAACCACATTAATAGCTCTCCCATTTGTGAATTTTCTCTTCTATGTTGCACAAACTGTAAGTTCCTCCCAGGAGCTGCATTGGAGTACATTTTTCATTAAGATATCTGATTTTTTTCCTAAGAATTTCCACTAACAGTGAGTCCACTGGTTTTCTTTGTGAACTGATATATCTTTTGAGTTGTTCAGAAGTGAATGTCTATTTCATAGGATCAAGACAAAAATGAAAAACAGACTCTTACATTTGAAAACATGTCTCTGAACACAATGATTTTAAGAAATAAAGCATCAGACTTTTGAAGTTTCACACTGATTAGCTGAATTATGTTTATACCAAAGCATCATAGTGGCATAATTTAAAACATAGTAATTAATTTGGAATATTATAAATACAATTTTAATTAAAACTAATATAACAGAAAAATCCAAACAAAAGTATTTTCAAAGGTTAGATAAACATGGTATTTTTACTTTTTCAAATGAGACAGTTTGAGATTATGATGACAAACTAAATTCAAAATGATGCAATGAGAGTTTTTCTCCATGACAAAAGTTTTTTGAATGACACTTTCCCACAAAGCATTTCAATTTGACTGTTTCAGCATTTTCTCATGTAGAATTATTGTCTTTTTTTGTTATTCCTGCTGATTTTCCTCGGATTTTGAGTAGTGTTATGAACATTTTCAATGACACTGTACACTGAAAGCTTCTCAACACTTTCTTCTGGGTATGCAATTTTGCGGTGAGCATAAGTTTCTTTCTGGAATTAAGGCAGGGAGGCTGTACAAAGAAGAGGAAACACAAAGTACAGAAGCAAAATAATAGTAATAATAATAAGAAATATAATGAAAAACAAACTGCAGCATTTCATTCTCTTGCATTTTAATCATATTAGAAAACAAAATTGGAGACTCACTTCTGCTACAACTGGGAAGATAATGATTACAGGTAGTATTATAAGATGTGGCTTTCTACTAGAAATGAAACTAATTGCACTGGTAAAAGCATGCGTTTATTCATCCCTGCTCCTAGGCCAAAACAGAAAGGGAACAAGATGCACCTATCTACATTAGTGTAAAAGGTTTTGAATTTATTTATCTAAAGTCTAAGAGTTACTTATCTGAGTTAAAGCCTATGGGCTCATGAGGAATATGCAAGTGACATTTCCCAGGGGAAGGGGAACATACTGTAAAATGAGAAGAGAAACATATACCAACTAATCAAATAGTGACTATGGGTTCTTTCAGCATCTTTAACACTGGTTGGGGAACATTTGAGAATCAATATGTGTAGTTAACAATAGCCTCGTAAAGCAAAACGTCACACATGTTTCCCAGAATGGCTAATATCATGATCCAAACTGATCTACTGACCAAAGCAAAATGAAGCAAATCCAAATAAGCAATCCAGACTGTGTGATTAACTGTGATTGAATACAGCATTTTTGAAAGGGATCATTTCCCCAATCAAGAAGCAAGACGCTGCTTTTCACAGGAGAGGAATACCAGGCAATTTTCAGTGCAGCATTTCCAGACTCAAATAACTTCATGAGATTGTGAATAGTTGCTCATGAAGGCTGAAATGTTATACTACAATGAAATAGCAGTTCCAGTGTGAAATGAGAAAACCCCAGATTTCCCTTTTGACTGGGAATGTAAGAGATAAATAAGGAAAACAAGGATTAGAACACAGACTTCCTTTCTCTCAATGGAGTATCACAGGCATTCAGCTTCCAAATTATGTTTTCTTTTTCATGCTCTCTCCCTATGAATATTGATGAGCCAGTATGTAGCCAGGAATGGCCCAACAGGAGTCATGAATTTACGTTTATTTGGTGATGGGCCTGTCCTTGGATAACAGAAGATGTAGAATTAAACGTATTCAGGCTCAGTAAGGCTTATTCTTAAGTAAGTGTTTAAGC
The DNA here is from genome assembly GCF_020740795.1 of Apus apus. Taxonomy (NCBI): domain Eukaryota; kingdom Metazoa; phylum Chordata; class Aves; order Apodiformes; family Apodidae; genus Apus; species Apus apus. Next base: position 7,017,650 of record NC_067312.1, on the reverse strand, counting down.
ACTTGTTTATACAGAAGGAAACATGAAAACTGTGAATAAATAAAAAATATTGCATAAAATGTTACCTCTTGTCTCTTAACAAAATTCCCAGACCTACATGGTATTCACTTTTCTAAGTGTTGGTTTAAGTAATGAAATGTGGCATGTAATGTCCCAGTAAAAATCCTTTATGTATGAAAACTGAATATCTGGGAAGCCAGGTGGCAAATGTTTACTCTGATCTTACATCAGTTTAAGAAAAGTAAAACACATAATGGATATCTAGAGCTATCAGAGCCATCATAATAGACAAAAAATCATGATGTGGATTCTGGGGGAAAAAAAAAATATATAAAAATATGATCATTCTGTAAACTTATAACAGGGTAAGGGAAAAACGAAAAAGTCATAAAATTAAAAAGGGGACAAGTGCAAAGCTCAGAAGTGCCTTTTAAAAATCAACATGTCCAAGATACATTGCAGGGAAAAAGAAAATAAAACAAAACCATATGACTATTACTCAAAAAGAAGATTCTTTGCCCCAGGGCTGCAGCTGAGGCTGGGGCTCATCAACCCTTACTCCCTGCTGACTTAAATAAAAGAATTTCAAATAAGAGAGTTGGAAGAACAGAAGATGGGAATCAAAGCAAGTTATGAAAGAAAAGGAAGAGCAAGCTCCACCTCCTACCCTAAGCTAACTCAAGAAATAAGAAAAAAAAAATAATAAAAAAAAAATGGGCAGAGCTTTTAGGTTTTTTTCTTTTCTTTTGTAAACTCTTGAGGGGAAAAAAAGAAGAGCCAGAACATTCCTGGATGGAAACTTCAAACATACAAAGTAAAAAATAAAACTTCAATAGGCAGAAAAATCTCCTTGAATATATCCTTTTATGCATGCATGTGTGCAAGACCTTTTTATTTTTTGTCTCTAAAGATATTTCAGGAAATGTCTTCTGAAAAAAAAGAATCTTAAAGAATCTTAAGAATCTTAACTTTGCTTCTGCTTCTATATTTCTTTCATCAAATGTTACCTATACAAAAGTCATAATTATGTATTTTTTTCAAACAGTGTCCTTACAAACTATGAAGTTTTTTTAGGTTATATGTGATTCCTGCAGCACTTTTTTTGATATCAGGCTGTGTCTCTTTTTCTAGAGCAAACTTTTACTTTAAGAAATACTGCTTTCATTAGTAGATGCTTATCTGAGTTAGCAAGGAATGTATAGTTCAGTCTTCAATGTGATGATGAATTACAGTGTGGAGTGATGAGGAAAATCAAACCTTTTCAGACACTACCAAAGCTGCTGTTTTGATCCATTAATGGCAGTGTTCCATGAGAAAATATATAGTTCAGAAACTTACTGGGAAAAAAACCAGCATTTTTTACTTTTATTTTACTTTGAGAAATAGAAAAACATTCTGTCATGATAAACCAGAAATGTCACTGTGGTTTATGTACATTTCAAAAGTGTTCTTTATTTCACAAGTTTCTTTTTTAAATGGACTTTTTTATTATTCTAATTTTAAAACTGTTAGTTTGCTTTGTTGATTTTTTCCCCAGCATACAAAATCCTTAATTAATACCAAAATTAGTATAAAACTTTGGAGAGCTAGCTAACAAGCTAACACTTGAAGTCTAATATTATTTTAAGAGGCTGCAGAGATGTGACTTTCATACAATGCTCAGGGAAACGGTGCAACTATGACAGTTCAGACAGTAGTAGTGAGCAACAGAACCTTTGCTAACTCTGTCCTGACTTTAAATCAGCTGTGGAGCTGTCAACAAGATATTTGACAAAGAGCTGTAGTATTTTGACATTGTTAGGTATGCCTGTGCTGTACAACCCAATGCCAAGTCAAATTGCCAGGTCATTTGTCCCTATGTCTTCAGCAATATTCTGATTATGTGCTGGGATGAACAGTTGTGTGTACAACTAGTAGAGATGTAAAACATTTGTTTTCTTCTTAATAATCAAAGGATGAAGACTTCAGAGAATATTTTCCTTACAACACAGTCAGTTAATATTACACAAAGTCAGGTAAACACTTGACGTGTCATGGGAAAGATTTACCTCTTCTTCACTTCTTGATGGACTCCTGTGTTTCACAGGGTCTCAAGCCCATCTTTTTGTTCCAACTCTTAAACTTATTAAGAGAGTCAGGAGAAAGGTAGGCCTTACAAAATACAAAAAAAAATTGCAAATTATGTGTTCCTGGCTGTAGCTCGATTTTCAACAAACCCAGAAACTACTGTATTATTTGCTGAAAAACTTTTACAAGGTTTTTAATGTTGCCCTTCTTTATCACTTAGTTTCTAACCCAGAGCAGACTGCATTTGCAAAGTCTTATGTCTTCATTAAACTATGCATAATTAATATATCTTAGAAAAAGCTCGAAGCACTCAGATTCTATGGCAATGGTATGAAAACTCTGTGCACACAATTATCAAAGCAATTATTGCTTTAATTCAACACAACAGACGTTGATTTGAAATGTTCCTCCAGCCAAACCACAGAGACAACCAGACACAAAACTTTAAAGAGAATAAGGGTCAAATTAACGCTTGTCAATATTGTGCCTACTTTTGTCAAACAATAGCACTTGACAACATGATAACCCCATCACTTTGATTTCAGAAGGAGAACATGGAAAGTGAAAAAAGCTTTTCTGAATTCCCTGTAGCTCATATTTGATCAAAGAACTGTAGATAAAAGACTGAAAAATTGTTTAAAATATATATTTAAAATCCTCTGTTTTTTAGCTGTCATCAAAGTTACTACTAAAAATACAACAGCAGTCTTCTTCAAGATGATATAAGTTTTCTGAAACTAAAGAGAGTTTCTTATCGGATTGTTAACTCTTTAAGAAAAGGCTAGGTATATTTTTGTTTAAAATTTTATTGTCCGCAAAATTATCACAGGAAATACGTGAATGCATGACAAAACCTGAGATGTATTCAGTATATTAGACCAATTAATAATTTAAGTCTAGGGAATAAATTATCTTTTTCTCAAGCCCTCTCTTGCAGGGGATTGTTGTAGGCTGCATAGCATTATCTATACCTTTCCTACACGATATGTAGAAACTTGGGTATGTAACTTATTTTCACACTACTTTTGTCAATGATCAAAAAATATCCTTTCTTCCTTATGACTCTTGGCATGGCTGCTGGGAAATAAAAGCTAAAAATGCTTGAATAAATAAAATATAGAAGATTTATTCAACAAATGGATTATTTAAATCTACATAAGGAATGAGACCTGTAAAGCAAAACTTCTGTTTGCAATTCTGCAGGTTTTTTGGGACTTATTTGATATATAATTTCTTTAACTGCTTACTGTGGTATTTGAATCTTATTATTTATTTTTCTTGAAATTGCTGTTGCAAGATGACTTCTGTAGAAAAATCTACACTGAGGCAGGTTTTGCTGATCAATTAAAGCCCCATTTTCTCTCAGCTTCATAAGTGTAAATCAGGAATAACTATTGACTACAGCAGTTGCAGTGAAGTTATTCTAGATTTACCGACATAAGTTAAAGTAGAGTGGAGTCCCTGAGGTTCTTTTTGCTCAGGTAGTAATATTAGATGTATTGAAGTGCCAAATGGATATTCGCCAGTGTTTGAATTGTGTTTTTTCATTTTGTCCTTCACAGTAAATTTAAAATTTTTGAATGTTGTTATCCTTAAGGGAGGCAAATGAGAAGGCAAAGGAACTTTAAATATAAATGTATTGCCTGGTTCTATGCTTCAATTACTCCTCCTGAATTTGTTGCATGTTTTTATATCTGCAGATGAAAATTGCAAGAAGGAGAAATCATTAATCAGATAACTTGATGTTAAAAGGCTTGTGATTGTCGGATAGCTCTGTTTGTGACTCACCATGTTTCACCTAATTTTACCTTGTTTACCTCTGTCTTGGTTTCTGCATCTACCTAAATGGTATAAAAAAATGTGAAAAAGAATGAACGACTTAATAGAATTTGAGTAAATGAATTTTTACAGCTGCATTGTGGAGACTCAGTCTTTGCAAGATGCTCAAAATATACAGCCTTCTGGGACATATAGTTCTCTGTACTTTTTTTGAAGACTTTTAGAGTTACAATAGTTGAGTTGTTATTCTGTTGTCTTTTGTTTTTTTTTTTTAAGAAGAAGCAATGGATTAATATTTGTTATGACTCAGATAGTTAACCAGTTTTAAAATACTAAGGCTGAACAGAAGATACCCTTACTGGGGAGTTATTCCTTATTAAATCCATGGACAGTTTAAAATTTCTAGGCTGTTTGATACAGCAGGATGTCCTGTAGTCATCCTTATTCATGGGGTGCATGAATTTGACAGTATCCTTGTAGGTAAGGGTGGAGGAATTTCTGAGACCATAATTTTTTCTTTTTTTTTTTTTTTTGCATAAATAATACAGTAACAAATCCATATACATACCTATATAATTATCCAGGTGGGTATTCAGACAACTATGTGGGTTATAGGAGAGATACCTTGAAAAAAGAACCTGGTTCAGCCATGTGATAAATTTGAATGTCTAGCTTAATATCAGCATATACTTATTTCATGCTTAATGTTCAGGCAAAATATTACAGCACTACATTTGATACTACCATTTAAAGATATACACAGTCTAAAGTCAGCTAAAACTGAGAGGAAAGATGGAGAACAATACAAGGACTTAAAACAAGATACTCGATTGCAGGGCAAAGTAGTTTGTTTGCACAGAACAGGCTAGCTCTGTTTGTTTTGCATAACGCCTCACAGGAATGCTAATGAAGACAACAGGTCTCATTAGAGTAATACATAACATAATTGCTTTAATTTATTTTCCTTTTCTTTTTTTTTTTTTTTTTTTTTTTAGAACTGAAGCAGTTTTCTGTAGCTTGAATAGCATTATGGATGTGGCAACCAGCTTGGGAAATTGATGACACTCAACCCTTTTAGTTAAAGCTAACCTACACCAAATCTATTCAGTGTTTGATCACTATTACTTCTGTTCCTCTTATTTTTTCAGGGGCTAGGTGGATGTTGCAAACATGAATGGAATGCATCTCAGTCAAAGAGAGGACCACCAATAAACTTTCTTGAGGTAGAATAGTAATTTGACAGCATTAGTGATATAGATCATTCAAAGAACCACAGTCGAAGGCGTTAGCAAAAAGGGTTTTAATATGATGTTATAAAAGTGTGACTTAAAGTTCAATGACAAGGTTCTCTCCATTAACTACTACAATGAAGAAAGATGCAAAGGAAAATTTAGTTATACCCAAGTTAGAATGATCCACAGAGATTGGAGATTAAAAGGGTAAGGAAGACCTCCTCTTGAGTTGTAAGTTTCAGAAGGGACCCTTGCTTCCTGCACTCCTTAGGAATTTATGTGCAGCTAGATTCAGACTGTCCCAGAATGGTCAATGATTTATGCCTATAAACCATATATGATCATATATGGAAAGTTCACGTAATGTAGGCTCACCTGGGCTGTCATGTTTACTGGATTGGCTCACAGTCAAATTAAATACCATGGAAAATATATGCATGAGACTACTTGTATTTACAGCTGTCTTTGATCCTTAAAAAAGACTCTTGGAAAAGCCACCTTCTACTCATGTATTGGTGCGTGATCGGTGATACAAGCTCATATGCATCAATGCTCATGGTGTCACTCTAGCCTTTTGTGGGTTTTCAGAGAACAGGTTGAAAACAGGAGAAGTCATGAGCTGGCCACAGCTCAGGTCTTGATCTCCTTTGGAGTCTGTACCAAACTACTGCTAACTTGAGTAAGGAATCAAGAGCATCTGTCACAGCGGGTGACAGGAAACAACAAAGTTAATTCCTTCAGTGTTACTTCCATTTTGATTGGAAACTAAGAATCTCAACATGCTTTGAAGAGAAACTTGAAAATATATCTAGTTGTCTTGTGTTCGTACACCAGAGTTTTCATGCCATGTTCAATCTAAGTATAAACATTTATAGGAACATAAACCCTGGGAAACCTTTTTGGCCATGGCTTCAGAGTCTGCCATGACTGATATGAATTAGTTTTAAATCTTTAGCAAAAAAACATCCAGACACAGAGCCAAAGTTCACTTCATCCTTACAAGACGTATAGCTTTGCTTATTATAGAGCTCTGCGGACTATATTAAATAGCTAGACAGAATTTTAAGTGATACCCGTGCAAGTGCATCAAAATTGGATTTTTGGGTGTGTGTGAAAACAATTATTTTGACAAAAGTGATGAATTTTTCCTAAGTCCAACACTAAATTCCGATCTCATAGAGTCACACTGACTGAGATAATAACTAGGATGTCAGAATATGCACAGGGAAGATAGGAAAATAGTTATAGATCATGGATCTCATTAGGATTTTTCCACCTACATAGTAAGAAATCAAAGAGATTAAATTTTAATTTTGCATTAGAACAAAAACTAATTTTGAAACAATTTTTTTTGTCACAAAATTGAAATGTTGTTTTCCATACAGCCTTAATGAGCTGTCATAATAATAACAAATCCTGTGCTCATGAGATTTTCCACCATACATTGTAACATACAGAGATTTATATCAGACTCAAAATATCATCTAGAGTTTGGACATACATCCAAATGGCCTGACTTCACTTCCACTTTAGTTAAGTTTTTCAGTCTAGGCATTGATCTGAGGAAACCAGATGGCGTCCCTTGGTAAAAAAGGACTAACACATAAGGAGTAAACAGGATGGCATTACTTAGCATAGAAAAGGCTTAGAATGTATAGATAAGACTTAGAATGCATCGATAAGGCTTGGATTGTGAGGGAGGGTGTTGTGTAAGAGGCTGTTCCCTCAGAAACTTGCTGAGAAGGCAAGAATGTGGAGCAGACCCCAGAAAGGAATGCCGAGAGGTGAAAAGTACACAGTGAGGAAGACATACAGCCTTCATCCCACAGAACCCTGCCCGCGACCACCAGAAGACACTGCACAGGTGCAACAAGGAGGAGCTTGGGGCAGGGGGGACAACTATGATAAAGATTTCAGGGGACTAATTGTAATAATCCCTCCCTGGCCTCGGACACCTAATGTATATGTAACAACATGGATGAATATGTATTACTTTGTGTCATATAATGAGCTTGCCAACAGCTCTAGGGTGTGCAGGCTTGTGGAGGAGCGATACCTGTACACCCAGTGCTGAATAAACATACCTTTTTTATAACCTTACTGGTTGTAAAGTCGTTATTCTGCACATCAGCATGACGTAAATGAAGGACGAGTACAACAGGTTTTTACCTCTGCTCATCCATCCAAAGCAATTTTAGAATAAATTATTTGTTTCACTATACTCTGTAACATAAGGATTACAGTAGAATTAGTCAGGATAATGGGTTGCCGGTAATAGGGATGGATCTAATGCATATAACATGAGATAACACTTGAGATATATATATCCATATATCTATATTTCCATTCCTCAAAATACATATTCATAGGTGAAAACAATTGGTGACAGATTTAAACATGAAATTTCTTTTTAATTATTGTGCTTTTTTTTTCTCAAATCAGTTTTGAAAAACTTGAGTAAAAGTATCTTTATTATTAAGTTACTGAGGTAGCATTCAGGGAACAGCACTTTATTACCTCTGTCAGATTTTCTATACAATTAAAGAAAATCCCTCAGATATCAGCATATAAAGACCCTGATGGCAAAACAAAGACAGCAATTTTTTCTCTACACCTCTTATTCTTATTCCTGTTCCTTTAGATTATGTTCATTAAGTACAGAAAGCAAGTGTGAAAAGATGATTCAGTACCTCCATGATATAATGTGGGAATATGGAGGTTAAGTTCTGTGTCCTATCTAAATGAATATTATTTATACAGAAAAACAAAACAACAAAAAAAACACCAGTGATTATCCTGGAGAAAACAAAAACTGTCTCATGCACATTTAATGACTGTCATGCTTATAACCGAACGGCAAGACCTACAGCTTGCCAGCCTATCTGTGCTTCTTGATGTAACCCAGTATATACAATTTCTGCTTTGACTACTAATAGCTAAAAGGCTTTGTGCTGACCTATCTGAGCAAGGTATCAGGAATATTCCAGGCTTCTGTTGACCTGAGATGATCTCAGCTGCTTTGGCTGTTAACAACAATCTTTTGGTCAAGTTCCCATTGCTAAATTGTTTCAGCTGAGCTCTACTAATACTATACATAGTAAAGGCCTGACAACCTCTGCAATCAATGGACAACAAACATTAACCCTCTATTGTAATTGGGCTGAGGAAAGTCAATAACTTTAGCTAATAGCTAGCAGGTGAATTAAGTTTGGTAAGAATCAGTGAAGAAAGGACAGGCAAGAAACTATTAGAAATCTTATAAAAACATCCCAGAGAAAACCCACAATGAAGAAGGTTGAAATAAAAGTCATAATTATATTGTCACTGATTCACTGTTTTATTAGGAAGCTGATTATAGGGTAACCCCTTTAACTCCCATTGTTCAGGAAAACCGAACTAGTTGACTTTACAAGAATATGAGAGTAACCTAAGAAAAACAGTAGAAACTGTAAAGTGTGTGTGTGTCCCTCTTAACTGCATTATTAAATGGAAATGTTCTTTACAATCTCATTGAAATAATAGCTACTGTTTGGTTGTTTTGTTTGGGTTTTTTTGAGACTGGACTCAATATAAACTAACAATAAATTCTTAGCTGCACATACTAATTGTGTTTCAATTTGGCTGTGTGATTTTTAGTGTGACACCAGGAAGAATGTGAAACAAATCTTTGAGCTATGTCCAGTTATGAAGGGCATAAAAATGTGAAGTGACCAACATGGACTTAACAATGGAAAATTTTGTCTAATGAACTAGATTACCTTTGGAATGAGTTGAGTGGCTTGGGAGATAGTGGAAGGCAGTGGAAACTGTTTAACTTATCTTTAGCTTTTGCGTTAGTCTCCTAGAGTGTCTTTGCAGTAAAAGTAGAAGGGGAAAAAAAAAAAACAAACCAAAAAAACCCACAATTTTTCTTGAAAACCTGGCTAAGCTCTAACTTTGAATTTGACTCTCCTACACAGCTCTGAGAAATGTGTCAGAAGAGGTCCCTAAGTTACTCAGAAGAGAGCCTAAATTACTGCACAATATTATGAGTATGCCACCCTCAGAACATTCAGCAGAATGGGTGTTTAAGCACTCCTTGAAAAAAATATGTCTCAAATACATTTGAGTCCAGAAAGAATTTGGAAACTATCTCAATGAAGAAATATAGCAGGAAAATTATTTCCAGGTCAGTATAAGAGCACAATTATATATCCATATCCCTGAATAATTATATAAAGTGTGTTTACATTCTCTCTTCAGGAGATAGATGTATGACTCTAAACTGTCAAAGAAGCAAAGCAGCTTCTTTATGAAGACTGGTTCTTAATTGCTTGGGAACTCAGAGACACCTTCAGTAGAGCCCAGCTGTCTTAAATTCAAGAACAGATATTTGTCTTGTCTTATTTTGAGACAATTAGTTATCAAATCAAAAATAAACCACCATTGTTTTCAGATAAGGAAAAATATTACAGGTCTGCAAAACAAATGCTGGGACTGTTCTGTAATTTAGACTTGACTATACTTGTTTTTGCTTCTTTTTTGCTTTCAATGATAAAATTATTTGAAGGATATTAAAATGTAATGTGAATATCTACTGAGAAAAATCTCATGAGAGCTCCAAAGCCAGGTTTTTGAGCACCTTGAAATTGCCCTCTCCTTCCCTTGTATTGTTGCATTACTTATCCTGTGTCGGCTTCATGCTGTTCTGCGCAAATCAAAGAAACATCTTTAACAATCAGCCAGGAAACCTGTTTTCCTATCAATCTTTCTGGTTTCTTGCCTTGTCAGGAGGAGAATGTAAATTATCATATGCATAGCAATACAAAAGCAGTGTGGTTCAGAACTCTTCTGCAGGTTACATTTCTCTTTAACATAAAAGACAGCTAAAAGTCCTTTCCAAATCTAGTACCATAAAAAGAAAAAAAAAAAAAATCTTACATTAAAATCTTCCTTTAAAATCAATGATATTTGAAAGTAATTGAAGAAATAGAATGTAAGATATTGCTTAAGTTTATTTCTGGTGCTGGAAATAGGAACCTAGGTTTACTCCACTGAGACAAAGATTGGAACAGACACAACCTCACTTAGAGAAATGGTATTGTCTGACCTCCTAATTTTAGAAGTTATTCAGTTTGACCACAAACGTCTATTGGGAAAGGATTTTAAAACAGCAACTAATGCTGTTTTATCAGTCTCTTGCTGTGAATTTTACAATCAGGTGAAGAAAAATATAGTAGATGTTAATTCTGACTGCTGTATTTTCTGGAGCTTCAAATGGTAATTCATAATAAACTAGAAAGATTCAGGCTCATTTTAAATTGATTAAATTGGTCTCCTTTTGTGAAATGAGAGAAGATACCCTGCCCACACCTTTCTGTATGTCAAAGGAGACTAAGAAGTTGGTTAAGAATAATCTAGTGACCTTGTGTAGACCTCTCACAAACAGTTTAACAGTTTAAATGAGAACCAGAATAGACCTAAATCCTTTTGAAGTCAAGCAGCAACTTGTCCAGTCTGGTAATCTCACTTTCTTCATTTTCGGTAACATTTCTGAAATGCTGTTGTTGCTAATTGTGTGAAATAGAAATACAATCCTTTTCTTTGTCGATATTATTAAGATTTCATATTCCATTATACAATTATAATGTTGAAGGAAGGTTGCTGATGGAAATATTACATCCCACTTTTTAGTACATGAAAAGGCCACGGATACTCTAAGGACCTGCCAGTGCAGGATCTCAGTCCTAATCCAGGTTTGTACTGACCTGAGATAGTTGTAGCTTCCTTTAGCTCTGATAGTATATGTCATTTAATCAAGTGGCTATTATCCAGCTGGTTTTCACTTTAGTTTGTAACTGCCATCTACAGTAGAAGTCTAACAAACCTCTGTAGTCATTGAGTAACAAATGATTACTCTTTGTGCTAATGGGCTGGGGAAGATTGGTGTACATTATGCAAATCTTAGGTGGATAAAAATGTACAGAAAGTAGAATGTGCATGATGCGTGTTTGTGTAAAGTGGATCCAAGCAGATCAAGGATCAGAGTGGAGGGAACACGCACCATGAGCACCATGTTCCTTCCAACTCAGGACATGGAGGACCCCATTGTAAGCCCTCTCCTACTTGCCAGCACTTCTTCTTAGGGAAAATTGATGTTGACTTCAGGACTCATGGAAGTACAGAAGTGTAAGTCCAGAGGAAAGGGCTGGATAAAGGACCATTTTGAACTTCAGCTAAAAATAAACAAACAAAAAACCAAACAAACAATTTACAAGAACTCCATAAGCCTCCAAACATTTTCAAGTGCTCTTGTTGAAATGTGTTTGAATTGATTGATTGATTGATTGATTGATTGGTACTGGGACCGGTGTTGTTCAACATCTTCATCAACGACCTGGATGAGGGTATAGAAGGTACCCTCGGCAAGTTTGCTGATGACACCAAGCTGGGAGGAGTGGCTGACACACCAGAAGGCTGTGCTGCCATTCAGAGAGACCTAGGCAGGCTGGAGACTTGGGTGGGGAAAAACCTGATGAAGTTCAACAAGGGCAAGTGTAGAGTTTTGCATTTGGGGAAGAAAAACGCCATGTACCAGTACAGGTTGGGGGCTGACCTGCTGGAGAGCAGTGTAGGTGAAAGGGACCTGGGGGTCCTGGTAGACAAGAGGATGAACATGAGCCAGCAGTGTGCCCTTGTGGCCAAGAAGGCCAATGGCATCCTGGGGTGCATTAGAAAGGGTGTGGTTATTCGGTCAAGAGAAGTTCTCCTCCCCCTCTATTCTGCATTGGTGAGGCCGCATGTGGAGTATTGTGTCCAGTTCTGGGCCCCTCAGTTCAAGAAGGACAGGGAACTGCTTGAAAGAGTCCAGTGCAGAGCCACAAAGATGATTAAGGGAGTGGAACATTTCCCTTATGAGGAAAGGCTGAGGGAGCTGGGTCTCTTTAACTTGTAGAAGAGGAGACTGAGGGGTGACCTCATCAATGTTTACAAATACATAAAGAGTGAGTGTCAGGAATATGGAGTTAAGCTTTTTTCAGTGATGAACAGTGATAGGAGAAGGAGTAATGGATACAAATTGGAGCATAGGAGGTTTAAGGTGAATATCAGATTTTTTTTTTTTTCCTGTGAGAGTGACAGAGCACTGGAACAGGCTGCTCAGAGAGGTTGTGGAGTCTTCTTCACTGGAGACATTCAAGACCCGCCTGGACGCCTTCCTGTGTGATGTACTCTAGGTGACCCTGCTCTGGCAGGGGGGTTGGACTAGATGATCTTTCGAGGTCCCTTCCAACCCCTATGATTCTATGATTCTATGATTCTATGATTCTATGATTCTATGATTCTATGATTGATTCTATGATATGGGAAATGCAGAGCACAAGCTGTAATTCTCATGCTTTTGCTTCCATGCAGCTTCCTGAACTCATCACATCAGTAATTCCATTTCTCCAGTGTCACACCTCAGCTAGGTATGTTTCATACTGTCTCTATGGAATTACAAAACGTGAAAGGTTTGACATATATAGTGGTAAATGCACATAGTAGTGAAATTAAAAGGTAAAATGGAGTCCTGAGATTCATAAATTCCTTTGAGGCACCACAGTTATAATTTTCATATTTTTTTGTTTTATATTATTATCAAAACCTGTTAATTCCATTTTCTTTAGGTATTTCTTCTATCCATCACAACTTATAAGCTTATTTTATTCAAAAAGCAACCTACCATATCCAGTTTTAGGCAAACAAGGGGATTCCTCCTGTTGCCTCTTACAGAATCTTCTGCAATTTGACATATCTCTACACAAATGTTTTCTGATGTATAGTCTAAAAATTCACTGCTTAATTTCCTCCCACTAATTGTGATTCCGTCCCTTTGGAATTATTTAAATAAAGGTTGTCTTTTTCTGGTTTTTACTTCTTGAATTAATTACAAACCATGATCAAATCTTCTCAAATCTGTCACTTGGTCAATATATATTTAGTTCTAAGCTACACAGAAGAAGCCCTTGTGAGTACAGGGTTGACCATCTGAGGGTTATCCTCTATTTGTTCTTTTTAGTGAGTATCAGTGCAGAAATACATTCCAGATTTGATCAAAGGTGTCTAGTATCTTACTCTGTTCAAAGGCTGCTCATTCATATTTTACAGTTTCAAGAACAGCATTGACCTATGAATCAATATGAGATGTTCAGATTTACAGTTGTTGTTTTTTGGGTTTTTTTTCCCCTGTCCTTACCTGTAGATGCTTCAAGGGAACATTTATGTTTATAAGCTGTTGCCACAGATTTTATTTTTTTATATAGTTAGGCAAGCAATTATCATGATTCAATCCTAAAGAAAACTTTTTAAAAGTTAGGTAATATTGTTACTGTAGATTATAGAAGATTATTTTAGATACAAATCAGGTGTATGGAAGACAAAAATGATTGCAGTACCTAAGCCTTTGAAAAATAAATGTAGAACAAAAAATCTCAGCTACAAATTTCAGGAAAATATTCGGCACTATTCAGTATATCCCATGATGCTTAAAACTGAACTATTTACCATTTCTCATCATATGCATCTAAGCTTTGTCGAAAACTAGAGTAATAGTTGTGGGTTTTTTTACACTTAGCAAATACCTCACAGAATCATGATAGTCTGTCACATAAGCAAATTCTTACATAGAGTATTTTACATAAAAACAGCAGAATATAATCTATCCATCAAAATAGTCAATATTTTCTTCTGTTTATTTTAGACTATTTTTCCTTGAGAGATATACAGTTCTACCATTCTATTTCTCTTCATGAGTTTAAAGGGCAGAAATTGTAAGGGCGCAAGACTCTGAATACCTTCGGATATTTTTAGGAAATACAGAAACTATAAATCCCAGATTCTAATTTTATGCTGCAGCAAATCACTTGTATCCATGTGGGGATCTTCCCTTTGCTTCTCACTTGCATCTAAGGTGAATGATGCATTCCCTGCATTCAAACTTTGTGTAAAAGTAATGAAATATTTACCTGGCCAGATTAAATATACAACTGGTTTTGCATAGCCCTGGGGCTAGAGCACTCATTGGAGGGGAAGGAAATACCATCTGTAGTGCTGAACGCAGTATAGGAATTTGAAACCAACTTTCTTGCATCTAAGAGGAGAAGGATCACCAAAGGCTAGACCTGAATTTTATGACTCACTTCCGAGCCTCTTTGGGAGCACATTGATCTTCTTGGCTCATATTCTACCTTCCAAAAACTGTGCCCTCCTAGTATCTTCCTGAAGAGAGCCATAATGTTGATGAAAAACCTTTTGGGAAGTGTCATGGGACACCGTCAGAGGAAAAATATATCTGCATGTACAGCTAGATAGTTAATGATAATAAATGCTTATTGACAAATAAAAATAAGGTAGCATCAATCAGTAAAGTTTTTGTTTTCATTACCTTTCTTTTTAATATTTTTAAAAACATTGTACATGCATGAATCACGTCATTAATGAAGTTGGAGATGACGTTTAACATGTTGTTGTTAGATGGTCATTGTCACACTTAAAATAATGATATTACGTGAAAAAAGCAGCTTTGTTTTATATTTTTCCTGTCGAGCTTTTAGCGTGTGCCTATACTGCTGCCATCTACTGAAGAAAACAGGTCATTCTTGTTCAGGAACACCAGTGATCCAGCAAGGAAAATGCCGCAGCCTGTGCCTTTGTTTTTTTGAATTGCAAATCTTATATCAGATGCAGCATGTATGAAGTTAACTGAGTGCACAATAGTAGCCACTCACTTCTTATAAAGCAAGACCAGAGAGTACATTTTTGGAGATGTTGTTATGCTGTCACCAAGTGAAACTCAACAGGTGATAGCCTCAGCATCTGCCTCTGGGAGAATCTGAAATTATAGAAGTTTATTGCATTTCATTTATCATGTTGTGCTTGTTAGCATGCTGTTTTATAGGCACATTGCTCCACAGTGTAACCATTTTAGTGAGCAAACTCTATGTTTTTAGTTTAATTTGCAATAGATATGATATAAAGATAAACGAGATTATGTTTCTTACCCACCAACCAGAGTTGTCCCCAGCAGTTTTCTAGGCATCAATCACAACAGGGATAGAAGACCTTCTGCAACAGACATTAAGAAGTCCTTATTTGCAAAGACAAAAATGAAGTGAAGAGGAATCACTACTTACAATTTCACTCAGCTCTATATATTACGGATTACAACTATGCACAGATTTCATAAACCGGAAAATGAATATGGAGACAAAAAAAGATTCAGTGAAGAGCATACATATCTGCATTATGTCTCTTAAAAGTGAATGTGTGGTTTGTAATAATGATTTATTGACATTGTTCAACCAAGGCCCATACCCATTTCAGTTAAATTTTGCCACTTAGATGAGATGCTTAGGCATTTTGCTCCTCTCAGCAGAAACACCCTCCAGCAGTAACTAATAACAGAAACACAATTTTGAGCTTTAGCTAGGCAAGGCATCTACAGAAACTATCATCTTCTCTCAGGTGTTTCACCGAGCTGTCTAAAATCAAGACCATAAGGTGATACATAGAGTGGTTTGGAAACATGATGAAAATTGAATGTTGCTTGATGTGCTGCATTCATAGATGTACCATGTTTTCTTTTGCCAATATGTCACTTTTCAACTCTGTTTGAAAGGTAACATTTTATTAGACTGCATGTCTTTGCTGTTTATAACTTTCAGAGAAATTCTGTCTCCTGTTACGAACAGGCAAAGATGATGCTTAAGGTGATGAAGGCTGTGTTTTGATTTTTGATTTTGTAACTTTTGCTCAAGTCATGTATCATTATGAAAGTTACTTTAGTTCTAAATAGAACTTTTACTTGTCTTGAAAAAAGGTATGTTTATTACATGAACAGAAACTGTAAAACTCATTCTTTTTTAGTTAATGAACCATAATGGATATTCAGTGTAATTTATTGATAAACTTCACTTAATGGAAAGTGCTTCACAATTATTTTATTACTTTATTAAAGATAGATTTTATATGAAAATAAATCCTTCTAGCATCATAAGTGAGTTGTGGTAGAGAACGTATTTTACTTGCGGGTTAAATGTTTAATTTTTAAGAATTTTCAAGCAATAAAAGTTTCATAAAGTTCTAAATGTATTTAGTACAGATGTTGTTGTTGCTATTGCAATTATTATAATTATGAATGGCTGAAATATTTATTTTGCTTTCTTGTAAGTATTTCAGAATTTTCCCCACTTCCAATAAGAAAAATCTTATTATTAATAAAAATTTTGAAAACTAAGATAAATTAATGAGTTGCGGTTTGTTTTTTTTTGTTTCCTTTCTCTTTCTTAAACTTAAATTCCTAATTAAGATTGAATCCTAAAAAAAAAAAGCCAACAAAATGATAATTTTTAAAATCAAAACATTTCCTAATAATAAGTTGGAAAGCAGCTTTCCTAGAGCTTTCAATTTAAAGATTAAAAAGATAAAAACAAAACAAAAAGTAGCAGCATTTTTCAATGGACTGAGTGTTACAGGAGAGGTAAAACAAGCTTGAAATAACTTTTCGGTGTAAAATAATGGTTAGAAAATAAATCTTGCAGGTTTGAATAAGACTGTGAAGCTCAAAGAAACTTAATTAGCCTTCCATTCTTTTTCTCAAATAGACCTGTTGGCACTGGGTAGGGTGGGTCATTTTGTCCAAATCAGGGTTTCACTATCATGTGCTACTTACAAATGAACACTGTTGATTTATTTACTTTCCTCAAACCTTAAACAACCTCATGCTGAGTGTGAAAAGTTACAGTCTGAATCAGTTAGTGGTGAGAATATGCTAGTTGATTTGAAAATGTCAAATTAAGAGAACTGGCAGTGTACATCCGGACTCTATCAGTTTTAATAACTAATTAAGAATAATACAAGACACTTTTACATCATGACCATGTACATTATACCTTTTACATGACATGAACCAGTTACCTTAGAGGATATATAATTTTATAGGTTTGGGATCAACTTTTGGATATACTCTAAGTTACTGGAACTGAATAAACTGGTATGACTAGGGGCGCTGGTTTTCTAATTCCTGTCCAATCTTCTTAACTTCAGACAGTACAAGACATGGGCAAATTTATAAAAATGACAAAAGCCATCAGGATGGCCTACTGGCTGTCTCATGGTTGATTCTGAGAATACTTCCTCTTTGGCACTATATTCAGCATCACAGAACTTTCCATTTCTCCAAAAGACTTAAACCCCTATTCTAGTATCTTCTATTAGAGAATTAAAATAGTTTCCTTTTATAAAAGTCTGGGTGTCTTCTATTCAGTATATTTTCTGTATTCCCAAATTGCTTAGCTAAATAATACTACTTGATTATAAGTTTGTGTTAGCTCTAAGTAATACGAAATGTCTCAAAGTGTACCCCTCAAGATTTAACTGGCTTGCAAAAAACAGCTGCAGCTAAAACACATTCTGTTAACACAGGACCTGGCTGGATTGGAAACCTCTGGAGCAGAGCAAAATATCAGGGAAGATTAGTCAAAAACGTGAGTCCTTACAGTGGGTAGGCCAGAAAAGGCAACAAAAGTCAATTTACAGTGACAAGAAAAAACAAGCCATTTCTTCCACTGGATAGATCTAGTCTCCTGGGGAATTCTGGTCTACAAAGTTAAAAGGTATATATTGTCCTGCAGTGATTTTTGTAAACATGTCTTATAATTCAACATGGAAACAAAAAAAAAACAAAAAACCCAAACCAAACCGAAAACAAAACTAAACCAAACTGAAACAAAGCAACCATACTGACACGTTATAATTCTAAAAAAGAGACAACAAGAACAAAAAAAAAAAAAGATGGAAAAAAAAAGATTTAAAAAAACCCCACCAAGTAGATAAACCAGTAAGTAGATATTTGCCCATACACAATGCTGTTTGCCTTTTCTGTCCTTTTATCCTTGAAGATTTTATAACACTATAGAAGTACACATGCATAAATATATAAATGGTAAATGCAAATATATAATGCAAGAGAAGAGAAAATTGCCAAATATTCAGAGCAGAACTAGGTCTTAGAGGGATCCTGCTAAGGCCATTGTATTTCACCTGAAATACATTCAAACACCTTGAGGACTACTGTAAAGTACCTGAAAAAGGCTAAATGTTTTACAATACTTCTCATCGGGTTTTATGTTATGAAGTCACTGGAGAGGGAGATTCTTTTTCCAAGCAGATAACACAAAAAGGGACAAATCTTGATATGACTCTCTCTGCATAACCATTCAAAAGCAGCAATAATTTATAGACATATTATTTGAGGCACCATTTTTGGTCTCCACATGCTCACTTTAAAATGCAGCTGGGAGAAAGAAAAAAGCCTTGAAACATAGCTGCAATGTACAAAATAAAGTCAGTTCTATCTAAGCATCCACCTGCATACCCTGAAAATGAGAGTATGCAAGTCAAAACTGGGAAAGAAAAGGAAAACAGAAAACAAAATTAAACCACTGAAGCTAACACGATGTAGAAAAGGTTCTCCACTTGCTTAATTTGACCATTTTAATGGACCATGTTGTGTTTATGTTCTGACTGTTTATGTGAAGAACTAATGAAGCTGTTTTTCCCTTTAAGGTGCCAGAGGGATTTGGGGAGTCATTGCGAGGTTAGCACTCAGGCTAGTGGTCTGTTCAGCCAGAGAAGCTGCCGGGCGATGCCTGCGACTCGTGCTGTGCAGCAAGGATCTGCCCAACTGCATTTCCAAAGGGACGTGTGTGTTTTATGTATGCAACAGCTGTTCCATTACCTCCCTTAGAATGACTTCATAAAGCAAAGAACCTTTTCACAATTTATTTCAGTTGCTCTCACTGAACAGCTTATCTGGTTGTTGATCCAAAGCCCATGGAATTCGATTGAGAGACTTTTCATTAACTTTTTTAGAGCAGGAATTAGATTAATTAGAGAAAAAGACTTTGGGTTATTTCTGGTTTCCTCTGACAAAAGTCCCAAGTGTCTTCAGCACTGAGCATATTATACCCTCTCTTTACATAGAATTAATTTCAAAGGGGAAATTTCCATAGGTTCATAGCTTTTGTTCTATTCATGTATATGTTGTGATTATTATCCAAAGTTTCATCTTATATTTTTGTTCTTTAATTTGGGTTAAAAATCTTGAAAGAACACTTACCTTTATAGTAATTTTTTTCTATTTTTATTAAACTTTACAGATTCCACCTCAGATTGTTAATTGCAGTTTTCTTTCAATACCACTGCAATAGGTAGCTCCTGGAAAGATCAGGAATTGAAATCAAATGCACTGCTTTCTCACACTATTTGTGTAATTTTGCCAGACCAACCAAATTGTGGCTGACTGCCAGGATACTTAAAAACACTTTGAAAAGTCAATTACCAGTGGTTGGAAGACCCATTTTATTATTTTTGTTTTGGTTGTGTTTCATTTGTTTGTTTGTGTTGGGTTCTTGCATTTACTTTTAGGGTTGAACTCGTTTATCTTAAGGGTCATTTTCAACCTAAACTATTCTGTGATTCTACTTGGGCCACGTGGTAAAAAAAAAAAAAAAAAAAAAAAAAAAATAGTGTTCACTTCAGCTTTGTGGCCTTATTAGAGCTGGTTCATACGTGTGCAACTGAGGCCATAAGCACCATGTATGACACGTCCTTTCCATTGAATTTTAAAATAATTTTTCAAAGATTTAGAGATTGAAATAGGAGTTGAATTATGTCTCTGCTGAAAGACCATGGTGATTCTGCAAGTGTTTGCCTGTCTTTCTCCTAGAACTTCATCTCCATGCATGAATATTTTCTGCAGAACCTAAACAAAATAAATGTCCCCAGTGACTGAAACATAGAATCTGAGAGAGGATGCAGTGAGAGTATGGTGCAGTTTCCCTTTGGAAAGAGCCAGGGTTTGAAAATCTGCCAGGGGCTTTTGTGTCAGAAGGAATTTGAGAATACAACCAGGATTTGCTGGAGGGACAACAAAAGACAGACAATACAGAAGAACAGAAGGTGCCATAGTGTACATAAGCACCTGATATCATGCAAAGGGGCATTTTCATTTACATTGGTTTAACTATTCTATTGAGCACATTAATCTGTTTTCTTACTGTGTTGTTCTACCCTCTTGGCTTCTCTTTGCCATTTAATCTTTTTCTTTCCTCCCTGCTGCCAGAATATAGTCCTCTCTGAGGTTCATTAGGATGCAGTTATGAGAGATTGTAGCTTTGTTTTGTGGCTGAATCCTGCAGACCTTACTTGGACAAAACTGTCATCGCGGCCTGGTATGATTTGTGCCTGAAAGCAGACATCAGTATCAGCTTCTGTCAGTTGCTACTAGGGTCACAGCAGTGCCTGTAAGAGCTGGGAGTGGGGATCCATCTGTGCTGGATATTGTGCATATCTACCAGGAGCCACTATCTTACAATTTGATAGCATTCTAAATAGTGCTGATTTCCTCCAATGATGGTAATGTAAAGCAGATGAATTCCATGAAGGATGAGAGTGGAGTTATTACTCACACCATCACAGGATAAACAATCTGCCCCTTCTAACTCCTGTCTGAAGACGAAATGAACCTTCTTCTTAACATGCCCATGAGAAGTGTTGTCTGATGTAATAGTATTTGGCACCAAACTGGTTGATATCTATGATGGGGCAGATATATACCTCCATGTATACTAGGTTAAAGTTTGAACTTGATATTATTAAAGGCCTTTTCTAACCAAAACAATTATAAAATTTTATTATTTTGTCTGTGTGGGAAGTGACCAGTAGCTTCTAATGAATGACTGAATTGGGGCAGGGGCATGAAGGCCTGAGCACCTAGAAAAGTCAGTTTTGACTGCATGTAGTTTATGTCTTGCTAGAGCTAGTAAGTTATTAAGACCTATGAAGAAATAAAACATTAGACTAAAACAATTAAGGAGCTTCATGAGAAAAAGATGAGTATAACTGTGTTGAATGTAGTAACATTTCATGATTGAAGTTGTTGATCTCAGAGGTCCTTTGCAATTCCAATAATGACAAATTAAAGTAACATTAGTACCTCAAAGAGATTAAACTTTTATTTTTTTTATTTTTTATTTTTTTTTTCCCTGTGCAGATCTTTCCCTATAAGAGGCTGAGGGAAGAAGTGCCAGTGAAACAGATCCAGAAAGTCACTTCTGAGACCTCGGAGATACTGTGGATGATGTCTAGAGAGAGTGGCATCTGTAAGGGTTAAAAAACACAAGAACGCAGTTTTGAGCGTTTAATGCCTCCTGTTTAGGCTTTACTTGGTACCTGTCAAAACCCCCTGCATGGGTAGTACGCACTTCCACTCAAAAAGGGAATACGGACACTGAGTGAGGGGTTTACATGTGCTGAGATTTTATGAACAAAACAGAGGTGTACAAATATGTAAGTGTAATACAAGCCACTGATGGGGTGCAAGGACAGGAAGGAGATTGTTACAATAAAGGCAGGTGATTTAGTGCGTGTCGCAGTTCTCCCCTGTTGGGTTGGCCATTGTGCATGTGAGAATGGGGAATTAACTCTATAGAGAGATAGGAAAGCAGGGAAGATTTGTGGATGGGGTTCTAACACTCCTGACAAACTGAAGGTAGCAGAAGGTAGTGGTAGCGACTATAAAGCAAAAATTATTTTAAAAATAATCTGCTTTTATTTATTTAGGCTTCTGGTCTGGTGGTCAGCAGGCATGTACTGGCTCAGCACTGTGCTGTCCTCGCTTGGCTAGGCAGAGGCTCAATGCGGTCCTTGTCTCGGTTTGGCTGGGATCAGCGGGGCTCCTGCACTGTGCTGCTCCTGGTTTGGCTCAGCTCTGTCTTGGCTGCAGGCAGAGGTGTGGTGCAGTCCTGGTGCGGCCCTGGCTTGGCTACAGGCAGCAGCCCAGTGTGGCAGCAACAGCTCTTCCTTTCTTCTTTAGAAGCAAGCAGGGCTCTCCGCTTTTTCTTCTTAAAAGAAGAGCTAGATTTCAGCCTTGATTTGTCCTCTCCACTCTCACAAAGATCTGGCAGGCCACAGCAGACTAGCATGTCCATAGGTACCAGGGATTTTCAGTCTCATTTCAACAGAGGCAGAATCCCTCATATGCTGTCCGCTGAATCCTCTTTAGATTACAGTGACCTAGCGGCACAGTTTCAGGTGCTGCAATGCATTATCTCATCTGCATGTCAGCCTTGACTCAGCCAATCTTGAGTCCCAGAGCAGTACAGACCAGCCATAGGCAGGCAAAGAGACCCCTTCTGCAAAGAAGAAGCCAGCGCCTCAGATCTTGAATGGTGCCTGGTGCCAGAGGCACCGTGCAAGAGCAGTGTCAATATGATGAAACAGTTTTATGAGAGACATGTATTTTTTGTGGTAAGGGGCATAACCCTCACAGCATCAAAAAAATACTGATAAGAGCTAAGGGTCAGTCAGAACAAACTGCCAAAAGCATTCCACACCCTCTGTAAAAAGAACATGAAAACCTTTCGAAGGGCACCTTGCACCCTCAGCTGTTTTAGATTTTCCAAGTACTCTACAGAGGTGCAAGAGACTTCTGATGTGCATCACACTGCAAGGTTAAGATCAAAACTATCAGCCTGGTACTGGTGCTATTTTAGCTCAATTAAAATATAATTTAAATAAAACCAGATTCTTTTAAAAATAATATTTATAATTTGTATTGTCTTGTTTTTTTCAGTTACTATTGATAACACTTAAATAGAGGTAGACTGCTGCAAGCTGTCTACAAAGCGAGTTGCCTTGAGATTTCTGTCAATGTAGGAGTTTGCAGATATGGCTCATGCTAAGAAGTTTCTACACCTCTCCAGAGTGAATTCATAGAAGATACCTTCAACTGTTTTACAGCTTGGGCATGCAAAAGAGGTTCTGAAATGTTTAAATGTATTTATGATTAGGTAGTTTCCTCCATGTGAGTGAAAAATCTTCAAATTATTTCAAAGATTTGCTGTTTTTCTTCTGATGATTAACATTGTTCCAGAGGAAATGTTGCAATATAATGTTGTTATTAACATGGGAAGAAATATAGAAAAATCAATTAATTTAACCCTACCAAATTCTGATGTAGGTTTATCTTCTCAGTCATATGTATTTCAGTTTTATCTTTTGATATGCCTGTCAGTATTTTATTTTTTTAAATCACTTTAGAAAAGATATCATAGTTATTTCTTAGTTTAAACATAAGACTTCGCTAACATTTATTATATATTCAACACTTCGCACTCCTGTTATCTACTAGGCATGCGGGTTAAGGCAAGAAAAAGGAAATTGTTTTGTTTTGCTATTCCATGTAATGCTTTATCAGAAAAGGTAATTCAATTGTGGGATTTGCTGCCACAGAATGCAGTATGGGCTAAAGCTACAAGTAAGTTAAATTGTGTTTAGGTAAAGTCATTTGCAGGAATGGTCCCAGGAAAAGTCCATTAAAAATTGTTAAGTAAAATAATATAGATGCAAAGTTTAGCTCTGGAAATCCTTAGGAATTTGTCTTCGATATAGCCAGAAACTGAAAGGGTAACAGAGGAAAGTAGTATTGTCATCTTGTTTTTCTCTTCCATCCAAATCTGCTACTGTTCACTGTCAGAGAGGAGACTCTGAAACAACTGAACCTATGTGTGACCTGTTTAGCTATTTTTATGTTATGTGTTTACAGTGGAAGTGCAGAATTATCATTATTCTTATTTTACAGGAGATAAAGAACAAACAGAAAATTATTCACCCAAGGTCACCTGATATGTCACCTGTATTAGATGGACAAGTCAATTTGGTCTGCACTGTATTCCATGGACAACCATTTGCAGGAGCTGACTTTGCTCTCAGGATTCAGTTTGGAACAAAATTTCACTTCTTCAGAGAGGAAATCCAGGTGTAGGCCAGAGAAGACTGCTATGTGAATAGGAGCACAGAAGGATCATTTTGCTTGGACACCAGCCTCCATGTTGAAGTAGTTCCATATGGCCTAAAAATCCAGATACAATTGCATATAAATATAGGAGAATTAAATTAATAATCCAGTTTTTGGATTTGAGTGCCTAAAACTTCATCAAAGTTAAAATCAAGTTTAAATTCTGAATTTCAAAATCTCTGTTCCAGTTCTTGTGGTTTTAGTATGGAAAGCTGAATTTGAATGTAGAAGAAACTGTTTTGTATAAGAATTTTATAATTAAGTTGTAGCATAAACCAAAATGTTAAAGTAAAAAATTGGTTACAAAAATTCCATAGGCAGCTATTGTAGTCTTTCTGGTTTCGTTTTTCCTAAGAAAGCATTTTTTAGGTTTTTTTGTGGGGTTTGTTGTTGCTCAGACAGAGGTAAGATCCCTGGAGAGACTGTAGTAAGCAAATTGTGTACACAAAGTACAATATATATATGTGAAAGTTATCGTCCTCTTAAAATTGGAACTTAGTGACTTTTACATTAGAACAAATGCCCTTGTCTTCTAAGACATAATGAGGGACAGGTTAATACTATTTTTTCATCTAAATAACACGTATCTGATTTTTTATACTAATTCATAAGAAAATAAAATAGATTAAAGAAAATTAGTTTGTTTTTTTTTTAAAGCAGAAAAATATAAATTTGTGTGGGTTGTTTTTTTGTTTTAATTGTTTGTTTGATTATTTGCTTTTTTGAGAAAATATTTGATGAATTTCTGAAGAGTTTTTAAATGGACCAATGGTTGTGTTACCTTACTGGTACAATGGTACTAAACCATCAGTGAAGTTCACAGTTTTAAATTATTCACTCAGTTTATAAAAGCAACAACAACAATCCCAAAACAAACAAACAGTTGAAAATTATTACTGCATTTGAAAAATTTAAACAAACATGGCATCCTATATGATAATGTTACATTATCAGAAATGAGCAAAGTAAAAACCATCACTGAAGTGAGATTTTGAGAGTCATCTGTTGCATTGTGATTGCATTGTTGCATGTGATGCTTATGTTTGCTGGGCTCTTAAGATGAAACATGAAGATAACTATGCTAATTTCTAGGGGTTGGAAGTTGAGATAGAACCTGTGCGCTTCAAAGTTTTGACAGTTATTGGAGACTTTTTGCTATTGAAGAGTGTATGTGAAGGGGGAGAGAATAATTAATTCTATTTCCCATGCTGCATGTCTTCACATTAACAGCTAACTGCTGTGTCTGTGTATATAAATACAGCCAAAGATCATTACTGAACAGTCCTGGAGCATAAAATTTCCACCTGTCCTGCCAGAAGGAAGTGCCTTTCTATTTTATGCTATTCAATTGAACTGACCCTCTAGGAGAAGAAATTTCCCCAAAACAGAAGAAACAATATAATTACTACAGGACTTCATGTCTCTTCAAACATCGGAAAAACAGTTTCCATAATATTAACATTTAAGGGAAGATTTAAATGCTCGAAAGTTAGGAAATTTGTCATAAATACTCCCAGGCACCCTGAAACTCATTTTTCTATGTCAAAAAGAAGAGGACATGATGTTATTTGCCATATATGTTGCTATATCATAGCCTGGCGAGCTGAGGTTAGTCTTGCCATGGGAACCTCCTTAATTCTGTGGACTTAAATCGGACTTATAAGTCACTAGTGTCCTCAATGTACAATTTGATTTGATGTGAGATTCTCTGTGAGTTGTTGCTAAGGGAGACTATAACAATTTCTACAGAAAAGGATTCTGTTTGCATATTTTAAAATATACACAGATGGAACAGATACACATAAACCCACACACAAATACATATGCATTTGTGCATGCATATATAGACATTTATGTCTATTTTTATATTTGCATTTATATAAGTTGTCCATAAGAAAAACAGTGCTTGGCTGGACCATAGTTATTGACGCATCTTTATAAATCGGAAAGAAAAAAGTGTGTTGGGTGGGGTTTTATTCCATTCAAAGACTGAATCCTAGCAGACAGTGCAGTCTGGAGAAGAGCTCATTAAACCTGGACTGTAATTGTTGCAGTAAAGTACTCTCTTTGCTATATTTTCCCCTTTTCCACAATGGGAAAGCCTTTACAAAGAACTCAGCATATTGGCTGCTGAGGGCTTTTGACAGTCAAGGTCCATCTGCTCAGTCTTGTGCAAGATGAAAAATACATACAGTCCGAGCTTTGGAGAGTGCATAATAAGACCTGTTCTAGGTAGGTATTTCACTGATTATCCATTTGACACATGCAGTGATCAGATCTGGGCATAGAAATGCAGTATTTAGATAAATTTCCTGTCATATGCTAGAATAAGATTCAGAAACCCTTAAACATATCACAACTGAATTTTCTCATTGATTTCTGGACTAGAGAAACCACTCTTAGTGGTAGAGAAGCAGCAGAGATAGTGTATAACAGGAATACTTCTAAAGTGTGTTCTATGTATATAAGTAGCTAATTGCAATTGAAATTGGAGGAAATCCAGATCTTGTGCATCTTTAGGGACTAAAACTTGTTTTTAATTTCAAGCTCCTGTTGAAATAAATGCATATAAATAAAAACCTTCTGCACTCATCATTTTGGAAATGAGACTAAAGTTTTTCCTCTCCTTTTTATGTTCTTTTCAGAGAAGGGTTTAAGGACATTACTTCCCAGGATCCAAATTTGGGTAAAAACATTCTGGCTACCCTTCAACTGAAGGCTTATAAACACTACTTCAGATAAAACATTTTCTTATATTGACCTAGTGGTTGAGTTTACAAAATGGGTCCTTTATTTACATGTGGGTAAGCACATGGAAAGATACCTGTGCAACAGAGAAAAAAACATGGGTAACATGGTGATGAAACAGTACTATACAATGCATGAGCAACTGGCTCACAGGTTGAGCACAAAGAGTGATGGTGAATGGGGTAACATCAGGCTGGTGACTTGTCACTTGTGGAGTCCCACAAAGCTCCATCCTTGGACAGGGCATCCGTGATGGTGAGTACAGACTAGGGAATAAGTGGCTGGTGGGCAGTGTGGTGGAGAGTGACCTGAGGGTCTTGGTTGATGGCAAACTGAAGATGATCCACCAGTGTGCCCTAGCAGCCAGGAGGGCCAACCATGCCCTGGAGTGCATCAAGTGCAGCATTGCCAGTCAGACAAGGGAGGTGATTGTCCTACTCTGCACTGGTGTGCCCTTGTGTACTGTGTGCAATTTTGGGCACAACATAAAAAAGACATCAAGCTATTGGAGAAGGTCTAAAGGAGAGCCATGAGGATAGTGAAGGGGTCTGGAAGGGATGACTTATGAGGAGTGGCTGAAGTCACTTGGATTATTCAGCTTGGAGAAGGGGAGGCTGACCTTACTGCAGTCTACGGCTTCCTCACAAGGGGAAGAGATGGAGCAGTGTAAAGGTTCAGCAACAGAACAAGGAAGGGTTCGAGCAGTTAACCCCTCCCCCTTGCTTTAGTTGATACCTGCTAAACGCCCCCCCAAATGGGTAGTACACATTTCTGCTCAAAAAGGAAATGAGGACACAGAGTGGGGGGGTTATACATGTTGATACTTTATCAACATGTGCAAATGTTGAGATGTAAAACTATATAACTGCAGTACAAGCCACTGATAAGGTGAAGATTCTTATGGTAAAGGGAGGTGGTTTACAATGTGTTGCACTTCCCTCCTGTTGGGGCTGCCGTTGTGCACATGAGTATGGGGAATGAATTCTAGAGAGAGAAAAGCAGGAAAGATTCACAGATGGGATTTTTCCACATTGAAAGTAGCAGAAGTGACGCCTCCTGGGCTGGAGGGCAGCAGGCACATACTGCCTGGGCAGCACATGGGCAGCAGGCAGCACCACGTGGGCAGCCGCACGTGTTGCGTAGGTGGTGGCTCCCTGAGGGTGGTGATCTCAGCTGGGCTTGGCTCTGCGCTGTCCTTGCCTTGGTGTGGTTCCAGCTCAGCTACTGCTGCGGCGGCTCCTGGCTTGGCTCAGTGCTGTCCTCCACTGCAGGCAGGGGTCTCAGCTCTCTGTTCTTAAAAGAACAGTTAGATTTCAGCCATTATTCCGCCTCTGGGATCCCACAAAGATCTGGCAGGCTGCAGCACAATAGTGTGCCCATAAACTACCAGCGAGTTTCTGTCTCTTCTTTCACAGAGGCAGGAGCCCCCCTGTGCTGCTGTTGGGTGACTTCTCTTTAGGTTAGCATGAGTTTCAAGTGCCACAATGCATTATCTTATCTGCCTGCCAGCCCTGGCCTAGCCAATCTTGAGTCCCGGGGCAGGACAGAGCACCCACAGGCAGCAGGGTAGACCCCTTCAGCAAGGAGCCAGCATCTTGGGTCTTGATGGTTCCAGGTGCCAGAGGCACCATGCAGGAGTGGTGTCCATTTAGTTGTCCTTATATGTTGAAATAGTTTTATGGGAGACGTATCTTTTTTGTGGTAAGGGACATAACCCTTACAGGCAGGTACTGATCTCTTCACTCCTGTGACGCATGACAGGACGCAGGGAAATAAATAGCAGGAAACTGAATCATGGGAGGCTTAGGTAGGATATCAAGATAATGTTTTTCACTTAGAGGGTGCTTGAGCATTGGAACAAGCTCCCCAGGGGAGTGGTCACAGCACCAAGCCTGCCTGAGTTCAAGAAGCATTTGGATGATACTCTCAGGCACATAGTGTTATATTTGGGGTGCTGTACACAGGGCTGTTAAAGCCTGGTGATCTTCCTCACTGTACAAATAAATAGAGGGATTTCCCAACACACCTGCTGGTAACACCCACTGAAAGCCAATTTACTTTACAATAAATAAATATGAAATATATATTAAAAGCAACAATGTCTTCCTGGAAGGGTCACTTTTCCTTCAAAGGATTAGCACCGTAAAAAAAAAAAAAAAAAAAAAAAAAAAAAAAGTAACTCTCCTCAGTTCAGAAGAGGCATGTTGTGACATCATTAGACTTGCATTTTCAAAGAATCACAGAATGGCTGATGTTGGAAGTGACCTCTGGAGTTTATCTGGTCCAACCCAGCTGCCACCTAGAGCCAGTTTCCCAGGACCATGCTTGGAGAGATACAATAGAGTTTTTTTATAAAATTGACTCATTTTCATCCAATGAAATAATTAGCAACAATATAAATCTTTTGTTGAATCTGTTTGGGATCTGGTCTAAATGTGGAAAACAAGGAAATGTATAGTACTGTCTATGAAATCCTGACATTATACTTAATTTATACAGCCCAAATCCAACGCAACCTTAAACTGCAGCCAGAATGTTCTGTTATTCAACTTCAATCTTAGTTATTAAAGCATTCATCAATACAGTATGTAGGAGGTATTAGGGGGAAGGGGTGGCATTGCTAATGCATGGATCTAGCTCTAGGTGATATCTGTTCTTAACTAATTTAAGGATGTATGTGACATTTAGATGAAGTGCAATCTTTGTGCTGATTCTTCACACAAAATTGTGTGACTTCCATGAGTTTTTCCTAAGTGTTTATTTTCATCATAATTTAAAATTTTGTAAGAAACGCAGCAGACACTGAAAATAATGTATGTAGATAGCATTACGTGGATAGCTATATAGCTAGACACATATTTATTTTTTTTTTCATATAATAGATCAATGAAAACATTAATTCAGTTGTAAGTCTTGATCTTCAGGTAATGATAATTGGAGTAGATTAATTACAGCTAATGGGCCTATGTCAGTTTATGCCAGCTGAGAATCAGTCTCACTTTTTTTTTTTTTCCTTTTCAAATATATTGAACGTACTTTGTGCTTAAAAGATGAATACTTGTTCATTGTGTGGTTTTTTTCGTTTTGGTTGGTTTGGGTTTTTTGTTGTTTTTTTGGGTTTTTTTGTTCATTAGTAAAGAATGAAAAAACATGCTGTTAACAACAATTTACAAAAAAGTGGTAAGGTGGACAAATCAGCTAAGTCAGTTTTTTCAATGACATCCTTTTTCCCAGAGTATTTTTAACTTACTGATAACCTATTTGTTTACTAATTTTTTTACTTATTTTTTTAGGGATATTCACACCATGCATCACCATTTATATAATCACTGAACACTCCAATCCCATATCTTGTGTTAGAACAATATCCAAATATTATCCTTCTGCTAGCTCCTCTCAGTGTCCTGGTTTCTCCTTGTTGATGGAGTTTTCCTTCACAAACTGATGAATCAGATTCTTCCCAGACTGTGACATGGAAGAAATCTTGCTCTTGTAATAACAAATCAATTTATCTCCAAAGTAGACAAAAACTTTCATAAAACTAGGAAGTACTTATAGGCAGTGCTTCCACCTCTCAGTGTTAACAAGATACAGAGCTCTGTTTCTGAATCATTCCTATTGTCAGGACATAATGTCACAAATCCAGACTGACATTCAGAAAAATATTAAAAGGTATATTTAGCTAAAAGCACATACCTGATTTAGCTGCAGTGTAATTCCATTTCAAGCTCTTCTAAAGATCTCTTTTGAACTTGAACACCCACGTCTGTTGAGATTTCCAAAAGAAAACATGGTATTAAAAAACTGGTAAAACTTAATATGAAGTAACATGACATAATGTAGCGTAATGTACTGAAACATAATATAATGTGTAATGATATAAGGCAAACTTTGGCTTTTCCAGCAGGCAATAGTATTTTAACAAGTTGAAAAATAGCATTCCCAAGGAAAGAAGCATTTTATACCAATCATTAGGAAACAAATTCATACAGTGAATAGCAGCCCAGAAGAACTTGAGCTCTAACAATGGTCTTTGAGTCATCTACTCAGCTCCTCTTTGTGACTTGATGTTATGAAAGTTTTTATAGCAATCTTGTTAAAATTTTGAAAGGTCCACACACTCAGAGACTTAATAACAGAGACCATGTATAATACTTGTACTAAAGTTCCATATTCTAAAAGAAAAAAACAAAACCAAAACACAACTTTTAAATATTTATATATATATTTATTTATTATTTTTTTTTTAGTTAAAGGTTTGAAACATCAATAATAATTAAGTGTTTCTTTTATCCCTATTTCCACTATCTGTAGCTAACATACACTATGGTAAAGTGTCATGATTGCACTCCACCTCCTTGCCTTTTGATAAACTAGCAATTCTGGCTGGCCACCAAAATGGTGCTTGAGTTTTTCAAAGCAATCTCTAATGTTGGAAATCCCCATTTTGATTGTGCTCAGCAATACCGCCTCTTCCTTAATTTCAGAGAATCTGAGCAATAATTCCTAAAGAGAACTGGGTGTTGCAGGTGCTCAACATTTAAGATACAGGTCAACAGCTGAAACCTGGTGACAGGTAACATTGTGGCCATTGCCTTCACTGTGCCTCATATCAGCAGTTAAATGCATATACTACTATGCCCAAGTAGGATGTAAAGTAATAAAAAGCACAAAACTGTGATATCAATAAGTAGTGTTTTCTGTGGCAATATCTCTACCCTATAATATATTCAGTTTGTATCATTTAGCAAAAACACAGGACAAAGAACCCCATACATCAAGATCCAACAAAGGAAACAAACACGAGGAAAACTTTCTAATGTATATAGAAATTTTGGATCACAGAAGACTTAGCACATACAACAAACTTCAGCTAGGATAACAATTGTAATTAATGCTTCTGTTCACAATTTAACACCAGGCATTACACATAATAGTTTTAGGTTCTTCGGAGAAAGAGGCTGTTACCACATTTATATTTTCATATAAGTGTGTCAAAGTGGACAGGAGAGTAGCTGATGCACCGCTCTCATAACCTTTGTCTGTTTTACCACGTATGTGTGTAATATTATGTTGTATAAACAACTCTTTTCTCATTGACTCAGGTTAGTGTGGTGATTTTCACTTTAAACTCTGATTGCTCTTTACCTTTTATATTATGTTTTCATATATGACATGGAAAAATCAGTAGATTTAATGTCAGAGATAACCCAAGGGATTAAGAAAGTCTGTGGTCTGTAATTAATTGTTCTTTCTCTTTATACCAGTACCTCTCAAAACCATTAAAATGTATGGCTAAATGCAACTAATGTATGTCACAGACTAGAAAATAAAGACACAAAGAGGAACGCAGGGGTAGATCCACTTCTTCCAGGTACTGAGGCAGTTGCTGTCACCACAGCCACACTATCAGTGAAGTCCCATTTGGTATGTTTAAAGGCAATCCCATAACATGAATTATGAGCATATTTAAAATCCTTCTTTCTGAGATGAGGGCATGAGTTCATTTACTTGTTTTCATAGTGTCCATTTCAAACTCCAGAGTCTAGACTCACTGGATGTTTTACAGTACATCCATTAACCTTGTTTGGCTGATAGGAGGTTTTTTTCCCTGTGTTTTATATTTGAACATTTTTAATTGAATTTGGCATTGTTGTGACAATAGCTCAGCTTAATCTATTTTTAGTCTGTCTGCTGTGTAATACTTGGGGATTTTAATTAATTTCAACAACTGAGTTTTGAGACTTCCACTTTTTGGTGAAAGGTTATGTATTAAGAGCAGAACAAATAACTTGACAAGGCAACAACCTTCTGGATTTTTTTTTTTTTTTTTTAAGTGTCTGACATGACTTGCAATAAATTTAAATCAAATGCTGAAAACTTTTGGTGTTTAAAGGCAAACTTCAGCTATCTGAATTCAGCCTCAGTAACACAGAGCCAGAAGGGCAGAAAGCTTTGTGAAGAAATTTCCCCATGCTTTTCTGAAGCATACATAAAATGGGTCCTCTCTCAGAAAATGTCTAACAAAGTTTTTAAAGCATTGGGTAACTTGCTGATTGATTACATAGAAGAAGAAAAAGTCTGTTTCCCTGTTTTATGCATGCCATCCAAGAGTATAGATATTAAAATACGTTAATATTTCTATGTTGGTGAAAAGTAACGAGCTGCTGTAATTAATAACTATTAAAGATGTTTGACTGATCATATCTTCTGGATTGCAAAATCTTTTATGTGCAGATGTGTGCATTAATGGAATCCATTAAATTCATATATTTCAACAGATAGTAATTTACGATCTTTTATAAGATCTGTCATGAAACACAGTCAGAGATATAGAATTGTCTCAGTGCATTACATAGCAAATTGTACTCCCCTTTCCTCTGAAATGACTTGACTTTAGAGACTAAATATGAATGTCAGTGCACTGGACAGCCACATTAGGTATAGTTTTTGCCATTGCCTGGGAGTATGTGGAATAAACCCTTTATCACTGGCAAAGCTGAGAAAAAGAGTGAAAAATATTCAAAGTGGCTGGAGGAAAAAATGTGTGGGAGTTCTATCTATTTCACTTTATACATAAAAAGAGAAAGAGATTGAGTGTGTAACCCCCATTTATAAATTGCAATGGCTCTCCTATGAGTTGCTAACAATTTTTTTCGACTTGCACTTGTGACTTTTTTTTTTAGCTCCTGGTCCTTTCATAGCAACTAAGGATATGAAGCAACAAGACATTTTTTTAGCCACTCCACATGAAATTCAGCAGTGTGTTCAGCCCTGAGTAGGTATAAAAATCGCTCATTAATGTCAATAATAAGGGCTCTTTCTTTTGTTCTGGGGAAACACAAACTGTAATATGTGAAGTATAAAAAGTGAAATAGGGGCTGATTAAAACAGAAAAGAGAGGGAAAAAGTAGTCTTATGCTCAGACTTTAATGAGTTAGTAGAGGATTATAGGTAAACTATATCAGCTTTTAAAATACCACTGACAAATCTCTCAGGGAGGCTTTTGTCTTGCTTGTCTGTTTAATAGCACATTGAGATTATCATAATTAAGTATAGATGGTCAACATATTAACCAGATTATTATCTGCTGTTTATACAATCTTTATATACTTACCTTATGCATTTATTAGGGAGGAGCTATAGTGCTATCACATAAATCTTGAATTTTCAACTCTTTTTTAGTAAATTAATTCACATTTAAAAAATAAAAAAGTCATACTTCAGCTGTTCAATATGACAGGTCATTATCCTGGGAAAATCCCATCTCATTGTGTTTGTGTCCATCATCCTGAATGTAGAACAACAAGCTAAAACCCTAAAAAAACCCACAAAAAAAAACAGAGAAAAAAACCTCTTTGGTCACTCTTGTATCATGATTAAGGGAGTGGAACATCTCCCTTATGAGGAAAGGCTGAGAGAGCTGGGGCTCTTTAGTTTGGAGAAAAAGAGACTGAGGGGTGACCTCATCAATGTTTATAAATATGTAAAGGGTGAGTGTCAAGAAGATGGAGTTAAGCTTTTTTCAGTGATGACCAGTGATAGGACAAGGAGTAATGGATGCAAATTGGAGCATAGGAGGTTTAAGGTGAATATCAGAAAAAAATTTTTTACTGTGAGAGTGACAGAGCACTGGAACAGGCTGCCCAGAGAGGTTGTGGAGTCTTCTTCACTGGAGACATTCAAAACCCGCCTGGACGCCTTCCTGTGTGATGTGCTGTAGATGACCCTGCTCTGGCGAGAGGGTTGGACTAGATGATCTTTCGAGGTCCCTTCCAATCCCTATGATTCTATGATTCTATGATTCTATGATTATTTCTTTGGACCTGGAACAATTTCATCTGTAGGATGCTTGCCTGCGATTGGATGCCACATAATTATTGGTATTTCGTGACTCTGCTACTTTCTTTTTTAAAGGAAAATAAAGGGATATGATTGAACAGACAGGAAAATGGAATTGAAATACATCAGACAGAATTCATGAAAGGGACAGAAAGACAAGACAAAAGAGCTCACAAGTAGAGACCTAGAAGTAATGTACAAGAAGGTAAATGTTGTTCTTCCACCTTGTGAATTGTTCTAGAGAACGCAAAGAAGGAAAGCGTTATGTGAGATGCACAAACTTTGATATATTTCATAACAAAGTAAACAAAATGATCATGGAGTTGTAGGCAATGAATCATGAGGAGAGCTGAAAAAGGATAAATCTGTGTTGCTTGGCTATTGGTGGCTAAGAAGCAATCTGGAAACTTTTTCAAGAGTTTAAAAAAAGGGTTATTTAATTTATCTGGCTAGATTTTTAAGGACATGCTACAAAAGGGAATTGAGATGCCTTCAGGATCAGTTAAAAAAAATCTGCGTTTAACTGAAACTAACACCTTAACAACCAAATAAGCATAGGAGAAATGGCTGTTTTAGAAAACTGCAGTGTTACAGAATCACAGAATGACAGGATTACAGAATATTAGGGCTTGGAAGGTACCTCCAAAGGTCATTGAGTCCAAACCCTGTGTCAGATAAGGACCCAAAAAAAAAAAAACAAACCCACAGAATAACAAACAGTTACATAAAAAACAGTTACGGGCCAGAAAGATAGTCTCCTTAACACAGAGTGCAGCTGGATTCTGAAAAAAATTAGAGAAGTGATGAAAGCTTTCAGCTTTGGGAGCAATTGACAGGGATTATATGCAGAAGGAAAGACTCCTGTGCTGGCCATAATGATCCTGAAGATCCAAAGCCATATCCTCAGGTAGTGGATGTCAATTTAATTATTTTTGTGCAACTAGAATAGATTATTATTACATTTGATTTATTTATTTGTTTTAAATACAGATATTGTAAGAGAGATAACTGGCCAGAGTAGCATGATCATTTAAAGAGAATGCATTTCATCAGTCCTTCTATATCTCTTACATGTGTGCATGTTTATGCCCATATATATACATTTATTTATAATGTTATCAAAGGATTGAGATAAGGTTTCTGGATTCAGGAATTTTTATTTTTTTTTTTTTGTCCACAGTTTATGTTGCAAGAAAAGCTGTTGTTATAGCTAGAACAAAGAAAGGGCTTCAAAATTGCTTTAAAACAAAAAGACACAATGGTAGCTGTGCATGCCGTAAATTACTCTCCCTCTGAGTCTCACAAGTACATATAATGGGGGAAGCAGCTGCTGGTATTTCTGGTATCTGGTAGGGAAACAAAGAGTAATATCTGTGAGAAAGAAGCACAGATTTTCTCATATGTTTCTATCATTCCTCTATCTTCTATACCACAAGTATCTAAGATTTTCAGAGATGCCTTAGGTAAGTGATTCAGTCTGCAGAGTTGACAGTAAGGAGTTCTGAAGAGCTGTAATTGTGAAAATAAGAATGAAAGACAGTTTAACTTTGGACTGACACTGAGAGCTGCCTTAAAAGAAGCTTGATAAGGTCAAACTAATAAACTTGGGAGCTGCTCAAGGGGAAACCAAATTCTGGAGCTGTGAGACATTTTGACAGAATAATTAGCATAAAACAGGGCAAGTACCCCACCACAGACAAAGCAGAATCACAAATAGAACAGTGACAAATAGAACTGAACAATAATTAGTCAAAATTATAGACCATTTTTTTTCCTTGAACCCAAAAAAAAGCCAAGGACCAAATATTTGCCTTTGAACACACACACATACACACAAAAAGTACTGAGGACAGATTTAGGTCTATAATTCTTAAATGAATGGAGATTTACTCGTTAATATATGAGACAATGACAATGAAATACATGCACCTGGTGATAGCTGCTGTATTTTGGCTTCTGTGTAAGGACGGCGAGATTTTGGTAAGCAGCACGTCTGATACATCTGTACAAACTGAAATCTTTAGTTTTATGTGGTACATTGTAGGTTTGCTTACCTAGACATACGGGTTTCTGATAATTTCCTTTCCATAGATTTGCCTGCTGCATGCTCAGCTGCTAGCAGTTCATTTCATACAAGCTCCTATTCAACAGATAGCGATGATTTACTGCTTATACCCAAATAATTATTGCAGTGTCCTGCTCACACACCTAAACTTTTCTCAGTCTCCCTTTTCATTTTCCTGGGTATATTTCTCAGATTTCAGACCTTATGTCTTTACCTCCTTTAGATTGTCTAAGGCTCTTTACTCTTGGAGTAAGCTCACAATATCACAGATTCATTCTGGTTGGAAAAGACCTTTATGATCGTTGGTTCCAAGACTTAAGCTAAGTCTACTCAGTCCGGTGTTAAACTATGTTAAGCACTGCATCTACCCTTCTTTTAAATACCTCCAGGGACAATGATTCAACCACCTCCCTGGGCAGCCTATTGCAGTGTTTGGTAACCCTTTCAGTCAAGAAGTTTATTCTAATATCCAACCTGACACAACTTGAGGCCATTTCCTCTTGTCCTATCTCTTGTTACTTGGGAGAAGAGACCAGCCCTCACCTTGCTACAACGTTCTTTCAGGTAGTTGTAGAAAGCAATAAGGTCTCCTCTCAGCCTCCTTTTCTCCAGGCTAAGCAACTCCAATTCTCTCAGCATCTCATAACACAGAAAGTGTTCCAAAAAAAGGGGTGTTTAGAAAGTACAGAAGAAACCTCACAAAGCAGCTATGGTAGTTTGCACGACCTCTTTCTAGTCCAGTTCTCTATGAAGATAGCCTGTGTCATGAAACATTTCAACTTTACACCCTATTTAATTAATGCAGAGGTATTAAGTTATGTTTATGCATTTAATTTTGCCTATATATTTATCTGTAACACATGATTTAATTTACCTCTGTCAGATTTTCCTTTGCAAATTCATAGAACCATAGAATGGTTTGTGTTCGAAGGGACCTCAAAGATCAACAAGCTCCATCCCCCCTGCATGGGCAGGGACAACTCCCACTCCATCAGGTTGCTCACAGCCCCACCCAATATTGCCTTGAACACTTCCAGGGATGGGGCTTCCACAGCTTCCTTGGGTAACCTGTTCCTGTGTCTCGCCACCCTCACACTGAAGAATTTCATCCTAATGTCTAATCTAAATCTCCCCTCTTCCAGTTTTAATCCATTACCCCTCCGCCTCTCACTACATATGCTTGTAAAAGTCCCTCCCCAGCTTTTCTGCAGGCTCCCTTCAGATACTTGAAGGCTACTATGAGGTCTCCCCAGAGCTTTCTCTTCTCCAGGCTGAACAACCCCAACTCCCTCAGCCTGTCTTCATAGCAGAGGTGCTCCAGTCCACTTATCTTTGTGGCCCTTCTCTGGACTCTCTCTGGGAGCTCCAGGTCCTTCTTATGTTGGGGACTCCAGAATTGGGCACAGCACTGCCTGTGGGGTCTCACAAGAGACAAGTAAAGGGGAAGAATTGTCTCCCCTGACCAGCTGGCCACACTTCTTTTGATGAAGCCTAGGACATGGTTGACTTTCTGGGCAAGTGCACATAAAAATTAAACTATTCCAAACCCCAAATGGGACACAGAGGAATTTCTTCTTAACCTGATTTGTTAAAAATCTCTCGTACCTTTGGCTTAAGACATTGGTAATAGACAAAGTGCTTGCCGTGCTTGCCTGAGTGGCAAATCAAGACTCCAGCCTTGCTATTCCTGAAGTAAGTATCAGTCTCATGAAGCATACATCTTTCTGAAAACTTGATGATAGAGAAATTATATGTTACTCTTAGAGCAGCATGGACAATCCAGGGCTTGATCCATATGAGGAGGGTTGTTAACTGAGCACTTCAAATTTTTTAGCAAGAACTGGGATCTAGTTTCCTCCTGTATTCTTTTTGGATTTCACTTGTTTTCTAATCTTAAAACCTAAAGTTTTTGGTACATTTCAAAGCTCCACACAGCTTTTTGAAACTTAGCCTTAAGCTTTATTAAAAAACACCATGAAGAAATATAGAGTTTATGTCTCATTCACCAAGAGTTTTGGAGCTCACACATTGGTTTGAAGTTTCTTGTAAAAACATTAGAGTGGCCACACAATGTTAACCTAAAGCTCCATCTATCCCAGGATCCATCCAATAATATTAATCTTGATGACAGTAGAAGAACCATTATATGTACATAATTACACTTCTCTGGCATATGCTTTTTCAACAGCCTGCAGATCGAGGTTTTCCTGAGGTAGAGATGGTGCCAGTTTTTCGGTTGGACTTTTTAATGAGTCCAAATTGTCCATCATCTTATACAAAGTGGAAGTAAAACACTGTCATTCTGTTTGGGGTGCACTTTACACTCATTTTTTAACTGCGACAAATTACAACATCAGAGGTAAGGAAATGGCATAAGAAGGAGTCACCCTGAATGTGCTTCTCTGTTTGATTACCCTTCTGATAAGCATTTCCTTTGAGCCATGTTGTGTTAGAGAAATCTTTTAAAAGGAGGGGATGTAGGCTTATTAATATTAAATATTTTTTACCTTTAGATGAGTAGCGCAGCATAAGATCTTTGCAAAACTCTTGCAAGAATTTTCTGTGTGCAAGCTAGACACAGTATTTGTAATACTTCTGTTAATCTGTGTATCTCCCAGTAGACCTCTTTGTAAGTCTGCTTCTGTGCACATTTCTTTGTGTATATCAGTCCGGTTTTTTTCCTGCTGCCTCTTTGTCTTTCATTTGTTATGTATGTGCTGTCTCCTTCCCAAATCCCTTATGCTTATTTTCCAGACGCATTTATTTATGTTCCCTCGCTAATTGAAAATCTCATATTTGAAGTTATTATTCTGATTGATGTCTGTCATTTTGATCAAGCAGTTGCTCACAGATGCTTTGTTAGAACAATTTTGCTTGTTAGTTTATCACCATCCATCTCCCTCCTGACCTTCTGGGATGTTTGGTAGCAAAACCATTAAACATCCCCCACAAAGATCCAATTGGCCATCCTCTCACGTGCACATGGCTGTAGTTACAACTGCAAAACCCTGGACATTCAGCTGCGTGGGCAGGTTCCATCTCAGACTATAATGTAGATTTCTTCCTTGACAAGTGTAACAGGGAAAAGTGCTTGTCATAATACAATAATGTTGCTGTTCTTCCTTCCGGTTACATGCTATGGACATTTGAGAAGTAGAAAGGTGGTTATATATTCTACCAGGTTTTAGCTCAATTGCTGGCAGTTCAGCTCCTCAATCCAACACAAACTTTGTGTGTCTTCTGAGAAAATAATGTTAATAAAAATAATAGAAAATGAAAACAACACTTAGGCTTAAGTGTACTAAGATCTCAGATTCCCATTTTTAAAGCACAGATTTCAAAGCTGCTACACTGCGAACTCATGAGTATTTCTGACAGAAAGGTTCCCTTGGTATCAGAGCATGACAAGAACTCCAGTCTTGACAGAGTGAGATATCTATTTTATGCCCACATCCTCCAGAGATTCACAAAACAAGCATGTGTCTACCTGTCTTCTGTGAAGGACTTGCTCCCAGAGTTATACACTGATAAGTATTAAGTATTTATTGGAGCGGGGACCAGAACCTATGTGTTCTTCTCCCACATGACTACCCAACCCAGTAGACAAAGGAATCTTGCTTTTTCATTCCTTCTGTCTGGCTTAATGAATATTTCATTTTATCTTGCAAAGTAGAATAACTTCAAAAAAGAAACTCAAAGAATATATGTCCAAGAATACCCAATAATACAATAGTTAGAATTACCTCCTAGGAAAGAGGACATGTGAATTCAAACCCTCAAGCCAAACAGGTAAAACCACCCCTCTGCTCATGTTGTTGTGTTATTAGAGACAGCGATACTTCCTACTGTGTACTACTTGGAAGTAAATCTTATTAACTATGTTTCAGGAACATCCAGAGACTCTACCAGGAGTTTGCAGACTGAGTATTTCATGGGAATGTTCTTTTAAACCCATGAAGTTCATTTATAAAGTAACTTCCAGCTTTTCCTACTAAATGGCCTTTAGACAAAATGGGCAAGATCATGAAGTGATCTTACTAGGTCTTTTTATTTCTGTATTTAAGATGCAGTCTTCTGATTGGGTGCTTTTGTTCAAAGCAGTCACATATCCCTAGTGTTTGGGCTTACTTGTTCTTAATGAGATTTTTTTGTTACTTATTCTTAATTAGATTGGCTTGA
This sequence comes from Apus apus, assembly GCF_020740795.1. Taxonomy (NCBI): domain Eukaryota; kingdom Metazoa; phylum Chordata; class Aves; order Apodiformes; family Apodidae; genus Apus; species Apus apus. Next base: position 6,976,861 of record NC_067312.1, on the reverse strand, counting down.
ATCCTTGCAGAAGAAAGCAAGAAAGTTTGAGCCTTCCACATCCTGTTCAGGCCTTTGATCTTGACTATTCACTAAAATGTTTAGCTGTTCTGCAGGATCTATATTTAATTCACCCACCTTTCATTTTGGAATAACATAATTTTAGAAAGGGGCTGGATGTCTAAATACTGAGTGAAGGCTGGAAGTCTTCTGTAGCCATGATGCAAGTGCCTTTGCCTTTGCAGAAATACAAGTTTCACCTGACTAACTCCAGTCACCACTTTCAGTCAGAAATATGTATTTTAACTTCTTTTCGTGTTACAGCTGTTGTGGATCTGGCTTTGCAAGGGCTGTTGTTTTGTAATCACAAAGAAAGAGCAAAGAGAAACCCTGGAAGATTAAAAAGCAGGAGAAAGGCTAAAGCAAATAAAATTTCATGGAACAAGTAAAGAAATTAAGAATAAAATATCCCTCTGGGAATACTGTTCAATATATTTCTTGAGTGGTTTATGACAGTTGAATAATAATAAAGACAACAGATGCAATATATTTGTAGTAAAAAATTTTAAGGATCTTAGTTTAGTTATATACTATGAGGTTATAAATACTTTTTTTAATGCTTTCTTCAAACCCAAAGCTTTCTGAAAGTGACAAGACAGAAATATTCCTTGTATGAGGTTTTGTTTACAACAAAGCATCAGTAAGTTTAAGTTGTCTTTCCTGATATTTTATTTATCCTCATTGAGTTGTTAACATTTTCTGAGGACCCAAAATCCAATACTTGAGCCAAATATTCCTTGAAATATTCCTTTCCGAATGTACCACAAATTTCTGATAGAAAGCTTGAACTTTTCCTCATCAAAACTGTCCACCTCATTTAAGAAGTAATTGTGGTTTCTTGCATTAAATTGAATATAAAAGTACATGAGACAGTAATCATTTTTATTTTTTTTTTTTTTTAGCTGCCATGGCTACATGTATTTCATAATAATTCTGCCACTCTATGCATTATACACATCTAGCCAGATTTGTAAAAATGCCTGCTAACATTATGATTTTTTTTGCTAGACTCTGGGCTCTAATTCTCTACCTTGGATATACTTTCTGTCTCATATTCAACAAAATTCATGTGAAGAACCTGTTCCTGTGTCGATCTAATTAAATCTTTAGTTTTCCTTTTTAACTCTTCACATATACACTCCTTTTTTCTCCCTTTTCTGATTGCATCTTTGTTTGTTTGTTGGTTTGTTTTTTTGTTTGTTTTCTTCCCCAGCCATTAACTATTTCTCAGTAATAGCTCATTCCTTATTTAGATTTGAAGTTTAATCCAGCATCCAGTTAGTCTAACTTCTTTTCCTCATACTGTCTATTTTATTATGTGTTCCTCTTCCATTATATGCCCTCTCTGTGCTCAAGTCCTTTACTGCAGTGCACTTACTAACATTCAAAGGAATTTTCAACTGTATATAGTGTTCAAAGCTTATGCCGAAAGCATCAAGATGGCAGACACATCATCATAACCTCAAATTCAGTGTTTATATGTATTGAGGGAGTACAAACATTTTTCTCAAATAGTGACTTCAGAGGATCAGAGCTTTCTGTTGCAGAATTGGTCTAGCACTATAGTGTGTGTGCATTCGTTCTCTGGGTTTGGTCCAAAAGGCATTCATCTCTATTATAGCTACAGTAAGGTCATCTTGGCTCTCAAGACCATGCTGACATCTTGATTTATCTTGACTCATGCATTTACTTTTAGAATTTTTCTTTTACAAATAAAAGAGAAAAAAAATAATGAAATAGGACAGACCTCAAACAAATAAGAAATGTATATCTAATACAAGACTCTGCCCTTCTGCTTGTTTGATTTTTCTTTTTTGTTTTGTTATTTTTTAAAGTCAGTATTCAGTCAAAGGTGTTTTTCAAGATGATACACACCCACAGGTCTATTTTTCTTGAAGTACATTTTGATGCCATGTCTTTTTAGTCCAAGAATGGACTCTGTTTTCATAGGAGGTATTTTTACAGTTGCATTCTTCTAAAGGCTTCAGGAATATGTGAAGGTATTGTAATGTGTTTATCCTTGAGATACTTTTTGGTGGTGGTAACTTCAGTATCAAATATAGATTTAGTCTGCACAATCACTGGAGATTAATTTTTTGATCCTAAAAATTTTCAAGATGGAATTCTACATTGTACCCAAAAAGCTCTATTTGCTTTCTAAAAGCATGACTCTTTGACACTGGAAACAGAAAACATAGAGTGACAAACAGATAACTTTACTGGGAGAAGAAATCTATAGTATTTTTCTTCTACAACCTTGTTTTTGCAGTTGTGACATCATTTATCCTCTCCAAATATATGGCTAAATGAGAAACAGATAATACACTGTACCTAAATTATTATGGAATCAAATAATTATTGATAATGTTTGCAGCTGTTTTTAACTAGAAACCAAATCTTTGAGTGATACTTCCTGCCTTCCTGCCTGCCTTCTTTCCTGCCTGCCTGCCTTCCTGCCTGCCTTCCAGCCTCCCTCCTTTCCTCCCTCTCTTCATTTCTTTCCTCTTCTTTCCTCTCTTCCTTCCCTTCCTCTTCTTCCCTCCCTACTTCCCCTTCCTTCTCTTCCTCCCCTTCCTTCCTCCTCTTCCTGCCTACCTTTCTTCCTGCCTTCCTTCCTTCCTCCCTTCCTCACTTGATTTTGTTCCTTTCGTTTCTTTCCTTTCTTAGACTCATATCATAGAATCATATAATTATTATGGTTGGAAGGGACCCTAAAGATCATCAAGTTCCAATCCCCCTGCCATGAGCAGAGAACCCAACCAATAGACCAGACTGCATAAAACCTCGTCCAACCTGGCCTTAAAAACCTCCAGGGCTGGAGCATCAACAACCTCCCTGGGCAACCCATTCCAGCTCCTCACCACCCTTATAGTGAAGAATTTCTTCCTAATATCTAACCTAAATCTCCCCTCTCTCAGTTTAAAACCGCTACCCTTTGTCCTATCACTATCTTCTCTGATGAAAAGCCCCTCCCCAGCTTTCCTGTAGGCCCCTTTCAAGTACTGGAAGGCTGCTATAAGGTCTCCTTGGAGCTTTCCCTTCTCCAGGCTGAATGTTCCCAACTCTCTCAGCCTGTCTTCATAGCAGAGGTGCTCCAGGCCTTTGATCATCTTAGTGGCCCTTCTCTGGACTCTCTCCAAGAGTTCCATTCTTTCCTGTGCTGAGGGCTCCAGAGCTATATGCAGTATTTCAGGTAGGGTCTCACCAGAGCAGAGTAAAGGGGCAGAATCACCTTCCTGGCCCATCTGACTACACTTCTTTTGATGCAGTCCAGGATGCAGTTAGTTCACAGAATCCTAGGGGTTGGAAGGGACCTCAAAAGATCATCTAGTCCAACCCCCCTGCCAGAGCAGGGTCACCTAGATTACATCACACAGCAATGCATCCGGGCGGGTTTTGAAAGTCTCCAGTGAAGGAGACTCCACAACCTCTCTGGGCAGCCTGTTCCAGTGCTTTGTCACTCTCACAGTAAAGAAGTTCTCTGGGCTCCAGAGCACACTGGCAGGTCATGTCGAGTTTGCCATCAACTAACACCCCCAAGTTCTTTTCCTTGGGACTGCTCTCTAGTCTTTCTCCCCCAGACTGTATTTGTGCCTGGCATTGTATTGCCCAGGACCTTGCATTTGGCCTTGTTGAACTTCATTAGGTTGGCACTGGCCCACCTCTTCAGCCTGTCAGGGTCCCTCTGGATGGCAACACTTCCCTCTTGGGTGTCAACCACACCACACAGCTTGGTATCATCAGCAAGCTTTCTGAGGGTATGCTCAATTTCATTGCTTATGTCTCCAACAAAGATACTAAACAGCACTGGTCCCAACACTGATCCCTGGGGAACATCACTCATCTCTTGCTTCCCCTTGGACATGAAGCCCTTGATCACAACTCTCTGGGTGTGGCCACCCAGCCAATTACTTACTGCCTCCAAAATCCATGTCTTACCAGTTTAGAGACCAGGATGTCATGTGGAATACTGTTAAATGCTTTGCTCTTATCCAGTTAGGTAAAATCAGTTGCTCTTCCACTGTCTACCATCTCTGTAGCCTTGTCATAGGAAGCCACCAAATTAGTCAGGAATGATTTGCTCTTAGCAAGGTCATGTTGGCTGTAACTAATCATGTATGTGTATTTGTATTATATAAACATAAACGTATACAGCTGATATTAATGTTTTTCCTGTTCTTTTCTAATAATAGAATTATAGAATAGTTCGTGTTGGAAGTGATCTTAAAGATCATCTAGTTCACAAGCTACTGCATGGGCAGGGAAATCTCTCATTAGACCATGTTGCTCAAAGCTCCGTTCAACCTGGTTTTGAACACTTGCAAGGAGGGGGCATTCACATTTCCATGCAATAGATCTCTTTAGATTTCCTTGTAAGAAGAGCATATCACCAACAACATTGAACTCTCTGCCTATTGTGTGTTACACTTATTGGTACAGCTGCCTGATACACTTGGACAATGCATTCCAGTGTCTCATCACTTTTTTACAGTGAAGATTTTTTTTTCTAATATCTAACCTAAATCTCTCATAAATCTCTTCCAGTTTTAAACCAACCACCTCTCTCCTGCCTCTACATTCCCTTTTAAAAAGTCCTTCCCCACCTTCAGGTCTGCAAAAGCAGTCTAGAGCCTTCTCTTCTCCATACTGAACAACCCCAACTCTCCGGCTGCTCATGGCCTGGATGAGTACACGATCTGTTGGATCAAGCACTGGCTGGACAGCTGGGCCCAAAGAGTGGTGATCAGTGGAGTCAAATCCAGCTGGGGCCAGTCACAAGTGGTGTTCCTCAGGACTCAGTGTTGGGACTGTTTCTGTTTAACACCGTTGTTGATGATCTTGATAAGGACATTGGGTGTATCATCAGCAAGTTTGCAGATGACACCAAGCTGGGAGGGAGTGTTGATCTGCAGGAGGATAGGGAGGCTCTATGGAGAGACTTGGATAGATTAGATTGTTGGGCTAATGTCAGTGCTATGGGCTTCCAGAAGGCCAAGTGCTGGGTCCTACACTTGGGCCACAGCAAACCCAGGCAATGCTCCAGGCTTGGGGAAGTGTCGCTGGAAAGCTGTGTGGCAGAAAAGGACCTGGCGGTTCTAATTGACAAGCGGCTGAATATGAGCCAGCAGTGTGCCCAGGTGGCAAAGAAAGCCAATGGCTTCCTGGCCTGTATTATAAATAGTGTGACCAGCAGAAGTTGAGAAGTGATTGTCCCCCTGTACTCAGCACTGTCGAGGCCACACCTGGAGTGTTGTGTCCAGTTTTGGGCACCTCAATTCAAGAGACATACCGAGGTGCTGGAGCAAGTACAGAGGAGGGCAATGAAGCTGGTGAAGGGCCTAGAGAAAAAATCTTATGTTGGAGGCCTGTGACTAGTGGACTCCTTCAGGGGTCGGTGCTAGGACCGGTGTTGTTCAAAATCTTCATCAGAGACCTGGATGAGGGTATAGAATGTACCCTCAGCAAGTTTGCTGATGACACCAAGCTGGGAGGAGTGGCTGACACACCAGAAGGCTGTGCTGCCATTCAGCAAGACCTACATAGGTTGGAGGGTTGGGTGGGGAAAAACCTGATGAAGTTCAACAAGGGCAAGTGTAGTTTTGCATCTGGGGAAGAAAAATGCCATGTACCAGTACAGGTTGGGGGCTGACCTGCTGGAGAGCAGTGTAGGTGAAAGGGACCTGGGGGTCCTGGTAGACAGGAGGATGACCATGAGCCAGCAATGTGCCCTTGTGGCCAAGAAGGCCAATGGCATCCTGGGGTGCATTAGAAAGGGTGTGGTTATTCGGTCAAGAGAAGTTCTCCTCCCCTGGTATTCTGCATTGGTGAGGCCACATCTGGAGTATTGTGTCCAGTTCTGGGCCCCTCAGTTCAAGAAGGACAGGGAAGTGCTTGAAAGAGTCCAGCGCAGAGCCACAAAGATGATTAAGGGAGTGGAACATTTCCCTTATGAGGAAAGGCTGAGGGAGCTGGGTTTCTTTAGTTTGGAGAAAAGGAGACTGAGGGGTGACCTCATCAATGTTTACAAATACATAAAGAGTGAGTGTCAGGAATATGGAGTTAAGCTTTTTTCAGTGATGAACAGTGATAGGACAAGGAGTAATGGATGCAAATTGGAGCATAGGAGGTTCAAGGTGAATATCAGAAATTTTTTTTTTACTGTAAGAGTGACAGAGCACTGGAACAGGCTGCCCAGAGAGGTTGTGAAGTCTCCTTCACTGGAGACATTCAAAACCCGCCTGGACACATTCCTGTGTGATGTGCTCTGGGAGACCCTGCTCTGGCAGGGGGGTTGGACTAGATGATCTTTCAAGGTTCCTTCCAACCCCTAGGATTCTATGATTCTATGATCTTTAGGGTCCCTTCCAATCTTAGCCATTCTATAATTCTAAGATTCTATGATTCTATACATATATGTGCATTGTCTTTGTATTACATACTTCCTGTGCAATATTGGATGGCTTTTTATAATTCCTGAGATGTTTGTCAGTTACACTTTGTGCTGCAGCTGCCCAAGCAAGGAGTCAAGCAATTATCCTGGTCTTCATAGGGAAAATCAATTAATCTCACCAACTCTTTCCTATTTTAACACCATATTGAAAAAGAGACTTAGCTAAAATTTTGATGGTTTAGAGTGCTGGAGAAATCAGAACTCTGGAAAAATTGGAAAAATAAATTATTCCCAGGGTTAAAATGAATGAAAAATTGTTTTCTTGCTTATTTAAGCTTTTGCTAGTTCAGCTTACAGTTTTAAGAACGTTGGTGTAGTTTACCATGATCTTTTCAACATGACAGTTTATGAGATATGATGACAAAACTTCCTGTTTCTTATTTTAAAATTGAAAACATAAGTAATATATCTCTACTATAAATAAATAAATAAATAATAATTAAAAAACAGTTTTTTTCTACTGTTACTGATTTTATTTTTTTCCCAATCAAATTTGTAAGACTGCACAAAAGAATGAACCAATATTACTACTATAATATGTCTTCTAAATATCCTCAGGATTAGGACATTTTCCCTTGAACTTCAGTACCAGAACACCCCTGTCATTTCTTTGATAAACACTTCCACTGTTGATTTTTGGTGTGGAGGGGGAAGCACGGGATTGGGAAAAATTCCTTATCTTTTCCTCTGCAAGGAAATAAGTAATTTATGCTTGTAAAGCCACACATGTAGGAAGCTACAAGTACTTTCCAGGCTGACCTGGCCTTGTATATGCTAGTTCTGCTTCTAAGGCCCTCAACATGTATTTAACCTTGGTACCCAGCCTAGCAATCATCGTAGTTAAGGGCATGTCAAGAATCTCAAGGAAGAGACAGACAGACAGAATAATTTTCTATGTGACTTTTCTTCACAGAATGTGGATTTTTGGAAAGTTGCAATCTGTTGTCCAAAGGAAAATAAATTTCAGGTAAACAGCCATTCTGTGATTCCCAGCAGTATTAATCAGTTTAGCAACATAATGACTTCAGCCCCTGTCCTGTTCTGCAGGACAGACCAAATTCTATCATTTCACTGTTAAATAGAAATTAACACAGAAATACACAGACTCTCCTTTGCTTCTTTCTTAAACCCTTCTGTGATGAAAAATCCAGCAGGAGTTTTCCACATTGTAAATGCTGAGGCTAGAAATATAATAATTACTCTCATCACATAAAAAATGTGCACACCAAGCCTGAGCACAAGAAATCTAATTCTCCAACTGAGAGATGTAATCTCCTAATACATAGCCAATTGTCATAGTTCTTGCTCATGCCAAATAAAGTTGACAGTCTTCTTGTTCCACTGATTTCCATGGGCAAATAATGGGAGTAAATTGATGCACAAGGAAATAGTGATAAAAAATCAATCACAGAATAGCCTTTGATATTAACAGCTTTCTTTCATCAACTCTGAAAAATGACTGCCCATCAACAATACAGTGAATTTGGCCTGAGGAAAAAATTACAAATTACCCATTTTCTCCAAATAGGAAAGAAAAATAGTATTCTCTCACTAAAGTTTACAGAAAAATAAAACAAAACAACAAAACTACATCCTGTTAGCTTGAGAAAAAATTATGACATAGCTAACCAAAAATCTCCAAAGCCAGTACTGAAATCATAATGACAAGTGAAAAAAAAGTAAATAAATGCACCTATTTTTAAAGGGCAAGAGCAAACAAATCATTTATTTAGAGTATAAAAATCTGCAGAACATCCTGCTGATCACTCTGTCTGTATGCAAAGCCAGTCCCATGTAAATAGTTTTATTTTCTTCTGTAGAAAACAATTCAGTTGCTGTGGACTTTTTTCTTCCTAACTAGCTGTCAGCTGTTACTGTCAGCAGTGATTAAACATACACAGGAATTGTGATTCATCAACGGCAGATAGAATCATCATGGATGTAAAGTATTCTTTGTTCCAAGGTCAGATCTAGTATGAAGCTAGGACAACTTTATGCACTAATCCCTGTGTCTAGTTTATTTATGGTAATTCATTTACTGTCATATCATTACAGAACAAGGATAAAATTTATATGCAATTGGAGAAATATGTTCAGAAAGCATGGGGAGGATGAAATGTGTATATATGTATATGTGTTTTATGGACAATAAGATATGCTGGATCTATGCCTATGCACATACAATCTGGTGAGCATATTAATGCTTTGTATCTATAGAGAACCTGGTGTAGTTAGAGACCTCAGAACAGCTTGAAAGTATTACAGTATCCCTTCCCTGGGCATTGCCTTGCCATGTTTCTTATTCAGTGAACGCAGAAAGTGTCCTTTAAAAAATCTTTGTACATTACTACCTAAGACAACAGGACTCATTCCAGGATCAGCAACTCTGGGCATTTTGAATACCTGCTTAATAATAATAATTACATATGGTTAAAATGAGGTATAGAGAGTTTAAGTTATTTTTTAGGACCGTACAGTGTAAGCAAAGAACTTAAGTAAGGAATATACCCTGGGATCCTGTCTTCTGAATCCTATGTCTCAGCTCAGCAATTTGTAATTCCAAAGAAGCTGTGAAGATTATTTGGTCTTTATGTCTCAGAATCTCATCCATCAATCACAATCTCCAGCAAGCAAAAACTAGCTGAAACAGTAATATTTATTTTCCCCTGTTATTAGTGCTTTCAGAATGTTCTTTGCATACTCCTAAGTATTCCACATTCTACTTGGAAAGGATAAAGAGCGTGAAATATAGAGAGATATAAAGATGCTTCATTAATGCAGCTGAAAAGTAGATTGGACAGCCTGAAATTGTCAAGACATTTTGAAACTAAACTAAAACCAATGAGTAATAGGAACTAAATTTTGTTTTAATTTTTAATACTAATTTCATAGTCTGATAATTTCCAAATTGAGGCAGATTTATACTTCTTTCTTATATACTCTTTCTAATTGTTTCTATCAAAGAAAGTTTTTGAAAACAAATAATTGAGGAATGGAGTTTATTTCACCTTAATTCCTATGTTTTCATGATTCATGGGCTTTTCTGCATAGAAAGATAGGTTATGATTATAAAATCTTACCTCTTTTGTGATATGTCTTAGAGAAATTACTTTTCTAATTCTTATAGAAATTATTCTTTTTCTCCTGTAAATCATCATTACTATGGCCAGTAGCTGGAATCCAATAATAACTAAATAGGATTATCTATTTATCTTTAATTTCTCATTTAGTAAAAAGAAATAATAATAAAAAAGAAACAAAGAACTTGAACTGGCAGCTTCAAACTTATAAACATATGAGGAATAATCAGTGACTTTGACTATCCATGGTCTTAGCTACAGACAGTGAAAAAGCAAAGAGAATGAGACATTGGCAGCCACTGTTTTCTTTTCCAAACAGCTGAAATTTGATCATCTGATGCATACATGCGGTAGCTAGATAAAAATGTTTATAATAGTAAGGGCAATTTTATGCATAATTCATGGAAAGGAAGAAGGGCTATATCTTCAGGGAATATTATGTTCATCAAATAACTCAGCAATCTTTAATCAAGAGTCAGAAGAAGAGATATAAATGACCCTCATATGTTTGGTTTTTAAATAAACCAAAAACCCAGAGAAGTCAGAAAAATGCTGGCAGAAAGGATAAAGGGCAGAGAAAAGCTAAAACTGGATGATGATAAGTTGGATTGAGACAACGTATTACGTTCTGGGGTCCCAAAGCCTTTCTCAGGCTTCAGTTCACAAGACTCGTTGAAGAAGTAAAGTATCATTATAAGGGATAATCAAACTGATATACAAAATGTCATCATTCATTTATACTATGCAGTAGCACTCAGGAGAATAAAACAGAATCCGAAACTTAGGGTCTTCAATACCTTTTGTAGTAGATTGAAAAAGTCCAGCGCAGAGCCACAAAGATGATCAAGGGAGTGGAACATCTCCCTTATGAGGAAAGGCTGAAAGAGCTGGGTCTCTTTAGCTTGGAGAAGAGGAGACTGAGGGGCAACCTCATTAATGTTTACAAATACATTAAGGGAGAGTGTCTGGAGGATGGAGCCAGGCTTTTTTCAGTGATGTCTACTGATAGGACAAGGGGCAATGGGTGCAAACTGGAACACAGGAGGTTCCACATAAACATCAGAAAAAAACATCTTTCCTGTGAGAGTGACAGAGCACTGGAACAGGCTGCCCAGAAAGGTTGTGGAGTCTCCTTTGCTGGAGACATTCAAAACCTGCCTGGACACGTTCCTGTGTGATGTGCTCTAGGTGAGCAAAATGGGGAGCAATACAGGAATTTGTTTAGTTTTATTTCTATTCTTTCAATGAACCTCGAGGAAACTGTCTTTGTGTTCTTTTGAGATGCTCTCCGTGTGGCTGTGATGGTACCTTATCTGTTTCAGATAAACAACTATGAATGCTTTCTTACCTTTACCACAGCATGCCGGATGCAGATTATTGACAAGGTGTTTCTTGAAATGGTACCAAAACTCCTTCTTCAATCTGGTGACCAATGTTACACCTACTATAATGTGATTCTCTGAAAATTAAATACAAGGTTTCCCAGAGCTCCAGTTATGCAGTCAATATCTTTCTCTTACGATAGAACTTGCTTTCTGATTCTTAAGCATCTTTTTGCCCCCCATTAATGCTCTCAAACTTTCCAAGATTCTATATCCTAGTTTTAAAATACGGATTCTTGTTCTATTGCTTGTAATTTTTCTGTCCTCCAGATTTCAGCTTCTTTACACAATTTTGCCTGGCTTCCTAGGTTTCAGCTATCTTGGTCATTTTCACTTGAATAGGACCAAGAAAAGTTGCGTCAGCCTTTATCATCTCTTTCGTCTGTTTCCAACACAAAGCACAAAGAAGCAGTTAACTCCCACCCCTGAAGTCAATCTACAAAGCAAACAGGATTAATAAGTAGAACAAGTCACCCACAATATTTCATTAAGACCATTCAAAAATCAGAGTGTTTTGCATGCTATTGCTCAGTCATCCTGAGCTTGCCGTAGGCTCATGATCCTGGCTGCCTATAGAGCACATTTCATTACTCAGACTTATCATTGCTCTTCTTCTGCATGTCATTTGACTCCGATGGAGACCGAAATACATATAATACATATATCAGATCTTCAGCAGTATCCCATTGAGAGTTCTCATGGCACTTCAGTCACTTAGGCGTGATCTATGCTTTCAACAGTTAAAAGATAATGACTTCAGGAGTAATCTTTCATAGGTTTTATATTAAATGAGACTAAAGTGCAAGCAGGGTATTAAATAGCTTGTTATTTAAAGAGTGCTTAGACTAACCTTAAATATGGAAATGGTCAAATTTAATGACCTTTCTTTTTAATTTTTTTCCTTTTTTTTCCTCTTCTGTGTGAAAAACTGGCATGTAAACATGCTTCATTTAAACAGGTGCAGACATCCTTAACCAGAGTGTATGTGCATATGTACACAAGCTGTAGTAGTATGAGTACTTCCGTCCTCTAAACACTGCATAAAGAATATTGCAGCCTAACTATTCACCTGGGTCCATTTCCTTAACTTCATTTGATATCTGATCCATATCACAGTGATCTGAGCTTTCAACTCAAGCAGATAAAACATTTTAAGCAAGGAAAAAGGAACAGACACCTGGATAGCATCTTCCTGGGCCTCTGTGATTGCTGGATTGGGCCTTTCATCTTTTGGTTGGTACAGAATTATTCTCCACTCGCTCCTTCTCCTAACAGCAGCTATTTGCATCCTTAAACAGTCACAGTATTGCATGCTACTTCTGACTGCATTTCAGCGAGGCCAGGGCAACTTTTTTACAGGAGCAATGCACTCTGTATAAATATGTGCACACACACACGCAGGGGTAATAATCATATCCCTGTGATTAACTGTGCAGTCAGGTAGAATTAAACTTTATTTTAATGTTCAGAATAAGCTTTCAGAAAGCTGAAGTCCCATTCATAGGTTTTTATTGAACAATGCTCTAATTTGATCTTGCTTCACTGACTTACTATTAAATGACTTGCATAGCCAGCTGATATAATTTCATGGGCAAAAAGAAAGATACATTTTGTGGCACACTGCAAAATATTTGTGTTTGATTTGTTTAAATACAAGTTCCTGTGAAGGGATGTGACTATTTCACATTTTGGAAAGGTTCCTGGCAAGTATAAAGATGATTCAGTCAGAAAAAAAGGCAATTTATTCTGTGATTTTTCATATGGAGCTCAATAACAAAATGAATATTCCAAGTATAATGAAATACACAGTGCAGTGCCAGCACTGTCAACCTTTGCTGTTCTGCTGCTCCAATTTTACCCCACCATACTTAAATTTTGTCCTCCCTCTGTGCATAGGGAACATCTTCATGAATACCTACAAAGCCATGTCACCACTTCTTTCAAAGTCTTCCTTCAGTCTACACACCAATGGCTTGTTAGAAATACATCTAAAGCACTTATGTAGACAGTTGCATGTGCTTGGAGGAAGGGGAGTCTCTTTAACTAACTCATGTCACATAGAATTATCTCACCTGCTACTTCTCCACCTCCTTCCTTTGCCATCCTCACTTCTTGTCTCTCATTTAACACTTAAGTGATAAGCCCCTTTGGGGAAACACCATCTGGTAAGATTTCAGTCTGCTGAAGGTACAGTGCTGCAGGACCCAGACCTCAAAGCATTGTGTTGCAGGTAAATAATAATAATATCAGTAACAGTAAACTCTTATGTACTCTGGCTCCTTAAGGCTGATACTCTCACCAGTTCAGTCTTTGGAAAACTACTAATATGGGCTGACATAACAAATTAACAACAAGGGAGTTCACAGAAGGGCAATCCAGCCATAGCCTGCCACAGATATTAGTATTCATTTTGCAGCTTCGCTTCTAGTTTGTACAAAGTTGATGGTTGGAGGTTACACTTTCATTAAAAAATGACAACATTTTAAATGCTAATCAAAATCATTTGTCCTTTTTACCTCTCTTTATCTTGGGATGGGAGGAGGAGAATTCAAAACAAAACAAAACAAAATGGGGGGGAAGGGGAAGAAGGAAGAAAAGAAAAACAAAACATAAAAGAAACCTGATTTTGAACAGCAACAAATAGTCTTTCACATCTCTCCCTCCCTCCTTCTGTGCAGGACAGATAAGAGCTATGCAGATTGAGCGTCAGGACCTCAACGGCAAGGGGAAAGCTCAGTTCCCGGAGTTCAGGGTGCTCTTTCCAAGAAGAGACGGTAAAAGGCTGAGAGTCTGGGAGGCAGAGGGGACAGAAGAGGGAGCAGTAAAAGAGGGTTTCACTAGCAACATGACTATAACATGTATGTAATTTCACAGAGAAAAAAAAAGGTTTAAGAGAAGGAAAATAACAAACCAGCAAATTGACCAAATAAACCTAACAAAAGTGTATATTTGTAAAATGTAAAATATTGATTGGAACTAATCCTCAGGGATAGGTAGTATCTTACTGGAGGCTTAATGTAGTAGCTAACTGGGAAATACAAACACATTTCCATTGCATTTATAAATATACTGGGAGAAGAGATAAAGATATCTCTAATAAAATAAAATAAAATAAAATAAAATAAAATAAAATAAAATATGGCATTTCTAAGAAAAAATCTTCTGTTTTAAGATTATTCTCATTTATAATAATGTTTTCAACCTTTTATTCCCAGAAAGTGAATACAAATTCATGAAACGAAAGGAAAATTAATTTTAAAATATGCAACAAACCTTTTGAAACTTGTCAACTTGAAAATATGCATTTTCCCTAAAAATGTCTTCAAATAAGAAAACATAATATATTAATAAACAGAAATCGAGACCTTTTTTCTGAGCAGTTATACTCTGGCTCCCCTGAAGCAGTCATGTAACAGTGAATTACAGTGTAACTGCAGGTGATGTGACTGTTCCAGTTAATGTAGTAACCATTGTACAGTCAAGCTGTAATGTCACAAGTACCCTCAGATGTTAGTGTGAATTGTTGCTAAATAACAAAATTAAAATACAGTGGAATACATACCTATACCTGTTTCTATAAATTTACTTCCTTTTTTTCTACCTAATTCTATATCCAATTTTCTGATCTGGCTATCTGTAGCTAGACTTCTAGTTTTTAATTGTGCCCCAAAATACCTGTTTTCAGCATTGAAAATTGTTGGAAAGGACCCTATTGTATTAAAAAAAAAAAAAAAAAAAAAAAAATCCCAATTAACCATATAAAACACCTGTAGAACACATTGATGTCTTAGCTAAATTTCTATGCAATCAGCCTTTTATAAAACCCACTTCTACTCTTACTTTGGATCAAATTTTCTTTATATCCACTGCTGAAATAGTGCAAGATGTTCCTGAATGCTACTAAATTCTGTATTTCATACTCCAGAAGTGGCAGTTTTTCATCAGAATGTTTCATAAAGTGTTTCAAGATTTCTGTAGGATGCTGCATGGAATAAAAACTGCTATTATTCTGAAATCTTAGTCAGCCATGGAATTAAGATCCTAAAGCAGGTACTGAAATAAATACACCTTTTAGAGGGGGAGAGAGAGGACACAAAAAAGAAAAAAGATTAAATTAATAATATTTCAAGGATTTTTTTATTTTAAATTAAAATGCATGGTTTAGACCGTATTTCAATTATCAGCTCAACATTACTCTTTAAGCAAATGACTAGAGTTAACGAGAGAGCTACTACATATTGAATACATTGATTTTCTGCTTGGTGTAAACTCTAAACAGCCGATTAGAAAGCTGTGAATCAGAAGGACTCAGTGTGCCTAATATACCCAGCAATAAATTACAAGCTGAAAGCCGTACAAATCTTTGAAGGAGAAATGTATTCTAAGCACATGACTATGAAACTTAAATGTATAAATGTTAATGGCAAAGCTAAGTTGTGTGGGAATGTCAATTTGCTTGAGGGTAGGGAGGCTCTGCAGAGTTATCTGGACAGGCTTGACTATTGGACCAAGGCCAATGGCATGAGTTTCAATAAGGCCAAATGTCAGGTCCTGCATTTTAGCCACAACAACCCCCAGCAGCACTACAGGCCTGGAGTGGAGTGGCTGGAGAGTGGCCCAGCAGAGAGGGACCTGGGGGTGTTGAATGACAGCTGGATGAACATGAGCTGGCAGTGTGCCCAGGTGGCCAAGAAGGCCACCACCCTGGCCTGCATCAGAAATAGTGTGACCAACAGGACCAAGTAGGTGATCCTGCCCCCCTACTCAGCCTTTGTGAGGCCATACCTCAAGCACTGTGTACAGTTTTGGGCACCGTAGTATAAGAAGGACATTGAGGTGCTGGAGAGGGTGCAGAGAAGGGCAACTAGGCTGATTAGGGGTCTGGAGAACAGGTCTTATAAGGCTGAGGGAGCTGGGGCTGTTCAGCCTGGAAAAGAGGCTGAGGGGAGATGTAATTGTTCTCTACAATTACCTGAAAGGAGGTTGTAGTGAGGTGGGTGTTGGCCTCTTCTCCCTAGTGACTAGAGATAGTACAAGAGGAAATGGGGTTAGTTGCAGCAGGGGAGGTTCAGATTGGATATTAGGAAAAATGTCTTCACAGAAAGAGTGGCAAGTCTGAAAGAGGCTGCCCAGGGAGGTGGTGAGTTGGTGGAGACACCATCCCTGGAGGTGTTCAAAAAGGGTGAACGTGGTGTTTCAGGAAATGGTTTAGTGGTTGTGTGTTGTAGGGAAGATGGTTGGACTAGATGATCTTGAAGGTCTTTTCCAACCTTGATGATTTTATGATTCTGTGATCTACCAATTTAAGAAATAGTGCGTTTTTTTATATGCATATCAAACTAATGCAGATTTTTTTCAACAAGAAAGATTTATTTAAAGGAAAAATATTACTTTGAAATGAATACTTAGTTGAATAGCTTCTAATAGGGGATATGCAGTGTGCTACCTTTTTCATCCTTCCCCACCACCATCACATTTGTTCTGCTAGTACAAACCAGAAACTTCTGGTTTGAACACAGCATAAGTGGATTAAATTAATGTTTGGAGCAATTGTGAAACCAATGTAATTTTATCAAAACTGAGAATTAATATATGATTCAAGGTTTCTATAAACAGATGATCTAGATGAACTATGCAGAACAGAAAGAGAATAGTTGTTCTTTCTCTAAAGATGGGATACTATGGTGCTGATAATGACAGACTGATGATATGAAGTGTACTGAAGTCTATTCCAGCTACCTGTCTGTCGCATCCTTATTCTTCTTCTAACTATCTGGCTGTCCATCTACTTAAATTAGTTGTCTATCTGTACCTCTTGGTCCTTCTTAATAGCTGTATCTATCTATCTGCTATGTCTAGTTGTATTACATCTATCTGATCTTTACAAAGGTGCTATCCATATATCATATCCATAAAGTACTTGTGTTGTGTCAAGCAAAGTCAAATTCAGCTTTCTATTTAACATCTAAATGGATGTCTGTTGATAATTTTTTAATTCCCTGGGACAGGATTCATTTTTTTACTTCATGCATCCACATTACTTATCACTTATTCTGGCCCAGAATTCTGACATGAAGCTCTCTTTTATGACAATAACTATAGTATATTGGTAGGTGTCTTCACATGAGGGACAAAGACTTCATCTGTCAAGACCTACAGTTTGTTCTGTGTATCTTCCTGCTCTCCTAAATATTAGCAAGTAAAAACTAAGAAATATAACACTATTTTCCAACTTTAATAACTTCAGATTTTATGAAGAATGACACTTTGAAAAAGCATATTTTTATGTTATTCAAATACACTTGTAAATTGCAAAATTGCTCTGCTCTAAATTGAGACCTCAAATAGCTTGTTCCTTCCAGAAGGTGATTCATATATGTTGCTTTAGTCATCCAATTTAGAATGGGATGAATCCCCTTCAGAAAATATTTTTCTTTTTTCACTGCCTTGTAAAGAGAAGCTAGTGAATTGGCTTAGGGTTTGCAACTACGTTTTAGACAAGTAACATAAGGCAGAATATGCCTATATTTATTGTCACAAGGCGAAATAAAAATGCTGGTAGCTAATGTTTCAGGTAAGTGGTTGGTTCCAGCTATGAAAGTTCAAAAGCTCTGACTCTAAATACAAGTTGTGATAGAAAAATTTGCAATTTTTTTCTGCCCACTGTGAAATTAATTCTACACATCCTGGAAAATATTAGCGATACTCTATATTTTGCTATTTTGAGAAGTTTATATTTGATTTATATTTGATTTTTTATTTTCAGATGTCCAAGCTAATGTAAAAATACAATGGTTTACAAGGGGTAGTAAGGTAACTAATATTTATTTCCACAACTGTTGCATTTCCTAACTGTAGAAAGCCTAGCTACCTGTGTAGAACTAAGCTACCATATCCTTGCAGGAGGACTTAAAAAAACCCCAACCAACCAAAAATTCAGAAAAAATCAATGTGGGGGATTTTGTTTGCATATCGTTAGAAAAATAACTGGCAAGTGTGCATCACAATTTGGGGTAGAATCCCAGCACTTCTCTGACAGTAACGTGCCAGAATTGGAAGGAACTCATATGGATCAATGTGCATCTTGGACTGAGCTGGAAAGAGAATGTCATGAGAGGGATGCCAAAAATATTATAGAAATGCCTGATCAAAATGCCAAAGACCCTCCACCAGCAATTTCCATGAGCAATTAAACTCAAGGGAAGAGAAGGCTTTTGTGACAAATCAACTAGAATTAGTGAAGCATGCAACTTCATATGGCTTAGGTAAATTATCCTTCTGGCAATATTTATAGCATTTTCCAGTCTTGTTCCATATTTCCCTTAATTGATAATTTGAACCCCTCTGGAAGAATCAGTCTGAACCTATCTTACATGAAACACCAGTGAATGCTTGGATCCTGGAACAAAAAAAAAAAAATATATACTTTGTATCTTTGGGTTTGTTTGAGTTTGTTTTGTTTTTTTTTTTCCCTGGTCCAGCTTTGGTAAACCAGTAAGGACAGCTCTGAACGACCAGCTCACGCTGTTCTCACACTATAAAACCTTTGCGCTGTGCTTTTATGACTCAAGACACAAAGAGATCCTGGCCTACTCTTGGGACAATAACAATGTTGAAAGCATCTACCTTCATTACCTGAAACTTTTTTTTCACCTGATTGAGTAAAGCAGGAGAAAAGAAGCAAGAGGCTAGAGGTGGCCTTGTAAAGTCTGTCCTCCTCCTGTTCTGAATAGGCAGCTCCAAAGACAGTGTGATACAGGGTGTTTATCTGAAAGCTACAGTATAGCAACAACAAGCAGAGCTTCACAGCTGCTTTTTTTGAAGGGCAGGGAGGGGCAAAGGCGAAGGGGAAGGGGACAGGGGCAAGGGGCAAGGGGTGGGAAGGGAGGAGGAAGGCAGAAATGGTTTATCATGCTTTAGTAATGACTTACCAAGATACAACCACAAATAAAATATTTTTGTAAAGTCACAAAATGGATAATCTCTGTCATGTTTTCAATACCAGCAGCAGCTAGATCATTGTGGTTTTTACAAGAATAATGCTAATAAAAAAAATATTATTAAAAAAAATGAAAAATATTTTTTTATCATAAACCACTGATCAGTTGTCACAAAACACAGTGACTCACTAGTATTCTGCATGCTTAGAAACAGTACTGTTTTAATATCTATGCAGCATGAGTAATAAAAATTTTCAAAAATATATAGCAGTCATTTTTAATTTTTTAAACTAAAATAAGCTTGTTCCAAAAGAAGTACAGTTTATTCAAGCTGTGACTAGTGAGTTACATGATTAATACTGAGGCATGTTTTCTTAAACACTTATTAATAGGATGAAATACAAATATCTTGCAGATCAGCTTCTGCCAAAGCCAAAGAAATAAAAGCGTTTAATGCAGTCAGGTGCTACTTCCTAAGGTGTTTCGTCACTTAATTGTAGTTATTTCCAGTCCAGAAGAATAGGCATATTTTTCTGTCTTAGAATCTATTGTATTTCAGCTTCATCGTCCAGGCATCAAAAGGCTATTAAACTGTACAAAAATTTTCAGAAGCTAAATCTGCATTTAAAGTAGTGTGGTACAACAAGTGTGTTTCTAGAAGTAAAAATAGTTGATGAGAGTGACATCAATTTCCATATGATTTATGGGCAGTTGCATCTGACCAGGGCCTATTATATCCTCTGGATTGAACTACCATTATTTAAGGCGAATACATGTTTTTTGTACATATTCTGTTCTGGGATTTTTTTTGCTTGTTGGTTTGGTCTTGGTTTTGTTATTTTCCTAAAGAAAACTCATCCATGTACTCTTAGACTGCTTGGTGACACTAAACAAAGCCTGGTACTTGGGGATGATAAAAAGATTAATTTCAACAGTGCATTTTTCATGTCATGTAAAATGTTGAAACAGGCACAGCCTAACTGGTTCCAGTATTAGGATCAAAGCCTGGCCAGACCATAACAGAACACATGTGGAATGCCACTTGAAGCCTACTCAAAAACTGAGCAATGGTATGTACAGTGAAGGCAGAGTAAATAACATTTGTGTTTTTATTGTAAATCAACCCTGTTTGTAGTATTTTGCAAACTTAACTACTGGTTCCGTATTCTGTTAACACATAAAACTGAAGCAGCAAGCAATTACTCCAGATCAACTACTACACGTCCTACCCCTGGGCAGAATCCATCACACCCAAATTATACCTGAAAAGTGTTTTTCTAACACATTCTGACTGTTTTTGGTTTTTATTAATCCTGTAGGACATCCTACCAAATGCAGTGCTAATATAATCTTTATATAAAGCTGCTTCTATGCACTGAGATGTGCAGCATATTTTTTTAGCGCACTTTCCTGTAAGGTGAATCTGCACACCCTTCACACCAGATATGGTTACATTCATGGTGGTAGGTAGCTTGTAACATGATTTTTTTACTTATCCAGATGGAAGATGACATATAAATGTAATCTTCTTTTATTCTGTTCTGGCACAACAGGATCTAAAAGAAGGACAAGAGTAGAGATATATAAAAGATATTCTTAGATGTAATGTGATGCAGTAAAGAATGACATCTTTCTATGGAAGTGTTAAACCATTATACAGAATTTTATAGAAAATTGTATCCTTGCAATATATATTGGTTTTGGAAATCCTGTAGCAAGTTTACCATGCTCTGTTTGCTTTTATAAGGTGGTTGGTTGTTGTTGTTTTTTTGTGTGAAAGTATGTGTAACATGATCAGGACGAAACATCCCTGGGGGGAAAAAGAAGTAGTTGTGGACAAAAAATAATGCTTACCATGGTACTGAGAATACTATTAATCTTCAGGATTTGTGACCCTTTGCGAAATTATGAATAATTCTGTAAAATTGTGTCAAAGAATTGTCATTGGTCAGGGTGGTTTTTTACGTGTAAGTGATTCTGTTGTTTTGGTTTCTCAGACTCCTCTCCTGCCTGATAAACTGCCAGCTAGTTTCAGCCCAGGCTGGTAAAAAAGATATTGCCACAAAAGTTGCCCCTTCTGATAAATATTCACATTCACTAGACCTTCATTGTTACAAATCAGAGAGTCTTGGCCATGGACAGTCATGGGGAACTTTAATCTAGGAAAAAAAAAAAATGTGCTGGGGGCTCCAGAACTGGACAGAGTAGTCCAGGTGGGATCTCAGGAGAGCAGAGTAGAGTGGGAGAATTGCATCCCTAGACCATATCTTTTCCCTTAAGAGACCAGGATGCCATGTAGGACACTGCTGAATGCTTTGCACAGGTCCAGGTAGGTGATGTCAGTTTCTCTTCCTTTGTGCACTGACACTGTGACACCATCGTAAAAGGCCACCAAATGTTTCAGTCATGATTTGTCCTTTGTGAATCTCTGCTTGTTGCCAGCAACAAAGTCCTCATTTTGTATGTGCCTTATCACAGATTTCAGGAGAATCTGCTCCATGATCTTGCTTGGCACCAAGGTGAGGCTGACTGGCCTGTAATTCCCTTGGTCTTCCTTTTCTTAATTTTTGATAATTAAGGTTATGTTTCTCCTTTTCCAGCCAGTGGGAACTTTACCAGAATGTCACAACTTCTCAAATATTATGAATAACAGTTTTGCAACTTCATCAGCCAGTTCCCTCAAGAGTGGTGGATTAATCCCATCAGGTGCATTGGACTTGAGCACCTTCAGATTCTTCAGGTGGTCTCAGTCTTGCTCTTCTCCTACAGTGGATGGATCTTCCTTCTCCCAGACTCTGCCTTTGCCTTCTGCAACTTGGGTGATGACGCCAGAGCCCTTAACGATGATTCTATGATTCTATGATACAGATAATGTGACTGACCCAAAATAGATTTTTCT
The DNA here is from genome assembly GCF_020740795.1 of Apus apus. NCBI lineage: Eukaryota > Metazoa > Chordata > Aves > Apodiformes > Apodidae > Apus > Apus apus. Next base: position 6,955,070 of record NC_067312.1, on the reverse strand, counting down.
AGGAGAAAATATATGCATGCTAAATATATACTCCTTGAAAGCTTATTATTTGGATTAATTTCATGGTGTTAGATATGGTATATGTAATACATTACATGGGATTTTTCTCCTGTATGTTAAATTATAGATTAGCCCATGGAAATCTATTCAGCTGTTCAGTAGAAAGTAACTCTATATACGCATGTCAGGATTTAAAACAACTCATAAACACAGCTTCTGTTGCAGATTTTCGTAGCCTTATCCTAAACTCCAATTCCAGAAATGTTTGTGGTTTGCAAGAATCAAAAATACATAAACCTTTAAGAGCTATTAAATTAGCGAGATCAGATACTATTAAGTCCCCCTTTCATGCTCCTGATCTCTGTGGGATCTTCTCAGGGTCATAAGTTTATTTTGCTGTGGAAAGAAGATAACTGTAGTCAGGCTGACTGTCTCTCAACACTCCCTATCTGCTCCAAAAACACCCACTAATAAGTCTGAAATGACAGTATATTTGTCCTCTGGGGAAAACTAGCTAGAGCTGTGGAAGATTTCTGCATTGCTCGTACACAAAGTTTTAAACTGGATGGTTTTCAGGAAGGAAGGAACTTTTATGACCTTCTTATTGTCTACAGAATGCCAGAAGCTTTTCAAAGTAATAGCAACCTGTGTAAAAGAGTGTATGTACTAAACTGTTCTTTTACTGCATCCAACACAGTCACATTCCCCTTAACTTTCTGCAGTGACACATAAGCCTTCCAAACGCCTTGCTACTAAATAATGTCATCAAGTAATGCTTTGCAAGTTTTGCAGATTTATCGACTGTATTGAACTGCCAGGAGCTCAATTAAATACATATATGTGTATGTGGTGGAGAAGGGTGTAAGCGAGGAACTGGGATTGAGCCTTCCAAATTAGAAAAGTTTGCTTTGTATGTTATGTCCATTTAGAAAACAAAATAAAAACATAAACCAAACCATGTTTTACAAGTAATCTTGCATTTAATACATTTTAATTGACAGAGAATTTCCTGAGACCAGACTTCAAAGACAAGAGATGTCCTTCTATGGGTCATTGCTAAACCTTGTTTAAAAAGGAGCTCGTGGCCTGATCGCATCACTTCTGCAGAGCCTGACTGAAGCTCAATTTTCTGTGCTGCTGGGCTCTCCAGACTTCTCTCAGGATTTCTAAGAAGTGGACATAGGCAGCAGTAATGAAAATTGAGCTTTTCAAATATCTCCAGTGGGGCTTAGGAGAAATATTCAGAATTCATGTCCACTTCTCTAAGGCACTTTCACTTTCAGGATCTGGGCTTCCTGATACAGGGAAGATTTTACCCCATGAGGCTTTTTTTTTTTTTTCTTTTTTCTTTTTTCTTTTTTTTTAATGATGTTTTAATTCTGAAGGAACTGTGAATGTGTTTTTAGATGAGGCTCAAGCTCAGAAGTGCTTTCTGTTCCTGATCCCACTGTGGTGCACAAACATTTGTATCTCAAAATGGCCTGGCCTGTGAAAGTGGCAGAGTATACTCAAAAAAGAAAGCAGCCCCAGACCCTGGAAATGGTGAATGTTTGCTTACCTGGTGCAGGAAACTACTGTCTTCCCCTTGTATTGTCAGGCCATAGTGTCTGCATATCCGAGTAACATGGCTGCAGAGCAATATGGGCATGTTGTTGTCACTATTATGCTCCAGGTTAAATATCAAGCTTGAGTGTTGTGCTTAATTTCAGTTTGAGACTATAAATTAGCCCCCAGAGAAGTCTTTGAAAATCAGTGAACTTTGTTCAGAAACTAAGATGTGTTAAAAGAGTAACTGTTGACTTGATTGTAGTTTTGTTACGCAAGTCTTTCCTCTGGAATCTCAAAGTAATGCTTCACATCCCTTGCTCTAATCACAAGCTCATGAAATTTAGTGGAAGATTCTGAAATGGCTTCTCTGTGCATTGAATGTCACTACTTCAGCACAGACGTTCCTGATTTATACATCAATAGAATTTATTATTGTTGTTGTTGTTATAGTGACCTTGTATGAATTTTTGATCCATCATATTGAAAGGTAGATTGCAAAATGCAATGACAAGTACCCCCTACTGCATAAAAAGTCAAATGCATTCTTGAAAAGTACAATGTACACAAAATGAGTCTAGGAAATTGACCAGCTATTTCATTTGTGTTTCTCATCTAGCAAGTTCAGCACCTGAAGAGAATTGCTTCTGGACTCCAAAACTGGAATTAAGATACATTTCACTTAAAAGCAGAAAGAGCTGAATATTTGTAGTATTTCTTTACTTAGGGTAATTCTTGCTTGAATAGTGCATCTACTTCTCATGACCAAAATTCTAAATGATGTGGAAAAACAAGACAGGTTTCAGAGAAAAGCCTAATGGATTATTAATGGATTAAACTTGCCTCATCATGAGACATTTGAGGTACTTGATGATGCGATGGGATGACATGACCATAGTTTATAAATATACTTCTTACACATGTGAGAAACAGAATTCACATAAAAGACATTAACAGACAAAGTAGAAGTAAGATTGTCTGTAAGTTGGAGAAATTTGAACTATAAATAAAACTAAGGTTTAACAGGAAACATAATGAACAATGTGTGAGAATGACATGTCAAGGGTTATGTTGGTTTTTGATCACTAAAAATGTTTAAATCAAGGAGTTACCTCAACACCAGAAGAAGTTGTCAAGAGAGGCTGTAGAATCTCCATCTTCAGAGATATTAAAAATGTGACTGGATGTGACAGTGAACAACCATATATGACTCTAAAGTTGTCTCTAACTTGAAAGTTGGCCTTGTTTAGAGTCAGAGGTGTCTTCCATCAGAAGAAATATCTGATATTTGAATTTTCATACACACTTCAGCTTGGTCTCTCTTTTAATATGCCAAAGGACTTGGACGCTAACACAAGAAACATGTCCTTCAAAAACAATGCCTGGGAAAAGAAACACCAAGTCCTGTATTTTATGATACCTCTATCTGGGTGACCTTATCCTCTTCTCCCACCTTCATTGCTTACCCATGTAAGCTGCTCTGATACATTTGTACTCTTGCTTTCTACACACCATAAAATTGATATAAAAGAAACACTAATAACCATCAAAAGGACTACTCAGCTTAGAAAATTTGCTCTACATAAGTCAAACCAAAGAACTTTCTGAACCCCCTTCAGTGTTTCTTCCTGAACACTAGCCAATAGCCTTACAAAGGGCCAGGACTTTATACTAACCTGGCTGAGCAGGGCATTAAAGAGTAATTTTTCATCTTTCTGCTTCACTTAAAGACACCTTCTTCAACTTCTCATCCAAATCTTTAGCCTTCCAAATAGCCTGACCCGCTTTCTGGGTTGAAAATTTCCCCTTTGTATCTAGTGTACCTGAGCTGTTAAAAAGTAAATGGAGGATCTATTTTATGTTAAGAGCCAGGCATAAAGGCTGGAAAGTGGTGGTGTTTGCCCCTGAAATATTTGATTGAGTGATTGGAGTGTCTTTTTTCTGGACTTTTCCCCTTTACCAAGTTCTCAGAAACTAAGCATAAAGAATTACTGTACAAGTATTATTTGATGGTCAAAGCTTGTAAATTTGCTTTTTTCTAAAGCTCAAGAACTGAAAGTACAGGCTCTGAGCAGTTCCAGTGGACAGATCAGCAGAGTGCATTACTTTTCTCCCATCCTGTGACTAAGCGCATAATCTTTCCTTTGTCTTAAATCAGAGTGGGAACATACAGACCTCCTTGAAAGTGTACATTTTTTGAGCAGCAGAGGCAGAATGGAAGCAAAGCACTTGAAATGGTCCACTGGTTTCTGGCTGACAGCTCTGGTTCACTGTAGAGGCCTATTGTCTTAACTGTGCTTTGGGGAAGTTTTGGAGAGCTTTGTTCTTTATAGACATCTCCCAACGTAACAGAACTGTAAAGAAGCTGAGCTTTAGAGAAGTAAAAACTTATGGCTCTTTTACTAATGATCTGCTTTCTGTTATTCCAGCACATTTCAAAAGTCCTTGGTGGGGTCATTTAGCCATCTCAATACTGCACAGTTCATAGACATTGAGTGTTTCTACTTTTGGAAGACACTTTAAATTGTATTCAGACAAAGAAATAAATTAGGAACAAGCTGTTTAAAAGAAATTTAGACATTTGGATATTTTAAAATTTATATTCAAAAGTTTAATTTTTTTTTGTTTGTTTCTCAAGATAACTTCCCAGATCAAGTAAAGCTATTGGACTTCTAACAATTAATTCAAGGATAACATCTACAGTATTTTGCACGAGGTCAGATTGGAAGATCAAAATGGTCCGTTATGGCCATTAAATCTATGAATCTATGAATCTATGAAAGAATTGGATGAGAAGCCTGATTTACACTCAGAGACTGTCTTGAAGTTCCCATCAATGATGTGTCAGATGCAAATCCACAAAAGCAGGGGAGAGAAAATACTTGATTTTTGTATAAATATATACACAAGTGAACATAGAGAGTGATATCTTCTTTGCTTCTCTAACAGATCTAACAGCTATGGTTTGTAACTAAACATCTATACAGAAGGTACACTAATACAAATTGCAATACATTTCTGTGTTTGTCTAAATGAAAAATGAAAAAAAATCTTGAAAGTATTGCTATGTATTCATCCTTCTAATTCTCTCTTTTTCCCTCTCTGCCTTGTCAGATGCAACTAGACAGCTGGAACCTCAGAGACTTTCCTAGCAAAAGTTTTTTTTTAAATAAAGAAGCTTGCATGAAACATTTTGGCTTCTACCAAACATTGTGCTTCAAGTTAATGTTTGCATCTCTTTTACCACTCTGGGTAATGCAATATAATCTAAAGCTTTTTTTTCTTTTCACCATTCTCTCTCAGGTCACTAAATTTCTTTCTGCCCATATTGTTTTCTGGGAATTTCCCTCGCTGATCAGGTTTGTATATGGGTATATGTAGAGTAGTTCCTTTGATAAGATAAGAGACATAAAGTTGAACCTTGTGTCTCAAATGAACAACAAACCACACATGCATCAGAGTCCATCTCTTTTGTCCTAAGTCCACTTCCTTTTTTTTTTTTTTTTTTTTCTTTTTTAGGTGTACTGCTGATAATAAGCATTTCAACATTATGGACAGGGGAGAACAAACGATTTATTTTTTTGCAAAAACAACAAAAACTCCTGGCATAATTCCAGGAATAAATAAATAAATAAATATTGACAGAAAAATCTATTTCAGTTATTTTTCAGAAGTATTGAAGAGTTCTTTAGTGCCTTCATAGGCTGCCACTTTTACACAAGCACATATGAAACTTGTGCCCTCTCAACTCTTGCCTGCCTCATACCTTGGAGTCTATTTTGGTGTATTTTATTCTTTGGGGAAAGAACAAAAAAATGTTCCCAGCCTTGGGAATTCATTTCCATGCTGACACTACAATTCGTTATCTACTCAGCTGTACTACCACAGGTCTTTCTGGAACCACACTGGAAAACAGATTGCCAACATGTTTGCATTAAAAATAAATAAACAGGTATTTTTTGCTCTGTAGATGCAACCTGTGCATGAGGCAGGGTTTTTTTACTTCTTTTTGTTTTTTTTTCCCCCCAGGACTTTCAGACCAGAACATTTCAGTAATTCATTTTCCAAGGTCCCTTAGGCTTATAAAATTGGCTACAATTCAGGAGACAATACATTATGGCATAGGAAAGGGAACAAGATTTTAGGGCAGCAAATATTACTATACCTAGCTGATGTGTGTGTTTCAAAAGAAATTATACCTGGCATTGCTCTTTTCTCTGCTTATCCTTAAAGAAACCACTTTTTGTCTCTTTATTGTTCCTATAACCCATCTCACTCCTTGCTACCAATACACTAGGAATTTCTCATTTACTTTGCTGTTTCCGTGACCCACTCCATGAAAGCAAGCTTTCCTAAGAGCAAAGGAAGCTTTAAAAATTTCTTACATGTGAATTGAACATTCAATAATAGCATGCACACTAACTGAATAGGAGACATTGGTATTAACTTAAATCATCCAAGGTAAATTTCTGTATATTGTAAAGTTAAAAAAAAAAAAAAAAAAAGGAAGCTACTGAACAGACTTAGATAATTTAGATAATTTAGGCAAAATTCTTTGACTCATTCCTCCCTACTAACCCTAAAATGAAAACAAATAAGAGTTTAAGTATTTAAAGTTATCCTACAAGCCACGATTTTTCTTGTAGAAACATGTGCTAAACATATTTAGATGGCTGATTCCTTAGTAGTTATATATTCAGACAAGTGATCAAGTTAGCTTGACTTATGAGCTCAGTCACAGTAAATCGCAATTTGCACCTCCACATCCTGCCCCAAACACAAGGTTTATGCATGAGCATAGACCTGGGGGAATATGGCTTAAACTAATGTTCTTTACCTCATTAGCGATGTGTTCACTTCACTAATGGTCAGTTAGTGCAGCAGTATACTGTAACAAATTAAACCTTAGTAACAAAGTTGAGATAGGCTATGTGTATTTGTTTTAACTATAGCTCAGAGCAGGAGCTGTAAGTGGTTGCTTTGAACGCTCTAGGAGTTAACAAGTATCAAGTTGAAACAGTTTTAAAATTATTTGTAATAAACCAATTTTATTTTGATGTTACTCCATTTCTTGTTTTTGCCAGGATTTGTCAAACCCAGAAGTTTAGTGATAGGGGTTCAGCTGACTTTTTTACTGTGGTTTTATATTTTAATCAAAAGCTAAATATGATAAAATTAAATGGTCTTCATTGTAAGTTTTTAGCCTGAAGGTCCTTTACAGTTTGTCTTAGGTGCATGGACAAGACCAGGAGGCTTTGATTTATCTCCAGAACAATGTTTGTGTGATAGTGGAAAGCATACTGTATTTACTACATATCTGGCATGAGGTGAACCATACCAGAAATCTACAGTATGAACCTCTTAAAAGTCCACAACCCACAAACAGTGGGTAAATTCTCGATGTTCATCTGTGGCACTGAAGAAGGAGTAACCAGAATAAAAGATTCTGGGGTCTGGTTCATCCATAGATTCCCTAACTGAAGTTGAAGGAGTTGAAGAATCTTGATTCAAAGCCAGCTGAATTAAAAGGAAGTTCCAGCTTGAATTAAGTACCCTGATATGTTCACCATTGCTGAACAAAGAAAGGGATTTAGAGGTGAGAAAGGTGAGAAAAGACTCAGCTGAGCTCACCAGTATGCCAGACTCAAAGGATGAACTCTTTAGAGTTCTTTCTCAGTGTTGTGTTGTGGATATTCTGCTTTAAGTATAATTTTAAAATGCTCCCCGAGAAAGCAAACTGAAGGTTATATAATATGACAATTAGGACTCACTAGGAAAGAATGGAGCCTCAGGATAAAATAATTATGTGTATTTTAACAGAACAGAGACCTGCATCCTGGGATCCTGCATGCCAGGAAATACCTAATATGCAATTAATTATCTAATACAGCATTGAATTGTGGAAGGCCTATGTTGTGTTATAGAATGGTCATAGTTGTGAGAAGTGGAGAGAAAAAAAGAAATCTTCACAAGTTTGCTTGTGGAGTTGCTCACACATAGTATAATTTTGCTCATATCTGGAGAAGTGATCTTGACCATTAGTCAATTTCATTAATTCCTATGAAACTTAAGTTATTTTGAGGGTCTATATTTTATATTTGGGAATCATTTGAATTAAATAGAAAAATATATGATAGATTAAGTTTCTAATCTCTGTCATGTTCTTTGCTCAGTGAGTTTGTTTACAGTTTGTGGATGCTCTACAACAAGAAAAACATTGAGGGGGCCTGTATTTTTATGGAGTCTGGAACAAGGCAGTCATGGTCCAAAGCATAACCCCTAGTGACTGCTACATAAACAGATAAAGAATAGTGACAGTAATAAAAATGCTTACTAACACATTAAATTAAGGAGAGCCACCTGCAGATAGCTGATAATCATATTAAAGAAACTTGTGAACATCTGTAATTCCTGGTCCCTATTTATCACTTGGTGAAAGAACTAGGTCCTACATCCAGCTTTACTTCATTGTGTATATTGTAATATTAATCTAAAATAGGACTTAGTAAGTTGAGCAGCAGCTCTCTGAGAGCTGAGATCATATAACACTGGCATTTACAGATTATGACTGGGTTTTTTTCTACTACTTCTTCCACATAGTTTGTAGTATTTCTATAAAATGTACTAAAGAAGAAAGGGAAAAAAAAATATATAAAGGGGCAAAAAAAAAAAAAGGAAAAAAACCCCAAGCAACACAAATAATTGTTAAATATTTGAAAATATTTGAATGTCTTTTTTCCATCTTAATAAGAAATGTCAACAACAATAATAAACACATGCATACATACACACATAATGCAAAACCACTCTGAAAAGTGAAGACAGTGGATTATTTTATTTATTTATTTATTTTAGTTCTGATCACTTAAAGACTATTAAGGTTGATGGTGACATTTTAAGATCATAAATCACTCCCTAGTAAGTAACACTGCTGCTTTTTGTATTTACAATTTAAAATAAAAAGTAAAAAATACATACTCCTTTTTCCTTTTTTAATGGTTAATTAGGTCACTAATCAAAAGAAATTCTTAAGAGGGAAATGAAATGTTGACATTTTACAATTATTTGCTACTGTGAATAATACATAAACACACTACTTATGGTTAAAGTGGCTTTCAAACCCTTTTTCTGCCATTAGGGCATGAACTGACTGCAGAATCAGTGTATTTTACTTGATATATTGCCACATTATCTACTTCAGTGCTTCCATTTAGTTTGGGTCACTTACATTTCATTATACTGTACCTTGGCTGAGTGCAATAAAAAAAAAAAAAAAAGTTTATTGAAACTGCAATCTCCTAATTAAACATCAGCTGTAAACTGAGCTACCCATTACAGATTATATATATCAAAAGATTATATTCTTGGGAATCACTCTATCAAGCAACATGATTAATATATGTGTTCTTGTAAATAGGAGTTGATGTGCTATATGCATAATGGATATGATTAGCTTTTTATTGAGATCCAAGACATCAAAGATAAAGGGATACATAGATTTCTCATTCAGCAATCTTGTTAAATATGATATAAGCATGTATATCCATACACAGATAACACATGCAGAAATTCATTTGGTTTATTATAGTGTTCTTAGCTGCTATCACTGTGGGAACTGACAGATTTGAACTCACAAATACATGTCCAGGGTAAAATTAACCTCATGTCAGGATGTAAGACAAAAAAAACAACAAACAAACAAACAAACAAACAAAAACAAAACAAAACAACCCAAAAAACCCAAGCTACTTAAATCTGTATTCCTACAAAGAGGAGGAAACTGTGCTTTAGACCTTTCTCTTTCACAACAGAATCTATAAGCAGATTTCATACCCTGAAGCAGAAGCTTCAGACCCATTTCATGTAGAACACATGAATCATTCAGGTTGGAAAAGACTCTTGGGATCACCGAGTTCAACCACATCCCTACTCTACAAAGTCCTCCCTAAACCATATCCACCAACACTATATCCAAACGACCCTTAAACACACCCAGGGATGGTGACTCAACCACCTCCCCGGGCAGCCTATTCCAGTGTCTGACCACTCTCTCTGTGATTTTTTTTTTTCCAAATGTCCAGTCTAAACTTCCTCTGTTGTAGCTTGAAACCATTCCCTCTTGTTCTGTTGCTAATTACCTGTGAAAAGAGACCAGCACCAACAAAATGAAGTTTGAATTTCATATAGAAAAGCTCTTTTTAATTGGACCACTGGAAAATTAATTTGGCATGAATTTATATGGTAGAGCATGTTGGTTCCTTTGTTTTCCCCTTGAAGGAAATCTAATTGGTGTGGCAATGAAGTCAGAAAAGTTTTAACCACTGGAATTGCCTGCCCTAAGACCTCAATTTGTGTAATAAGAAATAAAATGGCAATAAAGTATAATTTCCACCTTCCTTCCATCTTTCTTACTATTTATGTAGCCCTCTCAATTATACCAGTATAAGCTGTTTGTGGGATCGTGAAGAGAACCACTTTCAGCGATTTATGTTATTTCAGAACATATACATTTTTTGTGCTTTATTGCTTGCAAGGTTTTTTATATAGACTCAGAGCTGTAAATATTTTATAATGTAATAGCATGTGCAACAATTACAGAACTACATAGTGAGGAAAGAATGATGAAAAAATCCAAACTGAGATCCATGAATCATACTATCTAATTTTAGATCTAGTTTGTGAGGCAGAGTGCTGGAGTCCATGGACACATATACTTAAAATGAAAAGAAAAAAACATTGTTCTTTCAAGTCTTAGCTGGGAAAGTACAGGCCTAGCTAAAAAAAGTTAGAATTAAGTGTTTAAAGTTGGGATTAGTTTAATCTGGACTAGTATTTGAGAAGGAACTTTTTTATTATTTATTTTTTTTTTTCTAATTGCCACGTTTTTCACAAAATCAAACCTAAGCTGGGATCCTTTTAGAGTTCTGTGTTACCCCATTTAGCTGGGAAGTTTTCCTTTCTTGCTTTCTGCCTTTAATCTTGGTTAAGAGAGGAAAAGATTTTAAAAGAATCTGCTTTCCCATTGTGTTTGGAAACATAGTCTGCCTTGCAAAAAAAAAAAAAAAAAATCTTGCAAACATGCCGGAATTGAAGAAAGAGTAGATCAGTTAGTGTTTATATGTTGACTACCTTTCTTATATTAGCTTATTTATAACGCCATTCAGTATATTCCATACAGAGACTGGTGGTATAATTTCCACACCCCATAATTTCAAATTGTGTAAAACATATGAAGCCATTGCAGTTTCTCCAGGTGAGCATCTCACTCTGTCTGTCTTCAGGAGTGGAATGGTTAAAAGAGAAATGAAGGTTTAAATGGAGAGGTTGCTTACATTAAAGTCTGTTTCAGACTAAGTCTGTCTCAAACTAGATGCATGTTGTCATATTTAAAAACAAGCAAAACCACCAAACATAGGGTTGCAGTCTCTCTCACAAAAATGCTCTAACAAAGACAACAGCTTGACAACGGCAGCTGCTGCACAGAGCAAAAATTAGAGGACAATGTCATTTCTAATTATTTTTTTTTTTAATTGAAAAATTAAACCAAAATAAATGAGATGTCCTAGGTATTTTTATTTTTTATTTTTTTAAGAATCTGTCTCTCTATAAATGGCATTGCAGGCAGACAACATGAACATATGCTGGGAAGGAACTGAAATTACAAAAATCAATAATGAAAGAAGGCTATTTTTTTAAAGGTTCTTATAAATATATGCTTTTTTATGTCTTTATGAAACTTTAAAAAAATAGACACATACATATCCATATATACAGCCATGTACAATGACATGCTCACAAAAAACACGTTCATGTCTTTTTATTCACCCCGTTTCCTATTTATAAATTAATATCCATAAAAATGAGTATGCACATGTAAACGTTGTTTATAAACTAATAAAACTTGTAATAAAGGTACTCTCAACTATTTTTAGAAAGATAGAAGTCTGCAAAATAAAGTGTAATATGTCAAGAAAAAAGGAATACTTTTCTGAGATATTATTCTGAGCTTTTTTTGTTTGTTGTTTTTTTGGGTTTTTTGCTTTTCTTTTTTTTGGTTTGGGTTTTGTGTGTGTGTGTGTGTTGGTTTTTTCTTTTTTTTTTTTTTTTTTTCCTCAGTGATTTATAAGAATAATTTAGTTGCCTTCATACTTCTCTAAAGCCTTATGTTTCTATCTGTCTTGCTGAAAGTACAGAAAGGTCTTTTTTTAATAACAACTCAGTGTTATTCAGTGCAATTTCTGCACTTAAGAGCAGAAAATCATCTTCAAGAAAAGAAGGATTTTTCTTAAATCTAATCTTTTTTCTGAACACTTCCAGTAACTTAAAGGTTGCCTGAAAGTTATTTGTTTGAGACAGGTCAGGTTTTTAGAACCACCATTACTGTTCTGCTCTGAACACAAAATAATCTTGTTTGGATTTAAGTAGTTGACAATAGTATGAAGGAGTTAATATTTAGTTCGTAAAAATATTATTTTAAAAAATCAAAGTCTTTCTATCATATGGTATTCCTACATTTATTAGCTTACTTATTTTGCAAAAACTGAAACAATCTCCTGTTGATGGAAAGTGTCGTTTCAGTTCTCTTGTTTCCAAATTTTTTACATTAATTTTGTGTATCATAAGTGAATATGGTTTCTTTTGCTCTGAAATTATGTTGGTTAAATAAAATACTAAAATATTCTATTTATTATTCTTTATTAGTTATTGAAACTTCTTTGGAATATTCCGTAAGTTATTGACAGAGAAGATAATTGCCCAAAAACCCAGCTAACAGTAGGATGATTTGGTGCTTTCAGAAGATTAATGAAATGGACCAGTTGTGCCTCTTGTCTGCTAATGCTTGGTCATACAGGTATGCTAACTAACTGTTATGTTCTCATATTGCACTTGCATCTAGTCATAGTGTCATTCATGCACAACTCTAACCATAAAAACCAGAAGTAACCAGAAGTCTTGATCTCGTCTGTATATGCTTGAAACAGTTTTTTGGTGTATTTTTTGTTTTCTTTGGTTTTTGTTTGTTTGTTTTCTCTTTGTTTTCTTTATTTCAGCAGGGCTATGCAGGTAATCCAAAATAATTATGCAGGATGACAAACTGCTAAAGGTACATTCTGCTTTTGCTGCAGCAGTGCTTGATCATCAAGAGAGAGCACATCAGCAGCACAGTGTAAAAAAAGTCAAAATAATTCCCTCCTATTCTTAATTTCATTTTTTAAATCCCTGAAAGCTGTTCTTTTTTTCACAAAATGTGTTTCCTGTTAAGATTTTTACATTTTCAGCTGTGTAAAACACATCAGCACAAATCATTCCAGTGGAGCAGTATCTCTTTTTGTGTCTAAACAGAGTGTGTTGAGAATTGCTTTAATATATAGAATTATTCTTAGCAAAACCTGGAATCTAGACATGAAGGATGAGAGAAGCAAACTGTGGGTTGCTCTCCCTAAGTTGCTTTCTCGCCAGTGTCAGAGTCCTGGGGAAGAGTCTGCCCAAGAGGTTTGTTATGAGAAAGGTAGGCTTTTTGCCTAGATCCCAGTTTTGAACTGAATCAGTAAGAAGACATTCATCAAGAGTAAGTGGTTTAAATATACCTGTGCAATGAATTTTCCTGTCTCAGAGGATTATAGCAAATTGTGCTGACAGCGGTGTGGTGAGAACACTGCAGATAGAGGGAGGGCCTAGTGGTCATAGGGGATGTAGCACATTTTGGGATGCTTTTGTGGGAGTGCTTCATTAAGGGCTGTGAGACAGGTTGAGATATGCAGTGAAGAAAATACCTTTTCTGCCCATGTTATAACTTCTGTGATCACACAGCTGTCAATTCAGTATAGCCCAACCAGTGTTAAATTTGCTGTCCTCCCCTGATCCCCTTTTTTTTTTTTTTTTTTTTTTTTTTAAGAGATAGCGAGGAGATTGGAGATTGAACAGTTTGAAAAAGACACAATCACATCTAGACAAAATTCTCCCAGATAAAGGGCAAAATAAAAGCAAAGATATAGAAACAGGGAAATGTTTTCACACAGAATGACCTTTGCTGAGAGGCAGGGGGAGAGAGGGACAGGGATTGTTCACACACTTCAATCTCACCGTTGTTAGGTGGGTTTTTAACTCTTCATTCTCCCCAAAATTTTACTTTCTTTTCTCCCAGTAACACCAGGGAGCCTTTTCCTATCGGGTTCTCCTCATTGCCCTTTTCTTTGACTTTGTCTTGTCACTCCAACCACAGTCTTGTTCTGCCAGATATGTTTCATTTTCTGCATGACTTCCCCTGGATGGGCATTTCAAGCTGTGATTTCTAAGCTTGATCTCACACTGTAGATCCTGTTATCTCAGGAAAAAGCTTTAAAGTTCAAAGCGAGTTGGATGAACACTACTTTAAAAGCAGTGTAAAGTCTAAGCATCCTCTGGGTGGGAGTAGTTCAGAAAAAAAATGAAAATAAAAGAAAAATATTGGGTATTTGCAGACTTTTTTATATAGAGAGAACAATTAAAATCAAGATGCCAGTTTCGGGAACAAAATGTTACAAAGAGATGTGAAAAAGTGCATGTAGTTATGGTTCTGTATACACATATTTCTGCCATGAGGTTCTTGCCATCGATAGCACCAAGGCTTCTTGTGTTTACTCCAAAGCCACTGAACTACATAGCAGTCTGCTAGACTTTAGGCCAAACTCCTTAAACTAAAAAAACAAGGATTACCTAGTACATTGTTAGTAGCTACATGAAGCAAGAAGGTGTTTCCTTGTTTGCCCCTTATGTCTGCTCTGCACTCCTTCACCTGGACCCTCTGATGCAGCTGCGTACTCTGCCCTGTTCCATGGGGAGTTTTGAACGTCTTCCTGGAAGCATTTACATGCAAGATCTGTGTTTGTTGTGATGGATTGTGTTGTCATTCAAGATTTTCTGGCAAAAAAAAGCCAAACCAGACTCAACCCCCTACATTCAAAAGTGAAGCCTTTCCACTGGTATCTTTAGCAACCTGATCAATGTTTTTGATATTTGTGGAAAGAGAGTTGAGTTTTCCTCTGCTAGATTATAATTTCCTAAGCATATACTGGGGGTAAAATACAATAGCCAGAGGAAAGAATATTCTCATAAATAAGAGGACATGTGACAGAATTTTTGAGACGATGTTTTAGACAGCCCTTCTCCAAATAATTCACTGGTAATATCATATATTCTACTAACCTATGCATAAATTAATCTTATTGTAAAACCTTTACACAAATAATTGAATTCTTAAATACAAGAAAGTTTATACAGCAAATAATTGCAGAGGTGACAAGGAAAATTAAGATCTAGCTGTGTAATATACAATCTCTGTTGCAAATATTTTGTGGTATCCCTATGACTTATGAATAAGACATGTCAATAATCATTGAGCAAGAGGACTTGGATTACAACTGGCCATTCTAAAAAACACATTTTAAAATCAGAACTTTCACTCACTTATTTGTATACCTTTTAATTTATTTATTGGCATTTTAAATATAGAGGTATAAAGCAGAAGTATTTCTGTTGAAGCCTTCAGAACACAATGTTGCAATGCCAGAATAATGACTGCTAGTGATAACAGGTTGTACCTCCCATGGTAGACCTTTCAGTCAGGCACCAAGAACTCTCCATATCCATGACACAGCAGTAAGGCAGTCTCTCCAGCAGCTGTACAATCCCTTACAATTCATTATTTCTCATCCTTTCTTTCTTTCTTTTTTCTTTCTCCTTTTTTTTTCTTTTTCTGATAGAAACTAGAGATTAATAGGGAAATGTTGAGCTCTCCCCTCTTATGCTAAGAAGCAGGGAAAAAATAAAGGGGGACAAGTTGGCTTATTAAAGTAACAAGTCAAAATTGCATTATCCCTGTCTTCACTGGAGATACATGCTGTGCATTGCATGGCATTGTGTTGCACTGCGCCATGTTGCAGACTTCATCCTACGACACTTATGTTTGGAAATCAGGTGGACTCAGCTAAGTATCTTGCTTAAACCATTGTATCACTGTTCCTTTTGGTATGGGAAAAGAAAAAAGGTGATGGCATACAGTAAACTCATCATGATCTCTTTCACAAACGTTTCTTGGTTGTTTCTAGGACAATCCTACACTATTCCTAGAGCATTCTGTGCTGCTATTTTAAGAAATATACACTAAACTTAACTGATATTTCACATGAATTGTTACAGCTATTCTTACCTCTTTATGGCAAAAGACTACAGCAATAGACAACCAGTGTGATTGGACTTGCTTGTAGAAGATACCTGGTGATAGTTTACCAAGGGTAAATATAATTCTCATAAAGATACTGAATCATAAAAGTTGCAGAAGCAGCAGTTGTGTATAGAAGCAATTGTAACACTAATTTGCAGCAAATTTTTTTGGCAAAAGATAATTTGACTCAAACCGGTTGTGACTCAAGTAACTTATTTCCTTTTTTAAAATTTTGTTCATTCATCTCAGCCCCAAAATGACAAAGGTAAGGAAGCTTTTTACATAATCTTTATCTTTTCTGTAAGCTAAGCAACTCCCCTACCTGCAGAAAAAAATGGCAACGGCTCTGAAAATTCCCCCATTTCTGTTCTTAAGTTACATTTTACAAGAGTGAAATCAATTAAACCTTCATTGTCCAAGCTTTCAAGTCAATATGGCAGTAGTGTCATGCAACCATTTCATTTGGGAATAGATTAATTCTCAGTCACACTGCTAAACAGATAAATGCAGCTTCTTAGGTTAATCTTGTTTTATTATTGAGTGACACTCATATGTATGCCTCTGTTCAGAACTGTGGCTCTTCCTTAGTCAAACATATTTTATATCATGAAAATTACCATGATTTACAAAAAAAAAAAAAAAAAAAGGTTGGAAAATTCAAGTAAATAAAAAGAAAAAGAGGAACAAAATAGAAATCATTAATTTTTAAGTTTTTATGATTCAAAGAAAAAACAAGATATACTGGATGCTGTTTAATTTCTGGTGAATTACACTTATTATAGTGAAACATTAAACAGTCAGAGCTTTGTCTTCTGTTTTTTTTTTTTTAATGGTGATATGTTCAGGTTTTGAAATTAAGTGCAGTTGCATTATATTATATATTAAAATATTAATTATGTTTATGATATGATATTAAATGTTGGCAGAAGGGAAGTCTGTTTTCATAAAAGAAAATTTGAAAACTCAGTGAGAGAAAGATCTTACCCTATGTGGATCCAGATTAGATAAAAAATCCTACCTCATCTACAGGGATACCACCAAGGCAAGTGCCCACATCTCTGGGCAGCCTGTTCCAGTGTTTCACCACCCTTACACTGAAGAATTAGCACCTGATTTCTAACATAAATCTCTCTTCTTTCAGCTTAAAACCATTACCCCTTGTCCTCTCACTGCAAGGCCCTGTAAAAAGACTCTCCCCAGCTTTCCTGTAGGCCCTTTGAGTACTGGAAGTCCACTATGAGTTCCCCCTGGAGCCTTCTCTTTTTTAGACTAAACATCCCAACTCCCTCAGCCTGTCCCCATAAGAGAGGTGCTCCAGCCCTCGGATCATTTTTGTGGCCCTTCTCTGGACACGTTCCAACAGGTCCACATCTTTCTTGTGCTGGGGGCACCAGATCTGGATGCAGTATTCTAGGTGAGGCAGAGTAGAGGGGCAGAATCACCTCTCTCCATCTGCTGGCCATACTTCTTTTGATACAGCCCAGGATGGAGATGGCCTTCTGGGTTGCAAATGAAAGTTGGTGGCTCATGTCCATCTTTTCATCCACTAGTACCCCCAGGTCTTTTTCCACAAGGCTGCTCTCAAGTGTGGCCTCCCCCAGCTTGTATTCATATCTTGGGTTACCTTGGCCCAAGTGCAGGACCCTGCACTTGTCTTTTTTAAACCTCATGAGGTTCACCTGGGCCCATTTCTCTAGCTTGTCCAAGTCCCTCTGGATGGCATCCTGTCCCTCTGACATTTTGAGCACACCACCCAGCTTCCTCTTATCAGCAAACGTGTTGAGTGTTCTCTCAATGCCACTGTCAATATTGTAATGAAGATATTAAACAGCACTAGATAGTAAACAACATTAGAGCTTTCATATGTCAAGAAAAAGAAACAAAGTGTGGTATAAGAACATAGTGTAATGATATCTGAGAAGAAACTGTCAAAACAGAGGTTTTTGGTAACTGAGACACTATTCGTTTAACTAGATTTAGCATTGGTTCATTTTGCTTGGCAAGGGCCTTGAAAACAGAGATTGAAAGGAAAAAATTTCTTAAAAAGAAAAAGAATTTCTTAACAAGTGATATCCTGTATGGTTGTTCCATCCTAGAACTACACCTTTGCATTTTCTCCACATGCTCTGACTAGGTCCACAATGGTGTAATTTAGACAAAAATATATTTTTCTATACCCTAAATACTCTAAAAATGGGTAAGTGAAAATCCAGTTAACATAAACATGCAAAACATCCCAAATTTTCAAGGTTGTGTATATAGTCATTCAGTATCAGTGGTTTACAAAACTGGGGTTCTGCTGTAGTTTCTCTTTTAATCATTTGACTTGTCCTGAACATCAGTCAGCATATCAAATGCAGCCAAGATGCATTTGGCACAGTCCACTTATGACAGGAACCTCTGATTTCCCTACAGCTAAAACTTATTTTTCAGAAACCCAAACTCTCAGCAGCCTGCCCTGGTAGCTTCCACATGCAGAGGCAAAGAAGTGCATGCTAAGACACTGACAATCTGGAAGGTGCATAAAATAGCCTTTCTCCAGTTGTCATTATAGACATCTTCTGGGTACAGCTACCCCATAGGACCCTGGCAACACGTCCCTGAAATCAGTATCTCACCACCAGCTTCTGCCACAAAATCTAGTACCAATATGGCTCATGACAGATAACAGACTTCCACAGTTTGTTCCCCCTCGCCTTCTATTTATTTATTTATTTATTTATTTATTCAGGGAATCAAGGAGGGAACTGTTTTGAGAAACATCACCCCCTGTCTGGCACTCAGAAGTCTAAATTAGAGTGGCAAACTATCATGATTTTCAATATTGATTTACAGCTACATCCCAGTTCATAAATCTGCAATGGTGACTTGTATGTGTGTAGTCCAGAAACAGTGGTTTAAGTAAGAAAAGAAAATAATTCCAGAAATGGAAATGTTAGAAATCATCAGTGTGCTGAGGTAAATTACGTAAGTGCTAAACTTTTTCACGATGTATGCTATTCTTCAGTACTGTCAGTACAAAAACAAAAACTGCACACCATGCAATTTTTAACACAGAAAATTAGCACAAAAATTAGAAATAAAGTTTAATTCAAACTTTTTGCAGTCAAGACAATACAGATATTCTCTTTGGATTAGGCCTTTTTCAAATTTTATGATTTTATCAATTGATATGAAATTTAAATCAAAGATCATGAGTGCCAGTTTTAAACTTATCTCTTTGATCCAGTGATGAGCTCTGTCATGATTGCTGAGAAATTAATTAATGTGAAAAAATTCAATAAATAAGTAACTGTTGATTAGCTTTTGTGAACATAGACTCACTGGAGGTGATTCTCAACATACCGCTTGCTAAAAAAAAAAAATAAAATACTATGGCATTCCACAGCAATAGATATAATAATTTGGCTTCCAACAGCATTTAGAACCTTTACCATAGGATATTGTAGTGGGTTTTGTGAGCACAAGTCTACCTGGAACGCTCAAAAACACACTTTCAGATGCTTCTGTGGAACTAATCTTGTATATCAGCTGTTCAACTGGCAGCTTTATCTGTTATTTATTCTCTAGCCGTATGTTTTAAAAGTTTCCTTTCTAGGACTTTTATGGCTGTTTTGTTTTACAACTTGCAGTCTGACACTGTAACTTTAAAGACTAGTTGTTTGAAGGAGAGATATGTTCAGGGGAAGTGTTTTTGTGTATCTAGCTGAACATGGTTATTTCTCAAAAGTCACTGATTTCATTTGTCACTTTATTGCTTGAGTCAGGGGAGTGGATTAAGGCACAGGATGTCACTGCCACTTTAAGACAGCATCCTTTTTGGAGAGCCAGTTTATTGTTTGGTGTTTATTTGAATAAAAAGCTCTTCTTCAAAATGTGAACTGTTTCCTGAGAGGAGGCAGAAGCTGAATAGTATTCTTCAAGGGAAAAGGAATGATTTAGTGCATCAAGTTAGCCAAGGAATTTGCTACAATCCATTCATGCCTCCACAGAAATGAAAGGATGTGGCCTCATCATAGTCAAACCCATAAAGCACAATGACAGCCAGGAGAACAAGTTCTAAGCAGTGCTACCAGTAATATTGACCAGTGTAAGCTCTTTTTTTCCTAGAAAAGCTACTGTTCGTGACTCTAATGTTTACATGATATTGACTAATAAGTAGCAAGGAATGAAACATTTAAGAACAAAGCTGGCTGATCCATTTTCCAGTTCTCAATTTATTAAGATTGCTGTTTGACTAAGGTAATAACTGTGGTTGACCCTGCTTTTTGTGGTAGCTGTAAAGACTACATTTTAGGATTAAACAGATTCATCCTTTCCACAGGTATTTCCTAACTATAAATCCACATTCAAGTTCATTTTTTTTGTTTTATTGCAATCCTAATTTTTTCTCTGATTACCATAATTAAGACCACTTTGTTACAAAAGTCTCTTTTTTCTGACCCCTCATTTCAAAATTTTGTTTCTTTACAAGGCTTCATGTATTGTTTTATCAGCATTTTCATTATTAACTTTCACAGGGATAAGGTGATATTTAGCATTTTTCTGACCTATTTAAGTTACGTAAATTGGAAGTGCTTAAAATTCTAAGGTCCCATATATTAACTTTGAAAAAACAATGGAACAGCCTCACAAAAAATACCGTATTTGATGTAAAATCTTAAACTGTTACAAAACTCACAAAAGCTAATACATTCAAATTCTGCAAACCTGTTGCATTCAATTTAAAAAATAAAGAAAATTAAAATTGATCTCATAGGCTGCATGGTTACAACTTCATATTAAACTCCCTAAGAATTTCAAAAAGGGAAACTAGCAGAGAAAAGGGAAAAGTAGTATGAAAGACCTATGGATGGTCCTGACAAAAGTTTTTCATGTGTTGTGCTTATGTTAGAATCATAGAATCATGAAACGGTTTGGGTTGGAAGGGACCTTAAAGAACACTTAGTTCCAGATCCTCTTCCAGGAACAGGGGCACAAGACCAGGTTGCTCCAAACCCCATCTAATCTGACCTTGAACACTCCCAGGGATGGGGCAGCCACAACTTCCCTGGACAACCTCTACCAGTGACTCACCATCCTCAAAAGAAAGAATTTATTCCTAATATCCAAGGTAGATCTAGATAGTTTGTATTGCAGTTATAGATGCAAACAACATATAGGTTGCATTGCAGTTATATTGTGGTATCTTTAATTCAGCAGGAACAAAGAAATCTTAATTATAAATAATAAATAGAAAAGAAAAAAAATGAATTTTTCTTCAAGCTGACTTCAAAATCCTTGACATTGCTTATTTCATTTCCACATCCTGTGATGACCAAACTTTGTAATGATTATCACTATTCTATTAAAAGATTTTATTTTTTAATACTATCATGCCATTTTTATCTCCATGGTATGCAAAGAATTTTTTTCCCATTTTGCAGTAAATCTGTCTGTCCTTCTGCCCCATGAAAGCATCATCTACTTTCAGTACCTCAACAAGTTTATTAAATTGGATTTGAGAAATACCTTCGTTTATTGCATTACCCATCTTTTGTCTTGTACGTTTAAAAAGAGAAGGACTGGTAATCTGGCCTCCCTCTGCTGGGCTAACAGAACTGAAGCAATGCTCAGCTATAAAAGAAACTCAGTTCTTTGTGCTGAGGCAAACAAAACTATTTTCAATATCATGCTGATTTTTCTAAAGGAAAATTTTCCTTGCATACTTGTGATTAGCTACCTATGTACAACATTTTTTCAGCAAATCAAGATAAATTTCTTTCATAGATGGTACTGATGTTCACTTTCCTTCATCCCGTAGAGGATTAGAAAGAACAATCTAAAGGCAAAAGATTTAGCTACATATATATAATCATATTACATGACAACACTGCTGCATTCTTACATGAAATTTTGGTAAAGGGAAAATGGGTAAAATGAATAAACAAGCAGCCAGCCATAAAGGAAAAATACACTAAAAAATTGCTGCAATCGTAATGCTTCAGGACTCAAGCAGTAACACAGAATTAACTAACTTGTAGGTAAAAATGTATTTGTTTGGCTTTTTTTTCCTTGTGCATTTGTGTGCTTGTACTATGCTGATCTTTGGGAATCTCAGTGGTATGACACCTGAAATCTCCTAAATCTTAGCTCTGGCTCTGCATCATTCTTGAGAGGTCTAAAGTTGCAGGAAATAGAACCCCTAAATATGCACATATCCAAGCTCCTCTTCACTGAAGAGAAATGATTCTCATATCTCAAAGTGACAGCCATCTCTAGAAATCACAGTGACCTATTCATTAAAGACCCAAGTCCCTTGTGCATGGTAGAATTCATTAAGCAATGTTATTCTCTCATAAAATGCTATAGAACTCTGTGATCTGACATTCATAAATATTTGTGTCGGGCAATTACCTGGTAGAACTTCAGAATATTGGAAAAGAAATATTAAAACAAAGTCAATGTTGCTTTTTTTTTTTCTTTTTTTTTTTTTCCCCCTTCAAGAAGATTTGACTTCTGTCACTCAGTTTTAGAGCCCCGCTTCTTTTGCATGAAGGATGGGATAAGCTCTCCACATCAAAAATATTATCTTGGCCAAGGTAATTTAATTCCAGAGATTCAGATCTGAGACCCTAGTATTTGAAGATGTTTATGTTCACTGTCATCCTGGGAAGTGACAGAAATAGAGGGCGGAGCAGGTGACAACCAGAATTGTCATATTTCCATAGCAAAGCTGGAGAGCTTTGTGATTTATGGAGGCCCAATATACAACCGTGATGCCCCATAAGTGAACATACAAGTTGCAAATCTGTTAAACAGCTGCAGTGGCAATTTGCTAATCTCTGTCTGTTGTAGCTTATTCTATACAGATCCTCAAGCTTTGTAAAAGGAAGTTTTAACATTATGCACATTAAAAAAACCCACAAAAATGAAAACACACAGCAGCTTGGCAACAAGGACAGTAACACATTTTACTAAGTCTGTAAAACCTATCATTGTTCATAATATCACACTGTTGAGAACTGGAAAAGCAGAACTAATAAGGTCTTTTCAGAAAAATTTCTAATGTTCCTTCAAAAGCAAATGCTTTGTTTTACTTATGTGGAATCAAGGTAATCCAAAGCTCTGAAGACCACCAGATATTTCTCCACATTGAACAGACAATAGACGTCATGATATCCAGTTTTCTTGGGCTCAGATATTTTTTATTTCTTTTTTTAATCCCCGAAAACTTCTACCTTTCATTTGCAACTTAAAGGAAGCTAGGGTCAGTGCCTTGGTGAGGAAAATGTGTCTGGAAATTTTTAAAAGAAATCTATGGTTTCTTAAAAGAAAATGTAACCAACTTTTTCCTTCACAATTAGCTAGACAGCAATACGCATTGATAAATGAGACTTTTAAGAGAAAATCTTCCTAAATATATAAATGTTACAGCACATACCTAGATGTGCATTTTAATACGACTTTAAAATGTTACAACATACTGTAGACCAGAAACTAAAGTGTCTGAAAAACAGTTTCTGAATATATCCAGTGACATCATCTGTAGACCCAGTGTTACTTAGTAGGATCAAAAAAAAATAATAATGTGGGTGTGTTCTTGTAATTTTTTGCACTGTGAGACTGGAAACTTCATGACCAGATCTCTTTTTTGAGAGTGAGAGAAAAGAAAGAAAAAAAATGGTGGCATTGTTTGGCTGATGTTCTTTCACAGTGGAACCTAACCCAGCTAATTTACATGATTATCTTAGATCCTGTTTCATGGAAACCCTTAATGTCTCAATAATACTGTGTTACTCAGACTCCATAAACATCAAACAGTGAGAAAAAGAAAAAAAAAAAAAATCCTTTGAAAACCATCACAGGCTTTTGGTCTAATTATTGAAGCACTTCCCTGACTAAGTAGGAGTTGATTTTACTCCACAGCATGGTTCATTCAACACACATGAAGCATTAACCTTTTTTCTCATATTTGTTTCTCTGAAGCTCTGCCACAAAGTCCAGCGTCCATTCTCTGCATTTATATGGGTGATGCTGATTCAATTGCTCTCATGTTGAGCAGTATCTGACTCTCCCTATTTTTCAGTAAGAGTACCATGATTCAGAAGATGGAGAAAAACACCTTTTGGGCAGGGGTGATTTTTTTCCCTCACTGAGGAATGAATCAGTTGCTGATGCTTGTACACTGCATGTTGCATTACAGTGAAGTTTCAGGTAGAAAACTACCACCCATTATTTAGCATGTGCATTTCCGAGAATGTTTAAGCATCTGGATCTGAGGATTAAGGAACCTGTAACTCGATTACTGAAGTACCTGTGGACTAACAAACCTGCAGGTTAGGCAGTTAGGAAAGCAGACTGTCTGGGTTGCTGTTTGAGATTTAGCTCACATCTCAACAGAAGAGGGTGATGAGAAAAAGAGAAAGCATCCTTAGAGAATGATACATTCTTTACACATAGCACAGTTCTTTACATATGGATTTGTACAGGATAGCCATAGATAATAATTTCACAACGGCTGCATTTACAAACCCCACTACCAATTACACATTTTGAGTGTTATCCTTATGGGTAAGTTTGTATTCCAAACTTTGTATGAAGACAATTTTAAATGCAAATGCATTGCTATCTTGCACTAAAAGTATGAAGCCACACCTCTAGAGGAATTAAATATATTTAACTTGGGGGGGGGGGGGGAAAGACTTCTTATATTTATTTTATTTAAATTTCCTCTGATAATTCCTATTTTTTATTCTTTTTGGGCAAGCTTAAAAAATTAATTAATAGGTGGTGTTTGTTGATTTCTAGCTAAAGCATCTATGCTCACAAAGAGCAAAACATGCTTTATTACACTGATGAACAAGTTACTCATTTGACCTTTAAACAGAAAGCTATCTGTTTGAAATGTGCAGCAGTTTGGTCAAAAAATACTCCGATTATGCTGTCATAATGGCCATTTATTTACTTTCCCCCCCCCCCCCCACCTTAAAAGGTATTGTCAGTTTTATTTGTTGTGTTAAATTTCAAAGCCTAACCATTTCTAAACAAGCACTTCTAATGTGATTCAGTCCTTTGATTCAGAAGACTCATTCTTAGATATTAGATCAACATGTGCCTTTATGACTCAACATTTATGTATGGGATGATTTTTGAATTCATAATTTAGAAAGGCATCTATATAAATAGATTTTTACTAATAACTGCAAAGATAATCTAGACATGATCCTTTTCACAAAAAGGAAAACAAAAAAATCAAGAATAAAGATCTTAAAAAATACTTTCTTCAAGCAGCTTTCCTTAATGTGAAACTCTTTCCCTGACTCCATCTGCCCCACGTGCATACATAGATCTTTTTATTTAAATCTGCATGACACTTCCATACATATCATTTTGTATACATTACATGTAAAGGTAATTTACACTAGTTTTAAGTCTTCCTCATATTTCAACAGTTTTTTAAAGAAATAAGCCCCAGAGGGTCTTGCTATAAATGAAAGCTTATAGTTTGAGTGTTATTAATTAAATCACTCTTCAACTACTTGGAGCTATTCATTTTATGCCTACGTGAATAGACACTGAGGTAAAATCCATGTTAGTAACCACATCCTGAATTAATTTCTTACACTTTATAAACAGAGGAAGGCATTGTTAGTTATTTCTGTATTTGCCTTTTTCCCCATTTCCTTTCTTGCAATTCTGTCTCAGAAATCCAAAGCCAACATTATATTCTCACTATAGTTTCTTAAACCTGTGAATCATTCTGCAGTTTACGTATATTGTGGAATTGCCAGATAAGACAAGATACTGGACATCTCTTCCAGTCCTGATGTTCTGTGCATCTATAACGAGTGTCTCTGTGACAGGTATTATGGCTTCCATGTTCCATTCTATAACTGTCATTCTTTGTGATGTTTGTCATTTCACTTCTGTCCACTCTTTTCTTGATCTAAAAAGTGGTTAATAATTTTTTCCTATTTCTGTAAGAATTAGAAACTGACTGTGAAAGTGAACATGTCTTTGCCAATATAGAGCCAGTATTGATGGGGAGGAACCAAAAAGAGAATGATTCGAGTTAAAATTTAGGAAAATGACCATGAAACTCTCATGGTAATGAAAATTGTTTTAGCTTACATGAAGTTTAAAAGAAGAAAGATTAAATTAAAGTAAAATTTTATCTTTAAAATGTGTGCCACATGCTTAATTATTTTGAACATTTTTTCTCTATTTGAAAGATACCTGCAGCATAATTTCTCTACAGACTCACTAGCTACATCTTGCCCAACTACGTGGTCAAAGGATTATGTCTGAGGAAAGGCCTTACCAGACTTACTTCAGACTGCCTCTGAATCTGGTATGAATTCTGATGTAATACTTACACATTCAGCTGCTCCACTGTTGGAAAATTCTTCTGGGAGAAGGTGAATGCCAGCAACATATGTACAGGCTATAAGAAGCACATTTATCAGTTTCCTCCTTAGATTCCCAATTTTGGAAGTTATTTGACTTAGGGATATCTGCCGTGCTTCAGTTGTATCATCAATTGCTGAATCTTCAAGCTTTGATTTGAGTCCGGGTTGAGACATCTCAGTGTTTAATCAGAAAGCACCAAGAGACATTCTAGGTGTTTTCTTTTTTGTCCTATCTCAAACCCCATATTAGGGCTTACTATCTGTATGAATAATATGTACAGCATAAATGAGAGTTGCACACTCCAGCATCAGGACTGAAAAAAAGAAGAAGCAAAACAAACTAGAATGGTGACAAACACTGACTATAAAATACAACCAAGGAAGACAAGCACTAAGCAGAGAGCAAGGAGGAGGAGAAAAATAGAGTGGGGAAGAAATGTGTTTAATTTTAAAACTTAATTTAATAAATTGTGCTAACGATGCTGAAAAATGCATTTCAATCTCAACCTCCAGGACTGTACATTGTGCATCTAGTCATAATGGGGTTTCTGTTCCACCAGCTGCAATAATTATTTTCTTTGATCATTTTATATAATGATTTGCCTATGTGTGCATATGTGTGTTTGTGTATGCACATGTGCTTTTGTTTGTATTTCTTTGGTTCCATTTTCTTTCTTACTTTTGTATCAAAAAAACCCACAACAAAACACATGAAGGAGGAAATCAAACATACTTTAGGACATATTTTGATAACTGCTTTTGCTAATATTTCTTACAAGGAAGTGCAGCCTTTTGGTCAGTAGTCCTTACAGAGCCTTTCTCTATCCAGTTTAGAGAGAATCAGGCTTGTTTTAGTGCCACTGAGCTCAAGGCCTTAGTCCTGTGTGTCCCCTAATATAGCACTTAATAGATAATAGATTCTTCTTAATAGATTCTTCACCTTTTTACCACAGGTAGCTTACCTGCTATGGCTACACATATTTTGCAAGGTTGAAAATAGGCCTCAGGGTCCTTAGCAGTGCTCAGCAGGCTGCAGGCTTAGATTTGTATGCTTGGAACTTTAAAGGAATGTTGTGTCAAGCTCTTAAAATCATCAGCTATTTTTTTCACTTGATTTGCTCAAGAGCCGGGTGACACTGCTGGTTGGGAAGTGGATCTCAGATTTCCCTCCTCCCTGTTCAGAATCTCAATAAGACCTTTCTCTTCATTAAAATGCTGGTGGTGTTCCATGAATCTCAGTTTTCTTACATTCTTCAACAAGACATGTTAACACACATGGTCTTGAGAATGTGAGAGCGTATATGTGTAAAAAACCCTGAACAACACAAAAACACAACCTGACAACAGCACTGATTTGAATCACACTGTGAAGTGTGTTTATATCTTTTTGATCTGTATTTTCTTTTATTAACCATCCTTTTGCCCTGTATCTCAGAGTGCTAGCTACTGTTTCTCGATTACACCCACTGGTAAAACCTGCCCTGCAGGGTTTCTCACAGTGGTTGCCCTTCTAGCGTCAGCTCAGCAGATGAAAAGCAGATGGAAAATTCCAGGGGTTCAGGTCTGAATGTTTCAATGATAAGTTAGCATAACGTGAACTGGTGAAAGCTGTGTTTTGAGTCTGCTGTGCAAAATGAGACAGCTGCATACTAGTGGAGCTGTTTGCACAGGAGACTTAGCACAGGAAAGAAGGAACAACAAATAAAGGATCTGAAGAATTCACACTCAAAGATAGTGTCAAAATAAAAAAAGGAAAATATGAGTACTAGGAAAGTGAGCAGCAGAGGTATTTCACCTCTCCTTAGGCCCCTTTTAGATCAGGTGTGTTTCTGTTAGAGACAAGCTATGAAAGTAAGTTAAAGGATGTCCAGAGACACTTATTTTCAGCTTCTGCAGTCTCCTCCTCCAGTCCATAGAAGACACAGCCTATATAAGAATTAGTCTGAATCATATGAACTTTCCTCTCTCTCCTGCCACCCTCCCTCTTCACTGACTGCAATGGAAGTCTGGATCAATGGAGTTCCTGAATTAGATACCTCTGTTAGATGCAGTAAAAAAGAGAACTGGCTGCATTTTCAGTAAAAATTCAAAGCAAAGGAAAAGAGACCCTGGGAATGGATGAGATTTGTCTGAATCTGAAACTGGTCTCAGAACAAGAACAAAGGTTCTGTGAAGGTTTCTTTTCCATATTGAAGTAAACTTTAGACCACTCATTACCACCAAAATGAAGACCAAAGACAATTCTTATCCCAACTGAAGACTGGTGTTTATGAAGCTCTCAGATTATCTCCCACCCATAT
Organism: Apus apus; assembly: GCF_020740795.1. NCBI lineage: Eukaryota > Metazoa > Chordata > Aves > Apodiformes > Apodidae > Apus > Apus apus. The sequence goes on along the minus strand of NC_067312.1, from coordinate 6,926,631 downwards.
TCCTGATTCATATTAATTTTATTTATGTATTTAAATATTTGCTCATTGGGATACTCTCATCAGACACACATTTCACTTTCAGAAGAGTTCCCAGAGGAGAGGCAGTCATACAGTATTACTACAGTCCTATTCAGTACAACACAAGCAATATCCTGCAGTATGACTCAATCTAAGCTAGCAGGCAGCTGCACAGAACAATCACCCTACCAATTAATTATAATAATAATACTTAGCACTTACAAAGTATGTTTCAACTTCAAAGTGCTTTTCAAACAGAGAGGACCAAATTGGGGCTGCCGCAATGTGGCTGTATTTGAAAAATGAAGAATATTGAGAAATTTGGTATTGCAAACTCAGTTCTGCACCTCTCTTGCCTTTCCTTTTCTCCATTGAGACTCTCGGTGATTTCACTCTTTTTTTTTTCTTTTTTTTTTCTTTTTTTTTCCCCTTTCATTTAACAATATCTAGCCCCAAGGAGAAAAACTTGGGGATGCTGGTTGTTTAGATCAGATTGAGCAGGCATTGTATGCTTACAGCCCAGAAAGCAACTGTGTATTAGGCTGTATCAAAAGAGGTGTGGCGAGCAGATGAAGGGAGGTGATTCTGCCCCTCTCTTCTACTCTCATGAGATCCCTCTGGAGTTCTGTGTCCAGTTCTGTAATCCCCAACACAAAAAGGACATGTAACTGTTACAGTGAGTCCAGAGGACGCCATGAAAAAGATCCGTGCGCTGCAGCACCTCTGTTATGGAGACAGGCTGAAAGAGTCAGGGAGCCTGGAAAAGAGAAGACTCTGAGGACACCTAGAAGCCTTCCAGGAGCTGTAACACTTCTGCTAAGGAGACAGAGTGAGAGGAGAGAAGGCTCCAAACAGACCTCATAGCAGCCTTCCAGCACTAAAAGAGAGTCTACAGAAAAGCCTGGGAGGGACTTTTTAAAAGGGCCTGGAGTGATAGGATGAGGAGGAACAGTTTCAAACTAAAATAACTTAGATTATATCTGATGTTATGATGAAATTCTTCACATTGAGGGTGATGAGAAACTGTTGTAGGATGCCCAGTGGAGTTGTGGATGCCCCTGAAGTGTTCAAGGCCATGTTGGATGGGGCTTTGGTTAATTGGTCAAGTGGCATGTGTCCCTGCTCATGTCAGGGGGGTGGGAAGTATAGGATCTTTAAGGTCCCTTACAACCCAAACCACTCTTTGATTCTATGATTCATAATTCTATAATTAATTTCAGCAAAACACCACTGGGCCTTTTCCAGGGGGGTTGCAGTCAAAACCTGAGAAATTAGTTACTTCACAGATCTGTACAACACATAGGTTAGAGTTAAACTTTCCCCATTTTAGTTTATTTTTTTATGGCCCTAGATCAGAAAAATGCTGCCATGCAGAAAGGAGCCTTTGCTTAGGACCATGGTGCTGGACTGAGGTGGTATTGCCAAATTCACTGTTTCTTTTTCTTTTGTTCCAAGTCTCTGATCTTATTTTCCATTGAAGGATGTACACTACACAACATATTTATGAATTTAAGTGGAAGAGCTTAGGAAGTATGCTTCCTCTCTATGCTTTGCTTTCTCCTGCCTCTTTTTATGGCAAGTTAACTTGAAATGATCTTGCTAAAAAGAGTACTGATGTCAGAAATACTTCTATATCCTTTGGCGTATGGTTCCCACAACTGGTCTACCTGCACTTACTGGACAAAAATGTGCTGCAGGGTAGATAGAGTATGTCTACTGTGATAGATGGTAGTGCCATGTTCACTAATTCACCAATTTTGTTTCTAGTATGTTACACGATCTATAATGTACCCACATATTAAAATAAGATTCTGTAAGAGAACCACATAGAACAGTTCCTCTGCTCTTACACACTGAGTAAAATTAGTTTTGATTTAAAAACAGTAGAAAAAAATACCTGTTTTATGAAAACTGCTTTGCTGCTATGATTCTAGTTTCTTTCACTCCCTCTTTTTTTTTTTCTTTTCTTTCCCTGAGATTCAATTTTTTTATTGTTTTATGGATATAAAACACAGAAAGGAAAAATATACTGTAGATCAGCTGAAATAATTTTGTCATTGCTGAAGGATATTATTCACTAAAAAGCATTTATGGAGGAAAATATATGATCCATATATTCATAAAAAATTTCAAATTAGTTAAATGTTCTCAGCAATACATCACACTTAGATTTTTCTCTGTTAATCACATGTTTCTTGAAAGAAGGACACATATATTTTTGTATTTTATCATATTCATTGTTTATTTTGTATATTTTAAATATATGCTGACAGGATAATTTAAATTATTGTACCATTTTTGGAGTACTAAATAATGAGGATTTTTATTGCATCTATATATTATGGACCTGCTTTTGATAATTTAAAATCTAACAAGAATCCTAAAAGGATGCCTTATGGAACACTGAATGTTTCAAATAGTATTTGTATTCATGTTCTCCCTGAGAAGTTGTTATGTCAGTGATTATTTATCTGTACAACCCTAATTCTGGAACTTTATCTAAACTTAAACTTTCAATCCATATAAGAGATCTACAGTAATATATATTATTAAAAACTTCTATATTCCCTGAACTGCACCTGGTTGGGAAAAAAAAATGCTGGCATTAAGACAAACAAACAAACAAATAGTTTGTGATGTTTGCACATTCTTTATTTTTTTCTATAAGCTTTTTTGTTCTAATGTTTATAGATTTTTTTAGACCATTTTGAGAAGCATGCTGTGACACTACCCTCTGATATAGATAAAACAGATAAGATTATTACAGGTACGATCACACAGTGAGATGTACAGAGAAAACTTGTAAAGATACTTCAATAGACATATCTTAGTGGTGCTCTGGCTTAATATAAGTTGTATATTGTTTACACACATTGTTTTACTACTTTTTAAATTGAAATTTAATTGCTCTAATTATAATAGAGCATTAAGATTGGTAATAGTTTATTGAGAACAAATCCTTATTGAATCACACAGTGAAACAGAAAATTAATCACATATTCCAGGTGACAAATATTTAGGATAAAGAGAAAATAGTACAAAAAATATATTCCACTCCTTTCCTCAACATTTCTATCGGGTTATTGTATAACTCCCCAGTAAATTTGTATTTCAAATCAGTTAATGCTTTTCATTATTTTTAAAGGTAAAATAGGACATTTGATGCAACATGGCAAAAAACATATTTTTTTATATTAGAATCTGGAATTTATCCAGAGCAAATTCACCTAATAAGGTTTCCTGGATCCCTTAACACCATATAATGGTCTTTTATCTTGCATGACTGTTACCGTGATTTCTCATACTTTTGATTGAGTTGTTTATTCCTTGTGTAGAGTATTTGGGAAAATATTTTGTATCTCTGTGTAACATAGCACAGAGTATAATAAACTCAAAAAAACTTCAATCATAATTTCAGGAAATTTAGGGCAATTTCCATTAGCTTGGGTTTGAGGGGTTTTCACAAATGAGGAGTTTGGTGTGAAATACTGTGATTTACTGTTTTAGGGTAGCATATTCCTGTCTGTATATCCTAATATTAAGAACCTACAGGATAGCAACTTTTCTGAATATTTGTGGCTATAACACAAAGTATTTATAGTCTTCCCAACCATTTTAAGGATACAAGTAAAAACTTAAACAAATAAATGTTAGAAAATATAAAGAAATATAAAATCAAATGTGTAGTAAGCGTTTCTACACTTCTATCTGCTCCTGTTTCAGAAAACCTTCTTTTTTTGGAGTAGGACAGTAACAATATAGCTCATTAAATGCTAACATTAATTCACTCCACCACCCCATGCCCTTATCATACACTGTTCAAATTTGCTCAAAAGTGATTTGATTTCAAAATAAATCATCATCTTATCAAGATCTGAAGGGTGCTCAGCCCCACCCCATTCCCAATGGGGACTATATGACCTTTGAATTAAATTTAATTTAGGAAATATCGGAATTGAATGTTGTTTTACTCCCCTCTGGAGAAAACATGCTGCACAAACTAAGTATTGAAAACAGAGAACACACGCAAGCATGGTAGCCATGCATTCTCCCTTACGTTCATTTGCATATTTCCTCTCCTGCTCAGTTGGCACTGGAAACAGCATTTTATTTATCCCGAAACTAACAGTTCCTCATTCAACATTAGGGTGACTTAGTGAGTTTTGACAGGCTATTCTAGAAAACATTCTCATGGATTTTTCTTTCCCCCCTATCCTTTTTTTATCTTGATTTTTTTTTTTTTTTAATTACATAATAGTGCTGTGATAAATATTACTTAATATTTAAAGCACTGTTGTTGTTTAACCTCATCTGACAACTAAGCACCACCCAGCTGCTCACTCTACTCCACCTTGGTGGGTTGGAGGGGAAGAGAAATAGAGGAGTAAAAGTAAGAAAGAAAACTTGTTGGTTGAGATAAGAGTTTAATAACCTAAAACTTTTTATGAAAATCAATAATAAGAACAATAATTATAATAATTACAATACTGAAATGAGAAGGAAAACAAATAAATTGGGGGGGCCCAAAAAAACCAAACCAAAACAAAACAAAAACCCCAAACAAAACCAACCAAACAAAAAAAAGCCCAAGAAAGACAAATTATGCAAATGGAAACAACTCACATCAGTCAACCTATCCCCAGCCAGCCCCCGTGCAGCTGCTCCCTGGCCTGTCTTCCCCTAGTTTTATAATATTATATAGTGTGGGAATACCCCTTTGGTCAATTTGGGTCAGCTGTAACAGCCATGTCCCCTCCCATCTCCTTGCGTACCCCCAGCCTCCTCACTGTTTGGGTGATATGCGAAGCAAAAAAGGCCTTACCTCTGAAAGTACTGCTCAGTGATAACAAAAACATCCCTGTGTTAGAAACCTTTCTCCACAAAAACCCATAACACAGCCCCATACCAGCTACTATGTAGAAAATGAACTCTACACCAGCCAAAACCAGAGCAGATACTGAGGATTTGGAAGTGACTGAAGACTAGGCAAGACTGTCAGGTAATGTAGTGATGGATGTATGAGGCTTGACCTTGAGACCTGGTTTGGTGGCATGAGTGGCTGAATTTTATGGTGAGCCATATTGAAAGTTTTAATGACTCAAAATATCTATAGAGATGAAATTTTTTGTTTCTTTGACAGGGTCTGGAGTTAATAACCTACTTTTTTTCCTGGTTCACCCAGTTCTTATGGCTTGCCTACTTCAATTATTATGGGTCACACACTGTAATTTCAACTGACCTGATTAAAAACCTCCCTTGCTAACTTACATTTTAATGTTATTTCTCAAGATCCAGCTTACGCCAGTGGTAGAAGATGTTGCAAAACAGAAAAGAAAAAAATGAAAAACCTATGTATCATTTCTATGAAAAAAAAATTAGGTGGATGAACTCTGTCACCAGCTCACAATCCACCAGCGCTGTCTTTGCACTGTTTCTACTTCTTTGTGTTTTACTGCATTAAGGGAATTGTACCTTGCCTCCAAATAGTGACAAACATGCAAACACCTAGCAAAGTGTCTGGGCACCTTACCAGAACTAGTTTCAGAGACTGAATGTGTAAAACTGAGACAAAGTTTTAGGTGAGAGAAGTTATAGCTAAGAAGAAATGAAACACAAGATACCATCTTTTTCAGCTAAATTGTTTTATCTGTTTATTTTTAGGTCCCCTTTCCTTGCAGAGTCTAAAAAAAAACATGAAAGGCTTTCCAATAAAAACTTCTCACCACTATATCACTTCTCTCTGTTATTTTGTCCTAACCTTACCCCACCTCAGTTTTGACACTTAGAAGTTGGAGGTATAGATTAAGTCAGGTGCCTGGGTGCTGTCATTGTTAACAGAGCGTGATAGTAGGCCCATACTTTCAACTTCTTTCTTTTTTTCAGGACTCCTGTGAGTCAAGAAAGGAATAAAAAAAAAAAAAGAAAAGAAAAAAGTAAAAGACATCAAACTCTGTCTATTAACAGAGCTTTAAAAATGAGGAGGAAAAAAAGGTTTAAAAAATAGCATTATAGTATTTTTCTTCCCACAGCAAACAACAAATCTTGCATTATGTTTACACTGAAGAACAATTGAAGAATTTTGGTGTGGTGGTGTGTTTTCCTTCCTTTTTTTTTTTTTTTTTTTCCTTTAAAAGAGCTTAACTAAACTTGCCTGCATCTAAAATGGTACAACCTTGAAAGACCACTCCTTTTGTGTCTGGGACTTACCATTCTAAGAATGGATAAGACATAGATTCATAGAACATGGAATGGTTTGTGTCAGAAGGGACCTTAAAAATTGTTCAGATCTAACTCCCTGCCATGGACAGGGACATATCCCACTATATCAGGTTGCTGAAGAAACCTTCTCTCATGGCCTTGAACGCTTCTAGGGATGGGACATACACAACTCACCTGCGCAACTTGTGCTAGTGTCTCACTACCCTCCTAGTGAATAATTTCTTCCCAATATCTAATCTTAATCTACCCTCTTCCATTGAAAAGCCATTACTCCTCACCCTATCATTCCATACCCTTGTAAGAAGTCCCTCCTCAGCTTTACAGTAGCCCTTTCAGATACTGGAAGGCTGCTATAAAATCTCCCCAGAGCCTTCTCTGATCCAGGCTCAACAACCCCAGATCTCTCAGCCTGACTTCACAGGGTTTCAGCTCCCTGGTGATCTTCATGGCTTCCTCCAGACTCGCTCCAATAGCTTAATGTCCTTCCTGTGTTGTGGGCCCCAGAATCGGACACAGTGCTCCAAGGAATGCCTGGTGTATGTCCAGAGGTAGCTCAAATAAATGTCCCCATTCTGTGCTGACAATGAACTTTCTCGTATAGAATGAGATCTTCTTCACTCTGAAATTAATAAACTGAAATAAAAATTATTTTATTGAAACTTCCCATTTCAAAATTGACACTGTTATTTTTCTCTTAAAGTAGTTTACTGTTTCTTGACCAGCCCATCAAAATTTCATAGTATCCCAGACCAGAAGGCACCCTTGTCAGACCAAGCATTATTTACATACTAAATTTTGCAAAACTAGTAATTACTGTACATTGATTCCAGTTATTTCTGCTTTGTAAAACATTTGCTTAGAAAGGAATTAATCACTAATCTGGAGCTTTCAAGAGTCAGAGAACTCACTTTCTCCTACAGCTTAGTTTTCCTAGTAAGCTTGTTCTTTAAAAAAACCAAAAAACAAACAACAAACCAAACAAAAAACACCAAACAACAGCCAAGAAAACCCCACCACAAAACAAAACCTAAACAAAACAAAAAATAAAGCCAAGTCAATTCCTTCTAATGTTGCTTCATATGCAAGCAGCATGTTTGATATGCATGTTACCTCTGTGTTTCTCTGCAAGATAATAAAGTGGTTTTACATCAGGTTTGTTTTGTGTTGGTTTTTTTTTGTTTGTTTCCTCAGGTAGTTATATATTTAAGTAGAAATATCCATCCATCTTCTTTCTGATAAAATAAACAGATTGATTTCTTAAAATGTAATATTTTTCTCCAGAACTCAAATAATTTCACAAGATACTGACTGATATTTTCCCCTGCTTCATTCTCCTCTTACAACGGTCAACAGCAAGTACAAATTCAGACTTTCCATTCTTGTGTCCACACCACCATATAAGAAAATAAAAAACTTTGCTCTTTCTTAGAACTCAATTATTATTTAATCATTCCTTGTCTTTAAAAGTGGCTTCTGAAATTTTAAGCAGTGAATCCTTCTTAAGGTCAAAGTTTTGAGAAGGCAATATTCTATTCTATATTATGCAATATTCTTTTATTCATAAATATGCATCATCTCACATAATCTTACTCCTTAGTTCATAATCTTTCCTGACCATATGGAAAATGTGTTCTGCAGCACAACTGAGCATCTTCTATGAGTATCAACCTAAATAATATAGTAACTGGTGAGAGACAGAAGAAGAATTTGTGACTAGGAGTTGCTGCTTCTGCTGCCACTTTTTCCATGTAACAGTCACAGCACCCCCTGACAAAAAAGATTACCTCAAATGTTGATTGTATATAATTTTGCTCTTCATGTTATACATTTGGAATGCCACTAACAGAAAACTTTGATGATGAAGCAAAATATTTTAAAAACCAACCAACCTATTAATTCTTACTAATCTAACTGGCTTCAATAATGTTTTTCAAAAGCCAAACAGGTATAACTGGCAGTAACCAGTGCTAGACCTTTCTGGTATTTTCATAAATGCACAGAAGCTGATAGTTTTTTATGGATGTCACATAGTAAGTTTCGCTTGAGAAATGCTGCCAAACCATACGTTCAAAAAGTCACTCAGTTTGATAGTATAAAACATACAAAGTATATTTATATACCTTCCACTATCTACTGAAGAGAAAGGTGTGTTATAAAAGACCTCATAACCACACAGTGGAGTGTTTCACCTGCTCCTGCACTCTATATTGTTATTGCATTGAGTAACTTTATTAGCTAGACAAGAACTGCAGGCAGGCAGTAAGTGGTGTATATTAACAACTTCTCTCAATTATGTCAGGTCCTGACCCTGCTGCCATAGAATTCCATGGCAAAACTCTTACTGACACCAATTCTATAGGCTCAGGATTGCATTTTTTTTAGCATTTGCACACTGTCTTTAACTTCAACTGTATTTTGTAAAGACAGAGAAATAACAGAACATTCACCTCATTTTACAAAAGGGAGAAGATAATTTGGTGGCTGAATTTAAGGTAGGTCATAGCTAGAATTATCACTGACAGAGCTAAATGCATATTCTTGGTTTCTGCAAACATTCAAAGGCAGGCAGATATGAACTGGTCCAGGATGGAGGTTTTGGAAGGGTTAGAGGACTTTTTCTGTGATCTGCACAGCTACTGCTGGGTTTGTAAGCAAGATCCAAATAGAGTAAAAAAAATAAATAAAATCATGATTCAGTGTTTCAGAGTTTGTGAAATAACAGGATGTTGGACAGTCTGTCAAACTGATTAACTTATGCCCATTCTAAGGGGCATGAAACTGCCTTGCAACTATCACTTATGCACTATGTACCCAAACCTTAGTGTGGGAAACCAGGTGATCTTGACTGATGAATAGTTCACAGAAACCTGACTGACAGCAGACAGGAGCACATAAACCTGCTTAACAAGGATGTTTAATGCAAAGTGGATGTCTTTGGTTGCATATAAATATTCTCTCTAGAGTTACACTTTCCTGTCACATTTTATGCTACAAAAATAAAGGTTTCACATGCAGCTACTGGCACATAAGGCTTTCACAGCTGTTTCTGAAGGAAATAATTTCCATCACCAGCTATACTTCTCTTCCCCAGGGATGTAACCTCTACAGTTTTGTCCCTTCTCTTCTATTCATTCCTTCTCAGCTAAACATTAAAAAAATAAGGGCATTAATAAACACACAAATAAAATTATGTGAAAGCTGGAGTAAAGAGCTAAGGCTCTTTACTGCAAATGTATCACACAGGACTTTGCTTGAGTCTCAGCTCATAGCTATTGGATGCCACAAGTCCTGCAAACCAGTTCTTATTTCATCCCATTCAGGTTTCTGTTTTTCACTTTATTCATCCTTCAAAAAATCCTTCATCATCATTCATCCTTTCATCAAATCATGTGTGGTCCATAAAGTTAATTAATCTCAGGTACCTACTCTTATTAAAGACAGGAGCTTGTACTGGTCTAGTAGAGAGTTATATGGAAAAAAAGAAAAAAAAAAAAAAAAGAAAACAAAAAGAAAACAAAAGAACAAATTTAAGGTGACTGTGTGTGTCTCAAATAGTGCACATACCGACCAGGTATGTACTTGTGGACAGAGGAAATAGTGATGTGTTATTTGCAGAAACTTTACGTAATTCCTTGACGTACCCATGTGCTAATTGTGGTATGTAAAGTATAGCCTTATTTGCTCCTGCTGTTTATTGTTATGCAGAAGAACATGTTTGAAGGAAGTTTGGTTTGGGAAGAAAAATAAGCTAAAATCTAACACAAAATAATTTTGTAAAGAAGCTTTTATTCATATGGAAATAGCATATAGAGTTCAATAAGAATTAAAACCTCAAATTTATTAAAAAATATAGAGTAATTTTAAACATCTGTTAAATACTACTAAGTTGAATATCCACCACATGGATTTTATGTGTTACTAACTTCAATATTGTCAGCAGAATTTCAGCTTGTGCTTAAGTATAAGCTTAAGCACTCAATTGAAGTGGGGTCTTGATATGCAATGACACCCATCCTGCAGTTTTTAAACTACATATTAATTAGCTACTTGCCTTAATTCATAGTTGAACTTCTGTTATAAAATTTAGTGTAAGAGTTATGCAGAAAAGTTCTTCTTCATTATTGAACTCTCTAATATTTTCTATGAGGAGAATAATTTCAAGCTTTTCCCCCTTCCTCCCACTTGCTATGCTCTAGAGAATATCTCACATTTTAATATTTGTTTTTTAAGTATAAAATTTATCCCCAAATAGTGTCATCTGCACAATGTATCTTTGTACATATTTTTTATAGTGTCATGTCTTTATCTTCCCTTCCCCTTTGCTTGTACTATTTATCAAACAAACTGCTTTTTCTTACACTTATAAACTTTTTTTTTTTAAAAAAACACCACCTTCTCTTTACACATGAAGAAGCTTCTGCAGACCTATGAGACAGATAAGAGGAGTTTTCTAAAGGTGTTTTACTTTCCTGACTTTCCTAAAATGGAATCTGTCATTATCTCCTGATATGCACACAATAATAATGTGACATTTTATAAATTTTAAACATTTTGTAAGATTTTGTGAAATTGTTATATGAACAACTGTATTATTATTTAAGTCTGCAGCTAAAATTCTACTCAGTTCTGCAGAGCATGTCTATAGGACTGTGAAAAGGAGTACTTCTGGGCACATCAGAAGTTCAATTAGTGGAATATTAAGGCTAGCTAAATTATCAGCTAAGTCTGCTAATCAGATTTGAAAAAGAAAAAAAATAGAAGGTTTCTGTTTATTTTCCCAGTAAATTATTTGATCTCTTGAATATTAGGAAAACAACAATAAAATTTGAATCTATGCTTCTGCAAAACATTAAAAATAACAAACAAAAAAAAAAGAGTTGTAATTCCAGTTGTAGTTCTTAAATATTTGTGGATGGATAAAGAAAACAAAAAACCCAGTGTCTTAGTTCATGTTCTAACTCCCCAACGTGCCTATCTTTACCTTCCTATTTATTGTATTCTTCCCAGTCTTCGCTGGCATATTTCACATTATAGTTACATAATTTATAACAGGATATAATACATAGCTGAGGAAAAAAAATCAGTAGTCACTATGTTTACCACCATTTTTGACTGACAAAGCTACTGTGACCTGAACACTTAGGACAGAAATTAAGGTCCTGATCACCCCTTCTGCATAGATAGAAACAGCTTCCGCATTGCACAAAAGAAGAGTATCCAGACTAGATTTGTGGTAGACTAGATGGATTTAGTCATAAAACTGTACAATGTTAAGTAAATCCATTTACATGGCATTCTTTTTAATGTATTCAAGTCCTTGTCAAGTGTTAAAAATGCAAGACCAGGGCATCCAATTGCCTTGGATGTAGCACCAGGAAACTTCAGACAGGTGAGCAAGTGCATTGCAACCATCATCAGCTGCAGCTTTGTATTGATTTGTTAAGACAAGTCAGCTTGGAAGATCTCTATATTGCACCATTTGAGCCACTGTGATACAATGTAAGTAAGTCTGACCTTCAGAAGGAATGTCATTTTCATTTATTTGCTTTGAACCTACCTCCTTACCCTGCCAAAAATGAGGTCTATATGGAGCAGTCAGTTGTAAGAAACAAAAGCTATTCTGTATTACTAAAAAATTTGATTATAAGATTAAATTTGTCAAATGTGGAAAGGAAAAGAAAAATGAGATTTTATAGGTATTTGCTAGTTTTAATAACATTTCATGACATTAACTGGAATTGTAGGTTTTCTTTTTTTCTGTTCCTAGTTTAAGATGATTTAAGTAGTATCCTAAGTTTTGAGTATTCTTCAGGTAGTTTTTATTTTTGTAATATATTTTTAGCTGTTGTTGGGTTTTTTTTGTGACAGTTTGAGAATACACACACACACACACAAAAATGGAGATGAATGATCTGTGTTCTTAAAACATTTTGCTCTTCACAAAATTTAGAATATTCTGTGACATACACTTGAGAATCATTATATTACAGAAACTTTCCATTACCAGATCTTCAAGTGGTATAAAAGAGTTACAGATGTCTGCCAGTTTATGTCAGGTGCAGATCTGACCTCTGACTTTCCTTAGTTTTTATTCACATTATCATCCACAATATTTCTATGTTTATATTTTGAGATTCATATGTCACTCTGATCTGTGCTTGAGACAACTTTTTCTGTCAATCAACTAGACATATGCAACACTAATCTCTCTTATTTGAATACCTAGAGTTGTGCTATCTAGGTGGATATGGGAATTGGAACAATCACCATTGTAACTTATGACCGAAAGTTAGTATTTTAGGGGTTCTGCCTCCAAATCCCAGTTGCCTAGCAATATCATATGCGACTTAGCTGTGTGACAAAGGAATTCAAGGAACCCATCCAATAAAGCAACCAACAGCCTGATAAAGCTCAGCCCTGCCACTGAAATTTAGGCAAGGTAGTTATTGTGTGATGAAAGAAAACACCTCTATCAGTTTTGGATTTACAGCTGTGAACCCACCCTTGTAGAAATACATTCAGACAAGATTAACAACTTTTTTTAATGTATAGGGATTCCAAGGGTCCGTACCTTATAGTTTAGTGATTGTCAGAGTTGCTTGGAATTGGTAAGAAGGAATAAATATATTTTTAGATAATTCCTACCAATCTAACTTCCAATTAGGTGTATATTATTGCACTTCCAGACATGTAAGTCCACCACTTCCATTGAAAATACATGTATATCAAGACATATATTCATCTATTTGTCAAGATCAAGGGTCCATCAGGTGATCCCAGTGGAGTCTTGACCACAATTGAGTTGTTTAACAAGGTATTTCTCCCTATCCCTCTTAATTACAAGTGAGGAAGGCCTTAGATAAAATAAAAAATAATCTTGTTTGTCTTAAAGTTTGCCACAAAAAGAAGAAAGTCTTTGCTGACTCCTACAGAAATAACTTAGCTCATACTTTTCCTTAACAGTGCATTGTTTTTCTTGCTGTCCTCCATGCGGTCAACTGTAATACACAGAGGGCTTTAAGATACGCAATTATAAACCAGTATCACTGTAAAATGGACATTGATTATGACATTAATAACTCAGTTCTTCCTCTAAGACTAGTTAGTGTAATTTACTGGAAATTTCAGGAGCCAGAGTATACATGGTTTTGTATGTCTGTATGTGGAAGCATGTACAGTAATATTATACAGTGCAAAACTTTGGCTCTGAAATCTCCTGCTTTTTATATTTTTCCTCGTAAATCAAGAAATTCCCCTCCGTGTCAATATATATATTGTGACTATGATTTAAGCTTCTGTCTGAAATAACAAGCCTTTTATATATATATATCTCTGAGCTTCTACATTAACTGTTTGGCATGTTTTTATGTCAGAAGCCTTCAAACAGCATGTGGACCCCTGACAGTCCAATGGGAATTCAGCCAGTCAAACTAAGTTTTTTTCTATTTTTCCCCAGCTCTGGTTTTATAAGTTTGGTTGTTTATTGTTATGGATTTTTTGCTTTTGGGGTTTTTTTTTTGCTTTTTTTTGTTTGTTTGGTTGGTTGGTTTTGTTGTTGATGTTAGGTCTTTTTTTTTGTTTGTTTGTCTGTTTATTTTCAGACTTTTTTTTAGGGTCTTTTTTTTTCCATTTCTTGGTGTGTTTTCTTTGTTGTTTTGTTGTGGGTTTTTTGGTTTTGTGAGTCTTTCATTGTTGTTGATTGTTTGGGGTTTTATTTAACTTTTTACTAATATTTTCTGCTAAATGGTTTTGAAATAACTCACTGCTGGAACTAACCTGTCACAAGAAGGCAAACAGGAATTAAAGAAATATTCATAGCTTAGAACAAGGCCTTGTTGGGCAGATGTAGATGTGTGGTAACCCCTCCCACAACCAGATGTGTGCATTCAGATCTGTGGAAATCAAAGAAGAAAATTTGGCACAAACTTCAATGCCCTTGAAGTATACCAGGCATCTGCCAAAACCATCAGACTAAGCCTGCAGATCTTCAAAAGGGCTGCATTTGGTTCTGTATTCAGAAGTGGTTTATAGAGTGCCCTGCCAGCATGTTGGCACAGATAGTATCTCTACCTTGAAATTAGTTTTAGGTAAAGACAATTTTATTTCAACTCATGGAAACATAAAAATTGCCACAGCACACAAGAAATAGATAGATCTGGAATGAGTTTTTAACAACAGCTGGCACCAGATGCTTCAGAGAAATAGATGAAGAGTACAACAATTTGCCCAAAGGGGAAGCTTCTTCCTAAGCCCTTATAGGTAGAAACTAGTTTATGCTCTAAAGCATATGAACTTACATTGCTTTCAGACTTATCTTTCTGATTGTTGTTATCATGATTAATAATATTTGCTGTAGTTCTTTTTTATAATTATAGTTATTTGCATATAGTCTCAGAAATGTCCAGGTTTTTTTCCTCACTTTTTTTGCTTCCACCCCTGAGAGTTTGCTAATGGATGTAATACAGAAATAGTTATTATAATTTGCAGTTGGAGAGTTGTACACGTTTAGAAATATTAAAGCAGTTTTTCCAAAGACTATTAAATTTAGTTTCAAAACATATATTTTAGGTTGGGTAAATATCAACATTTCATCCATTAAGGAATTAGCACAAAATAGAGACAGAGATTTTTTCTAAGTAGTGTATCTAATATTTGAAGACCCAAAGAGTCCATTTTGCATTTTAGCTTACTTCCCCACTAAAACCCCAAAGCCCCAACTCTCTGAAATGTTAGCGTGAAATCGAGTCTGAGAACCCCTGAAAATCAAGTTTATCTTGCTGTTTTCCTTTGTTATATTTTTTTCCCCCAATATGCTAGTTTGTCTCTTCTCATTCTGCTGAGTTATGTGCTGTACAAATACACAGAAAAAAGTAGTTCCATCTCTAGAGAGCTTACACCATGAACAGAAAAATGTAATTTAGAAAAAAGTAAAAAACTGAATCTGCAACAGAGGGGTTGGGAGCTGTACCTTGAATAAGTGACATTGAATCATTAGGCTAAGAAGAGAGTTAAGGTCTCCTGAATTATTCTTCAGTGATGTCATAACCCAAATTTTAAAGTATGGTTCCAGTCCAACATTTCTTTAATGATTTGTATGACACTGTATAAAGCGGTCAGCATTGGAGCTTAGGTAAAATGTATTTTTTTTAAGTTTCATACACCATTAGTTTAGAAAGCAGTACATTCTGAGTACATCTCCACTCAGTACAGGAGTGTGTACACTGTAAAGTTATAGAAAGCAAGTTACAATGACTAAGAAAAGAATCAGGAAAAAAACCCCATACATGTAGAAATCAAACAGAAAAATTGACTGCCTCATCAATTTTCTAACCAAATAAGTGATATTCTTCCTGTACTCCTGATCAGAGGAGGAAGGAGAAACAGAAAACCAATGGCAATGTCTACCAAACCCTGCAACTTATGAAGAAGGAAGAAAATATATTGTGTATCCTCTCATTTATCAATGTCACCATCAAATCCATGACTGTAGGAGGACAGTGTCCTCCAAAGATCTCTCCCTCACTTCTCACCGCCTGGCGCATATCATGCATTGTTTGCTGAGTGATTAGTGAGGCATCCGTGGATATATTAATGGGGAAGGTTGGCTGTGTTTGACAAGAAGTCAATGATTCTTTCTGACATTATTTTAATAGACCCAAAGAGGTGGTCGTGGGATGATACTTCTAATGGGATATAAATATGAATGACCGAAGTTTTATGACAAAGGTCAATGATATTGATGATTAGTGTGGAGAAGATAATTTTGCTGGCTTGGTAGGAGGCAACTTGCACAATCCATGAATGCTTTCCCCACCTAAACCATTATTTAGGGTAGTAAAAATATCACAGCAACCAGCAGCTATAAAATGTATCGCATTATAGTGCTTGTGTTTATATATACATTAATGACTGCATGCAGAAGAACATTTCCTTATTGTGTGTTTGAAATAGGTATTTTCTACTAGCATTTTACACCTGAGAAGGAAGACTTCAAAGAGGAAACCGTTAAAAATCAGCAGGTAAGGTGTTGCATATCCATGTCATCTAGGTCACTGTATCACCAATCAATGAATCATCTAACATTTAGTACTAAAGGAAAGAATGAAATTAATATATTACATATACATCAAGAGAAGCAGTGAAATACAATGTGAGAGCCATTAGCTGAAAAAACAGCTTTCACTATGGAAACTCAGCAGCAATGGCAAACTCTGGGTGCCTTTAGTACAAATATGTACCCGGTCACAGACCAAAAAAGGGAACAATTTTGATAGTACATGCCATGTACATTATGATGCTGTCAGAGAGAAGTGAAAACTGACTTTGTGTTCTCAGTTCCAAAAATATGGAAATTCAAACATAAGATTTCATCACCAAAGTGAAACTTTTCAGGTTCATCAGTCTGAGGACTGTCTGAAGATACTTAATCAATGGATGCATCCCCCAGAAATGTTAAACTCTGCTTACGTAACTACTCTGCAATTCTCAAGAACAATAAACCAACCAACCAACCAAAAAGCCAACTAACCAAATGAAAAAAAAAAAACCAAACACAAAAACCCACACAAAGCCTTTGAACTTATTAAAATGATTAAGCTGTGATGAGCAAAAACACTTCTGTTATCACAGAAGAATGGTTAGAAATCTTAAAAAGGAAGGAAGGAAGGAAGGAAGGAAGGAAGGAAGGAAGGAAGGAAGGAAGGAAGGAAGGAAGGAAGGAAGGAAGGAAGGAAGGAAGGAAGGAAGGAAGGAAGGAAGGAAGGAAGGAAGGAAGGAAGGAAGGAAGGAAGGAAGGAAGGAAGGAAGGAAGGAAGGAAGGAAGGAAGGAAGGAAGGAAGGAAGGAAGGAAGGAAGGAAGGAAGGGATTATAGACCCCTTTTTTTGACTCAATATCTGTATGAAGGGAGAAGGGGAATAAGGGGAGAGACAATGGTGTCATTATCAAATGTGTTCATAAAACATTTAAATATAAAGAATACTCCCAAAGCCCTGTAACAGTTACTTCTTACACTCTATAAGATCTAATATATCTTAATGCTAACATATTACTGCTACATTAATCCTCTATTGTGATGAGCATCAGATTCAGAACATAATTTATGATCTTTGAAACCCTACTATGTATTTTTCGTTGGAAGCACGTTTCTGGTAGTCTCTCACAGCAACAAAGAAAATAAATGTATTTGTGAGAACTTGCGATGTTATTTACAATTAGGGTGTTTTGTTAGCAAGAATTATAGTTGGTTAAGTTTGTCTTTTATAAAAATAGTCTACATTGTGTGCAAACCAAGTTAATTTCTAGATGAACATTTATTAAAATTGAAACAGGATTCTTGGCTACCTCACCTTAGGACGGTGTACATCTAGCAAACTGCTTGGTAGGCTACTGGTCTGAGCCAAGGTGGCAGATAATGAAGGATCTGGGGACCCACCTTTTTAAAATTACATTGAGAGATGCCCTTGGAACACTGTCATGGGGGACATTTGAGGCACTGCAAACAGCTTGTTTATTTCTCCTTCTTTAGACTTAATGAGATTTAAGACTGTGTGTGAGTTACAATTAAATTAAATGCCCTTTATTGCTTACACTTCATACACCATCACATGTATACATACTCACCCAGACACCATCTTTCAGTCACTTAATAGTCTTGGCACTAGAGTACCTAATCTTCATATGATTCTCTCAGCTGATGTTGAGATGAGATGGAGGCCCCATGGTGGTCTTATTACACCATGGAAACAGTGAGGGACAACCAGTCACTGCTAAGAGATTTTGCCAAAATTGAAAAAAAAATTATAATGCAAAAAATTTACCTTTACTTTTTTAACTCACCTCTTCAGGGAGGGGGAAAAGCAAATAGAACTGAGCAATAAAATCCCATTTTCAGAAATAATATACAAAGATTACACAAATATTAAATGAAACTTCATTGAAAGGGGGGATATAAAAGTTAATTTTTTTTAAGTCTAGAAGAGAAACCAGAATTATGTCTATAATTAATACTGTTTCATTAGTCTTCTCTCAAAAATGTGTTAGAAAAATATTTATTGCAAGACTATATTATGAAAAATATTGTATATTTTATCATAATACTATTAATAGTAAAATCTATTTCTCACGGTAGATTTTTTCCTAATCTTTCCTTATTCTTCCTCAACATTTTCTTCACTATGAATGCCTGTGAAGCAGTGTACAAGTTGCAACCATAAACACTCCTGAGATATGATTCACAAATAGAGCATCTAGAAGTTTGTCAAGACACTGTGCTCCTCTTGTATATACTTTGTTGCATAAGCTCAACAGTCATCAAGGAATTAAACACATGCATGCATGAGTATGAAGGCCAGTGGTTCCATCATTGCATGTCATGAAGTTCCTCTGGTGCATAGCATTTTATTACCAATATTCCCATCCTATTAAGAATTTCAGACAAGGGTTGTAGTCATAACATGCTGATACCTTGTTTTAATCTGCATGTTGAGCATACGAGTTATAGCAGAACCTAAACTGCTATGAGTAGCAGTAGAACTCTATGTAAATACTACCAAACCTAAAAATTTATTTATTTAATTTTGATATATTGTAGCATAGTTTCTTATAGGCATTCCATCATGGAAATTCTTCTCCTTCACTTCCCTCTTTTTGGTTTTCTTGTTTGTTTGCAATTACAGAAAGCCTTTCATTTAAAATAAATAAAATTAACAAAAGACAAAATATAAACAAAGTACAAAAAAATAAAAGACTGAAGCCACAAATTATGCTGTTGAAATTAGTGTATAATATATTTTCTAATAACCAAGTGTTACAGATCTGCTATAGTATATAAAAGGAAATATTAGAATAGTCACATATTTTCTCCAGATAATCCAAGTCCTAGTCTGAAAAGGAAAATATATCTTTCAAGAATGTATCTTTCCTCCCATTTAACATGCTGCCTCAGTAACAGGAATGAACTCCTTGTCATCTTCTTCTTAAAAGAAAAGAAACATGATCAAACTGATAAAGTGATGTATTTTATGAATAATACATTGCTTAAGGGCTTCAATCTATGTTATATACTACATAATCATAATTTGTAATGTTTACTTAAACAGTGACTCTCAACAAAACACTTAGAATCACTTAGCATCTTGTCCCTGAGCAGTTTACATTAGAAATCTGGACTGCTTAATTTCATTGTGCTAAAGGCATTAACGCGAGAGAGAGAGAAAAAAAAAATAGTTATCTTGGACTGAAAGAGGAGAAAAAAGTCTCTTCAACATAATTTCAAAAGCATCTTCTGTTTGAAGCCATCATACCATGTAGGATTAAATTTTCTTATGATTGTCCAAACCTAAACATTAATATTGTTATATACATTAGGAAAACTCCAACGTGGGTCAGGTCCTTTAACCTTCAGAACCTTGTTTTTTGTCTCCTTGTGATATAGTCAGTGAGTTGCCTTACCATTTAAAATGAATTAAGTGATACTAAGCCTACTTCTAGGCTGTTTCATCAATGCAGTCTAAAGGGACATAAAGTAAGGAGCTCTTCTTTGGCTGAAATCCAGATACTAATGGTGTTAAAATGCTTTCTTATTGCATCTAAGTCAGTAGTTAGGTCAAGTAGACAGATTTCAGAGGATGTTTAAATAAACACTCTATTTAATGGTGCCTTGGAGCCTGCATGTTTTAGTTGTTTTTCCTCAAAATGCCAGCTATTTAGGAAATATTAAAGCAATGGCAACTGTTTAGCTTAGAAAAGAACAAAAATAGCATAGATGTTATATACAGAGCAAAACATTTTATAAAAATGTATTAGGTATTCATGCATACTCTTCTATACATCTCTGAAAATATAAAAAGGTGGGTTTTTTAAGACAGTAGGTAAAAATATGATGAAAATAAAACCTATTTTCAATTAAACTTATTAATAAGGTGGTGGAACTCCCTGGCACAAAATGTCATTAAGGTAAAAGTGTATTAAACATGAGACAAGGTTTTCTGAAGTAATGTAGTTCTTCGAGAAATAAGAGTGAACATAGAAAATAAAAGAAAAAAAATATATTAGCTCAGTTGTTCCAGGATTTAAACTAGTAACTGATATACTTAGGAGAAAGTGTCCTAATGATCAGGATCTTTCATAATTTTCCAACTCTGATTTTTTTCATAGATTCAGAGACTACTTGGTAGAATAATTCTGTTAGAGTTATATTCTAATCAATAGTAGTTGAGATGGTTTGGATAGCTGTAGTGATGTGTTTCCATGGAACATGCCTTATTAGAGTTCTTAAAAAAAAATATTAATTTCTGCTCATCATAAATTCTGATGTTTTGACAGCTCTTTTAATCTTGAAATGAAATGAAAGGTCAAAATAACAAAATCCTATGAAGAACAAAAATTTTCACAGTAATTTAATTTGGAATCACTGAATTGTTTTGTTTTTTAAATAGTAGTAACCTCTCTGTTGATTTGAATCCACTGTTTGGAAGCTTCCTGCCCTTAAAACTTTGCCGTATCAGCCACAGCAACACAGGGCTTTATTGTGTCTTCTGCTTCAGTGGATGAAACCTATCTTGGAAATACAGTCCATTTTACTTAAGAGAAAGGGGAGGAGGTTACTGTCTATTTAATTAGGTATTTATTTATTTAGTGGGCCCTGTTTTGTCTATAAACTTGTCCAAGAGTTAAAGAACACTTGTAGAATAGTGGCTCTAACATCAAAATAGCTGGCATTGGGTGTGTTCCTATGGAAAGATTCTTCTTGTCCAGCCCTTATATTATTTTACCCCAAACTTACTCTTACCATTTATTGAAAAATAAAGTTTTATTGTAGAATAAGTAAAACAGACACATCAAGTTAGCTGTGTGGTGACTTGAGGTTTTCAGTTTCTTTGGCTATTTTCCTTTTGAGGTTTATCAAAGGGAGGGTCCTGCTGAATCAATTAAGTATAGAACCATACAAAAATAGAATTCTGTGGTTTGGAAGGAACCTTAAAGATCATCTAGTTCAAAAACCCCTGAAAGGTCAGGGACACCACCCACTAGACCAGGTTTCACCAAGCTCCATCCGATCTGCATTTGAAAACTTCCAGGGAGGAGACAACCGTAACTTCCCTGGAAAGCTGTTCCTGTGTCTCACTACCCTAACAAGAAAGAATTACTTCCTACTCTATCTCAAAATACCCTCTTTAAGATTGCAGCCATTCCCCCTTCTCCTGTCACTCCATGCCCTTGTAAAAATTCCCTCTCCAACTTCCTTTTATCCTCTTCAGGTCCTGGAAGGCTGCTAGGTCTCCTCAGAGCCTTCTCTTCTCCAGGCTCTCTGACTCCCTCAGCCTGTCTCCATAGCAGAGGTGCTCCAACCCTCTGATTTTTTTTTTTGGCCCTTCTCTGGTTTCTTTCCAACAGCTCCATGTCATTCTGGTGTTGTGGACTCCAGAGCTGTACACAGTACTCACGCAAGCAGGGTCTCAAAAAAGCAGAGTAGAGGGGCAGAATCACTTCCTTTGACCTGCTGGCCACATTTCTTCTGATGCAGCCCAGGACATGGTGGCTTTCTGGATGTCAGGCTGACATTCTCTGCTTGTAGTGAGCTTCTCATCAACCAAAATGCTCAAGTCCTTCTCCTCAGGGTTGGTCTCAATCCATTCTTTGCCTAGCCTGTAACTGTGCTTGGGATTGCTCTGACCCAGGAGCCAGACCACTTAGCCTTATTGAACTTAATGTAGTTGGCATGGGCAAACCTCTCCAGCCTGTCAAGATCCCTCTGATGTC
The DNA here is from genome assembly GCF_020740795.1 of Apus apus. Lineage (NCBI taxonomy): Eukaryota > Metazoa > Chordata > Aves > Apodiformes > Apodidae > Apus > Apus apus. The sequence goes on along the minus strand of NC_067312.1, from coordinate 6,904,634 downwards.
TTCCCTTCCCTCCAATGTGTTGACGACACCACACAGCTTGGTGTCATCAGCAAACTTGCTGAGGATGCATTCAATGCCTCAGCCCATATTGCCTACAAAGATGTTAAACAGCACTAGTCCCAGTACTGACCCTTGAGGAACACCACTAGTCACTGGTCTTCATATAGACATCCAGCTTTTGACCACAACACTGTAAGTGGGCCAATTTCTTACCCACGGAGTAATCTATCCATCAAGTCTATGTTTCTCCACTTAGAGACAATGATATTATGTAGGACAGTGTCAAATTCTTTGTACAAGTCCAGGTAGATGATGTCAGTTGTTCTCCTCATATCGGCCAAGATTGTAACACCATTATAGAAGGCCATGAGTTTTGTCAGGCCTGATTTGCTGTTAGTGAAGCCATGATGGCTGTGACCAATAACCTCCTTATTTTCTAGGTGCATTAGCATGGTTCTGGGAAGATCTGTTCCATGATCTTGCCAGGCACAGAGGTGAGACTGACTGGCCTGTAGTTCCCTGGCTCTTCCTTTTTTCCCCTTTTTGAAAATGGGACTTATATTTCCCTTTTCCAGTCATCAAGGGGAACTTCACCACACTACCACGACTTCTCAAATATGATTCAAAGTGGCTTTGCAACTTAATTCACCAGTTCCCTCAGGAGCCATGGATATCTCATGAGGTCCCATGGACATGTGCATTTTCAGGTTAATCATATGATCTCAAACCTGCTCTTCTCCTACAGTGGGTAGAACTTACTTATCCTAGTCCCTGCCTTTCCCTTCTACAACTTGAGTCAGTGTGGCTTGAGCCCTAGCCAGTAGAGACTGAAGCAAAAAAGTTATTGACGTAACATGGTCTCCCATTTCCTTCTGGAGAGGGCCCTCATTTTCCCTACATTTTCTTTTATCACTGACATACATGTAGAATCTTTTCTTGTTGCTCTTGATGTCCCTGGCCAGATTTAATTCTGTCATGGCCTTGGCTTTCGTAACCTGATCCCTGGCTGCTCAGATTATTTCTCTCTTTCCCTCCTAGGCTATCTGTTCTTGCTTCCAACCTATGAAGCAGACTGAGTTTGTACAGGACCTCCTTGTTCCCCTATGCAGGCCTCCTGGTGTTTGTGCCTAACACCCTCTTGGTTGGCATGCACTGCCCTTGAACTTGGAGGACGTGATCTTTGTATATTAACCACTCTTTCTTTGGCCTCTCTTCCCTCCAGGACTTTAACTCATGGTATTCTACCAAGCAAAATCCTAAAGAGGCCAATGTCTGCTCTTCTGCAGTCCAGGGTAGTGAACACGTTGTATTCCTTCCACACTGCCATAAGGATCTTGAACTCCACCATATCATGGTTGCTGCAGCAAAGGTTGCCCTTGGGCTTCACATTCCCCATGTCTTTGTTGGTGAGAACAGTGTCCAGCATACCACCTCACCTCTTTGGCTTCTCTCTCACTTGGAGAAGGAAGTTATGATCAATATGTTCGGGGAACCTCCTGGAGTGTTTATGCCCTGCTCTGTTGTCTCTCCAACAGATGCTGAAGTCCCCTGTGAACACCACAGCTTGTGAACATGATCTACTATTGTCTGTGTATAAAGGGCTCAACCTGTCTGGTCTTCTTGGTCAGGTGGCATGTAGCAGACCCCACTATAATGCCCCTTGTCCTCCCTTTATTTCTGACAGATAAGATCTTGGTTGGCTCCTCATTCATGTCCAGACAAAGCTCCATGCACTCCAGCTGGTCACTGACCTTTCCTCATCTCCTGTTCCTGCAATCCCTAAAAGGCTGTACCTTTCCATTCAACATTGCAGTAGTAACCATCTCACCATGTCTCTGTCATGACATTAAGATCACTGCCTTGCAGGCATTCATACATCTCTAACCCCTCTTGTCTGTTCCCCATGCTGCATGTGTTTGCTTAGAGGCATTCAAGTTTGGCCCCTGATGGTGCCGGCTTCCAGGAATGGCTGCAATCCCTTTGGGATTTGGGAAATACCCCTTGGGGTATTTCTCTGGTGTTTCTCTGTTGGGCCCAATTATGACAGGAGCCCCTGACTTAACCCCTTTTAGGACCTCAAGTGTGCTGCACTGTTTCCAGCCCAACTCCAAGCAACAAGCTGAGAATTCTCACTAGCACCCTGTCTCTCTAACCTTGAGGTGTCATCCCACACCTTGTCACAGAGAAGCCTGATATTATCTCCCTTGCCTTTCAAGTGTAGTTTTAAGGTCTGTCAAAGAGCCCTGAAGGCTCCTGAGCAAAGGCCCTCTTCCCACTTTGAAAAAGATGAATCCCACCCTACGTAAGGAAGCGGGGTGCTGTGCAGACCATTGCATTACAAACCATATTAAGTAGAAATCCTTGAAGAAAGCTACAGTTAATATCTGCCTTAAAAGCAAAAACATAAGCATATAAAAAATAGTGTAATCACAGATTTCATATAGGCATTCTATAACACTGTGAGCCTGCTATATGTTGCATCATTACAATACAGGAAAAAACATTTTTTAACAAAGCTAAGCATAAATAATTAAATAATATGTAATTGCCACTAGGAAACCAAGACTTGTGGGATTTTTTGTTGTTGTTGGTTTTGTTTGTTTGTTTGTTTGTTTTGTTTAATCAGGGAAACATTCTTGGGCAGCAAAATCTGATTATGAAAAAGGTAAAAAAGGTGAAACCAGACTGATTTCCTAAAAAATGAGGGAGTGTGCTAGATGCAGATGAGATGCCCCCTTTCCATTTTGTCAGGAGTCGAGGAAAATAAATCACCAACAAAGAACAAGGAAAGAACGTGGAGAACAAACTACCCAGTCCACTTCTGGCTTCCATTGTCAATGAACTCTTGAAACTGATCGCTGCAGTCCCAGTGGTTATGACTATTGAGGAGCACAGCAGTAATTGTGAGGCATAAGGCACATATTCCAAGATCAGTGAATTGTTTAAGTGTCTAGGGTCCAATAGCAGATGAAATGACCACTACCACAGCTGCTTGAAGTTTTCAAATATCACTACCCAGGAAAAATAAATATAATCATCAGGCAAAAGAAATTAAAAACACAGTGGAAAGCAATAATGTTATTAATATTTTAAGTATTTTCACGAGCAATACTATGTCACTTTTATAAACTTCATTTAAGTCTTTTTGTGCTGTAATACTTAAAGATACTAAGTGTCATTATGCCTAGTTTATTGACAGCTGAGACTGGGTGCAATAAAATAACTCATCTAGGGTTTCTACTTGACCATAAGTTAGTCTTCAAATAAAATATATGGTTTCTAATACAAAATCCCTGGATCAATCATTTGAGCCATAAAATAGAAGATACTGCAGTGGTCATTATTATAACCTCTAATCCCTTTCTGTGTTATTAGTAATTTAAAAATAGGCTTGTAATAAGAGCAATGTAGGAAGAGAAGACATGTTGACCCAGAAGGTTGTAAGCTACTCTCAGCAAAGACTATCTTTTGCCTGGTTATTTATATGCTGATTATTTGTACAAGTTACTGGAAACTGTCACATTCTGTCATATTTGCAAGATACTATAGAGTTGGGAATCATCAGCTGACAATTCCAGCTAGTGATACGAAGTTGAGAAATTTATTCTGAGTTTTTTTCATGAACTTACACATCTGTATGGAACCTGATTCTCAGGAGTAAGGGACAAGCAAGAGCTTTAAATGTGCTCAGAATGAATTTCTATTTCATTACTGAAATGTTCTACTGGTCTAAATTATTCTGTAACTGCATTTGATCATGCAGCTCCCAGACCAAGGTTCATTTATACTAAGGTTAGTACAGCTACAACTTAAATTGCTGAACAGCTGGTAGAATCAAAATTCATTTTCTTTCCATTATTAAAATTCCCTATGTTACGTAGCTGAAACCTGATTGGGAGAAAAGAAATCTCTGAAGGGATGGAATACCCTTAATTATTTTGTGGAATTACAGCATAAGACCCTGAATGGGATCTAGAGCAAACACCAGGGCTCTTAGTAGTGAGAAGGAAAGTGAACTTTACCTCTCTGGTCAGTGAGTAGTGTTAGGATATTTGTTGTACGGGAAAGGGATGTTAGGGAAAAAAAAAAAAAGAGAAAGAAAAAGAGGTAGAAAGGTACAAAAGAGAAGGAATTAGCCCAGCAGAGACAGGCCTGCTGCTTCTGCTGCCATTGGAAGGATGGAAAGTAATTCCTGACAAGGGCTGATTGTTCGATGAGAAGCAGACAATTGCTGCTTTTGACAGGAATTACTTTCTCCTCTGAAGTAGTACTACCTTTCCTACATCTCCTCCCTCAGTGGTAATAACAGCACACCAGCCTTTTCATTATGCCAACACAACAGAGAACAGTTAACTACAGCATTCCCATCAGCAATCTGCTGCCTTAGGAAATTGTCAACTTTGTCTGTGGCTAAAATCAGCCATTCAGTCCAGGAATTGGACTCTTCAGCTCCTGCAGGAGAGACATTTAAGGAAATGTATTAAAACTCTCTACAGAAAGTCTCTCTGAGGGACATGTGGTGCACTGGAGAAGCCCCATGGCTACTGAAGTAACTTCTATAACTTCCTGTTTGAGTGTTGTTACATTAGTAATTTCAAACCTATAACAATGGAAAAAAATAATAAAGGGAGGGAAAAAACAATCCAAACATAAACCAACAACAACAAAAAACAGCCAACACCCATACACTTTCTCCCCTTTTATATTAAAAGAGTGTTAACTGAAAAACTTCAGGGCAATTCTACTCGTGATCAAGTGTGGCATAAAGGCTGAGAATTTTATTAAAATAGGGACAAATAAGGGCTCAGATGAACCTAACTTCTGCCCCTTTGAACATAACAAAAAAACTTACAGGGCAAAGAAAAAGAGGAATAATCATTACTGTTTCGCTGAAATTCAGTGGGAGACAGTCATCTCTGCAGAAAGTGTTCATAAGGCCTAAAAAGATGTTCAACAAGATATTTAACCTGTCATCCGAAACAGTACTATTGGATGTGCTAAAGGTGTCAGGATCTGACTTGCAGATAGCTGAAGACCATTATGAGGATCATTTTGAAGACTTAAGCCATAGATTTCTCTAAAGGTACTGCTTGCACTGAATTCTTCTATATATTCATGTTTCTGCTCACTCAACAACTATATAAAAAATCATTGTCTGATACAGAACACAGTGCAAAACAAACATCTTTATACTGTGATGAAATGATCAAGTGTTAATAGTGGTACTCAGCTCCTCTAGTTTTAGGTATCAAATATGAAGCCTTTTAATTGTCAGCAACCCACTGAGTTGCCATTGTATGTCAATGCACCTGGTATGAAAATGTCTGTGTATATATGCATATATGAATAAACATCTCTAAAAATACAAAATGTGCTGTACAGAGAAAATAAGCATCTTCTGAAGAGTATACACACCTGATTTTAGTGTCTATCATGAGATGAGAGGAATCATACTCAAATTGGCTATTCTTGCTGCTGACAGTGAAGTCAAACCAGGATGGCCAATTTAGTTTTAACTGCCTAATATTTAATTGTAACAATAACACTAATGAGTCTCATGAATAGTTTAATGGTTACATTCTTTAATCTCTCTGAAACTTTCCTGACTTTCTAAATACTGAAGTGAAAAGGAAAGGTAATGGTGCCTTAATCTATTTATGGAGAACATTAGACATGCAAAGTTACAATCACAGCTGAAAATATGCTTGACTATGTTACTGCAAGTGTCTGGACATTCAAAGTATGAATTTAAATCTAAATAATAGACGCCAAATACATTTCATGAAAGATTCATTGTTATGCTACTGACTATCCAAGGTATCACAAATGTTCAGCCCCTTTTATGGCAAATCCACAAAATAACCTTTGTGCATCTCTTAAAGGTTTAAATGACAATGTTTGTGAAAATTAGTTGCCCTGTTATTCCTAGGAAGGCCAAGTTTGTGCCCAAGATGTCTAAGAGAAACTGTTTTGCCCAACAGATTTTGAAAAGTTGAGTTGTTTATCACTGTAAAGTTTTGAGTAGTCAAGGTAATTTAAATGTAAAGGGACTTGATGTGCACCCATACTAAATGATGTTAGCCTGAGGGCACTATGAAAAACAGAATGAAAAATAGTCTGTATGCATTTGTAAATATGCCAGATTTAAATATTCATTATTTTAAATCTTGCTTCTTTTGAGGCTTTGCTATCTGTCCCTTCTTGATGAGTGTTACAGGCTTGCTAAGTTTGATGTTTCCAGTTTCAGTCTTTTAGAGTTAGTCAAGCGCAATAATCCCAAATGGAACATAAGGAAACATTATTGTGTTTATTCTCATGCACATAACTCAGAACTGACTGAACTGATTCAACTCAAACTTTTCAGACAAAGAAATGCCATTGGTCTGAGACCAAGCCTAGGAGATACAAGACTACAAAACATGTTTTGCAAAGACTGTGCACATATTACATTACAAAATAAAAATGTGACTTAACTGTTGTGATTGTGTTGCTGAATCACAAACTCATGGATGCTACACTGTTTTCAATCAGCTTTATCTAGGAATACTCTTTATTTAACTAATTCATGTTATTGGGATATTTGAAGGATTACAGGCCCTGCCACGACTAACAAGACATTGAAGAAAATTAATTAGCTTGAAAACAGAAGTTGGACAGTTGAATATAATTTCATAAAGAGCTGGAGTTCAGACAAGAAAGAGATACAGATATCAAAAGTAATAAAAAAATAAAAAAGCAAAACAACCCACAAACCCCTCCAACAAAATAAGCAAAAAACAGACATGCACACAAAAACCCCAACAAAACCACAAAAAAAAACAATTAGCCCCAAAAAACTCACTAAATAGACATACCAAAAAATCTACAACCAAAAAAAGAAACAAACAAAGGAGATTTCCAAAAGCATAATATTTGTATTTAGCTGATTGATACTACAGAAGTGTATTGTAAGTAAACTTATTCTAAACATTAAGATATTTAACTAGGAAAGAAACAGTGCCTATAGAATTTAAAAATTCAGGGACATAAAAATTATTTTAAAAAACAAACAGGAAAATAATAAAAAAGTAAATAAGATCGAAGATTACATTAAAGAGAATAGAATAAAACATACTGAAAAATTACCCAGACATCAGGATTGGTAATGAGGAGACAGAAGAAAGGAAATTTGTTTTGTCCATGCCATTAGAACTAAGCACAACTGCATTGTATAAACGTACCACTGGACTTCAGGACCCCAAATGTAGCAAGCTACAAAGTCAGAGACTGATTTTTTTTTTCAGATGGAAATTATCAGAAATATTTTTATGGATTCAATAATCAGGGAAAAATACTTCTAACTATAAACAGAGCTGTGATTCAGCATGGAAATCTTTGGGACTATTCAGGCCAATCATCTGAAGGTACTATTGTTGTTATGGGTGAAACAAAAATTCAGAGCTTCCAAACCCCCTTGCTTTCTAACACTCCTCACCAAAATGGAAGGCTGGGTGCACCTGGGTAAGGATTCCGAGATCAAGACCTAACAACAACAAACAAGCTGTTATTGAGCAGGCATTCTTTATTGCAGCACAGGGCAGCACTGGGGATTCTCCACCATGAGTGCTCCAACAAGTTACTGAAACACACCAACTAATATACACCAAAAACATGCATATTCAGTTCCATGTCAATGAGTTCCCAGAATTCTTTTACATAGTAATTTTATTTCCTGGAATTGGCTATCTTTGTAATTATGCATGCTTGAGGGTATCCTGTGGGGGTCTTTGTTGATTCTAGTCCTTTGTCATCTTTGTCCTGTCTCTCCTCCTGGTCCTGTCTCCAGTCTTCCGCTAGTAGATTGCCCAGGTGGGTCAGAATCAACATGAGTGTTGTCTGTAGGCCCACAGGTTCTTAGAAGATTTGGTTATCACAACCTGCAGGATGCTTGGCGTAATTGATTGACAGTTTCACAAAGCACAGAGTTCTAAAAGTAACCCTTAGTATAGCAAATTCATTATTTTAGTAAAATTTTATTTGGCTATATTTCTATTGAATTTACTAACAAATATCCTATGACTATCATGGGTAAGACCAGAAGCAGCAATATCTTTTGTCTAACTTGGTACCTTCAATGCAGCAGATTTCCTTCTTCAGTATTACATCAGAAATAGGGAAGGTGGATTTCTGCTAGATTCATAAATTCGCGAGTATGCCTTGGTGAAATTTTCAGTAGGATTTGGTTTTGGTACTGCCTCTACATCTCCTATAAAGTTATGTGTGTCATACTTGAACTCTACATGTATGTGAATATGAATCAAGAGGTTATTTCATCGTATGTCTAAATTTTGTTTTTTACATTAAAAAATGAGAAAGATATAATCACTAAGGAGCTTAATGAGGAAGCCAGCTGTGAGAGATCATTACTGTAGTGAGCTGCAGCATGAGGTTAGTGAGAGAGAGCAAGACAAAGAACTTTCATCCTATTAAACTGTAGTTATAGAAGAAAGAACCAGTTTATTTATTTGCCGTCTTTTTACAACATCTGTCTAGTCTTAAGAAATAATGAGGTTTTACAAAAAAAAAAAAAACTGAGGGTTTTTTTTTAGGCTGCTTTTGGTGTTTGTTGTTTTTGGGTTTTTCTCTGGTTTTTTAAGGGTAGAAAACATAACAAAGGCTATGAAGGCTGATTCAGCTCTTGATTACTCATAACACAAATGAGAGCACTTAACAGGAATTCAGTGTTCATATTTTAGTGAAATAAACACTCATAATGTTGAGCTCTCTTGGACTGGGACTCTAAATTCAAATGAAATGGTAATATTGTTAAAAGATATCACACAACATTAGCTTGAAGGGGAAGGGGAGTGTGTTGTGATCTTCAGGGATTTTAGGAAATAGTAGATGAGAAAGCTGGGAGTTAGAGGGTCAAAGCCTGTTTACAACCCAATTGCATTTCACTTTTCTTCCACTTCTAGATTTTGCTAGATAGACTTGACAGCTTGTTATTGAGCACTAGATTTATAGAACACTTAATTCCTCTCACATTCCCACTTGGAAAGCAGAGTTATTTTCTAAATATGATAAACTTAAATCCAGATTTTCCACATAGTTACTGAAAACTCCACATATTTCCAAAGTCAGGAAGATAATTCAGGTAACAATTTAAAAAACAAACAAAACAAAACAAACAAACAAAAAACACATTAGCTGCTATTTTCTCAGTTAAAAAATACTAATAATAATTAAAAAATAGAACAACACCCAAAAAACAAGATCTATAACCTAGGTAGGGGAAGAATTGTGCCACTTTTTTTTATTATCTCTCTTCTATCACTTATAAGTTCCTACATAAGTAGTTAATGTAAGAGCATTGTTCAGCCAGGGTTCACACCATACTGTTAATGTACTCAGGGCACTTAGAATCTCTGTCATAATTATATAAAGATTTTAGATTTTCCAGATTTCTGATATCACCTTCTCTGTTTGTAGAAAAAACAGAATGGTTACAGGGTTCATATTTCTATCTGAAATTAAGACTTTTTATGTTGAATGAGATTATCTCCTTAAATAACTTAATCTCCCACCAAGACAATTTAAAGGGAGCTTCTGTCCATCCTACCTAGGCTGCCTGAATTTAGGCAGACAGTAACTATTTCTGGAAGCTTTCAGAGACACTAACCATCATCCAGTGCTCAAAGAGAGAGTTGGGCCCAAAATGCAAAACTAATTGAAGGAAATTATTTTGTTTGTTCTATACAGGACGAGTTCAAACTTTCACATACAAAAAATGGTGAAAACATGAGAAGAAACCAAAACAAAAAAACCAAAAAAAACCAACAAAACCCACAGAAAACCCCAAAAACAAACAAACAAACAAAACACCCCACAAGATTTTTCTGTGAAAAATTCCCATCTTTTGAAGATTTTCAAGGGAGAAACAGATACAAAAATATGCAGATAATCTGATACTTAGTTCAGTCCTGAAAATCTTTTAAATTTTCTATGAAGCAGAGGAGCAAGTAAGCTCATTGAAAATAAAGTAATGTTAAAATAATTGAACTGAGAAATTAACAACCTAAGTTAATTTTTTTTTTCCATTTGACTATTTAATATGTATGTAGTATAGCAGATCAAAAAGGGGAATTAAATTATTGTCAAATGTAGTTTTCTCAGGCAGCTGAGGAACAGACTTCTCTTCAGATGCAGAAGAAACAACTTCCCAACAATGATCATTATGAAACACAGACATTTTTGACACATGAGGTTGGTGCTACAATCATTTTAATGTTGTATACTATTGATTATATTCAAATATATGTTGAATATCTAAAGGTTGTTCTGGCTAATTGCCATGGAGCTGTATGACTAGAAATCAACTCAGGCTTCAAGAATGTTAGGTAATTTTTTGTTAGTCACTGCTGCAGACATAAAAATGGTTTGGAACTTGGACTTCGAACTTTCAATGTGAAAGTAAATTAAGTATATTATGAGCTATGCTCAGGTACAAAAGGGCATATTTTTCCTTTCAGTGGAATCAGAAGAGCAATTGACCTCCAATGAGTTAATGTGTCAAGTGTGAAATGTTTGCAAGCTAGGAATCTGACATCAGGTACCTTAAAACATTAGCAAGAATCAGGCTTCTTTCACAGAAAGCTGAAAATCAAATAACTGATTCTGGTGGTATTATACAAGGGCTGTTCAGACATTTTAACAAAAAGCACAGAAATGTGTAAGTGATAGAGAGAGTTTGTAAATGGCTATATAAATAGAGAGTGAAATTGTAAAAATTGTTAAGATAAAGGATCTTAGGAGATCTTTAAGGAAAAGAGGAGCTTCTTTTCTGTGAAACCACCTTAATTTTCCTTGTTTCTCCTTAATCATAAGGAAAACAAACAAACAAAATCTTAGGATGTTCCTGTTAGAACTGTAAATGAAATAATACTCAAAGAAAACTACAGACTTACAGTTTATGTGTTTTATTGTTTAAGGGTATAGTATTTCCTACAATAACACTTAAATAATTGTTTAGAAGTGCACATTCAATAAGTGAACAGATATTTAACTGGCCTATCCTCATATATCTGTACACATTTAGCTGGATATAGACAGTTAATATCACATTAACCCAAATTATCCACAGATGGAGGATCCTGGATGATATGCTAGGAAAAGAGTCAAATTTAATTCCCAGAATAAATGACCATGTTTCTTGGTTTTCTTCTTTATGCATTTTGTCTTTATTGTTGGATGAGACAAGATATAAACTAAATGAAAATACATTATCATGTAGACCCACCAAATAGCTTTGAAAACCTGCATCAAATAAGTAGTTTCCTGTAACGCTAAGAAATTATTCTCCAAAAACTGTTTTACTTTGACTGCCTTTGCTTTTTCATTTTCTAAAAGCAAAAATGTCTTGTACAAATACTTTTGACCCATCCTGTAGCCTTCTCTGTAGGTACATAATGAACATTCTCTCTCTGGTTATGCCGTTTTCTCTAAGTTAACTGAAGGAAAATCAGACTGCATGGGAATGGCTCACTTTTCCTTTGCCTACTGATTTAGTAAAGGTTGTGGTTTTTTTTCAAGTTTTCTCAGCTATATTTATTTGTTTGTTAATTTATTTATTTATTTTAGAATATGTACAAAATTGACTTTAAACTACGTTATCCAGCCTGGCTTCTCTTAGACAAATAGAAGAATGCTAGTCTTCGTGGAGTGAGTGAGGGGGGAGGAGAGGGGAATGCTGAAGGTAAGAAGGGCTGGAAGGAAGAAAAGGGTTCTGCTGCTTGGTAGGCAAACCTGCTGGGAAATCTCAAATCAGATTCTTTTGAAAGGAAGTGTTATTAAAAGTAACTTTAATCCTTCCAGCCAGACAGCTCATAAAAGCACACAATTAAGTCAAACAAATGACAAGAGCTCTCCCTCTCCTACCTGTTTCCCCCTTCAGAGAGTAATTACTGCAGGGTAGTCTTGTCTCGTTTTGTGCAAATAGCAGTGGAGTGCTTGAATGAGGTGCCAATTTCACCCTTCTCAGCCCAACCCCTCTTGTTCGCTCCTACCAACACTATCCTGGCTAACATGCACAGTTAAGAATAAAGGGGTGAATATCAATTTTTCCTCTTTGTGCAAGGTTAATTAAAAATCAAAAAATCACTTTTTGAATGTCATATTAGAACTGTTAGTGCATCAATTTTCTTCAGTTTCCTGTCACTGCAGGAGACCAAAATAAGCAGAGGAATGAATTTGGCTGGCAGTTAATGACTGAAGTAGAAAAAGTGGAGAGGAGAGGAGTTGTGAGAGGAGAGAAGTTGTGAGAGGAGCTGTGAGAGTTCTTGTGAACTCAAGTTTCCACAATTAATTTCTCAAATTCCAGTATGTTGTATCATCCTACATATACAATGAAAGCAACACCAAAAAAAAAATAAAAATTTTTTTGCTTGGTGACTGTGCAGGCTTTTAATATAATGAGAGAAATTAGTAACAACTGTTAATATTATTTCATATTGTAGCCTGCTACAACTCAAATTGTCTGAGTTCTTTATTGAACTTTCTTTCAGCAAAACCTGGGTAGAGTCTTTGAAGTTATTTAGTGAAAATAATCCTTACCTTCTTGTCATGAATTTCCTCAGAGTACGGGAATTTTAAAGATGAAAATCTCTATCCTAATCCAAAGTCCATTAATACCAACTAAACTCTTCTTATTGAAGTCATGTTTGACCAACCTTATAGCCTTCTATAAGGAAGTAACTAGGTGGATAGATGAGGGTAGGGGAGTAGATATGGTTTATCCTGATTTCAGTAGAGCATTTGACACTGTCTCCCACAGCATCCTCGTAGATAAACTGAGGAAGTGTGCTCTTGATGGTCAAGTAGTGAAGTGGCTCATGAACTGGTTGAAAGGAAGAAATCAGAGAGCTGTGGTTAATGGGACAGAATCAAGTTGGAGGTCTGTGACTAGTGAAGTCCCTCACGGGTCGGTACTGGGACCGGTACTATTCAATATTTTCATCAACGACCTGGATGAGGGAACAGAGTGTGCCCTCAGCAAGTTTTCTGATGACACTAAACTGAAAGGAGTGACTGACACACCAGAAGGCTATGCTGCCATTCAGCAAGACCTAGACAGGCTGGAGAGTTGGGCAGGGAGAAACTTGATGAAATTCAACAAGGGCAAGTGTAGAGTCTTGCATCTGGGGAAGAACAACACCATGTACCCGTACAGGTTGGGGGCTGACCTGCTGGAGAGCAGTGTAGGAGAACAGGACCTGGGAGTCCTGGTGGACAGGAGGATGACCATGAGCCAGCAATGTGCCCTTGTAGCCAAGAAGGCAAATGGCATCCTGGGGTGCATTAGAAAGGGGGTGGTTATTCGGTCAAGAGAGGTTCTCCTCCCCCTCTATTCTGCCTTGATGAGACAGCATCTGGAATATTGTATCCAGTTCTGGGCCCCTCAGTTCAAGAAGGACAGGGAACTGCTTGAAAGAGTCCAGTACAGGGCCACAAAGATGATTAAGAGAGTGGAACATCACCCTTATGAAGAAAGGCTGAGGGAGCTGGGTCTCTAGCTTGGAGAAGAGGAGACTGAGGGGCAACCTCATCAATGTTTACAAATCTGTTAAGGGCAAGTGTCAGGACGATGAAACCAAGCTTTTCTCAGTGATATCCAGTGATAGGAGAAGGGGCATAAGAGGAACACAGGAAGTTCCACATAAACATCAGAAAAAATTTCTTTACTGTGACAGTGACAGAGCACTGGAACAGGCTGCCCAGAGAGGCTGTGGAGTCTCCTTTGCTGGAGACATTCAAAACCCACCTGGACGTGTTCCTTTGCAATGTGCTCTAGGTGATCCTGCTCTGGCAGGTGGGTTGTACTAGATGATATTTCAAGGTTCCTTCCAATCCCTGACATTCTGTGATTCTGTGATTTAGAACTTTCTAACAAATACTTTCTGTTATCCTAACTCATTACCCCATATTTATCATTTATTTGCAATAAGAAATCCTGTGCAAAAAGAGAGAGATTTAGGCCAAGCATGGCATATGAAGCTTCTATTTCTGCTCATCATATCTCCTCTCAAATCTGCATTCCCCTCCTTTGTTCAGATGAAGATATTAATCTAATACTACATTGTTCAGAAAACTAGTTTCATTTGTTTGCGTTTGTAGATTTTTATGTTACTTTTGCTGTACTCAAAGCATGCATTTAATCCATCCAAATTCATCATCACAAGTCTCAAGTGTCTCTGCTTATACCGAAGTAAATGCTCGGTCATGCCAAATGTGAAGCTTTCACTACATTCCTGAAACCAGCTGTGATCCAATACTAGAGCAGAAGAACTTGTTCCCAAGTCTGACTGCATGGAACAAATACATCCTTTTTAAGGCTTGTCAGGGCAGGACCAAAGATTTTTTTCTTTTTTAAAAAACCTTTTAAATTTTGTGTAGACCGTTCTAAAAGCACCTTCCTAGGGGCTGTCTGATCACACAATCCTCTTAGTCTTTCTTACTCTGTAGGAGGGCCATCATATTTCCTGCTCTCAGTCAGTAGCTGGCTTTTCTCTCTCCCTTCTCTGTAATGACTGGAGTCAAGAGGCCAGCACCTTACCCACCTCCAGAGATTATGTTATAGCTCAAACTTTAAAATGAGATTCTTCTTCTTTCTGTTCTCTTTCAGTTTACACTTTTCAGGAAAATCTCCATTCAGTTCTACTCATTAGAAATACTTGAAGTGATTACTTTCTATTTATCATCTTAGCCCCAAAACAAGTAATTTATTTTCTGCAAATTGAAACTAAGTTTTTCAATTCCAGCTTCATTTCTACATAGAGTTCTGACATAGTTCCCAGCTGTTATTTCTACTTTAATACGGCTTTCTGCATAGAAGTGCCACGACAGTCTACATCTAACATGAAGTATATAATGCTTCTGATTGTTAAAATAAAAAAAAAAACAAACACATAAACTTTTTCAGTGAAAAACATGCATAAAGAAGATTTATACAGTGGCAGCAGGACTGCTACATTACCATTAAATAATAGAGATCGGCTTAAATGGCTTCCTTAACTCTCAGCACAGAAAAAATTCTTCAGTTGCCTATATATTTTGCATTTCTAATATGTTATTGGACTGAAGAAGAACATATTTTGAAAAGCTGATGTATATTATATTAATAGTATTTTTCATGTCTTTCTCCCTCCAATGTTAGGCTGATTTGGCTAAATATACGGACATTTTATATATATATATATATATATATATATATATATATATATTTGAGGTTACTGAAACTTTTAAGTGGATATTGAGAATTGATAAATCTTCATAAAACAATACAACTTAGTAACTAGTAAAAAAGAAATAGAAATGTAAGCAAAGACATTGTATTGCCCTTGGGAGTACTGAGGATGGACAACATCAATTATAGATGTGGCTTTTAGTCTATTACTTAGCTTCAAACAGTTTGTAGCCAGCCACTTCCCATATGCTCATTATCCAGAGCAACAAGGAGATACTTTGGGTCAAGTTCTACCGTCTTCTCCCATTGTGGGCACAGACAATGTAAGTGCTACTGCCAGCCTCCGATATGAGCAACCTGGAGACTCCTGCAGGTGCAGAAAGAGAGGAGGATGTTTCTGAATTTTTTTTTTTCCCTGCAGACATCTCAACACTGCTAAGGCAACTAACCCAACTCATCTCATCTATTCAGAACTCTTGAAAAGAGTCCTTAACCTCTGTGAAGATCCCATTTTTCACCTGGCAAGGGCAGCTAGAAGCTCATAAATCTCCAGGCTAAAGGATCTTGACCCTTCACTGTTCTACAGGGTATCAATATGAAAGGCATAATCTTTTTATCTGCTAGGAGCTATAAAAATTTGTAACAATGTAGAAAACAAAGTCTGTTAAACATGCAGATACTGAGAGAATGGAACTTTTCCTTTTCTTTGTGAATATGTATTGATGGGAAATTTCTGGGTAATTCACACTGCATTGATACAGACAAAATATCAAAATAGGGCTTGAGTCTACACTAAAAAGCTCCTTACATCACAAATAGACCCAGAAATACAGTTAGTTCTCAGAAAAGCCACTTCCATGTGGTTACTATTTGTGGTTTGATTCCTTAATGATAAACATCAGACTGGCAAAACATAGTAGCATAGTTTGCCACTGAGAAATGAATATATTTAGTAATTTTATACATTTGTACAGCAAAACCTGATTGGCAGAAATAGGGCTCTTGGGAGTCAGTCAGTACATCTTCACCCAGTACAAAAGAACAAGATGTTCCTACTAGAAACAGTGTTCCAAGTAGTCCACCATTGAAGCAATACATCTAGAAGTGTCATGAAGGGTTTGTATTGTGAATAAGAATAAAACATACTTGCAAAAACTTCTTCCTATACAAGTTTTGAGTAATTTATCAAAGTGTGCTTCTCACTCTTGTCTTCTCATGCAAAAAATTAAAAACCGAGACTCCAAAAGAGTCGTCCCTCTTGCAGTAAATAAAAAAAAGAAAAATAAAATAAAAGTAATAGTAATAGTAGTAGTAGTAGTAGTAGTAGTAGTAGTAGTAGTAGTAGTAGTAGTAGTAGTAATAATAATAATAATAATAATAATAATAATAATAATAATAATAATAATAAAGTGTAAACATTGTTGGTAGAATAAGACAGTCCTACAAGACCACTTTTTTTGTAAAAGGAGTTAGTATTGTAAGGTGAGGGTTAAAAACTATCAACAAAATAATACCAGTATAGTTTTTATATTATAGATTTAAAACTGATATTTATGAGAGGTTGATTATCTTTAAATCACTGTAAATATTTTTGCTTTAAGTGATTACTAGATAACATTTACTACATTCAGGTATTAGAATGTAATCAGAGCTTACTCATCTTGGGATTTGATCTTTGACATTCCTAATGAGCCGGGAATTATGAGCATGCATCCTGACCACTTTTCTCTGTTTCCATACACAGGCTTTTAAGGTAAAATGAGCAAAAAGCAGCCTCAAGACAAAATATGGCTACTTTTCAGACATGTTCAGGTTCTGTATCACTTTGGATATATGTCTGAATACCACAAAAAATTTAAATATTCCAAATTTATGAAGGAGTGGGCTAATATTTGTCCTGAAGACGAGGGAGAGATTAATGTAGTAGTCCATAGTGAAATCCTCAGAGGATGTCCAGTGAATCACTGTTACCACGGCCACCATATAGCAGGATTAGAAATAGAAGAGGAATGGCTCCTAGCAATAGGTCAACCCAACTACGGCTAAAGCTTTCTGGGGCACTCATGCCTATTTGTATGTTCTTTTCTGCAAACCAAGAACATGTTGCCATAGAAGAAAGCCATTGCCATCATAAACCTGGTGCATAAAAGTCAACTAAAACTTCCGTCTATACTCTTAGAGGAGTTAGACTATCCTTGCTAGATTGATGTGTAAGTACTGCCACAGAAGTGGAGAAACACTTAAAGAACGGGAATAACATAAGGAAAGTTACAGAAGCCCTCTTCTGAGGGAAAAAAAACAACAATGTGTCTCTAACCTGCCTGGTCTAGAATTCCTGGTACAACCAAGGATGAGGAAAAGGCTGAGATACTTAATGCCTTCTTTTGCCTCCACCTTTAATAGTCAGACCAGCTTCCCCCAGGGTGTTCACCATCCTGAGTTGGATGATATGGACAGAGAGCAGAACAACCTCCCTGTAGCCCAGAAGGAAGTAGTTAATGATCTGCTTCTGCACCTGGGCACTCACAGGTCTATGGGGCCTGATGGGGTCCACCCTCGTGTGCTGAGGGAACTGGCAGGGGAGTTCACTAAGTCTCTCTCAATCATTTATCAACAATCCTGGTCAACAGGGGAGGTTCAAGATGACTGTAGGCTGGCTGATGTGACATCCACCTACAGGAAGGGCCAGAAGGAGGATCTGGGGAATGACAAGCCTGTCAGCCTGACCTCAGTACCTAGAATGATCATGAAGAGCCTCATCTTGAGTGAGCTCTCACAGCAAGTGCAGGGCAGCCAGGGGATCAGGCCCAGCATGCATGGGTTCATGAAAGGGAGGTTTTGTTTGACCTACCTCATCTCTTTCTATGATCATGTGACCACTTGTAAGATGAGGGGAAGATTGTGGACATTGTGGACTAGCCGAGTCCAGAGAGTTGTGGTAGATGGGGTCAAATCTAGTTGGTGACTGGTCAGCAGTAGTGTCCCTCATGGCTCAGTTTTGGGGCAAGTCTTGTTTAACATCTTTATCAATGGTCTAGATGTGGGGATTGAGTACCCTCTCAGTAAGTTTGCGTATGACACCAAACTGGGTGGGAGTGTTGATCTGTTTGAGGGTAGGATAACTCTACACAGGGACCTGGACAGGCTGGATACAAGGCCAACTCTATGAGATTCAATAAGGCCAAGTGTCAGGTCCTGCATTTCAGCCACAATAACCCATGCAATGCTACAGGCTTGAGGAAGAGTGGTTGGAAAGCTGTCCAGCTGAATAGGGCCTGGAGATGCTGGTTAACAGCCAGATGAACATGAGCCAGCAGTGTGTTCAGGTAGTCAATAAGGTCAACAGCATCCTGACCTGTATTAGGAATAGTGTGGCCAGCAGGAGTAGGGAAATTATTGTCTTCCTGTATTTGGCACCAGAGAGGCTTCACCTCAAGTACTGTGTTCAGTTCTGGGCCTGTCACTATAAGAAGGGCATTGAGGTGCTTGAGCATGTCCAGAGAAAAGCATCCAAGCTGCTGAAGGGTCTAGAGAACAACTCATTCAAGGAGCAGCTGAAGCAACTGGGGTTGCTTAGTTTGGAAAAGAGGAGGCTGAGGGGAGACTTCATTGCCCTATACAACTATCTGAGAGGAGGCTGTGGTGAGGGGGTGTTGGCCTCTTCTACCTAGTGACCAGTGATAAGACAAGAGGAAACAGCATCACGTTACATGAGGGAAGTTATTTGGATAAATTCCTATGCAGAAAGAGCAGTCAGGCATTGGAACAGCCTGCCTGGGGAGGTGATTGAGTCACCATCCTTGGAGGTATTCAAGAAACATGTAGATGTAGCACTTCAGGGCATGGTCTAGTGGCTAAGGTTGTGGGGTTTTTTTGTGGTGTTTTTTGGTGGGGGGTGTGTGGTTGTTTGTAATTTGGTGGTTTGTTGGTTTGGTTTTTATTTTGGTTTGTTTTTTTTTTTTGTGTTGATCGTTGGACTTGGTGATCTCAGAGGTCCTTTCCAACCATGATGATTCTGTGATTCTGTGATTCTGTAAGTAAGTATAGTATGACAGCTGACATACTAGTCTCTGCCCTGGGCCGCCCTCTAGGATTTCAGACCAGTAGTGCAACAACTCATATGGGCCAGAATATTGCCTTTGCTCCAGTACTTTTTTTTTTTTTTTGCCTTTTTATAAATAGAAAAGTAATTATTCTTCTTCTTCATTGACCATTGCACGCGACTAAAAATATGTGTGAAACAATACTTCTGATTTCTTAAAAAACGTAAGCACTAAACATAAATAATCAGATAAACTACTAGTAAATACTGATGGTAGCTTGCAATTTTCTAATGATCATAGAATCATAGAATGCCAGGCTGGAAGGGACTTCTGAAGATTAAGCTCAACCTTTCTCAATATTACTATAGTTTATATCATCTAAAGTAAGTCTCAGGATTAAAGCATACTCATTCACACTTGCCTTCCCTGAGTATAATTTTAATTAGTGATTTTACCTTATTTTCCCTCATTTAATATTCCCAGTTTCAGGTTTGTACCTAACACTACGTATGTCAGTATTATTATTTTCAACAAAGATAATTAATTTGTATTACAGATGTACACACTTTCTAATCCAATAACACACATTTTGGTGTCACTCCTATAAATAATATAGACCAAAAAAATGAAATAATGGTTCAGAAATCATAATAAATTACTGTTATGGTGATTACAAGCACTGATTTTTTTAGGTCATTATAAAAATGCAGTCTAATTTTCTTTAGTAAAATGGAAGTGGCCTTCAACTTGTGGTTTATTTAGAAGTAATTTCTGTGAAATCTGATTGTAATCACTCTTCATTTGACTTTGACATGGGTACTCACTGCAGGTATTGTGAACTATATACTCTACCTATACATTAAGATTATGACAAGTATTATTGTTCCATTGATCCATCATGGACTGCTTCCAAGATGAGGACATTCAAAAGAACAACCAACAAATAGGATTTTGAAGGATGACTGCAACTCAAAGTTTTCTGGTTAGGTTTTTTGATTCCAATTATATTTCCAATTAAATGTTGAAGTCTTGCTTTCTTTTTGGTATCTGAGTTTGAGAATATTTTACAGTTTAGTATTTTTCAGTGGTATACAAATCAGTAATTTACAGTTGTATAGAATCCTGATACACTGGGACACACTGCAGTAAACCAGATAGCCCAAGAGCTGAAGTGAAATCTTGAAAATAATTTGAGTTACTTACAAATGTATAGTATCTTTCATATCCCTGGAAGTCTGTGAGATGGAAACTGGCTAACAGGTCTCATAGCATGAATTTGTTTATGACTTATTCAATTCAAGCATTACTTTTTTCTCCTCTCTAAATTGCGTTAGTGATTTCCTCAGTGTTCAGAAATGTGGGTGCAGTTCAGATAAAAAATATGAATTTTCTTTTGCCTTTTTTCATGATGGTCACACTATAACTCCTTGTTTTGCACAGTAGTTTTGGAAGCGGAGGAATATGTACTCAATGTTGTGTTTCTGTCTACTTGGTTATACAGCCAAGATGGATTGTTTGGTGTGTTTTTTTTCAGAAAAACATAGTTTAGAAAAAAAAAGCAATAAACTCCAAATATGTTCAAATCTGAATGACTGTGCTTATTTTTTAATCAACAAATACCAAAATTAAATGCTTAACTAAAAGTCAGATTTTTAAATCGAGGGCTAGCAGTGCAAAGCAACATAAAATCTGTTCTTTTCTAGTCTTAGAGTTAATATGAAGTAGAATATTGTTTCAGTTCACAATAAAGTGGGAGCAGTTGCAAAACACATTTCAAAAACATATAAAAAATATCAAAAGCCTCATAGAATCAGAAAATGGTAGGTATTGGAAGGGACCTCTGGAGATGAAGTCCCATTTCCCTGCCAAAGCAGGACCACTTAGGGCATGGTCACAAAGAAATGCATCCAGACAGGTCTTGAAAG
The DNA here is from genome assembly GCF_020740795.1 of Apus apus. Taxonomy (NCBI): domain Eukaryota; kingdom Metazoa; phylum Chordata; class Aves; order Apodiformes; family Apodidae; genus Apus; species Apus apus. The sequence goes on along the minus strand of NC_067312.1, from coordinate 6,883,446 downwards.
TCTCTAGATAAAGAGACTCTAAAACCTCTCTTGTAAATAATTAAATAATAACCTCATTGTAAATAATTTCCTCTTAATGTCTAACCCAAATCTCCACTCTTCTGCTTTTGACCCATCATCCCTTGTCTTCTCACTACAAGCTGTTGTAAAAAGTCTCTCCCCACCATTTCTGTAGGCCCCCTTCAGATACTTGAAGGCCACTATGAGGTCTCCCCAGAGTCTTCTCTTCTCCAGGCTGGACAACCCCAACTTTCAGAATGTCTTCATAAGAGAGGTGCTACAGCCCTCTGATAATTTTTTGGCCTTCTTCTGGACTCGCTCCAAAAGCTCAAGTCCTTCTTATACTGGGGACTTCAGAATTGGACACAGTACTCCAGGTAGGGTCTCATGAGAGGCAAATAAAGGGGAAGAATCACCTCCCTTGACCTGTTGGTCACACTTCTCTTGGTTCAGCTTAGGACACAGATGGCTTTCTGGGCTGGAAGCGCACATTGCTGGCTTATGTTGAGCTTCCTGTTCACTATCACCTTCAAATTCTTCTCCTTTAGACTGTTTTTTATCTATTCTCCAACCAGACTGTATTTGTGCTGGTGTCCATTTCATGGTCATTTCCACCAAAGCTGCCCCCAACCTTCTTACCCCCTCAGTCTGATGACCTTCGTTCATTAACGCGAGGTGCAACAGAACAACTCTCCTCATTGGCTCTTCTACCACCTGCATCAGGAAGTTATCATAAGTGCATTTCAAGAGTCTTCTGGACTGAGTATGCCTAGTTGTGTGGCCTTTCCAACAAATATCAGAATGATGTGATTCAGAGGATACTCCTGGCTGTCTGTAGACAGACTAACAGACATCTTCCTGGCTTTGTGATCTGCAGTAAACACTCACAACAGTTTCACTCATTTTTGTGTGCCTCTTAATTCTTACCTATAAGCTTCCAATATGTTCTTCCTCTGCCCTGGGTAGAGCTCAATGTATTCCAGTTGCTCTCACACATTAAGGGCAACTCCAACACCTCTCCTTGTTGGTTTGTCTTTCCTAAAAAGTACATAGCCATCCACTACAACATTCCAGTCATGCAGTCTATCCCACCATGTCTTAGTAATTGCAATTAGAATGATACTGAGAAGAGGAATGTGACTTGTCTCTACTAAAAAAAAAAAAAAAAAAAAAAAAAAAAAATCAGATAAGGATGCATTTAATTTAAATTTAGCCACAGAAATGTGAGTGAAGATCTAGCAGTTCCAGAGCTTTGAATAGGTGAAATGAAAAAATAGACACTTTTAGGCAGCACACATTTCCTATTATTTACTTAGTGATCCCTTCTTTTTTCAGCCTTATAAAGACTCAAGTAAACCTTCTTCTCAGGTCCCCTTCCCAAGGCAGGTATACAAGCTGGGAACTAGGCAAAAAAAAATCTCATGTCAGAAGAAGCTGTAAGTACAAGTTCACTGTATAATCAAAGATAAGTGGCTTACTTGATGGAAGCAGTGTGCAACTCAGGACCTTTTTTTATTTTAGTATAATTCTAATGGGGGAAGGATAAAGCCTTGATTTACTTTGCTGGAATACAGCTATGTTTCTGATCCATGACTGTTTTGCTAAGTGAAATACTGATTTGTGAAATCTGGACTGACCTCTGATTCCTCTGATTTTTTTTTAAGCTACTCTTCAGTACAGGATAAAAAGGCAGAAACCAGAGAAAAGTTAGAAATGAAGTGGCAAGGCTTGGCTGTATACATGCACTATCCCTTTAGATAAAACCGATTCATTTAAAAAGTCTTGAACAAAAATACTGACTTTGTCATTACAGTGAAAAGGCTGCACAGGCAGAAGTAAGTCCTTCATGAAAGATATTATAGTCATAGCCAAAAATAATTATGTGTTCTTTTTATGCATCAAACAATCACATAGAGCAAAGATGAACTTCCTTGAGAAATGTCTGCTGCTCAAAACTTTTCAGAATTATCTTTACTTTCCAAATGTATAGTCGATATAGCAAGTCTGTGCTGTTTTTCTTAACGTTCCTAAACTTTAAATATTTTATCCATCCAATACTACTTCATGGAAACCAAAAGGCTTGAACAAATCCTGTCAGTCAGTTCTTACTCCCTTTCCTGAGCCTGTTAGGAAGAATGATGACTAGCACTGAAAACCTGGATAAGGGATGTAAGCAAGAATTAGACCAAGGATTAGACTCAAAGATTATTCTGAAGTTTACTCTTGATTCTTAAACTGACACCAAGGCATGATTTAGATTGCACGAGTACAAAACAGAGGACTGGAAAACCTCTGGCTCATATCCATTCAGCTTCCAGTTACTTATTTTGTATCAGAGTACTTATGATTGCATCTGGGAAGATTTTTGAGCTTGTTGAGATCTAATTTGGTCTTGACAGAGACATTTCAGCGGTCAGCTCTGACAAAATAAAGCTATTTTTTCTCCCCAAATTCAAATTTGTTCATTTTATTTAAAGTGAAAACATTTGAATCTGTGTTGTTTTAGATCCATTTTCAAGCCTGCAGCTGTAGGCTGACCAAATGGAAGTGAAAGGAAGAGGAAAGAAGAGTATTAAGGACATGAGTATTTCGTGCCTTCCTGTTGAAGCTGTTTTATTTTGCTGTTCATTTCTCTTTCTTAGAAGAAAGATGAATTTATTTTATTTTATTTTATTTTATTATTTGTATTTTAAAGAGCCTTTCTATTACTGCCAATGAACTTATAGTGGGAAAAAAAACCACACACTCTGTGATTAAAGAAAACATAGGAAGTGATACAAATTATTATGGAATTATGTGTTAAAAAATGAAGCATCTGAAGATTCAACATTGCAATGGCAAAGCTTCCAGTTTTTAACCTTGGAAATATAGTGTATTAACCCAGCACAGTGACAAGTCCACCACTGAATCATGTCTGTAAGCACCACATCTACACATCTTTTAAATACCTGCAGTAATGGTGATCCCTCAGCAAGTTTACCAATGACACCAAGATGGGTGGTGAGGAGGATATGCCAGAGGGATGAGATGCCATCCTGAGGGACCAGGAGAAGCTGGAGAAGTGGACCCAGGTGAACCTCATGAGGTTGAACAAGATCAAGTGCAGGGTACTGCACCTGGGCCAAGGCAACCAGAGATACAAATAGGAGCTGGGGGGAGACATGTTAGATAGCAGCCCTGTGGGAAAAGGCTTGGAGGCACTAGTGGATGAAAAGCTGGACATGAGCCACCAATGTGCAAGACACTTATGGCATCTAGTGTTTTGTCTGGAGACATCCAAGAGATAAGCAGTGTTGAACAACAGTCTTGGCAACCCACCAAACCAGTTTTACTTAACTGATAACAGCAAGATCCCCCAAGATGTGGCAAATGAAGGCAAACCTGAGAGTTTGATGTGGAATGTGCTGAGATTGCAGACAAAAGAGGCACACAATTGTTGCCACAGCTGGCAGTGAGCCAGGACATCCGAGAAAACTATGCCTTGAATTAATCAAGAGGTTCAGAGAGTGTTATGATGTAAATCAACAACCTGGCAGAAAAAACTAAAAGTCTACACAAATGACTGGACCAAAGAAATGCAACAGGTGATAAAGAGTTTTCAATGCAAAAGTGGAACAGTGATTGGGCAACTACTGTAGCGTATCCCAGGAATTAACTGTATAAACGAGAAGAGCACCAGTCTCAACACACCTGTTAAGATTGGATCACCACCCTCTTCTACTACTAGACCAACAGGACATCGCTAGAGCTCTGGGTGGTGATTTTCCTTTAACTCTTAATTTCCTCTCCTGGTCTTTCTCTTTTCTAGTCTAGGCTTAGTTATCACATCTATTATAAGCTTATGAGAAATACATAGTTATAACTCTTACTAGCTGATCTGTACCTAGATAAAAACCTATTTGTGTACCTGATATTGTATCATCTTTGTTTTGCCCTGGCAGGATAGCAAAGAATCTGCACATATCCACCTATCAGATCATGACAACTGCATCAAAAGAGGTGTGTCCAGCAGGTTGAGAGAGATGTTTCTGCCCCTCTCCTCTGCCCTGGTGAGACCTCAGCTGGAGTACTGCATCCAGCTCTGGAGACCCCAATACCAGAAGGGTGTGGACCTGTTGGAGCATGTCCAGAGAGGGCCATGAAAATTATGAGACAGCTGGAGCACCACTCTTATGGAGACAGGCTGAGAGACCTGGGGTTGTTCAGCCTGAAGAGGAGAAGACTCCGAGGGGATCTTACGGTGACCTTCCAATATCTGAAAGGCTGGGGAAGGGTGCGGGAGACTTGTTCCCTAGGGCATGTAGCAACAGGACAAGGGTTAATAGTTTTAAGCTAGAGAAGCATAGATTTAGGTTGGATATCAGCAAAAAGTTCTTTAATGAGCGGGGTGGATCACTGGAACAGGTTGCCTAAGAAGTGGTGGGAGGCCCATGCCTGGAGACATTCAAGGTCAGGCTTGATGGAGCTCTGAGCAATCTGTTCTAGTATGAGATGTCCCTGCTTATTGTAAGGGGGTTGGACTTTATGACCTTTAGAGGTCCCTTCCAACCCAAGATATTCTATTCTATATCATTCTATGCTTAAGTGTTTTATTTAGTTGGGTCATGCGAGCAATGGAACAGAATGAACTATACTGGTGAAGGACGATTAATTCTGTAATTCTGTAATTGAACCATGGCCAGGTTCAATTTTGTCTTTGCTTTGTCCTTCCTTACATGATCCCTTGTTTCTCTGATAAGTTGCTAGTACTCTCCCCAGGATACCTGGCCCTGCTTCCACTCTCTGTATACCTTGTATTTACACTTAACCATGTCCAGAAGTTCCTTCTCCTCATTCTGGCCTCTGGCTTTCCTGCCTGTCTTCCTTTTCATTTGGCCACTTAGCTCCTGGGCATGGAGGAAGTGATCCTTGAATATGGACCATCTTTCCTGCGTTTCCCTGCCCTCCAGGACTTTGTCCCAGATTTCCCTAACAAGCAGATCCTTGAAGAGATCAAAATCTTCTCTCATGTAATCCAGAAACTGCTTCACTCCTTCCTTACTGCCCTAAGGATCCTGAATTTGACTATGTCATGGTCTCTACAGCCTAGTATACCACATTACAATGGAGACATCTAGGTTTCCCTGGAAGTCAATTAAAAAAAAAAATAAATTAAGAATAAATAAAATTAACGGCTTTTCAAGTGTTCTTAATCTGTTTCTAGACTAACTTTTAGAAGTATCTCATATCCTTTTAGTCAACAGTACGATACGGGGTCACCATAGGATGATTTATTAAATTATTTTTGCATCTGTCAAAGCACAATACTCAGGAAATCATTCTCTATGGGTAGCAGTTTTATTGTGCTATAAAGGAGACGAGGAAACTAGCATGGGTATAAAAATAATGTTACGGTTATTGACAAGAAGATACTATAGTTCTCATACTGGATACCCATAACATTTCTTTCCAAGAACTGATTAGGTTTAGCTTTTAAAGGCTGAACTTACGTTGTAAGTTTATATGCCAAATCAGTGAAATATAATTAATCTATCCACAGAGACATTGTAGCTGGTAGTATCTGTCTCAGGGAAGCATGTTTCCAATTCAGATGTTTGTGTATCTACACAACTTCAGGAGTATTTCATTTTGTTTGTGTATCTACACAACTTCAGGAGTATTTCATTTATATGTAGATATTTTGCTTTTGCTGACAGCATGCGTACAGGCTGCAATACTGATCTCCTGTCTGTCCATGTGAGAAACAAGGAAAGGTAAAATAAAACAATGAAGTATTAACAGCGGTTTATTGGACATTAGGAATTAGGGCACTGAAAGATTCAACAAATAGCTTACAGTCACACACATCCTACTTAGCACAATTTGGATTGAATTTACCTCTTCATCAATTTAATTTTAATCTCCAGATTGTATTTCCTCCACTGACATTTTTAATTGAGATCTTCTTTCATAATTTTATAAAGTCTCGGAACTTGTTTCAGCACACATTACCCAATATATTATGTAAAACACAGCACTTTGCATAAATGGACCATAACTATTAGATTACATATTTAGAAAAGATATTCAAATCACCACCGGTTTTGAAATATATTTTTTTAAGTAGGGTAAGCAACAGTAAATAAGAATTTGAAACATTACAAGCTTTTGTTAGACAAATATCTTCCTTTCAATAGTGATTGTTTTTCCAGTTCTCCCTCATAGGCATGAGGAAGAAAACAAAACTTTTTAAATTAATTAATTCATCAGTCTTAAAGGCAGAAAGGATCATAACTTCTAACACAGACCAAAAAATTCACCGATAAATTACTGAAAGACACTTTTTTTAATTCAAGTGTCCATGAGTGAAGCATATTCTCATGAAACTACAACCTCAAGTAAAGATGATAGAGATATCTTCTAATGTTTTGCGTTAACTTTTATACTCCTTTGTCAAGAAATCTCAAAGCTTTGTAGAAGCTGGTAAGTTATTCATGTTTAGGAGCACAGCAAGTATCTTTTGCTAGGTGTTTTGCAGCTATCTCAAGTGGATAGCTTTTTTTTTTAACATATATATATCAAATCTATATTTTATCTTCACAGCATTAGAGCACTCAAGGCAGAACGAATAAAGATACAGGGTTAAGCAAAGCTGCATGGCCTGTATTAGCTGGCTAAAAAGATTCTTTAATGTCTTAACCACAACCTCAGTACTCACCTAGATACTTATTTTGTTGAGATTTAGGTCAAAGATCAATTACATTTGTAATTATGGTATATATCACAAAAATGTGATTCTGCAAGAGTCCAAGGAAATTATGCAGTTAACTTTGAATAGCATTTTTCTCCTTCTCTCTAGGAAAATTATCCTAAGCATAGACATATCTGTCACTACATAACTACTATTAGGTAACTACAGACAAGTATCATCAAGCATTGTTTCATTCCTAGTGATTTGTTAATTTTCATCTTTTATTCAATTCAAAATTATCATGCCAGTTGAAAAAAAAAAACAAACCACCCAAAAACAAACCTCTGTGTTTCCTTCTACAACAGACAATCCAAAAGTGCATTTCTCTTTTGCTCAACATAGTATTTTTAACTTTTAATTAAGAAACTGTGCATTACATAGGCTTGAAAGAGTTAATGAGAATTTGAACTTACAGAGATTTCTATACAACAGCCTGCTTAAAAAAAAATATAGCCATGTGCCTGGCACTAAGTGTGGGATTCTGAAATATGATTTCTAAGTTGAGTTTTAGTTCAGATCTGTTTTATGGGCTTGGGCATGTCATTTTAGCTTCCCATGCCCTTAGCTACCCTTCAGTCCTCTACCTATCTTCACTATTTAGGCTATTAACTCTCTGCGGTAAGGACTTTCATATTGCAGGTGCATGGTGCCTAGCACAGCTAACATACTGTTAGCTCTGGAGGCAGCAAAGCAGTATTAAATAATTTCATATAACCACATGGTGTAATTAATTGTGAAGCCAGATGAATAATTCTAATTATATAAAATCAATAGCTGATGGGAAATCATGGGGGAAAGAGAGAGATGAAGAAACAAATTTCAAACTTTGGATTTTCAGTATTTGCTCTGACAGTTATTAGCTCCTCTCGAAAATTTGTGTCTAGCTCCGATCCAGGCTGTGTTTTGCCACTGAGTGGTTAAGATGACCAATGTCAGTGTTTTTGGGTAGCACCATTCCTACTGAATTTAAGTGGTAATTTGATGAGCTCTGCAAGTTCCAAGCTTGAGATGAGAAGGCAGGAGTAGATAAGTGCTTTTCTTCCTGCCAACAGGTTCCTACATCAGGTTTTGACTACCCAGAAACAGTCATGTCCTATAGAGCAACTTACTCTAACTGAGACTGTTTGAGTAGGAAAGTTGGACTAGATGATCTCAAGACATCCCTTCTAACATCCACAATTCTGTGCTATATTTCCAGAGGCTTTCATGTAGGATTTCATTATCTGCTATTACGTTAGCCTTAGGAGGAAATATATTTCAGTCAGTAAGCTGGAAAGACTACATCTTCTGAAAGGTGCAATATCCTTGAAAGCTATGTCACCTTTCCAGGACCAGTTTTTGGATTAGTCTTTCTTCTCCTTGCTTTTTTTTAAATTTTTCTTTTCTTTTTTTTCTTTTTTAATACTTTCTAGGAACTCACAGCTTTGTTGTATTGATCTAGTATGACCAGAATAAAATTTTATTTTTCTTTCCGGCCTGTTTTCTCAGCTGCAGAACCTGAATATTGTATATTAATAGCCATTTGAGGACCACAGGAAGATTTTGCTATCTTCTTATTTAACTATAAAATATTTAAGTCATATATATTTAATTTTGGAACTGCTAATAAAAATACAGCGGTTTGAACATAGAAGGACATTATGTTGGTGGAGGATTTTGTGCCATTCAGCCATGGGTAACTGTGAAATAACAGGGTACTATATGCTTTAACTTCTGGTCATACCTGAAGTGGTGAGGCAGTTGGACTAGATGATTATTGTTAGTTCCTTCCAACTAAACTATTTTGTTCTGTTCTGTTCAGTTGTATTCTATCCTATTCTATCACACTAGAAGGCTTGGGGAATTTGTTAAGGAGTTTTCTGGTGTGAGAAGGTCAGATCTCTTGATAAATATGGTTTACAGAAGTAGCATATATCCAGGTCAAGATTCAGAACTATCTTGGATGAAGTTTTCCTTTGTTATAGGTGTGAATAGATCCATATTCTGTCTCAAGGGAAAATGTCGCTTAAAGAATATCTGAGTTTCAACTGCAAATACTGTATCAGTTATGCAGTTCATAGATTGAACCTCAGAGTTTTGCTAAATGACGTATATGAAGATTGAAAGAAGGAAGTAGCTTAATAGATTATTTCCTACTTTCTGTTGCTGATTAATTGAACTAGACTATGGAATGCGTCAACATGAAGTTCATAATAAAATTACACGTCCTTCACCAGTATAGTTCATTCTGTTCCATTGCTCGCATGACCCAACTAAATAAAACACTTAAGCATAGAATGATATAGAATAGAATATCTTGGGTTGGAAGGGACCTCTAAAGGTCATAAAGTCCAACCCCCTTACAATAAGCAGGGACATCTCATACTAGAACAGATTGCTCAGAGCTCCATCAAGCCTGACCTTGAATGTCTCCAGGCATGGGCCCCCCACCACTTCTTAGGCAACCTGTTCCAGTGATCCACCCCGCTCATTAAAGAACTTTTTGCTGATATCCAACCTAAATCTATGCTTCTCTAGCTTAAAACTATTAACCCTTGTCCTGTTGCTACATGCCCTAGGGAACAAGTCTCCCGCACCCTTCCCCAGCCTTTCAGATATTGGAAGGTCACCGTAAGATCCCCTCGGAGTCTTCTCCTCTTCAGGCTGAACAACCCCAGGTCTCTCAGCCTGTCTCCATAAGAGTGGTGCTCCAGCTATCTCATAATTTTCATGGCCCTCTCTGGACATGCTCCAACAGGTCCACACCCTTCTGGTATTGGGGTCTCCAGAGCTGGATGCAGTACTCCAGCTGAGGTCTCACCAGGGCAGAGGAGAGGGGCAGAAACATCTCTCTCAACCTGCTGGACACACCTCTTTTGATGTAGCCCAGGATGCTGTTGGCCTTCTGGGCTGCAATTGCACATTCGTGGCTCATGTCCAGCTTTTCATCCACTAGTGCCTCCAAGCCTTTTCCCACAGGGCTGCTATCTAACATGTCTCCCCCCAGCTCCTATTTGTATCTCTGGTTGCCTTGGCCCAGGTGCAGTACCCTGCACTTGATCTTGTTCAACCTCATGAGGTTCACCTGCGTCTACTTCTCCAGCTTCTCCTGGTCCCTCGGGATGGCATCTCATCCCTCTGGCATATCCTCCTCACCACCCATCTTGGTGTCATCGGTAAACTTGCTGAGGGTGCTCTCAATACCACTGTCAATATCATCAATGAAGATATTAAACAACACTAGTCTCAGTACAGGCCCCTCAGGAACACCACTTGTCACCATTTTGCATCTGGACATTGAGCCATTGACCACTACCTTCTGAATGCGACCGCCCAGCCACTTCCTTATCCACTGATCAGTCCATCCTTCAAACCCACACCTCTTCAACTTAGAGAGAAGGGTGTTATGAGAGACTGTATCAAAGCTCTTGTCAAAGTCCAGATAGATGACATCCATAGGTCTTCTCTTGTTCATTGATGCAGTTACTCCACTGTAGAAAGCCACTAGGTTGGTCAGGCAGGATTTGCCCCTAGTAAAGCCATGGTGGCTGTCCTGAACCATCTCCCTGTCCTCTATGTGCCTTAGCATGTCTTCAAAGAGGATCTGTTCCATGATCTTCCTAGGCACAGAGGTGAGGCTGACAGCTTGTTAGTTCCAAAGGTCCTCCTTGCTACCCTTTCTAAAAATAGACATAACATTTCCTTTCTTCCAGTCATTACGGAATTAACCATGCCATGACTTTTCAAATACCACGGACAGTGGCAAGGCAAGTACCTCAGCAAATTCTTTCAGGACTCTGGGATGTATTTCATCAGGTCCCATGGACTTGTATATCTTCAGGTTCCTCGGATGGTCACAAACCTTATCTTCACTTACAGTGGGGGGACTTTGTCTCTCTGGTCTCCATCCTGTGTGCCACCAACATGAGAGTTGTGAGGAGAGGGCTTGCCAGTGAAGAATGAAGCAAAAAAAGTTGTTAAGAATCTCAGCCTTCTCCTCTGTTGTTGCTAGTTCACCATCATATTATGCTCATCAGGGGGGATAAACTTTCTTTAACCTTCTTTTTCTGGTTTACATACCTGTAGAAGCCCTTATTGTTTTTCTTTCCATTCCTTGCCAAGTTCCAGCTGTTCTTTGGCCTTCCTGACCTTATCCTTACACAACTGGGCAACATTTCTATACTCTTCCAATGAAAGCTGTCCCAGCTTTCACTGCCTGTGTAGTTCCATCTTGCCTTTTACTTTGACCAGCAAGTCTTGACTCAGCCATGCTTGTCTCTTGCCTTCCTTGCCCAATTTCCTACACCTGGAGATTGAGATCTCTTGCACTCTATGAAAAGCATCCTTGAAGATCTTCCAGCTTTCTTTTGCTCCCTTGTCCCAGAGGGCCATTTTCCATGGGGACCTACTTACTGACTCCTTGAAGAGCTGGAAGTTTGCTTTCCTAAAATTCAGAGCCCTGACTATGTTTTTTATCTGCCTCTTACTCCTTAGGACAGTGAACTGCACTAGTGCATGATCACTGCAGCCCAGGCTGCCTCCAACTTTGAAATCCCCAATGAGTTTTCTTGCACTTGTGACCATCAGGTCCAATAACACATCCCCTTCGGCAGGGCTGCCAATTTCTTGTCTTACGAAGTTGTCATCAAGGCACTCCAGGAGTCTCCCAGATTGGTTATAGCTTGCCATGCTGCTTTTCCAACAGAGGTTGGGGGATTGAAATCCCTCAGCATTATGAAAGCCTGTGATGATGATGCCTCCTCGAGCTGGAGTAAGAACTGCACAGGTTCCACTTGATCAGGAAGCCTGTAGTAGACTCCAAGACTCCCTTTGTTGTCCCAGTCCCTAATTCCTACCCACAAGCTTTTGACCTGCTCATGGCTATTCTTTAGGGACAACTCGGCACACTCTATCCATTTCTTTACCTAGAGAATGTCACGATCTGCGACCTATTATATTTCCTTTTTGGAGTGATGTTAACTTATCGGGATCTGTCGAGAGGTCCGCACACAGCGCTCGCCTCTCACAGAGGAGCAGTGAATTTCGGCACCGACTTTTCGGGCAAGACACTTGTCCAATGCTCACTTCATGCTTCTAATAACAGCAGCCAACCCCTAATTAGAATTTACGAACACACAGTTTATTGAGGGGAAAAATAAAACAATTTTGGCCAGGAGGCTCAAAGCAGGTAATCAAAAGACAAAGGGTCTTTAAAATGTTTTTCAAACACCAAGTACCAAACACGTATATATGCCCTAATCCTTATATATAGATACACCTTATCATTTACACACCTAGATTAACTATTATTATCTAAGAGGGGAAGAGGAAGGAGGGATATGCCCGACGCCTGTCCCGTATAGGGTCGCGGTTTGTGTGGAGGGAAGTGAAGCAGGAACACCTTAGGGAAAGAAATTATACCCAAAATACAATCCCTTGCTTTATTCCTGAGATGGTCTAGGTATTCATATCTTAGGTGCAGATTACTTCAGCTGCAACATGGTCTTAGAACCCATGGGCAGCAGGAAGAAGTCTCACCGCAGGTGGTTAGCAGCAGGCAAGGACCGCAGGCAGGCAAGGACCGCAGGTGAGCAAGGACCGCAAGCAAGCAGGGACCGCGGGCGAGCTAGGAGCTGAGACTGCAAAGAGCTGCGGGCGAGGCGGGATGACCTGGGTCTACAGGGAGCCGGGTCTGCAGGGAGCCAGGGCGAGCTGGTACTGCAGGCAAGCAGGGACAGCAAGCAAGAAATTAAACAGGGACCTCAGGCAGGCAGGGACCCCCAAGGAGCGGGTCAACCCTCATAAGGCATGCAGCAGCAGCTTCAGCGTCCGTCCAAAAAGCACGGCAAGCAGCAAGCACACAGTCTCTTTATGGCTCTCCTTTGTTTTTGATTGACCAGTCTCTTGTTTCTGGGGCTTCTCAGCCAATCAGCCAGGGACTTTTTCCAGCCACTGCTGGCACCAGGCAGACTCGCTGTTTGCGACATTCTTGCAGTTTTCCCACCACTGCTTCTGTCTGGCAGCCAGTTACCTCCCTCATGGAGTCTGAGTTGTTTTATGGCAGAGGAGGCAGGCAGACAGGAGAGGGTTTAAAGTGCCTCGTGGAGCAGCCATTTTTAAGTCAGTTATGACTGCTGACCTAAAGGGCATATTATGTTTGTGTGAGGAAAGGTCTGGTCCTTCACAGAGGGCAACACATCCACCCCTTCTTCCTCTCCTGTCCCTTCTGAACAGCTTGTAACCTTTGATAGCCACATTCCAGTGATAGAGTTCATCCCACCAAGTTTCCATTATTGCCACTACGTAGTAGCTTCCCTGTAGCACGGTAGCTTCCAACTCATGTTGTTTGTTGCCCATGTTGCATGCATTAGTGTAGAGTCACTTCAGCTGGGCTGCTCAGCTGTGTCACCTTCATAGAGGAACACTCATTTATTCCCCCAAGACCTTTCATGGATGCTACTCTGCTGTCTCCTATTACCTCAGGAGCCCCGGGCTCATCTCTGTAAGACTTTGCCTGTGCTGCAGTATCCTCAGCATGCTTCAGGGCAACAGGTTGAAGGCCCTTACTATCACCCCATCTTTCCAACTCTGGTGTGTCTTCCTGCCCCTTGTCACAAACAATCTTGATACGATTATCCTCCTCCCCCTTCGCATATATTTTAAAGCCCTGTTGATCAGCCCCACAATCTCTTGGGAAAGACACTCTTCGCCCTCTGAGAAAGGTGTCTCACATTAGATGCCAGTGTTCCTGGTGCCATGTAGGCCACCCTATTATATATAAACAAACAAACAAACAAACAAACAAACAACAAAATTGTGCCAGAGACACCAGCCAAGGAGCCTTGTGTTGAAAGACTGGGTACTTCTTTTCCTTACAATATCACTTCAACTTGAAGGAGGAAAGGAAAAATAACCTGCGCCCAAGGTTCTCTCACTAATTATCCCAATGCCCTGAAGTCTTTCTTGATTGTTCATGGACTATTTGTTCTTCCTCTCCACCCACATAGAAGATCAGTAGTGGGTAGTAATCTGTGGATCTCGTTGAACTAGGAAGTTTTCTAATGATGTCCTAACTCAGGCTCCAGGGAGACAGCAGACCTCCCTATGAGAAGGGTCTACATGACATATTGGACCCTACCAGGCTGAGAAAATCGTTCACTTGTTCACTGTGGACTCAGTAATTCTCATCGCTGGCACTTGTTGCACCATTCCTTGCAGCCTGTGACCTAGACAGCTGCATGTCTTCTCCAGGACAGATCATTTAGAGTTCGTCTCTGCACACAGACATCCAGTAGCATCAGAGATGTCCCTGAGCCTCTTGCCTGGCTTCCAGCTAGCTAGAATCATAGAATCAGAGAGTGGTGGTGAATGGTGCTGCATCTGGTTGGCATCTGCTGTACAGTGGTGTCCCCCAGGGATCAGTACTGGGCCCAGTCCTATTCAACATCTTTATTGATTATCTGGATGAGGGAATTGAGTCCACCTTTAGTAAATTTGCAGATGACACCTAACTGGGGGAGGCTGTTGATCCGATGGAGGGTAGAAAAATGCTGCAGAGGGACCTGGACAGGCTGGTTCGATGAGCCAAGGCTAAGGGTATGAAGTTCAACAAGACCAAGTTCAGGGTCCCACACTGTGGCCGTAATAACCCCATGCAATGCTACAGACTGGGGGAAGAGTGGCTGGAGAGCAGCCTAGCAGAGAGAGACCTGGGAGTACTGGTTGACAACCAGTTGAACATGAGCCAGCGGTGTCCCCAGGTGGCCTGGAAGGCCAATGGCATCCTGGCTTGTATCAGGAATAGTGTGGCCAGCAGGAGTGGGGAAGTGATTCTCTCCCTGTACATGGCACTAGTGACGCCTCACCTTGAGGACTGTGTGCAGTTCCAGGCCCCTCACTTCAAGAAGGACACTGAGGTGCTGGAGCAGGTCCAGAGGAGACCAACAAGGCTGGAAAAGGGACTAGTGGGAAAGTCTTACAGGGATAAGCTGAGGGAGCTGGGGTTGTTTAGCCTGGAGAAAAGGAGACTCAGGAGGAATTTTTACAGTCTCTACAACTATCTGAAGGGAGGTTGTAGTCAGGTGGGGGTTGTCCTCTTCTCCAAGGCAACCAGTGACAGGACTAGAGGCACGGCTTGAAGCTGCACTAGAGGAGGTTTAGGTTGGACACCAGAAAGCACTTCCTCATGGAGAGGGTGATCAGACATTGGAATAGACTGCCCAAGGAAGTGGTGGAGGCACCATCCCTGGATGTGTTCAAGGAATGGCTGAATGTGGCACTTAGTACCATGGTCCAACCAATGTGGTGGTGTTAGGAAATAGGCTGGACTTGATGATCTCAGAGGTCTTTTTCAGCTTCAGTAATTCTGTGACTCTGTAATAGGGGTTGGAAGGTGTCATGAGCTGATGCCGTCAGAGAGGCTAACAGCAGTCAGGATGCTTCCATGACTTCCCACCCCCCAATTTGGAGGGATTTTTAATGAGACCAAGGGCACACATGGCACTCACCTCTCACAGAGGAATGACCACTGCTGGACTGTATTTTAGACTGGAGATTAGAATACCTCCCTCACCACACTCATAAATTGTTACTGAGACCAATATTTACTTTACAAATTAACTGGTTTCTTAAAGAACGGTTACATTAAGGGATAAGGTTTAGGAAAAATGTAGAAATGGCAAATGGCTACCGGGGATATATGCAAAAGTACTGTGTCCTTCAGGGAAGTAATGCAAAAGTACTGTGTTCTTAATAGGGATCTCACCGAGAGAAGGCTGCGGATCAAAGGACAGGGAGGGAGGAGGGCAAGCCCAATTAAACTCCTCCTTAAAAGAGGTCGCGATGTGTATGGAAGTATAGGGAGCGGAATCATGATAGGGCAAAAGGGGATTGTTCGTTACCCTCCATTTGGATATAAAGTTCCCAAGGGGCAGTGCAGTTCCTGCGGCAAAAGCGGCGGCGGCGGTTCCCCTCCGGCGTCTGGCTTGTGGTGGGGGGCGTGCGACCACCGTGCAGTCCCGGGCAGCTTCTTCCCCAGCAGCAGCAGCAGCAGAGGTGGCGGCAGTGGGTGGTCCCCCCTCTCAGCAGGCAGCGGCGGCTGCCCCTTCGCAGGGTCCCAAGTCCGTGGTTTTGGGGGGTGGGGGGGAGCAGTCCCCTTGCGGGTTGGCAGCGGCGGCTGTTTCCCCTCAGCAGCAGCGATTTGATTTCCCCGGAAACCGGCAGCAATACGGGGCGGGGAGGCTCCGGCACTGACCCCTACGGCTGCTGGAGCGATCCAGTCGTTGGTCCTTTAGATAGGTATAATCAGCAGAAGACCTTTGCTGACTTAAAAGGCGTCTTGTTCAGACTTATGTGGGGAAGAAGAACAGTTTCCCACAGAAGGGGCCTTTGAAGATCATCGAGCCCACGCCCCTGCTGCAGCAGGAAAACCTAGGGCAGATCACAGAGGAACACGTCCAGACGGGTCTTGAAAGTTTCCAGAGAAGGAGACTCCACAACCTCTCTTAATATCCACCCTTCAGATATTTTTAGACATTAATAAGGTCACTTCTCAGTCTTATTTTCTCTAAACAGCCTCAGGGCTCTTAGCCTTTCCTCATGTCACAGATATTCATCCTTAATCATCCCTGTAGCCCTGCATGGTTCAAAATGAGATCCAGAATCCCAGGCAACCTTAATCAGTCAGGTCTATGTTATAGGAAGGGGAAAGCTACAGTGGGGAAGGAAGAGAAGTAAACTTTTGTAATACAGAAGGTTTTTTTATAGAAAAACAGCTGAAGTCTACAATATGTTGAACCTCCACGCAACTGCAGGAGAAGAATAAATACATTGCCTAAGTTTGGCGTTCCTGGATTAAGAGTTTTTATTCATGTCAATTTTTTTTAAGTTATTAGAAGGAAAAAAAAAAATAATAAAAAATGACAGCTACTTCTAAATTATTCTTCTTTCTTATTGTACACAACAATACTCCGAGTCTTCTGCCTGTCTTCTTTGCATATGCTACTACCGTTTATAAAGTAGGCAAACAGCCTCATCCATATTTGTCTGCAAGTCTGGAAATAATTTGGGTGCTCCTGAAAAATCCTGTTCTGATAATTCATAAAATAACTGCAGCCTAGGAGTCTTTATGTCACCAATGAAAGCCGAATGATGCTCTGAGAAAAAAAAAATTGAAAGCAAGAGAGAAATAACACAAAAATAATGAGGGCACTATGAAATATGCTAAGGTTCTGAGTATATAATGTTTAGGGGGTTTTCTTCAACTTTTTTTTTTTCTCCTTTATTGTTTTTTCTCCAAGAAATACGTTTATTTTTATTTACTTTTAGATTGTGTTTTCAGCAGCAGATGGAAGGAATTTAAGTCAGTTTGCAATAGGAGACAGATATTCTAGCCAATGAAAAATCAAATTGAAATAGTAACCATATCTTACTCTTCTTTTGGAGAAGTATTTTCACATTAATAAGCATCATGAAAAAAAAATAATTAAAAAAGATTTCCAGGGTCAGATGGGCTCCTTGCATTAATGGTGACAGAAGTAGCAAAAAATACAGGTAGAGTAACCTGTTCATAGATCTATTTAAAATCTCTTTAGAGCAATACTGAATGGATTAGCATAGCTAAAGTCTGTATATATTACAATAAATCTAGAAGTTCTGTTAAACAAAACATTTGTTTTGATTAAATCAAGACTCTGATGAGTCCAGTACAAGCTACAACTGACTTTCTGTAAGTGCTGCAGTACAGCAGATCTGTTCTTCCTAAATTCAGGTAACTACTCAGGAGCTTGAATCAGATGTCTCACCATCCCAGGTTCCCTTTCTAATCTGTAGGAAAAGGAAAGCACCTCTGTCCAATGATTCAATACCCCTAAAAACTGGGTTAGCCTCTGAAGGAAGCTGTTATTTTCCACTGACTACAGTATGAAGCTATTCTCCAAAAACATGAAAAAAAGCGTGATGAATATGGGCTGTAATATTCTTGTCTGACTCGTCTTTTCCTGCCTGTAACACTGTAGAATGAGATACATCACTATAAAATATGGATTAGAGATAATAAAAGTATTCATCATGGCTGCCTACGGACACACTCTTCAACCCTCGCTGGACCATGAACAATAATGCTAAGCAAATAACTTGTCACAGGCAACATCACACTTCCATTTAGCTATTCAAACGGGCGGTAGCACCGATGACTTCTTGTCATTGCCCGTAACATCACAGAATCTCGTGGAATTTGAGATGTTTCCCCCTGGCAGGAGGAGGCCTCTTGGGCCTCCTGAGGATGGAAGTCCACCTTCTGTTCCCACGCCTGGCTGGCTGTCACTGTCGCTCCTTACAGATGTTTCTCTAATCTCATCTCGAGGGCTGTCAAAGGTAGACACTGCACAGCTTCTGCAGACAACCTTTTCTTTTGCTTCTCTAGCCTCACTGTCAAGTGCTTTTCCTAATATGTAAAGCAAATTTTCCCTGTTGGATTAAAAAACCTTTCTGTCTTTTTCAGTGTATCAGGACAATGAAAAATAAAGTTTATTACTTTATTTTAAGACTATCATCATGTCCTCCATCACTATGCTCCTAGGTTGAGCAGCATCCATTCAATATTTCCTTCTACATAATGTTTTTTAGAATTCTGATTACTGGCCTTTCCTACATTTTTTCCAGTTTTCCCCGATTTATCCTGAAAAGCAACATCTAAAACAGACAGTGTTCTTTTGAGGCCCAAAGCTGAACAGGTATTGTAGGGATGACTTTCAATTACACATCTCAGCATAATGTTTACCTTGATTATGGCAATGTCATATCACTGGCTATATTAATCTAATGATCCATGAAAAAATGTCTTTTTTTTCTGTTCATCTTCTGGATGAGGAAGATATTTCCATTCTGTATTTGTGCAATCATTAGCTTTATCTATTTATATATACATATATTTTATATTTACATATATATATACATACATATTTCTGTCTGTTGAGAAAAGTTCCTTTTTTGATTTCTTAGGTGAAATTTAAGTTCACTTTAAACTGGAATAATGTACTGTAACCCATTTTCCATCCCTCCTGTTCTGATGTCATCTACAAATTTAACAGACATACTCATCCAGATCATTAAGAAAAATATTGGATAAAATTAGATCCACATATAGGGAAATAGACACATTTCTCTATAATCGGAAAACAAGAATATGAAGAAAAGCAAACTCTGGAGTTTACTTTTCCTTTTCTACTTATTGGATTACTTCATAAGCTATGACCTTATTAATATTAATATATACAATACCATTAGAGGGCATTCAGTGCTATATGGCATAGTTTCCAAGTTCTTCTCGACTAATAAAACCCTGATATGCACTGTGAGCGACTTCCTCCATGCAATTCATTCAACCAGCTCTTAATACTCAATATGTAAATTATGCCTGTTTATATTGCCAATTTACCTCCTATTTAAATCACACTGGAATTTGGCCTATTGAGTTTGTGTTAATCTGCCTGGTAGGATTTGGCCTGCATTGGAGAGGAGGAAGAAGGAAGGATGAGGAGAGAAAGAAAAATAAGGTAATCCTCAAACATTTTTGCACATTAATAAAATGAACTAAGATAAGATGTGTGAAAATGTTTTATTTAATTTCTAACTCACTCTCCATTTTAAACACTTATTTCCAGAGTGTTAATTAGTGTATCATTCTTCCAGCAGTAGGAACATAATTTCTTACCAAGCTTGAATTTGGCAAAAACAATCTACATAACATTGTAATTACAACTGAAATTATTTATAAAATTTTGTTTTATTTAAATATCAAGTGGGTATTTTTAAGGCAGGAGAGAAAAAAGACATGAGGGATTGAAGGTGTCAGTTCATTTTTTATCCATTGTTTGTGAAGAAAAGAACAAGTACATCACAAATGTCAGCTCATACAGATGCTTAAGATCTTCAGGCTTGCTAAAAAAAAAAAAAATGTCCTAAGTTGCTTATTCAGATAAGTTGTTCTGGGTGGTATTTACTGTATGTATTGTAGACAAAGCTGCTAACAATGCATACACTCAAGGTTTGAATTTTTTTTCTAGCTTTAACTTTCAACCTCCATTTTTTATTCTGTTCTCTGCTTCAGTCTTACTTCTTTTCCCAAACTTATAAAAAGAATTCCTTCTGCAAGAAATGAGCCAAAAGACAAAAAATAACAAAGAAGCAAAGAAACAAAAACACTTTGGTAACTCTTGTCAGTTTATCAGCTGCATTCTCTGATAATTCCCTGTGAATTGGTTGTGTTTCCTCCTCAGCCTGGCATCTTCATGTAATTAATTTTATAATTTGGTGGACAATATTTGAGCTGTCTCCCGCTCCAGCCCTTCCTCTTGACTGCCTGAAAATACTTTTCAAGTCAGTCAGAAAAAGGTTTAGTGTCTATGTTTGTGTGGGGCTCAGGATAAGTCAAGAGCAACGAGATATAGTGAAATACGGATAAGAGAGAAATAGGACAGATAATAGAAAATTATCGAGGTGTTGGTTTGTTGGTAGTACACAAATATATTAACATCATCTGGACCCAGGTGTAAAAAAAACAGGAATCCCACATGTAGGAACCTGGAAGTGATTCCATTCCTCTCCCTCCTACCCACATGTGTCCAGAATTGACCAGTAAGTTGTCCATTCATTCTTTGTAGGGAAGAAATGAGGAAACTGTGAGTATTACTTCTTTCAGGATTTAAAGTAATCCCCATTTTCATGATTAGTTACTGTATTTGTTCATTTGAAAGCTGTCTGTAGTTTTAATGGCTCAGCTTGGCAGAATAACAGGTGTCAATGTGGTACAACCTAATTTGATTTAGGGAACAAGGTTGGCTTTTTTTTTGTTTTGTGTTTTGTTGGTTGCTGGGATTTTTTCTGTTTTTTTTTTTGTGTGTGTGTGTGATTTTTTTGTTTTGTTTTGTTTTTTTTCTGTTGTCGTTGTTGAGGGTTCTTTTGTTGGTTTGTTTTTGTTGGGGTTTTTTGTGTGGTTTTTTGTTGTTGTTTTTTTTGTTCAGTAAATTTCATACAATAGCAAATTAGAAGATCATTGAGCTTGCAGATCTGAGCACTGCAAAATTAGGAAAAGCTGGCATTTACTCCCTTCTCTAAAAAGCTTAATTTAGTTGCTTTGTGTTAGACTGTATTAAGATTCCCTCAGTTGCATGCTTGGAAAGATTATAGAAATAGACATCAAGAAAGCTAGATATATCATCTCATACACACACACACTCACACATACAAAACATATTTTGCCTTTCCCAAGCAAAGTCTACTCATCAAATCAAGTATTTTGCTGTTTTTGCAAGTCCTGTGTGACATAGACAATTCTGAGCTGGAATGGTGATATTCAACTTCTTTAGGTACAGAGTATGCTACTAGTTATAAAACAAATCTGATACAATGCAACATTTGGTTTCGGTGGTCTATATTGGAGTATCTACAATGCAACTCTGGTGAATTCTGAGTTGGTGTCAACATACCAGGAGCTGCAGAAGTTCCACAAAGAGTAAACCTCTGTTCAAAAAAAGCTGTCTGCGTCTTTTCCACATGATTAATTCCCCACAGTCTAGTTGGAGTGGCACACTCAGTTCTAATCAAACTTTACTCAATTCTTACTTTAGTTTTTCAGCACAGCTTTAAAAAGAAAATAAGATATTATCTTACTTAGTCTAAGGCCTCTCTAGCAATATAGAGGAGAGAAGGGGGGAAAAAAAAAATACAGGATATATATAATGAAAACTCCGTAACTTGCAAAAATAAGCTGGTTTTATTCTTTAGAAAGATGCTAAAACTGCAGTTTTGGGGCAACTGAGGTTTTCAAGTGTCCCTTGTGATAACAAGATCTGTACAAGAACCAATTGTGTTCAGTTTGTGTAGCAGCAACTGGAAGTTAAGAAAAAAATACACACAAAGGTGATGAAATTTGCTGATGATACATAACTGAGGAAAGAAAATGAGTCAATAATAATAATAAAAAAAAGTTCAACTCTATAAATACTCTAAAAGAACAGGAACACAGATGTGAGCATGTGGTTTATACAGTTTAATATGGAGAAGAGTAGGGGAATAGATAATGAAAATAGGCAGGACAAAGGGAATATAAAAAGGGAAAATAACTCCAGTGGACACCAGACTACTTGTATCATAAGTAAGGGAAAGCTTCAGTGGAGAGAGGGAGTATAACATGAAAGCATTTGCAGAAGTTGGTAAACTACAATAGAAACCACAAGAAAAAAAATCATGATAATATTAAAGAGCTGGAAGAAGTTTCTATAAAAGCTCTTCTGAGAGCACTCTGTCATGTGCACCAAGGTTCAATATGGTTTCCAAAACTGAGCTGACTTAAGATGTTAAAAAAAAAAATCTGCCAGACAACAGTTTTGATCTGACTGTTTCTTATTCATACTCACTCTAATCCAAAATTCAGACTTAATCTGGGAAAAAAGAAAAAATGTGTGAACTTAAACCACAAAAAAATAGATTTATCTGTTTCTGAAAACAAAACAAAACAAAACAAAACCAAAAACAAAACACAAAAAACCCACCAGCTCCTCTGGTTTATTTTTTGTGGGGTTTTTGTGGTTTTGTGTTTTGTTGTTGTTGTTCTGCTTATTTGCTGGCTATGTTTTGTTTTGTTTGTTTTAATCACACATTTTTTTTCATTAATAGTCTCCCATGTTATTTTTTTCTTTTGCTTCTTTTGGGGCAGAACGTAGATATTTACACATCTAAAAAGGTGTATAATAATAATAGTATGATGTGGGCTCTTTAAAGGATTTTAAAATTAATCTGAAAGGACTAACAAGTCATTCTTTCATGTGAAGAAAACTGCACCAGTTTTTTCCTCTCAAAGGACTGGAGGAGGCTGTGTCTCCACTTTGCATACAGAGGCATAGTGGGCAAACATAGTGAGGATTCTCACCCATACTTAGCCACTCAGCCACTCACAAAGCAAAGCAAAGAGTATCATTGAGATCTCTTGACTCCAACAACCAGACAGTAAGTCCGTTCTTTGATAAAGCCATGGCCACGTGCAGGAGGCATAACCAAGATCCTTTTTTGGTATTCATTTAAAGATATATCAATTCTGAGTAATTTCTTCCCATTTATTGAAGAATTCAGAGGTTCTGCAGGGTATCTGGTCCAGTGCTGGTTTCATACTGACACATGCCATTAAGCAGTGACCTCCTAGAGATTACTTAGAGTACTGCAGGTTGTCAGTCTTGTCAGTGAGAAAAAATTAACACAAAAATACAGGTAAATTCTGGAGAATAAGTGGAGTTTGTATTAAAATAGATAAATTAAATACATGATTGTATAGAAATAGCAATTGATTCTGGCAATCAGACTGTCTTTATTATTTTTAAGAATAAGCATGCATTGATATTGAAGCAAAGTTTTCCTTTACCGAGCATAAAATTCATCACATATATTTACTACGCATTTCCTACTTTTCTTTAACTGCTAAATCACTGTTATCTCAAATCACCTTACAGGACACACCAGTATGATTGTAGTGTTTTATAGGATACAGAAGGGATAAAAGATAAGTAGATAAGACAACATTTATAACAATATTTGAATCTTCTGAGTTCCATCTAAGTGCTCTTTCTTTTAAAGAGCAATCTGAAGTGCCAGGACCAAAATTTTCCATACAGTTACTGCTGCTTTAGTCTATACAGATTTTTGTATGTCATAGTAGTATATTTCTGTAAGGTATCTTGTTCATGTTGCAGAATCACAGAATCATCCTGGTTGGAAAAGACCTTGGAAATTATCAAGTTCATCCATAACCTAACTCCACCAAACACAACCTAAATCTACCTATTCAGTGCTTAAATCATATCCCTAAGCAGCACATCTATATTTCTTCTAAACACTTCCAGGGATGGTGACTCCACCACTTCTCTGGACAGCCTGTTCTACTGTCCAAACACCCTTTGGGTAAAGAAATTCTTTCTAATACCTAGTCTAAACCTCCCCTGGTGCAGCTTCAGGCCATTTCTTCTCATCATCATTCACTTGGGAGAAGAGGCCAACTCCCAGCTCCCTACAACCTCCTTTCAGGCAGTTGTAGAGAGCAATGAGGTCTCCCCTCAGCCTCTTCCTCTTCAAACTAAACAATCCCAGTTCCCTCAGCCTCTCTTCATAGGACTTGTTCTCCAGACCTTTCACCAGCTTGGTAGCTCTCCTCTGAACATGCTCCAGCAACTCGACATCCTTCCTGTAGTGAGGGGCCCAGAACTCCACACAATACTCGAGGTGTGGCCTCACCAGTGCCGAGTACGGGACCATGATCACCTCTCTGCTCCACTGGCCACACTATTCCTGATGCAGGCAAGGATGGCATTGGCATTCTTGGCCACCTGGCCCCCCTGCTGGCTCATGTTAAGTTGTCTGTCAACCAGCACCCCCAGGTCCTTCTCCACCATGCAGTTTTCCAACTATTCATCCCCAAGCCTTTAGCTTTGCCTAGGGTTGTTGTGACCGAAGGGCAGGACCCAGCACTTGGCCTTGTTAAACCTCATAGAACTGGCCTCAGGCCATCGATCCAGTCTGTCCATGTCTCTCTGCAGAGCCTTTCTACCCTCAAGCAAATGGACACTTCCTCCCAGTGTAGGGTCATCTGCAAACTTACTTAGGAAGCACTCCATCTCTTCATCTAGGTCTTTAATGAAGATATTGAACAAGACTGGACCCAAAATTTTACTTCCATCTGAAGGAATCAGGAAGAGCAGTGGTAAGGAACAAGACATGAGGTTAAACAGAGTAATCGTTTTTCCTGGCAGTTGTGATATTATTACTATTATTATTATTGTTATTAGTAGTAGTAGTATGTTTGTTTGTTTGGTGTTGTTTTGGTTTTTTTTGTTTAATGGCATCTAGGTTACCTATTTTGCTCCCCAATTTGTTGATCATCTTAAATGTAGAAAAACAAAATCTTGTGGGTATTTTGTTCTAAATGTTCTGGTTTAACTCTTTGAAGTAGAATATGAGCTTTCACTCGACAACATCAGATGACCAATAAAATCTACAGAAAAAAAACTTAAAGCCCCTTTGGCAGTAATCAGTCGTCGTAAGAAATTTTACAAGCACAGCAGTGCTGTAGCCACTGAGGGGAAATTCTTAGACTCTTCAATTTGTTTGCTGGCTGAGAGACAAATGAAGTAAAGATAGAGAAGGAAAACCGAGAACTGGAAAAAAATAAAAATAGAAAAAATAAAATAAAATAAAATAAAAAATAAAAATAAAAAAATAAAATAAAATAAAATAAAATAAACACAATGTAAAGCACTATTGCACCTGGAATATGATAACTTTTCCCTTGAAAGATGTTTTCTTCTCCCATTCAGGCTGAAACTGGACACAGCTCTGAACATTCAAACAAAAAGAACAGCTTAGGAAATCAAGGCAAATAGATTTATGTCCAGAGATGATCATAATAAAGATCATTTGAATCTGAAGGATAGTTTTTTGGGTAGTTGTTAACTTAAAAATTAGAGGTTATTCAAGAAAAGGGAGTGAATTTCTAACTTGTACATATCTGAATAAAGACTACTATCCATTTTACTCTGTTGTAAACACCTTTCAGGATGTTATAGTCTTTACGCAGACTTCCCAAGAGCTAAATTATCCCATTTACTGTGTATGAGAATGCAAAAATAACTGGTGCCATATTCATGAAAAATCCATTAGAAACTTTATGAAATTATTAGATTAACTTATTTCAAGATAAATTAAATACTTAACCTGCTCAGACACTTTTAGACATTGTTAGTCATCTATTTATAGCCTTAGGCATTTAAATATAATTGCAAATCTGGTGGAAAGTGCACACCAATCCAGATGTGACAATAGTTCCCTTACTTAAGGCAACATGCTTTATTTGTTGGCCTTGCTTCAGAAACTTTTCTAAAAAAACTTCTAGATGTAGAGAGCAGGAAGGAAAATATTTACTGTATGTTATATCCACACCCATGCAAACCAAAAGAAGATTTCGTTCCTGGATGTGCAGCCACAGAACCTCGTACTCAAAAGTTTCCACTACAATGTTGAGCTCTGTCAGTTAGGGCTTTGAGAGGAGGGATGTGATGGTCAGCAGCACATATTACTAGATGGATGAGTATCTTTGGCTCCTTCCATCTCAGAAACCATCAGAAAACAAAAATTTACTTTCATTATTTCATTATCGAAATAAAGACTGGTGTAAATAACTTGAAGCTGATCACTACTAAGGTGGACGTTATCGCCCACTCTCAAGCATCTACACCTCTATCTGTGCTTGATTGTTGAGGTGTGGAAATATAGCAAGCAAAATATATCATTAGCTCAGGCTAAGTCATTACTTACCAAAGGGTTGTATAGGTTGTAATGTGAAAGGAAAAGGCTGTGGCACTGATTGCTGTTAATTTCCAAAGGTCTGCAAATCAAGACTTTGAAAAGAGAATTACCTATTTTCCTGCACAACTTTGTGGAACTATTTTGTTTCTGATTTCTGTTTTCGCTATGTAGAAAATGATATTTTAATTTAAATAATGTTCTGCACAAAAATGTTGGATTTTAAATGTGACAGTCCATGATCAATTTTGAAGTTTTCAGTATCTAAAGAGAAGATAGAAAAATCTGACAAAAAAACTTATGAGAATAAATAAATAAATAAGTAAATAAGAAAGTATGTTGTTTTCAACATTATTTTAATTCATTATTTTTTTATTATTAAAAAGCAGGAAAGCTGATACTAAAGCTGTCTGTAAACAAAAGGAAGAGAAAAAGAGAAGTAAAATCTTCAATTAAGTACAATATCTTCATTTTGAAAAGCTTTTAGGTCCCAATGTAATTTACCTGAGTCTGTAATTTGGAAGATACTTTTATTCCCTGAATACTCACTTTGCCTATCACTTAATACTGATTTAACAACCACAAGAACTTTTCTGTTTAAATATTTAACATTCCGTTCAAATGTGGAACAGCGCAGTTGAAATGGGTTCACAATCTCTGACACAGAGTCCTTCATAGGAGAAAAGTAAGGATATGTAAGAGCAGAAATCAGAAAATCAAAGGCATAAAAAGAGGTACTATTAGTAGAGGATGTAAAATTGATCCAAGAAATATTTTCAAAGTGTTTAAGAAATGAAGAGTGGACAAAAGAAAATGTGAAGTCTGCTGCTTACCAAAGAAGGAAGAAGCAGATAACAGACAATAAAAAGAAGGCTGAAATGCTTAATGGGTGTATTGCTTTAACTTTCACTGAAACAGCTGGTAGCACTAAAGGCAGTGATAGTTAAAATGAAAGAAGGAAGTCACAAAGCAGAATTAGGATAGTCTGGGTTAAAAATATTGGGATAACCTGAACATTGTCAAATCAGCAAGGTCTGATTGAATTTAATCTACACTGCTGAAGTGTCTGCCAGGAGTGTAAGGGAACAAAGCTTTAGAAACTATTTTTGAGAAGTCATAAAGAAGGTCCAAATGAACTTGGAAAGGGCAGTTATTTTCTGGGATTTGAAGGAACCATATCAATGAAACTGCAGGTCAGCAATTTTGTCTTCTTTGGTACTATGCTAACTAACATTGGACCTCAAATGCATTGAAATCCTCCTGTATCCCCCAAAAGGAAATACAAAACTATTTTTCCATCTTCCAGAAGAAGTATGAATACCCCTGGCAGTCTGGAGAACTTCTGTCCTAATCCAGTTTTCACTACTGTCAAAAGAAATCTTCCTGTAGACTTCGATGGATTTTCCATCAGCATGACTGTGAGTGCTCTGAATGAGAATTAGGTGGGGATTACGAGTGTAAACAGAAACTGAAATGTTCTAGTCTATTTTCATAGGTCCAGAAGAGAGGATTACAAGAAGCAAAGGAAAAAGTATGGCATACATTGATTTGCAGGGTCTTGTAACTTAAAGTTCAGCCCATAGCACAAATATATATTTCAATTTTATTCTGGCTTAGGCCAGACAATACAAAAAAAACCCAAATAGTTTAATAGATGATAATTTCAATAAAATTTTAAACAGGATTCCACTTGCTGTTTTTCTAGTGCATCTAAAAGGCAAAGAAGATGAAGACAGAGCACCTGATTATACTCAAACTTAGAAGACTTTCATACAGTTTGTGAGAATTGCCATTAAATAAAAATGCACAATCTAGACTCCTACAAGCAAGACTAAAATCATAGGAGTAGTATAATAATTACATTTTGGTTGCCTGACTTTTTAGCTAGATGAGTGTGAAAACACATTGACTAACTTTTAGATAAATTTGCATGCCTAATTTCCAAGCATAAAGAACGTTACATGTGGAGATTGAATAATTATGTACCCACAGAGTTATCATTTGACATTTGCCAACACAGTTATCTAATCTGTGTCTAGAATTGCAAACCAAACTTGGCTGTCTCTGACACTTTCTGCCAAACAGTGTGAAGTTCAGAAGCAACTTTCCTGAGGTCCTGTGCTTTGGCTAGCGACTTAGGCAACAGAATACATTAACTGTCTCGAGAGAGACTGAATATCTTCCAAGCATCTCAGCTGCAAAGAAAATACAATACAGTCTTGATATGTGGAGGAACAGAATGAAATCAATGAATTTTATTTTTTTTTATTATTAAATAAAATGTAAAAGCATTAACTACACTATGCAAATACAAGTTCAGGGAGCATGGTGTATGGACCAGTAAAGCAACAAGTCACCAGAAGAATACAAGGAAAACAACATTTTCAGTACAATATTTTTAATTCATTAGGATAATCATTGCCACTTGCCACCATGCAAATTTTAATCATATCTGTGCGATTTTCACAAACATTAAGTCCTGAACTTTTTGGACATATTGAGCATAAATTGCAGTGAACTCCACCTTTGAACTTGCAAATGTTTACACATCCCTCTCTTTCTTTCTCTCTCCCACTCTGTTTTCTAGGAAACCAATGCCATGCTGCAATATTTTGCACTATATTTCAAAAAGAGAAGACTGATTAGAATGGGTACAGAGAAAAGCAAGGAATCATTAAAAGGACTGGAAAATAATGCTGCCAGTTTGAGGAAAGGTTAACAGAGCTGGTCATGTTCATTCTGGCAAAGAGAAAATTTAGGGAAGACCTAAAATATCTGTCTGCAAATATGTAAAAAACACATTGTCAAGGGAGGAGGAATGAATTATTCTCCCTGGCCCATGAAGAGCAAAAGGTACCAGGCTTCTGTTACAGCAGGAAACATAAAAATCAAGCTCGGTGAATAATAGAAAAATGTATTTGCAAGTATGTTTGCTAGATCTGAGCTGGCGTTTTTTTTTCTCCTTTTTGTTTGGTTTAGTACAAAAATTCTGACTCTTTACATACATGTTAGTAAAAAGGCAATTATTCTCAGGAACACAGAAAGCACTCAGAAAGCATGATAAAGGATGTGATGCTGAGTATACTGCCAGACTGATGGAAAGCATGCATTTGTGTTCAAATTCAGAAATATTTATGTTGAAACTTAGGAGCAAGTTTATGTTTAAAAGCACATCACTTCTTATTTGAGATGTTCACTAGAATTAAAATAGGTATGGATACCACCAAAAAAGCTGAAATTAATTTCTTTATTCCAGCAAGTTTTACCCTCCACAAAAAGCAAAGTTGAGTGCATTCTTAAATTAAGAGAGTCTTCTCCCTGAAGGCACTGAAGTCAAAGGGTCTGCTTTTGATCATACTTACTATGTATTAAACTGGTTTACCTTGATGGAATAGATTTCAACTTATTGTCCATAAAAATCAGGATCAGGCATTTCTGAAACTACTCATTAACTTAAAATTGTCTTCTAAAGGGTGTAAATTGACACTACTGGAACCATCTTAATGCACATCTCTTTACATATCCCTCATAGCAACTATGATACCATAATTTAATATCTGTCTATTTGCAGTTTATAAATTAGTCATCTTATCTCCTGTGCTCTTCTGTAAGTGTGTAAGTGCTAGTCTATTTTTATTTTAACAACCAATAAAATGCCACTAATTCTGGAGTGGAAAGTGGCAGCTGTTTAACAGTGGGCAGCAGTGAAGCATATCATCAGAGGGGAGGAAGCAAAGTTGAATATTATCTGCAGCTGAAACTGAAGGGAGCATTTTAAGAAGCTAGAATGTAATTATTCCATTTGGAGTTTAGCCAGATCATCTCACTGTCCACCCTGTACTTGCCTGGGGGGCTGGTAAAGCCATAGATGTCTACTTTCCAAAAATGGTCAACTTGTTGATTTTACATCCCATCCATCTGAAAGGACTGTGGTTGCACTTTGCTATTCTCATTCAGAATCACTTGAAAAGGTGAGCTCCTATATAATTGGAATTTTAAAGTAGATCATGTTGTGTTTATGGAGCAATCACTACTAAATGATTTCATTTAAATTTTTCATAAGCTACACTTTATGAAAAATTAAAAGAAATAGACTCTTCAGAAGCCTTGCTAAGAAATAAAGTCTTTTAAAGGAATATGCATGCCATCTAATCACACATCTTTTCAAATGTCAAATTTGCTGCATACAGATAAACAGAATATATCATTAATGGGGAAAGAAAAGGCAGGTACTTCTTACTTACTGTGTTAGTAGCTTGCATTCAACTGTAACAGCAGAAGTAGACAGCAGTTTACAGCAAAACAAGGAAATTCAATCTGTCACTGCTGACCCTCGAAAGTTTGGATGTGAAACAGTAGACATGAGGAAGAAAGGCTACTCTTTATCCCTTCTGTTGACACAGGTTTTCTTTTTAGCCAATACTGAGGGATACATAGGACCAAATATATCTTAAGTAAGGAGACATAGTCTGCTGACCATATTACCATATAAACATGCTGACCAAATTACCAGTCAGTAATAAGGATTATGAATGTGGAATCCAGGGGTTAGGGCCAGGGTTCAGCTGTGTTATTCCTGTAGGCAGTGTCACAGCTGGATCCCTGCTGGGGAGTGACTGATGGATCTCTTCCAAGGAACTTAAGAGGAGACATAGTGATTATCTGAGCCTCTGGATGTTTGTCGGAGCCCAGTAGTGAGTTCTATGTACAGTCCTTGAGCAATACTGTCTCTGGGCACATGTGTTTTGAGGACCTTTAGTTCAACTAGCATCTACAGTCTGAGACTCCTAACCCTTTGCTAGGTGCGATTGTTATGAATTGATGAAGAGTAAACACCTTTTGAAGTGCAACAGAAGTGCTTAAATCGCTTTCAGTATGTAATCCATATGTCTTTATTTATATAAACTTACATGAGTATCCCAGACCTGTAGGAGAATTACAGAGCTATCAGAAGGATATATTCTGTTGCTTACTGTGAAGTTTCATTTTTAAGGGCCACAGCTCTATTTGGATTTCCAGTGGTTCTGCTAAAAAAATAACAAAGCTAAAACTCTCAGAGTTTATGGAGAGAAGAAATTAAAATCCATCAGCTGAAAACTATTGGAAAAAGAAAACAAAACAGGCTCATGCACCAATGAATGAAAAAAAAAAAAATTCTCTTTGAGAAATTCTTTAAAATAAAACAAAGAAACAAAACAAAACAAAACAAAACAAAACAAAAATAATAAAAATAATTATGTGTCTCATTAAAATGAATCTGGGTTGATTTACAGTAGCTGTAATCAAGGGTTACCCGACCTTATAAGCTGTGCTTTTCCATTTATAATAAATCTTAGCAGTTAAAAATAGATGAGCTTAGGACAGATAATAAAAGGAACAGCTTTAGAAAGTTACATGATTATTACAGGGAGGTTTCACCATGCCATCTGTCAGTAGCAACCATGGTACTGCCATAATGAAGTTAGAAGATGTTTCTGAAAGGTGTTTGATACAATTAAACCTCTAGTTGTTTCTCTGTTGGGGTTTGCCCCACACCACTCCACTGAAATGGAGCTGCAATTTCTTCATTCAAAAAAACTGACTATTTCATGACAGACCTTTGTAGGAAGACCACAGCAGATATATTTAGAAAGCTTTCCTTTTTGTGTGTATGTGGTGTTGTTTTGTTTTGTTTTCCCCTTGATTTTAAATAAAGGAAACAGTAATCAGACAGAACTTTTATTCTTTACAATATTAGCACCATGCAGCTGACAGTGTTACTGATTGTACAATTAAAAAAAAAAAATATATCTGGATGAATGCTATAAAAGGGAAGATGTCTACTGGTCAGTCTGGTTGTACAAGGAAATGAGGCACCCTACAGAGAGATGCCCATGATAGCCTAATAAGAGCCACATCTGCAGCCCATGTTGACATTCACCACTGCATCTTGCCTTCTCTCTTTTCCCCAGCTGTGGCCACACATTTCTCTCTGTGACCAGCTGTAGTTATCTTTTCCCACCCATGGTGATTTCTGCTAGAAACGTACTACTCCTCATGTGTTTTCAAGGCCACACTGCACCCACAGACAATAGCAAGTTGTTTTAGCCATGCTGTGACTTTCTTAAACTTGTACTAAGTCATTGCTTATATGATGTCTATGTCACCTGTTTTCTTATGACCCCTTCCCTTCGCTTCCTTTCCCTTCCATAGTGTATATCAAAGGAAGTGTATCTCACATTTGTCACCCCTTGCATGCACCCACACACACCCAGACACAGCTCCTGCACACACACAAATAAATAAACTTTTCATACAAGAAGTGTTCAAGGAAAATGCTGTGCTTGCCTGAAGCAGAGGCCAGATGCTTTGACTTCCAGCTTTCTTCCATCAAAGCTGTGCTGTTTCGAAATTAAAATCTACAGCAATAATGAAACATATTAAAATGCATGCAAAGTCTTGAGGGCTTATAATATGCTAAAAACTGGCAATGCATGTTTACATCCATATATCAACTTGGATGTGCTGAAAAGATTTAAAGTGTAAAATATGCAAATATGTGTCATATTGTCACACTTGGTCTCCCTAATGGAACTCCCTTTCATCTCAACTCTCCTTAATTTCATGAATATTGCATGCCCCTCACACCTTTTACTCCTGCTGTTGCTTGGCTGAGAAGATTATGAAAATATGTTAATAGTAACTTTCATAAAATAAAAGTTGCAATATTCTAAATAGTAAAAAATAGATCCTAAAATACAAATGGTTGAGCTTCTTAAGCTCTTTTGTTCTTGTCTTTACATTGAGATTACTGCTGGTCAATTAAATTGATAAGGAAATAATGGGAAAGTAATAAAAACCTTAGCATGTAAATTGGTGAATTCAGCAAATATTTCTGTCCCTTTGTGCACGCATGTGTGTATGTGCATGCGCATAAACATGATAAACATCTTGGGTATATCATTCTGAACAGAGAACCTGCGGAGGATTTCAGTTTTGTCATGCTTTTGTTCAGGAGTCACATTCTTTCCTTATCTTATTTGATTTGCAAGGTTTGCTAAGCAAGGAAAAAGTAATTTTAAAATTTTCTTCACATTAACTATATAGCAACATTCTTCTAAAGTTTTCAGAAACCAGTACATTTTTTGACAAACATAAATCTTTGGACACTTGGGCCCAAAAAAATTCTAGTTAAATTTAATTTAAAAAAAAATAAATTAAAAGGCTCTCTATATATTTTAAATTGCATGCATGATTTCTAGTGCATTGGCACTTCATTCTTGGCATTTGAGTTAATTTCTTCAATTTAATAATAATAAAAAAAAAAATCCAGTGTATTACCCTTTAGTTTTTAGAAGCATTAATTAAATAAAACTTTTTTTTTTTTAATGTTTTCAGGTTTCAAAGGAAAAGGGGGAAAGGGAAAGAAGAAAAAGAAAGAGAAAGAGAAAGAGGGAAAGAAAGAGAAAGAGAAAGAGGGAAAGAGATAGAGAAAGAGAAAGAAAGAAAGAGATAGAGAAAGAGAAAGAGAAAGAAAGAGAAAGAGAAAGAGAAAGAGAAAGAAAGAGAAAGAGAAAGAGAAAGAGAGAGAAAGAGAAAGAGAAAGAGAAAGAGAAAGAGAAAGAGAAAGAGAAGAGAAAAGGAAGGAGAAAAGGAAGGAGAGGTAGTGGGGGAAGGGAATCCATTACTGCTTGTCCTATCACTCCATGCTCTCATAAAAAGACCCTCCCAAGCTTTCCTGTAGCCTCTTCAGGTACTGGAAAGCTGCTACCAGGTTTAATGAGATCCTTCTCTTTTCCAGGCTGAGCAACTCCAACTCTCTCAGCCTGTCTTGATTGGAGAGGTGCTCCAGCCCTTCAGTTTTCTTCATGACCTCCTCTGGACTTGCTCCAACAGCTCTATGCCCCTCCTGTGTTGAGGGCTCCTGAACTGGACACAGTCCTCCAGGGGGTTCTCATGAGAGCAAAGTAGAAGGGCAGAGTCACCTTCCTTGAACTAGTGGTCATGTTTCTGTTGATGCAGCCCTGTTGATACAGTTGTCTTTCTGTGCTGCCTTATGTTGAGCTTCTCATCAACCAACGCTCCCAAGTCCTTTCCCTCAAGGTTGTTCTCAGTCCGTTCTCAGCCCAACCTGTAATTATGTTTAGGATTGCCCCAGACAAAAATAAATTATTCAATCTGACACTTCAGCACAAAGTTCTTAGAAATTGGCATTCCTTGCTATGGCAGTGACATCCTTAAAAAAAAAGAGCCACCAGAAGGGAGGGTCAGACACTTAGTCATTCAACAGACATGAAGTCCAGGAAAATGGCCTCCAATCTCATGCACCAACCTTATGTCAACATCACTGCTTAACGTGCCTGTGAGGATTTTCACAGGTAGAAACCATCCTCTGTCTTCTGTTCCTGAATAAATATAAAGACTAATTTACTTGGGCCAGGCAAAAGCCCTCTTGAGCAAAATTTGCATGATACACTGGTTTAGTGATTCTCTTCTGTTGCACACATAAGTGTCCAGGCACACTAACTTTTAGAAATCCGGCTCAAAGACAAGTAGGGAGGCATTCACAGTGTTTATTTCTTGTAGTTTTTTTTTAAACTTAGAGTTCTAGGTTGTCAGAACTGAAGGACTGAAGGATTATAGTTTCTTTCCAAACTATATTGAGCTGTTCAATAAAAAGACAATATCCTTATCAAGCAGAGGATTTTACTTGTACACAACCTCTACTTATAATAGTTGGGTTCTGATTCAGTTTCTTTTATTCTTGGGATAAAAGTTTGGCTCTGCAAGTTGTTCAGATGTTCAGAAGGACTGTAGATCTTTTTAAATAAATTAATTGAGGCTTTCTTCCGCCAGTCCAGATTACTAATGGCTCTTTCCAGTAACTTCCTTATTTTTTTCATCTGTGTTTACATGTTTTCTGAGGGTAAGGATCTCTAGCAAGTACTGGTCTAGGAAGCACTATCCTAAGTAAATAGCTATCTGATAATAAATAATTGAATGATCCTTTTCAGCCTTAAAAATCTATAAAACTGTGCTGCTGGCAGGACAAGCACATCCTTGTCCTCAATTAGAGAAGGTGAGAAAAGAGGGAGCTAGAAAGTCATTGTATGTCATGTGCTGCAGGAGATTAAGTGGTACTAATGAGTGGGATACAAGCCCTTTTCGATGCACTGTAAAAGTCAGCCCCTATTGTATTTGTTTTGTAACAACAGAACAACACTGAAAATATTACACTTATTCTAATGTTATAATTCTATTATTTTGCACAGTACTTCACCATAAATTTCACCATTGCATTAAAATATCTCTTGATGATATGACAGTGATATCAATTTCATAGCATTATTTTTATTTTCTATCATGTGGCATCACATGGTGTTCCCAGGCAGATGCAGAAATGGTATATGAGTAAACAAGTTCTTAACATAAATACTTCATAGGGAGCCATTTTATGTGTACTTCGATTTTGGGGTTCAGGGGCTTAGAGGCCCTAGACAAGGTTTCTGCCTCCAGGGAAGAGGGTTTAACCCTTCAGAATAGAAGACCAGTGCCTGCCAGACATAGATATCCTTGATGTTATCCTAAGATGAATACCTGTATAAATATTTCTTAGTCCGAGTACGTAATTCATAACCACACTTAAAATTAGGCCTCAACAACAGAGGGATAGAAACAGAGAAAGAATGACAATTATGACATTGACAGCTCGATCCAGATGCCAGACAAAGGCACTCTTCCAGAGCTATTGTACAGTTTAACAAATTAAAGCTTGTGAAGCTCCTTGAATGAAAAGGCTGCAGCAGTAGAAATTACTGCTAGGGCTTTATTCAATACTTAATGACAACAGAGAACCACATGGATGTCATCTTTTCTCCGATCAAACTGACCAGAAGCTGTTGCTTCAGATACTTATGGACATAAATACATGTATAGAGTAGCAGTTATCTATATCCATACTGGCAAACATGGCTTTAGATTCCTGGATTTTTACCACAACTTTACTTTTGGCTAGCAGATTTTGATTTGACAAATCTGAGGTTAGTTGGTAAGAATCTTGTTCATAATGTTTTTTCTTAAGGTATGCAAAAGATTTGGTTCATTGGTGGCATTATCAGAAATGTATTTGCCCTTCCCTAGACATATTTCAGTGTCACCATTGAGTACAGGCAAGAAGAATCCCTGCTCTTTCTTTCTTTCTTTTCTTTCTTTCTTTCTTTCTTTCTTTCTTTCTTTCTTTCTTTCTTTCTTTCTTTCTTTCTTTCTTTCTTTCTTTCTTTCTTTCTTTCTTTCTTTCTTTCTTTCTTTCTTTCTTTCTTTCTTTCTTTCTTTCTTTCTTTCTTTCTTTCTTTCTTTCTTTCTTTCTTTCTTTCTTTCTTTCTTTCTTCCTTTCTTTCTTCCTTTCTTTCTTCCTTTCTTTCTTCCTTTCTTCCTTCCTTCCTTCCTTCCTTTCTTCCTTCCTTCCTTCCTTCCTTCCTTCCTTCCTTCCTTCCTTCCTTCCTTCCTTCCTTCCTTCCTTCCTTCCTTCCTTCCTTCCTTCCTTCCTTCCTTCCTTCCTTCCTTCCTTCCTTCCTTCCTTCCTTCCTTCCTTCCTTCCTTCCTTCCTTCCTTCCTTCCTTCCTTCCTCCCTCCCTCCCTTCCTCCCTTCCTCCCTTCCTCCCTTCCTCCCTTCCTCCCTTCCTTCCTCTCTTTCTTTTTTTTTTTTTAAATAGTCAGTCCTAATGTGCTGGTTCATTTCAGGTAAGTGGCCAAACTTTTAGTATTCCGTTTATAACATCCACCATGTGTCCATGCGACCTTGTGATAGTTGAACAATCTGAGCTGCAAAAACATATAAAATAAGAAAAAGCAAGTTAGCTTTCACCTTTTAATACATGTGCAGCCCAACAGAGCAGAGATAAGAGCTGTCACAAACACTTTGATATTGACATTTCTCACCATAAATCCATAGAAGACACATACTTCTGCCAGTGTTAAGTACACCACTGGGTGTTAAGAAACATTTTTTGTTGCTATTTATTCTCAAATGGGACAGGGATGGGAAAAGAGTAAACAGTTATATTTGTGCAGAAGCCATTTCCAAGCCTTTCATATCTCAAGTTTATCTGTTAAAACCTGAAAATGTCCATGTTTATATTTGCAGCCCTCACAAAACCTAAATATTTGTGGTAATCCTTCTGAAAGGAAGATCTTTGCAAAAGTTTAGAAGTAATCACTTAATGGTAAAGTAAATGTCAGAATATGCTTACTTTGGTAACAATACTGAATGGCAAATTCAAATTCTACCCAAGCAAAATGGTGCACTTTAGATTTAAAGTTATTATTGTTACAGCATTATTTAACTCTCAGTCATGGCTTTCAGATGTAAATCTGCAACTGAGCTTGGAAATTCAGGTACAACTCAGTTACTCCATTTAAAAAAGAATGCTTCTATACAATGTTGCATAATCATAGATATTATAAT
Source organism: Apus apus (assembly GCF_020740795.1). Taxonomy (NCBI): domain Eukaryota; kingdom Metazoa; phylum Chordata; class Aves; order Apodiformes; family Apodidae; genus Apus; species Apus apus. The sequence goes on along the minus strand of NC_067312.1, from coordinate 6,845,950 downwards.
ATTGTTACGACAATACAAGAAACAGACATGCAACTATTATACACAGATACAGCTAAAAAAAGGAAACTCTTCTGATTTATATCTGGTGAGGAATTTAATCCAAAGATGAAGGGGTGCTTTCATTAAATAGGAGCATGATGTGGCACATTTAATCATAACATTAGCTAAAATTTGCATGTGATGGCCTAAGCATAGTGCAGACAATCTAGACAGAATATGAAGGCGTGGTGATAACCAATGCAAAACTGAGTATTTATTTAAAAGAAAGAACAAGCTCTTGTCTGTATGTAAAACAAAGAATATATTTTTTTTCTTCTTTATGCTTTTCAAGGTAATCTTACTGATGTTCAACAATCTCAAGGGCCATGAGTGGCCCCCGGGATTAGTTACTGTTCTTTTTTACTCTGCAACTCACTGAATTCAGCCCTAAGCAAGAGTGAATAAAGACAGCTCTAACGAGATTCTTGTTTGTACACACATGTACACATGCAAATGTACACATCGAGTTAGAAAAAAGAAATGAAATTGTGTGGTGGCATTATTCTGATCAATACCTAGGAGCATCAGTAATTACCGATGAAGTAGATTTGCTCAATCCTTGTATACACATATATATACAAATACATATATAAAAGAATATGCATACATACACACATACACATGCATATGTAAATATGCAGAATAAATCCGTGTATGTGTGTTTATATATTTATATGTACATAAGAAGAAAGAGATATATAGAATAAGCAGAAGATACTTTAATTAAAAAAAAATAATAATAATATGACCTCATCTCATAGATTTTTTTGGTTAATTTTCATATCCTTGGAAGATAAATGCGTTTCTCCCTGGGAACAAGTATTAAAATGCATTGATCGTAGAGGAAGATACTTTATGACAATTTGAAATACAGATAATTTATAGTTTCTTCTCTCATTAACAACCTTTGAAGTGTCAGCATCCATGGACACTGAATTTGTTGTTAAACTTTACCAAGACAGATGCTGCTAACAAGATGTTTTTCTTACTACTATTATCTGCAGACAAACTGATTTAGAGTTTTCTTTTCAATGCTTCGGCTTTTCTCTAAGACTTAAATTTACACTTGAAAAAAACCCTATTCTTATAGCTTTAAAATATGCATTGATTAGTGAGTGTTAATTACATTCTTAACAAGAATCAGTAATTAATGCAACTAGCAATCATATTTTTTAATCCTTAAGACAGAATTATATTACCTTGCTCTTTTTTTGGTTGTAAGAAGGGCAAGATAATAAAACAAAAGAATGGAGCCCAGCATGGTTAAAACATTATAATCATACTAAGTAGAATAAATCTAACTTTTAGAGAAAAGAGAGCTTCAAGACACTTACCCTTCTCCTCCACTTTGGAAAGCTGCTTATATATTTATTTATATGAGTGATTCCTCCAAAAATTCTGATGTCCAGCTTTACTTACAGTCATCTGTTGAAAGCAAAGCAAGAACAGCACTGGTGGAATAGTGATGTGTTAAGGGCTGATGCTTCTTTTTGCTTTCTTAGGGATTTGGTAGTCACTGAGTTCTTACACAAATAAGTGAAATGGAGTACTTTCTATGTTCCCATTAAATATATATATATTTATCAGGCCTAAGAGAATTTTTACTTTTCTGGCTTAATGATAAAAGGCAAAGGTGCCAACTTTGTGCAAAATGACATACTAAAATTCAGTATGATATCTTGGTACTAGTAAACCAAGCAATAACATAGAAAAAAATATATATGTGTATACATGTATATGCATAGATATATATTCCTATACCAAGCCTTTGGACAAGGAGCTATACAGTTAGTGATCTTTGCCTGGTGCATATGGTCCCAGCTGCTGACATGACATCGAAACTCACATGAAATGCAGATTATTATGGACTGATGTGAAAAGCACAGTCCTCCTGCCACCAGCTGTTAGTCAATAGCATTGCATTGGAGATCCTGGAGCAGAGTAGACAGATGTGTTAAAAATCTTACTGCTTTTACATGTGATACATGTGATTACTAGACAACCAAATGAATATCATGCCAGTGGCCGGAGTAACTACTTCGTGGAGATGTTTAGCTGTGTGTTCTGTAATGCTAGTGGTGGAAATTTGCCACTTGTCTTTTAACTCTAACCTTTCTGATAAGGGTCCTAAAGTGCTGAAGAGAAAAGACAAATTAGAGAACTATAGTTCTGAAAAGCAGATTATTTTGATTGGCAATTTTCCTTTATCTTTTTGTGCCTCTCTCATCCTTCATCTGTAACAAGTATTGTAAACTAATGATATTTCATCTCATTATCTGCAAGCATAAAGGTATGGCACAGTATCCATGATCAATATTTTGTTTTGCACAAAATGCAATGTTTTATCTGTTTGGATTTTCAGATTGATATTTTAACAAAATCTGGCTTATGCTCAAGCAATAAAATGGGACATTTTATTTGTGAAAGCTAGCTAACAAATAATATCTAGAACATTTCCGAATTGCTACATTATTGCAATCAGGTACTGTAATACTAGGAGGAGTGATAAGGGCTGCAAATAAGAACAACAAAAAATTATCCTTGACACTTTGTGATCTCATATACAGGGAATCAAGAAACACCAATTGAAAACTGAATCAACAAGCATGAGAAACGAGAGAAAAACTCACCATCAGTAATAATAGTAATGCATTGTATCTTTCAATAAAACTTATCTAAATACTCCATAGATATTAATTACTCTGTCTTTGAGACACATCTGTCTGATTAGTGAGTCTGACTGAAGGCAAGTGAGTTGATGAACAGGAAGTTGGGTGACTTGCTGAAAGGGTGTGTATGGGAGCCCTGAGAAGGTCAAAATGGAAATCTCCGAGTGCCCTGTCAGACTCCTAAAATGTATTCCTTTGCATTAAATATTTGTGTGTGTTCCTGTCTCTTTTTGCAGTGAAAGCCAACAACCCCATAATCAGTTATGTATTTTTTTAGTGCAACAATACTAATCAGGTGAATTAGGCCACAGAATCAGAAACACTGAGATATACAGAATTGACCTAGCCTTTCTGCACACTCTTTTTCCCTTCCATAGGTTTAAGGTTGTCTTGCCAAGCTGGATTGGAGGAACACGCAGAAATCAGAAACAGGGGACTTTCCCCTCTCAATTTTGGTGTTATCATTTCATTCCTTATCTGTGTAATGGCAAAGTACTGTGTTTAGATAGGCTCAGTGCTGCAGAAACTCAAACCAAAAAGAAGCCAGACTTTTGTTTTTACAGGAAGGGAAATTAACCACTGGAGCAACTTAATTAAGGTTTTGGTAGATTCACTAACACTAGACATTTTTATGTCAAAATACTGTAAGAGTTATGTTGTAGTTCAAACAGAATTAATTCAGGGAAGTCCTGTGATTTCTGTTATGAGGGAGGTCAGATGAGATGTTCACAATGGTCCCTTCTGGCTTCATAATCTATGAACCTATGAAGCTACATGAACCTCTTTCAAGAAATAAAGATGATGGTAACTGTCTATAAATACTTGATAACATGAAATTGCTGGAGGAACTATTTAAGGTGGCTAATGATGGTATTATAGGGAATAATATAGGAATAATGTCCTCAAACTGAGCAGACCAAGGTAGAATACTTAAGAAAGACGGTATTTTCTAGAAGTGAGGTCAATTGCACAGTGAAGTCATTTGCAAAATTGAGGTCTATAAAAAGAGCTGTGTGAGAGAGGAGTGAATAAAGCATGTCATTAGTCTATGAAACAAGTCTGTTCTAAAGCTGGATAATTCAAAACTAAGTTGTTCAGGAAGTCTGACACTATTTTATTTGATGATTTTATAAAATAGCTGAATTTTCTTTTTTGAAGTGATTACAAAATTGTTTACCAGCCAATGCTTTCTTATCTAAACAGAAGCTCCAGGCAGTAATTATTCCACCAGACATACAGTAGACCCTACCAGGGAAATTGGCAGTCCATGAAAAAAAAAAAAAAAATTCCCTTTGTGACTTTTTTGCTTTGTTCCTCAAAAGTGAAATTATTTTCCCCCAGAGACAGATACTTAACAACAGTCAACCATACATCCTTCCACCTCAGTGCAAACTGATTACAAAAGACAAAATTATGAATATAGAAAAAGGCAGAGGGCTGACATTATTTGTAAATATGGTCATGTTTCCTGTGGGGTTTTTTTGCATACTAAGGTGGTTTGTCAGGGCTTTGCACATATTTAGTGTCTAAAGGAGCCTCATTACTGACCTGTGCAGAGACAGGGGAGGTGGAGGAAGATGACAAAGTTTGCATTAATTGCACAGCTATCTGTTGTTCCAGGGGCCATTCAAGCATATAATAACTTAAGTAGATATTTAGTGAGTTGAAAGCTCTTGCTTTTTGTAATATTTTGGCAAGCTGATTTCTTATTACAGCACAGTTGGTATTTCTTTTTAAAGTCTTGACAGAAAGCTGTAGGTGGCCGCATACCTTTTGTCCTGCTAGCAATACATTTGCAACATTCCATTATTCAGGCAGAAAGTTGACTGGTACAACTGGATTTTGCTATGTTGAAGTTCTTGATAGAGATCATCTCAGACAGCACAGATCAGATGTAAATCTACCTGCAAGTTCCGATAAAGCATGGGGATAGCTAGTGATTGCTGTTAAGTAGGGATGATGGCATCTGGAAAATGAATCTCAGTTTTCACATTGACATTTCTCTAATTCTAGAGTATCTCATGGTCTCAATCAACAAAATTAACCATGCTGTCAAGCTATCCTTCAGTAAATTCAGTGCCATTAGTCTGAGACCTACACCTCTTAATTCCTCCTGATTGGTTATCAGAGGAAACTTCCCAAGTTACTCAAAGGTTTGAATTTTTGTGTGTCTGTGTTTGTTTTTTAGAAATATCCTTGATGCTAAATTAAGTCTGCTACTTCTTCAGCTCAAGAATTCATATAAATTGGTGGAATAAATAGAAATTTAGCCAAGAAATTATGATGAATGGTGAATATTCTGATCTAAGATTATATTAAGTTAGAAGAATACCAAGGAAAATAATGGTGCCTAAGAATTTTAGAATGATGGAGACTAGCTTCTTACAATGTGACTAGAAAGGCAATTCTCCTTTCTCAGTGCTTTGACATTTGACAGACCAAATCATGACACTAAATTGTTTTTCTACCTACTCAGATCTTTAGATGAATCTATGCTTAAACTTTGAGTTCACTTTCAAAAAGTATTTTAGCAACTGTGTTTTGTTAGTAGGGGTGCCCAGAGAAAACAAAATATAAGAATAAAATAATAAGGAAAAGTAACTTAAACAAGAGTGGAAGATGCTGGCCTTTAAACACTTTTAAAAATCAGTCAATTTCAAATCTGTATCAAAGCATGCACTTTTTTAGATCTTGAACCCAAGAAGTAAACTGCAGTTTGGTCACTTCAACTCAGTCTCTTTCAGCACTAAGGCAGTGGTGTGCTGGAGATCTCATATACCAGTTCTCCTTTTCTAGTATGCTATAAAATTATGGGACAAGTTAGAGAATCCTATAGGTTACTCTCTGGTTTTGTATGTAGTATAGACCTGCCCGTACAGTAACAGGTCTATAATACAATTGCTATTACCCTAGGTGGAAAGGTAAGGTTAGACATCAGGGCCTATCAACTTTTCAGACTGCATTTGCAGATTTTGTTCTGGTTTAGTCTTTGATGTCTGTCATACAAAATAAAGAATACAAAGTAAAGAATCACTGCCATGTTTAAATAACTGCTATTAAGAGTATAATATGTATATTCCATCACAGTTTTCCACAAAAGTTAAAATCTACAAAATTGTACTTCTAAGATCTAAAAGCAGTTTACTATAATTTATGTATTATTAGTAAAGGAAAAAAAAAATCATCCATTACCAAACAAAAAATCAAATTATCATTAAGCTAATTAGCCAGTTTCATGTTCTCATTGAGTTTGTTGTTTCAATTGTATCTATGCAAATTGGCAAAGTGCTTAATTTGTTTAGAAATAAATAATTTATTTTGTTGTTGTTTTTGCCATTGTGATAATGCATGCACACATTTAAATTGTTCCAGTAAAAAGACTGCGATGAGAGTTTACTTTAGGCTTTGCTAGAAAATCATAGTACATGAGCTCAAATAGATAAAGGATCCAAAGTATTGATTAAAGAGTTAATGGCTGTCTACTATAACCAGCTCATGGAGAAAATTTGCTAGATGTGTCCCATGTGCATGACACCCAGCAGCTCTTCTTACTGAGTTACACTGCGAAATAGAAATTATATGCCTTATGCTTCAATTATAGGAATACTGGCAAAGTGAAGATTTGTCAAAGTAAATCTAAATGTTTATGTGCAACTATTGCAGTGCATGTGGATCATTCTTGTGTTCCTGCAAGAGTACCAAGAAGTGTTTTGGCTTTTTGGCTCTGACCTGAGTGTTTAGGCACTGGAACAGCCTGCACAGGGAGGTGGCTGAGTCACCATCTCTGGAGGTATTCAAAAGCAGTGTAGATTTGGTACTTCAGGACATATTTAAGTGTCCAAAGTTTGTTGTTTGTTTTTGTTTATTTGTTTGTTTGTTTTGTGTTTGTTTGGTTTTTGCTTATTTGCTATTTGTTTACATTTGGATTTAGGTGGTTTTGTTTCCTTGGTTGTTTTGTTGTTTGAATTTTTTTGGGGGTGTTTTTTATGATCTTAGAGGTCGGATCCAAGCATGATGATTCTGTGACTCTATGATTCTTTAAATTCAGCTATCATGTCCACAGAAGTGGCTAAACTTCAAAAAGTAACTTTGATTTTGCAGTCATGAGTTGCAGTGCCTAAATTTCAGGTGTCTTGATGGTGAAACTCATAATCCTGTTTGTGGATCACTGACACAGATTTTTCTCACTTGTGTTTAACTAAATAGTCCGTATATTTATATCTGATATTTCTTATTAAACAAATAAAAAACCAAAACAAAATAAAACCAAAACAAAAACCAAACAACGCAAAACACAAGATCTAGTCTATGAACTCTAATGTATTTCAAAAGATTGCATTATCATGAGGGGAATCACACTTAAAAAGGATTCTTTTTCGGCAAGGATTACAGAGGATTATTAGGATGATGAGCTTTGATGACTACATTTGCATAGTAAACATCTGCATGTGAGCAAAGAGAGGACACTCTTAGAGTCTACCAAAATTTATAGAAA